>NC_135783.1:336823696-337555571 GCF_051106095.1 Pogona vitticeps | reverse complement strand
TGGCAACAGTTGAAATGTGAACTCAGCTTTGAGTGTTATTAGGATTTGATTCCTGTCTGCACTTGTCTGCATCTCTTGAAAATGTGACACTTGACATGATTTACAATCCTCTGAAGCGATAACAGAACTTTTATATGAACTTCGAATCAGCATACAGTCCTTTTAAAAAGAGTCTTGGAGTGATATTCAAAGAGTGACTCAGTTACCTGTAATCTTAGCAACATCGTGGAAGAAGAAAATTAAGACACAAGGACCTCCAAGTGTCTTAATTCTCTTCTTCCACAATGTTGCTAAGGATATAGGTTTGCTACTGAAAAGCAGAAGTTGGGAAAGTTACTCTTTTTTTGACTACACACCTTGGAATCCTTCTGCCAGCATGCTCTGTGAAAAAGGATGACTGTGTGAGCAAGCCATTATTTCTCAGCACAGTCAATCTTACAGGATGATTGTGAAGATAAATTATTCTCAACCTTCCTTCCATGCAGTTGCAATGAATACTAACAGTGTATTATTAATAATTTATTAATTAGTACTTTAATAATTATTGATACTTTATTTGTAATAAATGCTAACAAATACTAATAAGGTAAAGTAGAGGTAGGGAGTGACTTTCCCCTCCCCAAGCATCTTAAGTCTTTTTTTTCCCCCGACACATAACTGGGATTATTTCTCAAAAAAGTGCTTGAGGATCAACAGGTCAAAGTTTATTGTTCTATCCCACTTTTCCAATGCATTTTGCTAAACAGGGCATCTTATGACTGTTAAAATAAAATTTAAAATACAAAAATCAAAGACAAAGTTCTTTTTCATTGCCATATCTCCCACTTATGGATGTCACTCATATTGGAGCAATGAGAAGTATCTTTTACATGCATACAACTGCATTTAGGGTCTTGAAGCACAAAAAGCAAAAAATGTGTATGAAGCATCCTTCTGTCTGCATTGCAAGTCAAAATTTTGTGTGTATGACAAATAACTATACGGACGCTTGGTCAGAATTGCCCCCTATCCAATCCCAGCTTGTGGGCTTCCAGAAATATCAGAGTGGCCAACAAGGGGAGGTGGACCTTGCTTCTCCACCTCTCCTGTAGGCAACTTTAACTGAACTAAGACCTTTCTGCAAGAGTCTTCCTTTACCACAAAGTCGCATTCTCCATCCAGCTCCTCTTTTTGCTCTTCCTCTACATTATAGGCCTCACCTATCTCCTCCTAAAGGACGTGGTGGCACTGTGGGTTAAAACGCAGAAGCCTCTGTACTGCAAGGGCAGAAGACCTGCAGTCGTAAGATCGAATCCACGCGACAGAGTGAGCTCCCATTGCTTGTCCCAGCTCCTGCCAGCCTAACAGTTTGAAAGCATGTAAATGCAAGTAGGATAAATAGGTACCACCACGGTGGGAAGGTAATGGCGTTCCGTGTCTAGTCGCGCTGGCCACGTGACCACGGAAACTGTCTTTGGACAAATTCTGGCTCTACGGCTTGGAAACAGGGATGAGCATCACTCTCTAGAGTTGGACACGACTGGACTAAATGTCAAGGGTAACATTTACATTTACCATCTCCTCCTAGGCATTGCCCTAGGCTGCTGCTTCTTTCCCCTCTAAGGTGGTTTCCTCCCTCCTCTGCTTCTCTTCCTCCAACTTCCTCTCTACCATCTCCAGCATCTCCTTTATATTCCTCATATTGAGGCTAGCCCCTCCTCTAGGGATTCGCTCTCCCCTACAACCATCAACAGCTCCTCTTTCTATGGTCCAGACAGGAGAATTTGGAGTGGTCTGGTTCGCACTTAAAGAGTTCTGATCTTTAAAACAATTACTTGAGCAATCCTTTCATTCATACTGAAGATGTTTGTTCTCTCACGAGAAGGGTCCACACAGATTGTTGGATCCCAAGTTTACTCATGAGCAAGGTTGGCACAGATTGTTCATGTGTATGTTTACTCAGTTTACTCACAAGTAAGGACGCAGAACCCACAGCAGCCAAGGACAGTGGCAGCACGAGGGGAAAACATTGGGGTAAAAGTTGGGGAGACAGAAGGCAGGTGGTCTCCATTTTTTCTGCCCTTTTCCTTAGCTTGGGCTGCTCTGTCTTGTGGAGGGAGAGTCCATGGAGTCAATATAGCCCCTTTCTCTACCTTTTCTCATGGCTGCAGTAATTCTCCCCTTTTTTGTTGTTAAGTAATGCAGAGGTCATCAACCCACAGTCCGTGGCCCAGTGCTGGTCCCCAGCCTGCGCCTGACCGGGCCATGAAGACAGAGTTCCCACCTCGCCTGCATGCACTCACCCCCGCAAATGCTGTTTGCGCCTGCGTGCATGCTTATACGCATGCGCGAACGGTGCGCTTGTGCAGGCACGCACTCTCTCGTTTAGATTTAGAACAATTTTATTCCTTTTTGCCTGGGGAATTGTGTTATTTGGTCAAAGACAAAAATAATAAAAACCCTAAAAATGGGCTAGGTGGCTGGGGGGGGGTTATGTTTCTGTGCTGGCTGGCGATTTTAAAATCAGAAAAATATCAGAAAACTGCAAAGGTCTGTCTGGCTGTTAGCCTCTAAAATGCATTTTAGTCTTTTGGCTGCTTCGTTTAAAATGTGTTGTTGTAAAATGTGTGGGTTTAAAATGTGTGGGCTTAGCATGTGTGGGTTTAAAATGTGTTTTAGACTCCAAACTCCACCCCTCCCAATTGTCTTCTCTCTCCCTCTTCTCTCCTTTTGTTCTTAGAAACACAAACCTTTGTCTGAGGGATCTGTGATGACCCAGTGGTGTGCTTAAGAAGTATTCCTCAAACAATGTCTAATCAATAAACTTGTTTCTATTTCAAAGTTCAGTACTGAATGGACCTCAGTCTTTCATAGGAAATATAGGTTGATAAAGAGATCAAATGGTGGCAGCGTGTTAAAGGGCTTTTTAAGATGCTGTCTAGGTTTGTCATCTCTTTCCTCCCAAGAAACAGACGTCTTTTAATTTCGTGGCTGCTGTCACCATCTGCAGTGATCATGGAGCCCAAGAAAGTAAAATCTGTCACTGCCTCTATATCTTCCCCTTCTATTTGCCAGGAGGTGATGGGGCCAGTGGCCATGATCTTAGGGTTTTTTAAATGTTAAGCTCCAGACCATTTTTTGCGGTCTCCTCTTTCACCCTCATTAAGAGGTTCTTTAATTCCTCCTCACTTTCTGCCATCAGAGTGGTATTATCTACATATCTGAGGTTGTTGATATTTCTTCCGGCAATCTTAATTCCGGTTTGGGATTCCTCCAGTCCAGCCTTTCGCATGATGTCTTCTGCATATAAGTTAAATAAGCAGGAGTACAATGTACAGCCTTGTTGTACTCCTTTCTCAGTTTTGAACCAATCAGTTGTTCCATATCCAGTTCTAACTGTTGCTTCCTGTCCCACGTATAGGTTTCTCAGGAGATAGATAAGGTGGTCAGGCAGTCCCATTTCTTTAAGGACTTGCCACAGTTTGCTGCGGTCCACACAATCAAAGGCTTTTGCATAGTCAATAAAGCAGAAGTAGATGTTTTTCTGCCAATAATCTTCTACCTGAGCCAAAACAGGGTGATCACTACAACTACTATTCCCAGAATCCCATTGGCAGAAGCACTTCCTGAGGAATTTTGGGAGTTGTAGTAGAAAAAACCCAACACAAATTTGCACACTTCTTGTTTCAACATCCTGGGTTTAGGCATGCCAAGCTCTGTCCCTTTAAGGGTCATCTTGCTGGCTCCTCCCTCCAAAGTCAAAGAGTTTTTCCTAGTCAAAACAGAGGCAAACAGTGAAAACTTTCAGCTGTCATGGAAGTATTGGAGATGGTGTGGAGCTTGCTGTGCGTTTTGCTCGCGTTCTCCCTCCTGGCTTTCTGTCTTTATTGTTTATACATCAAAATGATCCATTGGAGATATGATGACATCCCTGGACCCCCGCGAGCCAGGTAAGAAAATAAGTGGGTTAAAAAAAAAACAGATCCCCTACCACCAGCACCACCACGGTATTGCAATAGTAAAACTCCACTTGTCTCAAAACCAAGAGTCCTGGTTCCTTTGGGCGCTCCCCTCTTCTCCCCAGATAGAAATGAGAAAATTACCTGTAGAAAATGAGCAGTTCTCTCTCTCTCTCTCTCTCTCTCTCTCTCTCTCTCTGTGTGTGTGTGTGTGTGTGTCTGTGTTTACAGCTGAGATGGGGTCTGGATGGCCACTGTGACTTTCCCTACTTGCAGAATTAAACTTTATAGTGACTTTAAGTCATTTTATTGGTTTGCCTCAGCAGACCACAGAAACTGTAAAGCTAGAATTGCAGTGACTGCGTTGAGACCTGATCGCCTTTCTTTCCTGGTGTTTCTTAAGAGGATATGTAGTAGCTTGTCAGACTGCATACTTTACAACAACTCTCTATTGCTGCCCTTTGGGGATTGCAGCAAATGTACCGACATTTATCTTATTGGGCCATCTTCTAGCTGTTTCCTCAAGCTTTGTGCTTGTGGCGTCGTTTGCCCTCGTGGCCACTTGCTTGTTTCCCCAAACACAGAGCTCACAAGGTATCTGAGCACGCCCTCTGATATGCAGCCACCAGTTGATCTCTTTTATCAACCTAGTTTACTTAGCAAAGACGAAGGTCCATCCAGCACTGACGTTTCAACAGAACAAGTTTATTAATTACAGGTGGTTGCTGGAATAATTCATAAGCATATTCTTCAAGATTCATCAGTCATCAATATCAACCTTCTCTATTAATTATCCCAGGTTACACTCAGCCTAATCGCTCCTTATGTCCCCCAACCTATCCTTCTCTCCCTGATTCCAGACTCTGACTCTGACTCACTCCCCTCTCAGGCTCCGGCTTTTAGCATCTTTCAGCCCCACCTCTTAACCATATTAACAAATAACATAAATAATGCATAACTTATATTGCATAACTTAGGTGAATGCCACAGTGCTTCAGTGATTTTACACATTTCTACACATCTAAGAATTCAAAGGGTTTTTTTAAAAAAAATTATGTACATATAGAATGAGGCCCAAGTTAGAAAGTCCTTCTGTTGGCTTCTGTCTTGTCTTTTTTTAAATGGTTATGCAATGCTTTGCACGGGTTTCTAGATAGAAAATACAGCAAAATGTTTTACCCTTCCCTTCTTCTGGGGGAATCCTGGGACTGTGCAGCTTGCCCAAGGCCACACAGCCTGACTTTTCTCCCAGGAGACACAGTGGGAATCGAACTTCCAGTCTTTGGCTCTGCAGCCGGATACTTAGTTATAAAGCTAACTTGTGCCCCAAATGTATTTAACATAAATCTATAGATTCTCCTTTTGTTTTAAACATACACTTTCCTTGTCCTAAGTTTATTTATTTATTTTATTAGATTTATACCCCACCCCTCTAGACAAATAGTCTACTCTGGGCAGCAAAGTGCAGCATCCTAGCATTTGATTGGTAGAGCTAGCAAGGAGGATCCCGGCTCTGTCAATCAAAAGAAACCAACAGGCATTCTGTCTTTTCTCTTTACATCTCTTTTGCTCATTTTCAGGAATATTGGCAAGTCTTTGGTTCCAAGTCCCAAGTCCCAAGTCCCAAGTCCGAGTCCCTATTAAAAATAAGCTCCCCCCCCCCCACACCAGGAAAAAAGCAAAGCAAAGTGTGCTGCTTACATACCGCCCCATAGCGCTTCAAGCACTCTCTGGGCGGTTTACAAGTTAATTATGCAGGCTACACATTGCCCCCCCCCCAAGCAAGCTGGGTACTCCTTTTACCGACCTCAGAAGGATAGAAGGCTGAGTGAACCTTGAGTCGGCTACCTGGGATTGAACCCCAGGTCGTGAGCACAATTTTGGCTGCAGTACAGCAGTTTAACCACTGCGCTACGAGGCTCATCACCTCCCAAAAAAGGGAGGAAGTAGGTGGGTTCTCAGTCCTGAACTGAGTCTGAGTCATTAAAAAAAACTGAATTGAGTCTGAGTTGCATCGCATCACCAGTGCAACTTAAGCCCAACTTGACAGTGTACCCCAGTGGTTCTTAACCTTTGTTACTCGGATGCTTTTGAACTGCAACTCCCAGAAACCCCAGTCAGCACAGCTGGTGGTGAAGGCTTCTGGGAGTTGCAGTCCAAAACTCCTGAGTAGCCCAAGGTTAAGAACCAGTGGTGTACCCCATGACTTGAGGCCCCATTGCTGCCTACAGTGGGGTCTCTACTTAAGAACGTCCCTACTTAAGAACAATCCAACTTAAGAACAGCTCCATTTGCTAAATTTTGCTTCTACTTGAGAACAGAAATCCAAGATAAGAACAGGAAAAAAACCTTTCCTGCTCTTAGGTCATCTTAGGTTAAAAAAAATTCTCCCCCTAGTGGTAGAGTACGTATTAACCAGCTTTGCATTAGTTCCTATGGGAACTAATGCTTCAATGTACGAACGCACCTCTACATAACAAAAAAACAGCCAGAACGAATTAATTGGATTTCAGTCCATTCCTATGGGAAATTTTGCTTCAACTTAAGAACGTTTCAACTTAAGAACACCATTCCAAAATGGATTAAGTTCTGAAGTAGAGGTTCCACTGTAGTTTCTATGGACGGAAAAGAGCAGATACGGATTAAATGGTTTTCAATGCATTCCTATGGGAAATGCAGATTCAACATAAGAACTTTTCAACTTGAGAACCACCTTCCAATACGGATTAAGTTCTTAAGTAGAGACCCCACTGTATTTGTTTTGGCAGAACAGAGGAAAGTGGAAGAAGCACGGGGGGGGGGGGGACGACAACCGAGGTCCATTGACATTTCTGCTCCTTTTAATTTTTTTCCCTTCCATTTTCATCTGACTTTTTAAGTAGGGTGTGCTCTTCACAATTTGATGAAATCTTCCTTTTTAAATTTTTTTCAGCTTTTTCTTTGGTCATATGCCAATCTTCTGGGAAAGCTTCGAAAACAAGAAACTTGCTTACAATATCTTTCTGCAATGGTAAGTTTTTTTTTTTTAAAAAAAATCAGACTTCTTGAAATAAAAGATTACGAAGTGCAGTGGAGCTGATTTATATTGTGTTTTGGTTTTTTTCCTTAGTTTTTTACCCTTTTAGATCTTCTACCGTGTTTCTCCGAAAATAAGACAGGGTATTATATTAATTTTTGCTCCAAAAAACGCATTAGGGCTTATTTTCAGGGGATGTTTTATTTTATAGTCATGTCATCTTCTCATTGCTGCACAATAAGGCTTATTTTGGGTGTAGGGCTTATATTATGAGCATCCTGAAAAATCAAACTAGGGCTTATTTTCGGAGAAACGGTATTATTTTCTATTATGTAATCTATTTGATATCTATTCTGGCCATCTGGATATCTACATGTACAGTTACGTGAAGCTACAAAAAGATTGTTGGCTTCACAGAATTCAATGAATCATTATACTGCATTGTTTCTGACTCCTAATTGAAATTCTCCAAATACATTTAGTGCTATCATTTTCAGGGGATGTTTTATTTTACAGTCATGTCATCTTCTCGTTGCTGCACAATGCTACACAATGGTGGAGGGTACGGCTTCACTTAACTGGAGCTTATTTTTGGGGTAGAGCTTATATTACGAGCATTGTGAAAAATCATACTAGGGCTTATTTTCAGGTTAGGTCTTATTTTCAGTGAAACAGGGTAATCATAGGTTGTTCATGACAACGTTTTTGCCCTAAGAGGTAAAACCAACATTTTCTGACTTCTAATGTCTGTGGGCTTCCTCTGGTGAAATCTGACTCCATTGCATGGCCTGAGAAATTCCCTTTGCACAGCCTGCATTGCATTTTTATACACAGTACCTGAAATCCAGGCAGCAGGTTGCTACTAGAGTAGGCCCATTGAATTAGTGGGAATCTAGGGAGTTCATGCCTTTGTAAATGCATTGATTCATCGGGCTAATCTATTTGTGACTTGCTACTTGATTTCAGCCAGTGTAGACTTCAAGGACTTAAGGTTCTTTCCCCTCTGCCTAATTGATTTCAGTGACCTTGACAGCTTGTACACTTTTCTCTGCCATTTTAGATGTCCTAATAAAGGTATCGCCCCAGTAAGGATTCAGAAATATGGTTTTGTGCCAATAAAGGGCCCCCCTTATATTTTTAAACTTTGAGAATCACTTCTTGAGCAGCGGCAAAAGGTGAGAACCATGTGTGTGTTGGCTTCACTGGGATGAAGAAGTTGTTCTCAGCAGGAAACTCATTTAATAGAACAGCATGTCCGTTGCCTCTTAAATGTTGGAACATTTTCTTTGTCTATAGCGATCGCAAAAAAGTCATCATCCAGCGGATTCGTCGTTTAGTGGGGTCGTAGTCATGCGGGGCACCACTGTATTTCAATGAAATTAATGCATGTCAGCATCCATTTTATGTTTAACAGACTGGAAGTCTTCAAGATTACTTCTTGATGGGTTTGTCTCTCATGCCCTGGCCATGCCTTCTGTAATCCAGCATCATCAATAGGATTAGAGAAGCTCTTCTGGTGCTGTCTCCTTCATATTTTTAGCATCCAGTCTGGAAAACAGAAGTTTCTGTTCAAGTGTGGGGTCTATACATGAGCAGGAATCATGAAACATCTGGGTTCTTTTTCACATATAGATTCTATAGACAAGTGGAAACCTCTTCTCTTCTACATGCTTGCACAGAGAGAGCAATAAATGAGGGGTTGGGACTAGATGTGCTTTTCTATCCCTGTTGATAATGGTGAACTAGGTTAACAGATGAATAGGGGTTATGTGTCACATATCCCTCTGCAACAATGCTGCTGTTAAATGTAGCCATTGGAGGTGCCCTACTATGTGATGGCTTCATTCCCGCATGGTCTATTTTTCCTTCTGGATGATAGCATGCAGTGAGGAAAGGCGGCATAAAAATGAAATGACATGAAATGAAATCAATAAATGGCACATATCCCATATATATACATACATACATACATATGTATGTATATGTATCCAGGGGATGGGTGAAGTCCATATTTGTTTCAGGAAGTAAAATGTCTTAGGCAAGCTATGTGTGCAAGGTAAAGGTAAAGATTCGCCTTGACATTTAGTCCAGTCGTGTCCGACTCTAGGGTGCGGTGCTCATCCCCGTTTCCAAGCCATACAGCCAGCATTTGTTCAAAGACAGTTTCCGTGGTCATGTGGCCAGCGCGACTAGACATGGAACGCCATTACCTTCCCACCGAGGTGATACCTATTTATGTACTTGCATTGACATGTTTTCGAACTGCTAGGTTGGCAAGAGCTGGGACAAGCGGCGGGAGCTCACTCTGTCGCATGGGTTCGCTCTTACGACTGCTGGTCGTCTGACCTAGCAGCACAGAGGCTTCTGTGGCTTAACCTGCAGCGCCACCGTGCCCCACTTGTGTGCAAACAGACTATAAAAATGATTTCTTAATATCTTACTTTATATGTTCTATACATATTTTTGTTTTCATAGGGCTGAGGAATATGGGCCAGTCTTGCGTTTTAATACCTTTCATAGAGTGTCCATATTTGTTGCAAGTCCTGAAGCAGTAAAGGTATGCTATGGAATATTAATTTGAGGGTGACGGTGAATATAGTATGATCTGTCCTGGGTCCATTGCTTTTCAACCTCTTTATAAATGACCTGAAAACAGGGAAAAGCAATGAGGTGGCCAAGTTTACAGATGGCATGAAAACGTTCCGAGTAGTGAAGACCAGAAGGGCTTGTGAGGAGCTCCAGAAGGATCTCTCCAAGCTGGGAGAATGGGCGCCAAAATGGCAAATTCGTTTCAGTATAAGAAAATGTAAAGTAATGCACACTGGGGCAAAAAAAACAACAACAAAACTTTAGTTATCAGCTGATGGGTTCTGAGCTGTCAGTGATGGGTCAGGAAAGAGATTTTGGTGTACTCGATGAAAGTGTCAACCCAGTGTGCAGTGGCAGTGAAGAAGGCCAATTCCATGCTAGGTGTCATTAAAAAGGAGAACAGCCAACATTATAATGCCATTGTACAAAACGCTGGTAAAGCTGCACCTGGAATATTGCATACAGTACTGGTCACCACACCTCAAAAAAGACATAGTGGAACTGGAAAAGGTGCAGAAGAGAGTGACTAAAATGATGACTGGGCTGGGGCACCTCTTTTATGAGGAAAGGCTACAGTGTTTGGGGCACTTTAGTCTAGAGAAAAGGCATCTGAGGAGGGGGACATGATTGAGACATATAAAATTATGCAGGGGTGGATAAAGTGGATAGCGGGAAGCTCTTTTCTTTCTTATGCAATACGAGAACCAGGGGACATCCACTCAAATGGAGTGTTGGGAGAGTGAGAGCAGACAAAAGAAAATATTTCTTTCCGCATCATGTTTTTAGTTTTTGGAACTCCTTGCCACAGGATGTGGTGATGGCATCTAGCCTAAGTGCCTGTAAAAGTGGATTGGACAGATTTCTGAAGGAAAAGTCCATCACAGGTTAAGAGCCATGATGGGGATATATAATCTCCAGGCTTAAAAGGAAGGTACTTCAAAATGCCAGATACAGGGGAGAGGTGTCAGGGGACAGGTATCTAGTTGTCTCATGTGCTCCCAGAGGCATCTGGTGGGGCCACTGTGAGATACAGGAAGCTGGACTAGATGGGCCCTTGGCCTGATCCAGCAGGGGTCTTCTTATGTTCTTATGTTAATCACTCTCAAGTGATGGAAATTATAAATACCTTGGAATACTAGAAGCAGATAACATCCTGCGCACAATAGTTAAAGAACTAACAAAAAAGGAATGTATCAAAAGACTGCAGAAAATCTTAAAATCAAAATTAAATGGTGGAAATACAATCAAAACCATAAACAGATGGGCCATTCCAGTAACTGGACACACAGCTGGAATAATAGAATGAACTATAAGAATTAGACTGAAAAACACAGAAACTAATGAACATACATCACACACTACATCCAAAAAGTGATGTGGACGGATTATATTTACCACAAAAAGTTGGAGGCCGTAGATTACTGCAAATACAGCAGTTAGTAGAGGAAGAAAACAGAAGCTTAAATGATTATATCGGTACAAGCAGAGAAAAATTACTGAAAGCAGTTAAAATTGAGACTATTTTGAAAACAACAAAAACAAAGGCTCAATATAAGAAACAACAATTTGAAAGCTGGAAAAATAAACTATGTGGACTGCACCTGAGAAATATTGATGCAAAGCATGATCATAATTCAACATGTTTGTGGCTTAAATTGGGGACCTGTAAGAAAGAAACCGAAGGCTGTACAAGAACAAGTGCTCCAAACCAACATGATGGAAGCTAAGATCCAATGAATTAGTGCTAACAGCAAATGTTGACTCTGCCAAGAAAAAGATTAAACTGTGTCACACTTAATCTGTGAATGTCCAAAGATTGCACAGATTGATAGATGATAGAGTGGCAAAATTAGTGCACTGCTCATTATGCAAAAAATATAACTTGCCAGCCTACAAAAACCTGTGGGAATATCAGGTGGATAAGGTGTCAGAAAATGAGGAAGTCAAGATCTTGTGGGATTTCCAGATCCAAACTGATAGACACATTGAACATAACACACCAGACATAATAGTGATAGAATGAAGAAATGTCTGGATCATTGACATTGCAATTCCAGGGGATGCCAGAGCTGAAAATAAAGAAATGGAAAAACTAACAAAGTAGAGAGACCTGGCAATCAAAACATCTTGCCTCTGGAAGAAACACACTTCTGTGGTCCCCATAGTCATTGGGGCTTTGGGAACCATATCAAGAAATTTCACACAGTAGTATAAGCAGTTACAGATCTCAGAAACAATACTGTCAAAGCTACAAAAAACAGCAATATTAGGAACAGCATACATACTGCGCTGATATTTAACAGATACTTTCGGTAGGTTTTTGGTTAAAATTTGTATCTGTTCTATAATGTTTTCATAATTTTGATTTACTATGTCTAGTATTTTTGAATAATAATTTTTTTAAAAAAAATCTGGCTTCATAATTTAAAAAATTCTGTTTCAGATTCAAAAACCATTTGTTTTCCCACAAGATGAATCCTGAAACAAAAGAGTATATTTGAATGTAGTGACAGTACTATCAAAGCTCCCTC
Source organism: Pogona vitticeps (assembly GCF_051106095.1). Lineage (NCBI taxonomy): Eukaryota > Metazoa > Chordata > Lepidosauria > Squamata > Agamidae > Pogona > Pogona vitticeps. The sequence goes on along the minus strand of NC_135783.1, from coordinate 337,543,497 downwards.
GCTGCTTAAAATAATAAGTTCCTTCACCTTGTGTAAAGTTGTGTCATGCTTCTGAAACAGCCTTGTCTGAAAGAGCACTTTTACCGATTGGCAAAGCTGCAGAAGATGAAAGATGTGACACTCGTTTGGAGAACACATGTTCCTATTTAAAGATACAAAAGAATGATTCCCTGTAGTAATCTTGTGCTCTTAAAAATTCCCATTAGAAGCAAATCTAATAATTGCTAATTAGTAGCTGTGCTCCTCAGCATACTACCTTTGAAGTAAATTTCGTTGAGCCTCATGGCTTTTAATACCACATAAATATATTTAGCTGTACAATGGAGATACTACTAGAGGGCAGTAGGTCCACAAATACATTTTCTAGCTTACATTTTGTGCTGGAAGGAGGCCTATTAGCTTCCTGGTACTGTGGCCTGATAGTTAGCCATAGACGTTCCAAGAATGAAACTCGCCGCTAACCCCATTATCAGAGTAGTGAGCTTGTGTCCAATTTAATAAATTTGAGGTGTCTGTGAATCAGATATTTATTGGCTTTCTGACTACCCAGATCTGCAGACATCACTTGACTCCAGAATATGTCTTGAAAACTAGATACCAGATGTGACTTTACGGCACATAACACACACACACCAGTAGAATAAGGTTTTAGCCACCCTTCAACATCAGTATCCTTTACACAATGTTGTCCTAAGTGATGTTGGTTGACGTCTGTTGTTGTGTTATATATATTTGATGTGGACTAACCAGAGGTCTGAATTCTAGGAGTACCTGATGTTGCCACAATACCCAAAGGACCGAATTGTATATGGCCGTTTTTTCAATATGTTTGGTCTAAGGTGAGTCAATGCAGAGCCAAGTGAAGTGTGACTTATGGTTGTTGTGGGTTTTTCGGGCTTTTTGGCCATGTTCTGAAGGTTGTTCTTCCTGACGTTTCACCAGTCTCTGTGGCTGCCATCTTCAGAGGACTGGCCACAGAGACTGGCCTTGGTTTACCTAGCTAGAACAGGGGCTAGGATGACTATGGTTAGAAGAAACTAGAAAATGGGCAAGAACTAGAATATACAAGAAGTGGAAGAAGGGATCGCCTAAGCCTTATGGCCTCTTCCTTTTGAATCATAATTTTGTGTGTCAGAATACGTCAATGTGACCTAAAAAGTACTTATTTCCTTTGCTTTTTTAGATTTTTTGGTAATGGACTGGTAACTGATCCTGACTATGATCATTGGCACAAGCAGCGGAGAATTATGGATCCGGCGTTCAGTCGAACGTGAGACAAACACTGACAGTTGCAGATGAATTTTAAAAGAGATTGTGTGTTTTTAAATCCGTGTTGATGATGTAGCCACTCAGTTCTAAATGTTTTCATATTGAGAGAATGGATAAGCAAAGGGGTACCTTTTTGCCTCATTCCTTTCACTGGCTTAATGTTTTGCATATTGTGTGCATACATGTTGCTCACAATCAATAGCATTCTTAAATTTTTCCCTTTATCCTGTGATTGTATGGCCAGAATCAAACCGGTTATTTACACTGATCTAAATGCAGGTAGAAATTGCCATGGTCAATGGCTCCATGTTAATGAGCTGCTGATTGTATTCCCCATTGCGTGCCATTCGGGCATATAATTTATAAACCCTCATTTTTCATATATGAACCAATTTCTTGATATACCACAAAACCCTTTCTTGAATATTGTGTATTAATAACACAGTTACCTGATTGGCTTGATGGGATCTTTTAATGACCAAGTAGAAGAGCTTATGAAGGAGCTGCAGAAAAAAGCAGATGGAGAAACCCAAGTGGATGTGATGAACCTGCTGAGACGGGTGACGCTGGACATCATTGCAAAGGTAGTGTCTGGAAGAATATGTATTTTCCTTATGGAGGAAAGAGTGCATCAGAAAAAGAAGCCATTTTAAGGATATTTGGCATACATATTAACGCAGTGCAGTGACCTCATACTGAACTTATGCCTATTAAATAATAGTAGCTCCTTCAAAGATTCGTAATTAGGTAAACATGGACATCTTATATTTGTTAAAGATACTTGTACATTACAGGAATAATTTGGGAGAAAATAAACCTAAACTTGGTTACTGAACTCCCAGTACTGGCTTCTATTAATGCTGGTGGTTGTTATAGACGAGATGCTACGTCTTAGTTTCCATTTTAGAGTGTGTCTCTGATGCAGCAGTGGACCAAAGTTAAAAGTCAGCCCAGAAAAGATGAATTAAAGAGTGAGGAGGGGAAAGGAGACAGGGATGCTCCCTGTGAACCTGGTGATTTCGTTTGGGAGTGGATTTAGCAAAGCATAACCAGCATCTTATGAACTGGCCTCTAGTCTTTCATTTTATATTGTGATACATTTGTCAAGTTATTTAATATACCAAAGATTTTGGCTGCATCTGACTAAAGCTGCTCTCATAGAAACAGAGGACTGAAGTCAGCAGCTGATGCATATGAATTGTTAATTAATATTAAGGACTTCCTTCAGCTCATCGACTTAACAAACAACAGAAAAATCCACCAGATGGTTTTAGAATGACATAGGATTGACTTTGATGAAGTAATTAGAAGAGAAATGTTAAGCTTGACATTTCCAAGAGAACCAGCAAGTGTTGGTCTCTTTCTACCTAAATTAATGTTGTAGAATCACTAAATCATAGAGCTGGAAGGGATCTCAAAGGGTCATCAAGCCCACCCCTGAACTTTTCCCAACAGGTGGCTATGTAGAGACTACCTAGTTTAGGAAAAAGAATGTTTCTGAATCATCTGGTGATTTTGTAGAAAATTAATATTTACCCAGCCGGTGTGAAATGACTCTATTGCAGGGATTCTTTCTAAATAATGCAAGACAAGAAGATGTAATGTGAATTAAAATTTGTTCCATATAGTATCTCTGTGTTCTGGCTAAGCTGCCCACATTTATATTTCAAACTCTGTGCTGCTGGATTGATCTCTTGAAATATTTGTCAGTTCGTGCCCCTGAGCTAGAACAACAAATGTATTTTTATGCTTAAAAAATAGCAGTGCTTAGCTCCTCAGGTTTTTGGTCAATCTTCTCCTCTTTCTTGATGTTATCAGGTAGCTTTTGGTCTAGAATTGAACACTCTGCACAATGACCAGACCCCTTTTCCACATGCGGTGAACATGGTCATGAGAGGAATGGGCGAAGGACGCAATCCATTTTTCAAGGTCAGAGCAGGCTGCTGACCACTGAATTCATTCTACACATTGAACATTTCAAGGTGGTGGTGATTCTCTTCTATTTCCAGTGAAATTTCTTTGTGTGAGATTTTTTTTAAAAAAGTTACCTCTGGGGATTTATTGTATGTTTCATATGTTTTTTTAAAAAAGAAACACAAATCTGTGAACAGTTGTTTACTATTCTTGTGCATAATGACATCTTTCATCCCCAGGATTCCACAGGAAGAGTATAGGGATGTGCAGAATTTGGTAATTTCTTGAAAAAGCAGAATAGGCAAAATGGGGTGGGGGAGTAGGGTTTGGGAGATGCAGTAAAATCACTGACTGTGCCCCTACTGCTTAATAGGTTGAGGCCTATCATTTCTCACCGCATCATGAGGTGATTTTGGTTTACTGGGTCCATGATTCTGGTGCTTGCTGCAGAGTACTCAACCTTTTCCTATGAGATTGGTTTGCTCACCTGGAACAGAGCCTATCCTTGAGCTTCCTTGCTTGTCTCTGGCCTGCTTCTGTGATTAAACTGGAAAATGGAAGCTGCTGTAGTATTCTCTGTAGTCATGTGGCCTTGTAGGCTCTGTGGAAATTGCCTTTCAATGAACTACCATGTCCAGAAAGCATTGTGGCAGCTTCCATTTTCGTACCTTAACAACTGGAGGTAGGCCTGAGAGGCTTCAAGACCAGTCCTACTACAGGTGAGGGGAATGTAGGTTTCTAAAGGTGTCTGTAAATATGGGGAATTCTTGGTGAATTCTGGGAGTTGGAGTTCCAAAAAATCTGAATGGCACATCCCTAGTACCGGTGAGGAAGGGTGCTGATGTCACCAGCAGGGGGAGATTTTTGTTAACGAAAGGTTTCCCTTTTCTCTCCAATGGGATATGCTACCTTCTATTCACCTCATCTTAGTATTTTAAAATTTTAAATACATAGAAAAGCAAGCAGCAAAGTGTGCTGCTTATATACTACCCCATAGCGCGGGGTGGTTTACAAGTTAATTTTGCAGGCTATACATTGCCACTACGTTTTCCTTCTGAGGTCATCTTACCTACCTCGGAAAGATGGAAGGTTGAGTGAACCTTGAGTCAGATACCCGGGATTGAACCCTGAGTTATGAGCAATGTTTCACTTCAGTATTGCAGTTTAACCACTGCGCCACAACCTGCATGCATGCATGCATGCATGCATGCATACATACATACATACATACATACATACATACATACATACATACATACATACATACATACATACATACATACATTAGTGAGAGGTCACTGGTGAAAAGCCATATGCTCTTTTTTTAATTGCTTTTATGCTAATCTGCTCTTAACAACAAAGCTTCTCTTTTTAGTATATGCCAGGGAATAGAAAAGTAGTGCAAGAGATTCGGGAGAGTCTGAGACTGCTCCGTCGGACTGGGAAGGAGTGTATCGAGCGGAGGCGCAAAGCCATTGAGAATGGAGAAGAGATCCCCATGGATATTCTGAGCCAGATCTTAAAGAGTGCAGGTAAGAGACTCCTTAGGGATGGGAAGAGGCTGTGTCATTTTTGCATGTGCCATTTTCTATCAAAAGCGGGATATCACAGGATGGTTTACAGCGTTTAGTTAGTCTCATGACCAAATTATCTGTTAATGGCTATACTTATGAAAAACCATTAAAAAAGGAATAAATGCTGTTTGTGAAATTAACACGTTAGCCATGCTTAAATTGACCATTTCTGTTCGAAAGAAAAATCTGGCAAGAAGGCTATGATCCAGAATGTAAATTTTGAACTTTCTCTTGTTTCTTGTACCTTCTCCAGGGATCTCCAGTGCTATGATCATATTTGTGTAATTTACATAATATACAATTACGTTCATTTGCAAATATGTGGATGTCTTGATCTCTGTTTCCTGTCTTTGGCAGCTCAGGAAGGGGACTGTGATGAAGAAAGTATCCTAGACAATTTTGTCACCTTCTTTTTTGCAGGTTTGTAGATCTTCTTATCTTAAATTCATTACCTTTGTATTCATTACATTTCCTTCAGTGAACTCAAAGCAGTGCAAATGGCTTTCCTCCTCCCTACTTTATCCACACAACAGCCATCTGCGATAGGTGAGGCAGCAAGCTGACAGACACTGACTGGCCTAAGGTTGCCTAGTGTTTTTGATGGATGTCTGGTGAGGAAAACCTGGCCCTCTCAAGTCCCAACCCAGCTCTCTAATTCCTTTAGCCTACAGGTCTCAGATTCATCAAGAAAGATCTGCTGCTAGAAGGTCTTCACTTGCATATTGGATTAACAATGCTTTCCATGTTTGTTTGCTTATTTAAACCATTTGATCCTCAGCCAAAAAGGGCTCGCAGAACGATTTACATACATGCAATAAAAGAATATCTCTACTTACTGTCTGCGGCCAATAACCTGTTGGGTTTACCATAATTGCACCAAGTGCTTGTTCTCCTTTTTGCAAACATGTCATTCACACAGTTGATTGGACAGCCAATGCAAGACTAGGCACATGACAGATACTTCCCTGTTGCAGCACTGAAAAGGGTAAATGGCTATACTGCTTGATGTGCTGCTTATTTTTACTTGAATAAAAAGTAGGATTCATAATGCCATAAACCTGAAAAAGTATTTGTAAAATGTCTCTAAAATACCTTTTAAAAAGGAACTTCTGAAAGTAACTGGAAAATGTTCCTCATTATGCCAGTCAAAGTAAATTCATTCTTGCTTTTAAAATATAACTTCGCTATAACCTTGTTACCCTCCCCTCACAAAACAATTAATGAAATGTAACTGTTGTCCTTGTAAGCTCTGACACTATCCAGCTCTGAGGGAGGGTAAAAAAGCAACTCGTTTCAGCAGGCCAGCAGAGTGTTCCTGCTTCCCATCTGGCCTGATATTTGTCATCAAAGGCAACTTAAACTTCTGTCAGATGCAGAAATATTTTAAGATAAGACTTCTGTTTTTATATAACCTAGTTTCACTTAAATTTTGGTTGTATTCCTTTTGTCCTTCTTAACTCAACCAGATTCTGCATCCCTCAGGTCATGAAACTACTGCAAGTCTGTTATCTTTCACCATAATGGAACTGGGACGGCATCCAGAGATTGTTGCAAAGCAAGTACTGTAAACCCCTTATTCTTTCTGGGACCTAACAACCACCACCTCTACCACCACCTTTGAACTGCAGAGCTGGAAGGGACCCTGTGGATCGTTGAGTCCAGTCCTTGTGAAGGAGGCACAGTGGGGAATCAAACACCCACTGTGTTTGTACTGTTTACAGTTCTCCATCCATTCTAAGATCTTTCGGGCCACGGCACCTAATCAGTTTTGATCAGTTTTGAGTACTTATTGTATCTGCCCAATTAAACATGAGAACTGGGTGATAGTCACAAGTAGTTCTTGTATTCTCAATGGCATTTTCCCATGACTTGTGGAATCCCAAGAACTGATGTCAGCTAATAATTTCATCATATGTACACCTATGGGCTGGCTAGATAGATCAGTGATTTGAGTCCCTGGCTGAAGACCTGAAGGTTGAGAATTGGATTCTCCAATTTGCCTGCTGGAAGAAGAATCAGGCTGTGTAGCTTTGGGCAAGTTGAACAGTCCCTGAGTGTCCTATAAGAAGGGAATCGTAAATAGAGATGGGTACAAATCCAGTCCTCCTCCTTTTCACTCATTTCACCACTCATGGCAGGAGCACGGAATTCCCTTCTCCACACCTTCCATTAGCTGCCCTCTCAGATGAGGAGGTGGGGCGTGCCAGTTGGTCAGTACTGGAATCCGGCTTGGGGTTCAGGGAGATGGCTGCGTGCCCATTTCTAATCCTAAACCACTTCTGAGTATTCTGTACCTAGAAAATCCTGGAAAGGGTTACTGTAAGTCAGAACCGATGTGATATCATCTAATTATAAGTACTATATATGCCTATATGGGTTTAACCCCAGGTAAAATGCATATTTTATTTATTTATTGAGAATTACATCCTAAATGCCTAGGGTTGTCTTGTTCTCCATTGTCTGTATCAACAACAGCAAGAGTCAAGGTCATTCAACATTGTGTCTCACAAAAAAGATTTTGTAAAGTCACCCTATGAGTTTATGAATAAATTGGACATAATCTAGCAGAGATGAACTCATTAATTATATTCAAGTGAAGGGTGAAGAATGCTGTAATATTTATCAGGGTTGGGGAAATACATAGTATTCCAGGTGTTGCTGGATTTCCTAGAAAGCTACAGCATGTCATCAAACCCAGCTAGCCTGCCCTTTGGTGATGGAACATCTCAGATGCTGCACTTCTGGACTTTACTAGAGAGGGCAAAAGATAAGTTAGGGCATATTTCCAAAATGAATCTTCTGTTCAACCTATGTTGCAACTTTCTTTGCCCAAAAAGTGCTTAACTCTGTCCAGAATGGTGACTGATATTCGTAATTCCCAGATTCTCTGAGTTATTTATTTATTTATTTATTTATTTATTTAATTTATATCCCGCCTATCTAGTCCCGAAGGACTACTCTAGGCGGCCAACAACAACGATAAAATACAATAGAATAAAACAACAAATTACAAAACAATAGAGTAAAGAAACGATAAAGAAGAAAAAAAAAATCAAAAGTAGTCTGGTGGGAAGGCCTGCCGAAACATCCAGGTCTTTAATAGATTCTTAAAGGTGCCCAGCGAGGGAGCTCCGCGAATACCAGGAGGTAAATTATTCCACAAGCGAGGAGCCACCGCCGAGAAGGCCCTATTTCTTGTTTTCTCTTTTCGGGCCTCCCTCGGCGTTAAGCTCCTCAGCCTCACCTCCTGGCTCGCCCGTGTGATCCGGGTAGAACTTGGTGGGAATAGGCGTTCCGCCAGGTATTGAGGCCCTAAACCGTTTAGGGCTTTATACGTAAGCGTTAACACTTTGAAGTCGATGCGGAACCTGATGGGCAGCCAATGCAATGCAGCCAGAGTGGGCGAAATATGTTGGAATTTTTTCACTCCACTAAGTAATCTGGCCGCCGCATTCTGCACCACCTGTAATTTCCGCAGCAACCTCAAAGGAAGCCCCACGTAGAGCGCATTACAGTGGTCTAATCTTGAGATTACGAGCGCGTGTACTAAGATGGTGAGCGCCCCCACTTCCAGGTAGGGCCGCAGCTGGGCTATCCGCCTGAGGTGAAAAAAGGCGGTACGGACCACCGATGCCACCTGTGATTCCATGGAAAGCACCGGGTCCAGATGAATCCCCAAGCTGCGTACCCCATCCTTTGCAGGGAGAGTCACCCCCCCAAAAGAGAGGGAGTTTCCCAAATCCCCGACTGTGGGAGGGCCCACCCTCAATACTTCCGTCTTGTCCGGGTTCAGCCTAAGCCCGTTCTCCTGCATCCATCCCAGTATAGTCTCCAGGCAGCGCCGAAGGCACAGGACGGCTTCTCCTGCAGTTGGCAAAAAGGAGATGTAGAGCTGCGTGTCATCCGCATACTGGTGACATGAAGCACCACACCCCCTGATGACCCCACCCAGCGGCCTCATATAGATGTTAAATAGCATTGGGGAGATAATCGACCCCTGTGGAACCCCACAATTGAGGCTCCACGGGGCCGAGACTCTCTCCCCAAGCTGGACTCTCTGGGGATGGTCCTCCAAGAAGGAACGGAGCCAGGACAATGCGAGGCCACCTATTCCCAACTCGGAGAGCCTCCCCAGGAGGATACCGTGGTCAATGGTATCAAAGGCCGCTGAGATGTCGAGGAGGACCAACAGGGACACTTTGCCCCTATCGGCCTCCCTCAATAGGTCATCACACAGGGCGACCAAAGCCGTTTCTGTGCCGTGGCGCGGCCTGAAGCCCGACTGGAATGGATCCAGGGCATCCGTTTCATCCAGGAGCGCCTGAAGCTGATCGGCCACCACCCTCTCGACTACCTTGCTAAGGAAAGAAACATTGGCGACGGGCCTGTAATTGCCAATTTCGTCCGCCGCCAAACTAGGTTTCTTCCTGATGGGCCTAATGAGTGTGTCCTTCAGGGCAGATGGAAATCTGCCCTCAAGGAGAGACCCATTTATTATAGCCGTGGCCCATTCCGTTGTTAGCGGCCTGGCTGCTTTGCTTAGCCAGGCCGGGCAAGGGTCCAAAGAGGAGGTGGTGGCACGACAGCGGTCAAGCGCCCTGGAAACAGTGTCAGGCATAACAGGCTGAAAGGTGTCCAAAATCACCGGACAAGACGGAGCGCTGGACATCTCAGCTCGACTCACTGTACTCAAAAAAGGTGAGAGGTCCCGGCGGATGGCCTCCACTTTTGATTTAAAAAATGCTGCAAATTGGTCCGGCGAAAAACTAGGGGGAGGCCCGTCGCCCGGACCAATTCCGGAAAGGTCGCGTACTATACGGAATAACTCTGCCTGCTGGTTGGACGCCTCGCTTATCCGGTTAGCGAGGTATGATCTACTAGCAGCCTTTACCTTAGCAAGATAAAGGTTAGTAGCGACCCTGACAGCTATCCTGTTAAAATCCGTCGGGACCTTTCTCCATTTGCGCTCTAGCCGTCTCCTGACCCGCTTCCTCGCCCGGAGGTCCCGGTTAAACCAGGGAGCCGGGCGGTCTCTGCGGCGGAGAGGGCGTTTAGGTGCGATCATGTCAACAGCCCTAGTCGCGGCAGCAAACCAGCCATCTACCAGAGCCTCGACAGGAGCGCCAGCCAGGTCAGCCATAACACCTCTCATGGCATCCTGGAATCCAACCGGATCCAGTAGCCTTCGAGGGCGGACCATAACAATAGATCCCTGCTCCCTGCAGGGGGGGAGAGCCATTTTAATGGTACACTTTATTAGGTGGTGATCCGACCATGACAAGGGTACCGACTCAAGGTCAGTCACCATCGGACCACACTCACTCCCATTGGTAGAAAAAACCAGGTCAAGTGTATGACCCCCCACGTGAGTGGGGCCGTTGACATGTTGGGACATGTTCAAGAAGGCCATGGTCTCCAAGAACTCAAGAGCTGGACCAGAGGTCTACGCCCCCGCGTGCACGTTGAAATCCCCCAGAACCAATAGGTTCGGGGAACCCAACAGTGCCGCGGAGACGAAGTCCACCAGCTCCGGTAGGGAGGTGGCTGGGTCGCGGGGAGCACGGTAGCCCAGCAAGATCCCAATACCATCCCTGGCCCCGATAGACACGTGGAGGGCCTCAAGACCCGGCTTTATCACCGAGGAGCGCCTAGTGACCTCCAAGGTTGATTTATGGACAATGGCTACTCCCCCCCCCCGACCCTCCAGTCTACCCTGTTGCCATTTAATCTCTTGGATGGTGAATCCTGGACTTCCCAAATATTGAAGTTGTCTTTTTAGCACTGATGATTAATAGCCACTAAACTAAAAAGTTTTTCTGCTTCTGTTTCTTAGACTTCAGGCTGAAGTGGATGAGGTTATTGGTGTGAAGACAGACATTGCCTATGAAGATCTTGGAAAGCTTGAATACCTATCACAGGTACTGTCTCTTGACCACAGGTAACCCAGAAGAATAAACCTCGCTGAATCATCCCACAGTGACAAAAATAATAAAGTTGTTCCCAAAATAGAGCTTGCAGCATGATGCTTGAGAGCATTTAAAACAATGTCTCAGTGTGACTTTGCTGTAGTATAAACACATTACAGAAAGACTTTATAGGATTCCCATGCTGTGAAAAACTGTAATTTCCTAGCAGTCATGGTGGTCAGTGGAACAATCAACACAGTGCTGTGATACTTTTATTGTTCAAAATGTTGGCTGTGAAAAGAATTCTAGCTTTCCTTCATTCTCCTCTCCGTGATAGTTGAACTGGTTAGTGAGTCACTCACTAATCAAAGCTTTGCCATCACTATGACAAGTACATTCTGCACATTTGGCCTACTGTTACTGTACTAGGTTGTTGTGTGTGTTTCAATGTCATCCACACAACATTCCCCATGATGTTACAGAATCTTGTCGACTTCCTGTTGTTTTTTGGTATTTGTCTGTTGCAGAATCAGGCCTTTGTATGGATGCCTGGAAGTAAGTCACTCTGAATTTAGCTGAAACACTGAATTGGTTGTGGAAATGGGTGGCCCTACTGACCTTGTTGGGTTGTACTCTTCAACTCTAGCCAGCACAGCCAAGAGTGAAGAATTATTAGAAGTGGAATACAGTGGCTGGACAGCCAGCCATTCCCCACCTCTTTAATAAATTATGATTCAGCAGTATACAAATCCACAGTGCAAAAAGTGCCTAGAATGGTCGAAATGACTAGATAGGCGGGGTATAAATACAATAAATAAATAAATAAATAAATAAATAAATAAATAAATAAATAAATAAATAAATAAATAATGACCCCTAGGGGGCCTAAGCACATAAAATGGGGGGGATAGGAAACATTTAGTTAATTTAAAATAAATTTTAGCAGCATGGGCAGATGATAGCATCAGCTCTCACTACATAAAGTTATGTGAACAGGATTTTGGCTGTTTTTTTGCTGAGAATCACTTGGTAAATTTGTTGCCAAAATAGTTCTTTTTAATGGGATGTATTCCAGTTGAAAGGACAAGGGGAAAATGACATGTGTATGTTGTATGAAATACATCTTCACTATTTTAGGTCCTCAAAGAAGTTCTAAGATTATATCCACCAGCTCCACGCACAGTACGCTGGACAGGGAAGGAGAATATCATTGAAGGGGTTAAAATTCCAGCAAACACCACCTTGATTGTGAGTCTGTTCAATGGGCTGCAGCATATGGTTGTCCAAAGCTCTTCGGTATTTGGCCCCAAATGTCCACTGACGTAACTGAATTGTACACCTAAGGCAATGAATATTTGCTATGATACCACAGGAGTGCATGAAAACAGGAGCAAGTGATAGCAGATGCTGAACTTGGTCTCCTAACCCATCTGTCTTTTGGGGGACTGATGTAAATAAAACAAATGATAAACAAATCATGCATAGATTTTTTAAATATATGTAAATAAAATGTTGTTTCATAGATATATATGGGTTTTAGCAGTCCCCTTTTGACTTATAGCAGAATGCCTTCTTTATAAAGTGTATTTTCCAGATGGTCTATATTTATTTTGCTTGTTTTATATTAATATTCATATTCCACCTGGCTGAGGTTAAACAAAGTCTAGGCAGCTATCAATATATAAAACAGGAAAATAGAATGATTTAAAGAATAGTCAACATTTTAAAATGGCAGAAATAGAAAGGTGGGGACTCCTAACCAGAAGATACGTGCCCAGAGTAATAATAATACAACTCTCGAAGCATTTTGGAGCAGAGTCCCTCTGAGGATAATATTCCAAAACCTGAGTGTCAAAATGGAAAACATCACTGACTTCTTCCTTCTGTGTTACATATCTGTGAACTTTAAAGATCTCTGAATATGAGCCAAGTATGAGAGCAAGCTAATGTAGCAGGAGGCAATTTGCGAGGAACCTGATTTGGGTTGGGTGCCTTGAACTCTCCAGATGTTCCTGGCACCCAATTTCCATCACCCCCAACAGGCATAGCCAGTGGTGATGGATAAGAAGAAATTAAATTCAACAAAACATAGAGGGAACCTATGCTTAACCTGTCAACCTATCCCTACCAACCTTGGGTCTCCAGATGTTCTTGGACACCAGCTTCCAGAAATAGATATGAGGGTATTTGTATTCATATATAAACATGAATACCACTGCACAGGTGGACATAATGAGAGTCCGGCCCAAGTCACCAATCTGCCGCTGCCATATAGCCTACCAATGGCTTCAAAGAGCACGTTCCGCAAGCCACTCTTCAACCGAGCAGAAAGGTTTGTCGTCCTGCCTCCTGCCAGGAGTAGCAAGTCGAACATGCTCTTTGGAGCCATGAGTGGACCGTCCAGCCCTAGGAGGCTGGACTCTCGTTATGTCCACCTGTGCAGGGGTGTTTGTATTCTTATACGAATACAAATACCTTGTGGGGGTGTTTGTATTCTTATACGAATATGAATACACCCATCTCTACCCAGAAATCCTGGCCAGCAGAGCTACTTGTGAAAGCTTCTGTAAATTTTAGTCGAAGGACACCTGGGGATCCAAGGTTAGGAATTACTGCTCTGAGCAAAGTCTAAAATAGCATTCATTCCAGGCAAAGGGTGTCCCTGTGTTGAAATGATGTAAACATAGATGCTGAAAATGCAAACAGAAATCCATTCTAGTCTCTGCATCTGTCTCTTGCCATAAATTGCCCAATGTATGCTTAATCTGTCAACCAGTCCCTCCCAACCTTGGGTCCCCAGATGTTCTTGGACACCAACTCCCAGAAATAGATATGGGGGTATTTGTATTCGTATATCAATGTAAATACCACCACACAGGTGGACATAATGAGGGTCCGGCCACCAATCCGCCACTGCCGCAGAGCCTTCCAATGGCTTCGAAGAGCGCGTTCCGTGAGCCATTCTTCGACCGAGCACAGAGCCTTGTCATCCCATCTCCTGCCAGGAGTGGTGATCCGAACGCGCTCTTTGGAGCCAAGAGTGGACCGTCCAGCCCCAGGAGGCTGGACCCTCGTTATGACCACCTGTGTGGGGTGTTCGTATTCTTATATGAATACAAATAACCCAGTTTCTACCCGGAAATCCTGGCCAGCACAGCTACTTGTGAAAGCTTCTGCAAATTTTAGTCCAAGAACACCTCGGGATCCAAGGTTGGGAACTATTGCTCTGAGCAAAGTCTATAAATAACATTCATTCCAGGCAAAGGGCATTCTAGTGTTGACATGCTGTAAAAACAGATGCTGAAAATGCAAACAGAAATCCATTCTAGTCTCTGCATCTGTCTCTTGCATCTGTCCAGCTGCCTCCCATGTGCAAATTTAAATGCCCCTCTTCCTTTGGCAGTTCAGCACATACGTGATGGGACGTATGGAAAGATATTTCAAGGATCCACTGACCTTCAATCCTGACCGATTTAGCAAAGATGAACCAAGGTGAGGATCGGTCTTTCTTCCTCTCACTATTCTGGAGGGTTATTCCAGGAGAAATAGCTGTAGATGCTTTCTCCTTCATTTTGTCTGAGAACATCATGTAGATATCATAATTTCAACACCCTCAGATATTTTCCACACCTTCGCTGCTTCTTGTAATATTTTGTCTGACACTTCCTGCTAATTTTTAAGACTTTAGAAGGCCTAGTAAAAAATGTCAGACTTCTATAGAAAGGAGTCCCCACCTTTCCTATAGAAAGGAGCAAATTTGTTGCATATTTGTTATTTTCTGGCATTTCCCTCAATATCTCTTAAAAGATACTTAAATTGGCATATTGTGCACTATTTTCCACACCATTTACAGTAGCTCAGTCTTCAGAATTTAACTGTTTGAACATTTTACAGCATGGAGGTCAGCATCATCACTTTCCCAGTAGGGAAAGCTGTATTTCTTGATACCTATGCAGATCTGCTCAAGAGATTTTGTCAGTGCTTTTCAACAGGTTTTTAGATTATATGGGGGTGGAAGGTAGCTTCTTTCTGATTGTTCTAGTGGAATTAGTTTTTGTCACTCGAACCACTAAGTTTGACCTTAGCCTTAAGCAGCTAGGTTGTGTTTCATGGCTGTGTAACAAAAAGTGTCTAAATGATTTCTATCTGTCTTGATTTTTTTAAGACCATACTTCTGTTATTTCCCATTCTCCCTGGGACCTCGTTCTTGTATTGGGCAGGTATTTGCACTGGTAAGTGAGTCATCTCTAAAGCTGTCAGGTATTCCTAAAAGGTGGGCCCTGTCTTTTAAACCACTGGTTCTTAACCTTGGGTTACTCAGGAGTTTTGGACTGCAACTCCCAGAAGCCTTCAACACCGTGCTGGCTGGGGTTTCTGGGAGTTGCAGTTCAAAAACATCCGAGTAACAAAGGTTAAGAACCACTGTAACTACAGGGCACCAGGAGAGAATATAGCACTTCTGTTTTTGAACCACCTGTTTCACATCAACAAGGATCCAATTGTTCCCCTTGTCTCCTGAATCTCATGGGGCAGAACTCAAGTTCTATTAGTACTATAGGCTGGAGGAAAGCTGAGTGAAGACCTGTGAAACTCTCATGCCTCAATACATAGTTTAAGAAAAAGAAGCAACATCTTCTACATCAATGGTTCCCAACCTTGTGTTCCCATATGTTCTTGGACTTCAACTCCCAGATATTCTAGCTGGCACGGTTGGTGGCAAAGGCTTCTGGGAATTTTGGTCCAGGAACATCTGACAATTCAAACTTGGGAACCACTAATCTAGTGATTTTTTGCATTACATTTGAGGTGGAGTTTAGTACTACGGTATGGTAGTTCCCATTTGAAATTGTTGGCTATGGTGAGAGCCCCCCAGTTGGATGCACTTGAAAAAATAATAATAACACAAAAGTTAGCACAAAAGTGGATTTCTTAAAAGATTACATAAAGAGAAAAGAGTGGACTTTAAAAGAAAAGTCTGATGGTGAACTCTGTTCTTCTCTGCCAAACATCAGAAAGACGGGGCGAAACAGTCCTCCATCTGATAGAACGCTTTACTTGAATAGTGAGAGCAAGGACTGGTAACTGAGAGAGCCTTCTGAATTATAGATAACAGAAAGCAGCTTCCAGGTGTGTTGAAGTACAAGTCCTACAACTACAAGACCCACTTTCCCCACTGGTGTTTTTTAAATTATATATTTGTCTAACCAAAAACAAAGTACATATTTGGGCTTTCTATTATAATGGTATGGAAGCAGGAAAGAAAAAAATCTGTACATTTAATACATTATAAAATGTGTGGAACATGAAGGCTGAAATGCTAATCATGTTATGTTATTCTTATGTGTCACCAAGTCACATTTAGTTTATAGTGATCCTAATAGGGTTTTCAAGATATGTGAAATATATCTTGGTTTTATCATTGCCAACGCCTGGGAGTGTTTATGACCAAGAAGGGATTTCTACCCTGATCTCCTAAATCCTAGTCCATCACTCTGTCCTTCATACCACCCTGGCTGTACAAATATTTTTATCAGCGAGGTGTAAAAAAACCTTCTGATTTTGGATACCACTGCTAAGAGTCAAGAGTGATGGCATGGTTAAAAAAAACTAGAACTAGGACTAAGGTCCAAATTCCTACTCAAACCAAATTTGACTGACTTTTACCCTGTCACTCTTTTTCAAACTAACCAACCTCATTGTTGAGGTTGTTAAGATATACAATAGGACCCCTGTATCCATAGGATTAGTATCTACAGTTTCACGTATCCAGGGTTTGAAAATATTAAAAATATTAAATATTTTTATATTATATTAAAAATATTAAATATTTTTAAATATTAAATATTTTCACATGTATTAACAAAACCAACCACTAGAA
The DNA here is from genome assembly GCF_051106095.1 of Pogona vitticeps. Classification (NCBI taxonomy): domain Eukaryota; kingdom Metazoa; phylum Chordata; class Lepidosauria; order Squamata; family Agamidae; genus Pogona; species Pogona vitticeps. Next base: position 337,526,956 of record NC_135783.1, on the reverse strand, counting down.
GGAGCCAGAAACCATGGCATGAATTCTTGTTGAATAAGAAAATACATGCAAAAATAATGTTTTGGATTTTTTTCTTTTTACCATGCTCCGTATAGTGTTCACTATACATCTGAGGTTTTCAGCATCCACGGCAGGGCTTGAAAACAATCCCATATGGATATGGGAGTCCTACTATGCTGAAAAAATCCTGTATGCCTCTCTAAGCTCCTTAACAAGAATACCAGGCTTAAAATGTAAATGCAATAGACAAGAACAGACTGCTCACTGTTCCATTTTTTTCCATGGCAGATGGAGGCGAAAGTGGTCATGGCCAAATTTCTGCAGAGGTTTGAATTCCAGCTGGTTCCACCACAGAGCTTTAGAATTTGGGATTCAGGGACACTGAGACCTGCAGATGATGTGGTATGCAGGTTGAAAGCACGATGTCATTAATTAAAATTCAGTTGAATCTTAGAACTCATATGGGGAAATGTTAAAGGATAATTAGTCCACAGTCAGTGTGATTCAGTGATTTTGGGTTTTGAGGGTGAGGTGGCATCTGTGGCCACCCTTCTTAATATTCAGCAGCCTTGTTCTTTGCCCTTGTATTGGTTGCTTGTATATTTCCTGTTCCCTTTGGACCAAATCCAGAATACTACATGAATTAAAGGCTGCTGCTCCTTGTGAAGGCAAGAGGAGAAGGGGACGACAGAAGACGAGATGGTTGGACAGTGTCACTGAAGCGACCAACATGAATTTGATTCAACTCCGGAAGGCAGTGGAAAACAGGAGGGCCTGGCATGCTCTGGTCCATGGGGTCATGAACAGTCGGACACAACAACAAAGCTTCTTTTCAGGCAAGGGTGGGTGGAAAACAACAACAAAGGAGCGGCAGAGACACTGGCAGTGGACTCTTTGCTGGAATGTAGGCTTTCATAGCTCTCCAGTGTTTCCAACACCTAACTTTGCCCCTGTTGCTTAAAGTTACAGACCTAAAAGGCTTACTCCCTATTCAGGTGTTGAGAAGGAAGCTAATTTGAAAGTGTGAGGAGGAGGTTCTGTACCCCTGTTTTCCCCGCCCCCTCAGCTGTTCTTGTCTCCATGTAAAAAAGAAGAGCTTGAAAAAGAGCTCCTCTTTTTTCAGGAACTCAGATATTTTGGGACCCACTATTATATGGAGAGATTCAACTTCTGGCAGAAACTTTCCTCTTCAAGATAGTCTCTCTTTCCAAAGCAGCAGAAATATGTGGACCCAGAACTCTCTTCACACTTTCAAATTAACACTTTTTGGAATGCCAGAATAAGGGCTTAATCATACATGCCTAGTTCTACCGATTCTTTTCATCCCTTTCTTGAATCGATACATATTTTTTCATGGGGTCACATGGTATATATACTGCCAAGACTGTTCATACAGCTCTCAGTTCAATCGATACATTTCTTGCTTTTTTACTGCTTCTGTAGCCTGCACATGCTGTCTCATATAAATCCATTCATTTGCCATCCTGTTCCCTGGGTTTCCCGCTGCAATAAAAATGTTCTTTTAAAAAATTGTAAGTGATATATTGCTATTTTCCTGATACTTCCAGCCAATGTGGAATCTGGTGGTATATGACACCTGATATGTTGCCCTTCCTTTTTAATTTTCACTTCCCAATTTTCACTTCTCAGGAGGAGGAAGCGGCTTTTAAACGACTTGCAAAGTATTGGGAAGAGTAGGGTTTAAAAAGAGAGAGAAGAGACATTAATGCAACACCCATTTCTTTCTTCCCATAAAATAATCCAAAGTAAGAAATGTCCATTTCTCTGCTCAAGCTTTCTTTCCCCTTTCCTTCCTTATACCTGCAAGGGAGTGGGAGAAGGATGTATCTGTCTACCCAATGTAGCAGCTGCAACAACTTATCAATATCACTTAATTTTTTAAAGGGTAAAAGCACAATGGCCATGAAGTGGCCATAGTGCCCCCAGACTCAGTCTCTTCACAAAGTAAATAAATCACCAGAAACATTCACATGGGCTGCAACTATAAGAAATGAAGCAATCCATGTTAAGTACATTTTAAAACAACCCTACTGGCAAGGGGGGGGCAAAAACTGATTGGCTGGCCAAATGAATTGATCTTACCTGTATGTCATGTGAATGGAAATTTATAAAATGATTTTTAAAACAGCAGAAGCAACATAACAGTTGTTCTTTCAGTACGTTTGGTCGAGCCCTACCATGCCTTTTGGAGAGCAACAACTTCTTCATACAGTAGAACAGTGGAAATTCACTCATAGGGAATAAAAAAGATAGTGGAATTATATTTTGCAGTTCTAATCAAGAGGCTGCCATTTTAATACACCTGACACACTGTGAAGGCTTCTTCACTGCTAGATTTGCTTTTCTGGATGTCTGTTTCCATGGATCTTACAGTTCTAAGCCTCAGGTGATCACTTGTGCACCTGTGTATTGTGTTAAGGGTAACAATCACTACAATACACTGGATTTAGAATGTCTCGGCTTAGAAGCTGAATTGCTAGAATCAGAGCTGTCAGACAGACCACTGAGTTCTTCATGTTTTGGACTTCAAATGTATTTCACTGAGGCTCCTCTCAGATCAAAGGTGAACAAGTATTTCCCTCCAGTGTTTTTTAAAATAGAGAACCAGTCTGTCATAGTGTGTTATGTGTTGGACTGTGACGTGGGAAGTCTAGATTTTTGTCCCCACTGAATCAAGAAACTCGCTTGCCAACATTTTCTCGTATAACACATCAAATTCTTGAATTTTATTTGATTCCTTAGGGGCAGGTTATTCTTGTTAGTAACTTCCCAGAGCTTAATGATGTGTTACACAAGAAATTTGACAAACAGTATGGAAGACAGAAGAGGGATATTAGTAGCTCTAGGGGAGAAGCATCCAAGTTCCTACAAGCTCCCTGTACTTCCCAGTTGGCAGATGAAGTGGTGAACAGACTCTGCTGAGAAGCACTGAGAAGCACCATTATTGGATCCAAAAAGAACATGATTCATACCAGATTGTAGACTTAATCCATATAAGTGGCCTGAAAAGATGGCCATGTTGAAAGAAAATCTGTAGCAACAGGATAGAAAAAGCTGAGTGAAATTTAACAAACTCTTCAACAATTTAAAGGAGATTCAGGAGCGTCCAGGGGGACTTGAGAAGCAAACAGAAATGGTTTTATCTGGTTTTTGAGAGGGAACTGAGATTGCACAAGTGAAAGAAAAGGGAATTAGAGACTGTTTGAAAGGAGAACTGAAAATACACTTGAAAGAAAACTGGGGGTGGTGTTTGTGGGCAGAAAAGCACCTATGAAAAATTGGCTTGAAAGAGAACTCATCATTACTGGATCCAAAAAGAACAAATATTGTAAGTTGAAAGCTGAGGCTAAACAAGCTAAACAATGGGCTAAACAAGGGGTGTGCCAAAAAGAATGCATGCTCTATGCTGGGGCAGAAAGCAGCGCAACTCTTAAAGAGCTCTTAAAGGGAAACTGGATCATTGTAATTATATGCACTTGCAGATGAGATTTTTTCTGACCCAACCCCATGATGCATGGATAGGCCCTTTGTCTGACCTACCTCACAGGGTTTGCTGTGAAAAAGTGGACAAAAAAGAGCTACAAATGGCAGCTTGAACTCAATGGAGGAAAGATCAGGTAGAATGCAGCTGAAAAAATAATAGGCGGGATCACAGATAACGTTGATTCTAACCTAAAAATCCAACCATGATTTGAAGAAGATCAACCTGTGGAGGTTCTAGTAGAACAACCTCCATAGGTGAATAAAAGTTTGGTTTTAAAGCATGAAAGATCTTGTCTGTTGCTGGGGAACCCAGGAAACAGTCTAGGGTGAGAAACGAACTCTCACAATAGTGCAGCCAAAAAATAATAATAGATGGAACCACAGATGGGATCGCTTTAAATCTTATGATAGCTGGATGGAATTCATGCATAAAGAAACTACTTTTGTGGCTCACAGTAGTCTTAAAGTGGCCACGAGGAAGGAACTGAAGTGGAGAAGAACCTGATGAAGTAGTTGGGGAACCTTATGAATAATAATAATTAACAACCACTTCTACAGTTTGTTCATGTTGATGTTTTAATAGGTTGCACATTTCACAGGATGTATGAGTACTTACTGGGAAAACACAGCCATGCTGAAGTCTTCAGATATTCTCACAGGACCTGCTTCAATATAATGTTCCTTTGAAAAAGCAGTTAAATTTTGTTACATTTATATGCCACTACTTGTTACAGTTATATATCACTAATTGTTACATTTATATGCCACTTTTCCACCAATGAGTGTTTCCCCAAGTAATGGTGCAAACATTTTAACCACAAGACTACAGTGCCCCTTTAAAATGCCTTTCCATACATTGCTCCCATTTAGCTCTAAAAATAAATTGCTGTTCACCAAATTACCTGGTTCCATTTTCAGCTGTTTAGCCCAAGTTGAATCACTGATAGAGGCAGGCCTGTTTTCTGCTGTTGGTCCTTCCTTCCCATCAACAAAAGCTATATGAATGTACAACTTCATACTGTACATGGTCCCAGCAAAGGGGATTTTCAGACAACCGCTCCCCCATCCTGCAGCCCGAAAGGTTTCCATAGAATGAAAGAGATTGTAAAGGGTCCTTGTAATGGAGGGGGAGTGATCAGAAACTATTAAATTACCAAAAAGGGCTACACTTGATTATGTCAGCCATGGCCTTTTGGGGGGGGGGGAGGTCACAAGGCTTACAACAAGGTTTCGGCCACAGAGCAAATAGGAGGGAAGGCTGCACTGATTAATAGTAGGGCTGACCCAGAATTCAATTCACCCTTAAACAGCAACGAGTCACTTAATTAAGATTACAAATTAGAACAAGATAATTTGAAAGTCTCCTGTTCTCACCCTGTCGTGACATGCTCCACTAAGCCCCAGATGAAGATCTTCTTGTATTGCCAGTTACAGTATTTATAGTTATTGTATTTTACTACCAGGGTTGAGGAGAGGTGCCTTGGGCTTTTTCTGCTTAATGTCCAAAAATAATATACAGTAGATGGCTTTTGGTACTAGAAGGAGTAGAATTCCTTTTAGGAGGTCATGACAATCGTACAGTATTTGGTTGCTGGTTCTCACTTCTGTGCTCTTAATTTCTTCTCCATCTTCTACCTGGTGTATTCTGGGAGTTGCATTCTAGAATCACAAATCTGTATTTCTCTATCCTCCAGCGTTTCCACAAGGCTGGCAGCTGCACTATTCAAATCTCCTTCTGGAAAGTTGGAGTGATACTCTGCTTTTCTCAAAATCAAGTCACAGAGGCTGTGATGGAGTGGCTGATAATATTTGCCTTGAGCAATAAAAAACCATTTTAGGCTGGAAGGGTATGAACCTTTGCTAAAACCTTTTTCACTGTTAAAACATACAAACCCAAACCAGGATCGTAAATTGGTCTCAAAGGTTAAATGCTTCTCCTTGCAGATTCTCAGAAGAGATTTCCAGAAATATTTCCAAAGTACTAAATCCCCATTCTGGTCCGGTGTAAACATCAACTCCACAGGAATAAACGTATGGATGTTATCATCAGTCAATCTTTACTATTCCGATCATAGATCGGCCAAATTTTAATGCATTAAGGATATTGATGGAGCAAAGATCTATACAGGCAGTAATAATTTACCGGTCTCTCTGCAAACTGAATATCCAGTTTTAGTGCTAAACTTAATTGAGGATAATATTAAAATATAACAGCTAGTCTTTAAGATACCACAACGTTTTTCTCTCCTTTTTGTCGTCTGATTTATTTGAAAGAGAAGATATATTTAATTGAGAATTAATCAGGTGCGTCGTGAAACATGCCGGCACGTCTGACTTTGCTACCTTTTCGGTGATTTCCTCGTTATCATCATTATCATCATCGCAACCGCGGGAAGAAATTAGGGGCTTTTGGTTACTCTGCTTGCGGCTTCAATGAGAGGGTAGAGAGGAGCGATTGGACTAAAAACCCCATAATTCCATAGGCAGAAGCGCTTCCTGAAGAATTTTGGGGATTGTAGTAAAAAAAAAAACACGTTTCAAAGTCCTGGGATGCCAAGCTCTGTCCCTTTAAGGGTCATCCTGCTGGCTCCTCCCTCCAAAGCCAAAGAGTTTTCCCTGGTCAAAACAGAGGCAAACAGTGAAAACTTTCAGCTGTCATGGAAGTGTTGCAGGTGGTCTGGAGCTTGCTGGGCTTTTTGCTCGCGGTTTCCCTCCTGGCTTTCGGTCTTTACTCTTTCTACATCAAAACGGTCCATTGGAGATATGATCACATCCCTGGAGCCCCGCGGGCCAGGTAAGAAAATAAGTGGGCATTTTTTTAAAAAGCAGATCCCCTACCACCACCACCACGGTAGAGTATTGCAACAGTAAAACTCCACTTTTCTCAAAACCAAGCATCCTGGTTCCTTTGGATGCTCCCCTCTTCTCCCCAGATAGAAATGAGAAAATTACCTGTAGAAAATGAGCGGTTTTATCTTGGGTGTTTGTGCGTGCCTGCTTTTATTGGGTCAGGAGGGCCACTGTGACCTTCCCTGCTTGGAGAATGAAATTCTATGGTAGCTTTAATTCGTTTTATTGCATTACCTTAACAGACCACAGAATTTATAAACCTAGCATTGCAGGGTCTCTTTTCTAACGTGTTTTGAGACCTGATCTCTTTTCCTGCCTTATATTTCTTAAGAGGATCCATACCATCGCAGCTTGTCAAACTGCATACTTTACAACTACTCTGTAATGTTGCTTGTTGGAGATGGCAGCATATGTACCGATATTTATCTTATTGGTTCATCTTCTAGCTGTTTCCTCAAGCTTTGTGCTTCCCTGATTTTACATTGCATTTCTTCACATCGAAGAACTCAAAGGTTATTTTTGAATTTTAAACAGACAGAATGAGACCTGAGAAAGACCATGAACTCCTTCGGTTGGCATCTTTCTTGCCTTTTTCAGACATGGTTATCCAACTCCTTGCAGGAGTTTCCAGGTACTGAGCTTCCAACCAAACAGGAGGCTATATAGTTAACCATGCCCCAGGTGTAGCTAAACTAAAACAATAGTGTTTTTCCCTTGGTTTTCTACATACATTTCCCTTGCCTGGACAAATTTCAGCATCCCAGCATTATTTGGTAGAGCGAAGGGGGACAGTTCCATATCTAGCAATCAAAAGACACTGATAGGTGTTCTGGGTTTTGTTTTGTTTTTTGGTTCTTTTTTGCCAAATTGTTTTGTAAAAATGAGAGAAAGTGGAAAGATGAAGGGGGAGGGGACTCAAGACTATAGACATTTCTGTTCCATTTCATTATTTTCCTTCCATTTTCATCTGACTTTTTAAAGTAGTGTGTGCTCCTCACAGTTTAATGAAATCTTCCTTTTAAAAATCTTGCAGTTTTTTCTTTGGTCATATGCCAGTCCTGTGGGAAAGCTCGAAAAGTAAGAAACTTGTTCACAATATCTTTCTGCAATGGTAAGTTGTTTTTTTTTCAAAAATCAGGCATCTTGAAGTAAAAGATTACAAAGTGCAGCGTGGCTGGCTTGTATTGTGTCTTGGCTTTGCCCTTATTTATTTAGCCTTTAGATTTTTCTAATGATGGGGTGTTGGTGACAACCTTTTTGCCCCAAGAGGGAAAACAATTTTTTTCTGACTTCTCAGCTCCTGCAGTGCCTGTGGGCTGCATCACCTGAGAATTTCCTTTTCCACAGCTTGCATTGCATCTTAATGCACAGTACCTGAAATCCACCAGGAGGTTGCTACTAGAGTAGGCCCATTGAATCAGTGGGAATCTGGTGAGTTCATGCCTGTGTAAATGCATTGATTCAATGGAGTGATCTATTTGTGTCTTACTACTGGATTTCAGCCAGTATAGACTTCAAGGACTTGAGGTCAGCTTGGACACTTTTCTTTGCCATTTTAGATATACTTAATAAAGATATTAAGCATATCTAGTAAGGGTTCAGGAATTTGGTTATGTGCCAACACAGATATCCCACTTATATTTTTAAATTTTGAGAATATCTAGTAAGGATTCAGGAATTTGGTTATGTGCCAACACAGATATCCCACTTATATTTTTAAATTTTGAGAATCACTTCAGTAAAAGCAGCAAAGAGCCGAGAACTGTGAGAGTGGTGAAATCATGAGGCTAAAGAAGTTATCCTCAGAAGGAGACTGGTTGAATAGAACAGAGCATGTCTGTTATCTCTTGAATGTTGCAACATTTTCTTTGTCTTAATGAGCAAATATTCTAGATTGGGGCCTTCTGGCTTCTGAGGTAGAAAACTCAAATGGTGCTGTCCAGTGTAAATAAAGTCTGTCTGTCTCTCTAATCCAAGAGGTGGTTGAAGTCCAACTTTTTTTTCAGGAAAAAAATGTCTTAGCTAGCTGTGTGTGCAAACAGACTATAAAAACAAATTGTTAAAATCTAAAATGTTTTATCTATACCCGTTTCTGTTTTCATAGGGCTGAGGAATATGGGCCAGTCTTGCGTTTTAATGCCTTTCATAGAGTGTCCTTATTGATAGTGAGTCCTGAAGCAGTAAAGGTATGCTATGGAATATTGATTTGAGGGTGACACATAAGACGGGAGCAGCTGGTCTGGAAATTCAGAAGGTTTCTCGTTGTTCCCTGTGTACAGCTTTTAAATTGGGTTGTCTTGTTGTTTGCATGGGCTGAGCCCAGAAATGCTACTACCAGAATTATTGTCCTTGCTGGCTGCAGGATTCTGGAAGCCAACGTCTATAAATTAGGTGTGTCTTTTTTAGCTTTGAACCAAATATTGAGATGGGTGACCCTTCTGTGACTATGAGCGATTCGCACAGCATGTCAGTAATGCTGCTGAAATGATCTGAAGCCTAGTTAGATTGCTCCTTTTGCAAAAATAAATAATAACAAAATCTGGCTTCACCCTTCTGTTTCCGATTCATAAAGCCATTTGTTTTTCCAAAAAGTGAACTCTGAAAGAAAAGCGTGTATTTGAATGCAGTGAGGGTATTACGAGTATCAAAGCTCCCTCACTGCTTAAAAAAATATGTTCCTTCACCTTACATAAAGTTCTGTCATGCTTCTCAAACAATGCTTCCTGGTACTGTGGCCTAGTTAGCCATAGATGTTCCAGAACCAAACTCTCTGCTAATCCCATCCTATCAGGGTAATGGGCTTCTGTCCAATTTAGTAAATCTGAGCTTTCTGTGAACTGGACATTTATTGGCTTTCTGACTACCCAGATCTATGGACATCACTTGAGCCCAAATTATGTCTTGAAAACCAGGTGTCAGGTATGACTTTATGGCACATAACACACACACACCGGTGGAATAGGGTTTCAGCCATCCTTCAACATCAGTATATTTTACAAAATGTTGTCCTATGTGATGTTGGTTGACGTCTGTTGTGATGTTATTTATATCTGATGTGGACTAACCAGAGGACTGAATTATAGGAATACTTGATGTTACCACAGTACCCAAAGGACCGAATTACATATGGCTATCTTTTCAATATGTTTGGTGTAAGGTGAGTCAAAGTAGAGCTAAATGGCATGTGACTTGTTGGATTAAATGACTGACCAGTATTCAAGAAGTTTGTGATTCTTAAGGTTATTGGAAATGTATTTCATACACAGGAAACATGCTCATGTGGAAAGTATTTGGAAATGCTACACAATAGAGAAGGGCCCGAACCACAATAGAAACAGACACAAACCTTTCCCCGCTTGCCTGGCCAATGACTCACTCACCAGTTGGAGCACGTTCCTCTCCTCGTCGTCCTCCTCCTCCTCTTCGGCTGTTTGGCCAGTCCCTGGCAGTGGTATGGGTTTGCTTGTCCTGTCTCCTTGTCTCAGTGGGTGACCACCCAAGGAGTTGGACAGGGAGGCCCGTGCTCCTTCAAGGGACTGGTCAAGCAGCTGAAGCGGAAGAGAAGCAGGCACTGGCTGGAGAATGGGAGAAGGGAATGTGTGACACCATAGGTGCTGCGCGTATGAATCAGCATGAACATCCGAACCGATGTTCGTGCCCATCTTTGCTACACAATTTATTTATTTTATTTATTTATTTAACTTGTATGCTGCCCACTCTACGCAAAGGTCTCTGGGCGGCTTACAACAATTAAAATACAATAAAAAGATAAAACCATTAAGTAATCTATACGAGATGTTCCCAGTGCATGTGTAACTGTCGTGAGACTCTGCGCGTCCAGGTAGGGCCATAGCTTGTATAATTTCTGCAGCTGAAGGAAGGTGCCCCTGGCCACCGAGTCCACCTGGGCTTCCAGAGTTAGATTGGGGTCCAGGAGCACCCCCAGTCTGCAGATCCTGTCCCTTAGGGGGAGTGTAACCCCATTCAGGGCAGGGAAATGGCCCTCCAGCGTATCCAGCGAAGCACCCACTAACAGCAGTTCCATCTTGTCTGGATTGAGTTTCAATTAACCCTCGTCCAGTCCATTATCAGGTCCAGACACGAGTTCAGCACAGAAACCGTCTCACCTGGATTGGTGGAAAACAAGAGGTAGAGCTAAGTGTCGTCGGCATATTGCTGACTGCTCAGACGAAACCTCTTGATGACCTCTCCCAGCAGTTCCATGTAGATGTTAAATTTGGATATGAATTGATAAGAATTATATATATTTATGGGAACAGATTCTAAAATTCTTTTTTAATATCAGTATTGAATAATATAGGAGGAAGGATTGATACCACTGTAGCGTTCCCCTTTATTATGTCAATGGCTCATGTCTGTTATGTTAATACTTCATGCATATTCATGTTGCTGAGAGGCAGAGCCGAGCGAGATCTCATAACAGGCGGAGCCTGAGTCAAAGTCAGGCAGTAAGAGTCAGAGAGAGAATTGGAGTGAAGTGTGTGAGAGAGAAATAGTTAGAGTGTGGGTAATAAATTTACCTAAAGAAGATATTCATGAATCAATTTCTTGTAATCAATAAACAAAAGTTCTATTTAAAAGACCTTGAAGTGTAGATCTGAATCTTTATCTTCCTGACATAATGGTGATTTGATCACCTGGTAGCAGCAGTATAAAAAAGGGGATTGTTTGCCTTCGTGAGCTCTGAGTCTTGACAGTCAAGAAAGGGGCAACAGGGTGAACTCCACAACCACAACTCAAAAAGCCAAGGTCTTGTGGATGTTTCTCTGTATTCCACTTACTAATGGAATGAATGTAAATCGGTGCCTCTCACTCTCAATCCAAAATAATGTTCAATAAAGATACAATTACAGTGGTGCCCCACATAGTGACGATAATCCATGCAGCAAAAATCGTCGCTATACGGATTTGTCGCTATGCAAAAAAAAAAGCGCATAGGAATGCATTAAAACCCGTTTAATGCGTTCCTATGGGCAAAAAACTCACCTTAAAGCGAAAATCCTCCATACGGCCGCCATTTTCGCTGCCCGGTAAGCGAGGAATCGGCGCGAAAACACAGCGGGCGGCCATTTTTTTAAACCCAGCGGCCATTTTGGAACTGCCAATCAGCTGTTCTAAAAACATCACTATGCGAAAATCAGTAAGCGAAACAGCTTACCAATCATCGCAAAGCGATTTTTTACCATTCAAAACATTGTAATGCGATTGCTTTTGTGATCGCAAAAAAATCGTCGCTATGTGGATTCGTTGTTAAACGAAGCGCTCGTTAAGCGAGGCACCACTGTATTGATGATACCAAATGTCACGGAAAAGTCCAGTAGAATTAGTCAATGCACACTCTTTCTTCATCCCAGCTTCCTCCACAGATTATTCATCACTACTATTTATGATTCCAAACTGGTTTTGAAACCACATTAGAATAGGTCTGGTTTCAACACCGAGCCAAACCTAAATGAATGACTTAATTCATTTTGTTTAGAAAAGCTTGTTCTCAAAATTTTTCTTGCCCTGAAAAATGGAACATTAGATGCTGTTCAGAAACTGTCTCATGTGGTGGGAAAATAATGGTATTTTAAAAATTATTTTCAGAAAGTTTTTTTATTATTTGCATCATGGTTTTAGAGGACTGGAATTAATCAGTCAATACTTGCCTTGGTTTACCTAGCTAGTACAGGGTCTAGGATGAGTATGGTTAAAAGAAACTAAAAAATGGGCAACAACTAGAATATACGAGAAGTGAAAGAAGGGATCACCTAAGCGTTATGGCCGCTTTCTTCTGAATCATAATTTTGTGTGTCAGAATATGACGATGTGCCCTAAAATAGTACATATTTCCTTTGCTTTTTTAGATTTTTAGGGAATAGCCTGGTAACTGAACCTGACTATGACCATTGGCACAAGCAGCGGAGAATTATGGATCCGGCATTCAGTCGAACGTGAGACAAACACTGACAGTTCCAGATGAATTTTAAAAGAGATTGTGTGTTTTTCAATCTGTGTTGTTGTTGTAGCCACTCAGTTCTAAATGTTTTCATATTGAAAGAATGGATAAGCAAAGGGCTACCTTTTTGCCTCATTCCTTTCATTGGTTTGGCATCTTACATGTTGTGTGTAGTGTAGTGTGTATGGATTTTGCTCATAGTGGATAGTATTACTGTCTTTGTCTTATGATTGTTGAGCCAAAATCAGATTGGTTATTTAAGTTCAATGAGATAAATGGCCATGGCCAATTGCTCCTTATTAGCGAGTTGCTGCTTCTATTATTTATATAAATATTTTAATCCGCCTTTCTCCCTAAAAAGGACTCAAGACGGCTTATTTTTCACGATACTAATTTGTATACAACAATAAAAGGACCAATGAATCCAAACCAAAAAAATATAAGCAAAACTAGAGTACATTCAATGCACTGAGGTACAACAATCCATTTTTAAACAACCCTCGGCAGCCATTCATTCAGTGAAAGCTTGCCTGAAGAGAAGGACAATAAAGATGGAGCCTGTCTAGCCTCTTGTGGGAGGGAGTTCCAGAGTATGGGACCAGTGACAGAAAAGGCTCTCTTCCGTGTCCCCACCAAATGCATCTGTGAAGGTGGCAGGACCAAGGCGAACATCTTGCCTAATAATGTGAACACTTGAGCAGGTTCAAAATGTATTCCGCTTTACATGCTGTTCTGGCATCTAATTTATAAACATGGGGTTTTCATATATGAACTAACTTCTTGATATGCCACAAAACCCTTTCCTGAGTAGCTAGTATTAATAGCACAGTTTATTTTATATCCTCTATCCTGTGATTGTATGGCCAGAATTAATCTGATTATTTACACTGATCTAAAAGCAGGTACAAAATGCCATGGTCAGTGGCTTCACGTTAATGAGCTGCTGATTGTATTCCCCATTGCGTGCCATTGGGGCATATTATTTATAAACCCTCATTTTTCACATATGAACCAATGTCTTGATATACCACAAAACCCTTTCTTAAATATCGTGTATTAATAACACAGTTACCTGCTTGGTTTGATGGGAACTTTTAATGACCAAGCAGAAGAGCTTATGAAGGAGCTGCAGAAAAAAGCCGATGGAGAAACCCAAGTGGATGTGATGAACCTGCTGGGACGGGTGACGCTGGACATCATTGCAAAGGTAATGTCTGGAAGAATGTGCATGTTTCCATATGGATGAAAGAGTGCATAAGAAGAAAAAGGCATGTGACCTCGTACTGAGGTTATGCCTATTAAATAATAGCTATTCTAAAGCTTTGTAAGTTGCTAAAAATGGAAAACATATATTAAGGAAACTTTTATAGGAATAATGTGTGAGGAAGTAAACCTGAAACACCAGTTCTGGCTTCTGTTCATGCTGATAGCTGTTAGGGAGGACATGCTATGTGCTATTGATTCCTTATTGGAATGCCACAGGACCATAATCAAAAGGCAGCCCAGAACATGCGCTGGATTATGGAGAAAGCCAGAGAGTTCCAGAAAAAGATCTACTACTGCTTCATTGACTATGCAAAAGCCTTTGACTATTTGGACCACAGAAAACTATGGCAAGTTCCTAAAAAAAATAGGAGTGCCTGAACACCTTATCTACCTCCTGAGAAATCTATACAGTGGTGCCTCTCTTTACAATTGCCCTGCATTACGACGAATCTGCTTTAGGACTATCTTTTACGACTATCTTTTACGGCTATCTTTTGTGGTCTAAATGGGGGAATTTCACTTTGCGATGATCGGTTCCCTGCTTCGGGAACTGATTCTTCGCAAAACGACGATTTTCAGACAGCTGGTCGGTGGTTTCAAAATGGCCGCCAGGTAACTAAAATGGCTCCTCGCTGTGTTTAGGGAAGGATTCCTCGCTATACAGTCAGCAAAAATGGCCGCCATATGGAGGATCTTTGCTGGACGGTGAGTTTTAAGTTCATTGGAACGCATTGAAAACCTTTCAATGTGTTTCTATGGGGTTTTAATTTTCGCTTTATGATGTTTGCGCCTGGAATGGATTATCGCCGTTAAGCGAGGCACCACTGTACGTGGGACAGGAAGCAACAGTTAGAACTGGATATCAAACAAATGTTTGGTTCAAAAGTGGGAAAGGAGTACAACAAGGCTGTATATTGTCTCCCTGCTTATTTAACTTATATGCAGAATATATCATGCAAAAGGCTGGACTGGAGGAATCCCAAACTGGAATTAAGATTGCTGGAAGAAATATCAACAACCTCAGATATGCAGATGATACCACTCTGATGGCAGAAAGTGAGGAGGAATTAAAGAACCTTGTAATGAGGGTGAAAGAGGAGAGCACAAAAAATGTTCTGAAGCTCAACATCAGAAAAACTAAGATCATGGCCACTGGCCTCATCATCTCCTTGCAAAAAGAAGGGGGAGATATGGAGGTAGTGACAGATTTTACCTTCTTGGACTCCATAATCATGGCAGATGGTGACAGCAGCCACGAAATTAAAAGACACCTGATTCTTGGGAGGAAAGTTATGACAAACCTAAACAACATCTTAAAAAGCAGAGACATTACCTTGCCGAGAAAGGTCCGCATAGTCAAAGCTATGGTTTTTCCAGTAGCGATGTATGGAAGTGAGAGCTGGACCATAAAGAAGAATTTATGCTTTTAAATTGTGGTGCTGGAGGAGATTCTTGAGAGTCCCCTGGACTGCAAAGAGAACAATTGTATCCATTCTGAAGGAAATCAACCCTGAGAGCCCATTGGAAGGACAGATCCTGAAGCTGAGGTTCCAATACTTTGGCCATCTCATGAGACGAGAAGACTCCCTGGAAAAGACCCTGATGCTGGGAAAGTGTGAAGGCAAGAGGAAAAGGGGATGACAGAGAACAAGATGGATAGGCAGTGTCATCGAAGCGACCAACATGAATTTCACCCAACTCCATGAGGCAGTGGAAGACAGGAGGGCCTGGCGTACTCTGGTCCATGGGGTCACAAGGAGTAGGACACAACTTAACGACTAAACAACAGCAAGGCCCAGAGCAAGGAATTAATTGAAAAGTGAGGAGGGGAAAGGAGACAGGGATGCTCCCTGAAAATCTGGTGATTTCGTTTGAGAGTGGATTTTGTAACCTGGCGAGTGAGAAAGCATAACCAGAATCTTATGAATCCAGCTCGGGTCTTTCAGTTTATATTGTGATACGTTTGTTAAGTTTTTTAATATATCAAAAAAACTTTTGACTGCATTTGATTAAAGCTGCCCTGACAGAGACAGGAGACAACAGCTAGCACATATGAATTGTTAATTAACGTAAAGGACTTCCTTCAGACCACAGACCTAAAGAGGAACAGAAAAATCCAGCAGTTGGTTTTAGAATGGCATAGGATTGGCTTTGATGAAGTAACTGGTCAAAATAATTAGAAGAGAAACATTAGGCTTGACATTTCCAGGGGATCAGCAATTTTGATCTCTTTCTACCTAAATTAATGTTGTACAATCACTGAATCATAGAGGTGGAAGGGATCTCAAAGGGTCATCAAGCCCACCCCTGAACCTTCCCCAACAGGTGGCTATCTGGAGACTGCCTAGTTTAGAAAAAAGAATGTTTCTGAATCATCTGGTGATTTTGCAGAAAATTGATAGGGTAAAGGAGATGATGATAAAATGGGCAAGTAATTTCGGTTATAATATTGACATTGATCACTGGACAATGATGTGGAAAGACTGTTATAAAATGATTAAGCCAGTAAATCTAAGAGAAAATATCCTCAAAATGTTTTACAGATGGCACTACACCCTTGCAAAACTGGCAAAAATGTCAGAAGGTAACAGCAATATCTGTTGGAAATGTAAAAAAAAAAGTAGGAACTTATTACCATATGTGGTGGACATGTGAAAAAGCCAGGGGTTATTGGTTACAGTTGTGGGAAATAATAAAAGGAATCACTCAAAAGAAATTAAATTTCAAACCCGAAATAGCACTATTAAATATTATGCCAGAAATTACTGATAAGAAAATTAAATACTGTTTGATGTACATATTTATAGCGGCTAGGTTACTCTGGGCCCAAAAATGGAAAAGTGAAGACATACCTACAATGGAGGAATTCCTGAAGAAGCTGTTGGACATTACAGAACTAGACACACTTTCAGAAGCACTAAGAGAACAACCAAGAGACTATGCAAAACAAAGTTGGAATTTAATATAAGTTTGGGCCCAGGGACAGATTAGAGGATAGGACAAAATGATTGATGGGCTTTGTTTTTCCTTTTTCGCTTTCAATGTTCTCTGAAAACTTGGGAAATTTGGGATGCAATGAGGTCTGAATCTCTGTCGCCAAAGTGGGGGAGGGTTTGGGGTTTTTTTTCTTTCTTCCTCCTTCATTTTGTTTTTATTTCTTCCCTTTCTTTCCTGTTTTATTTCATATTGTATTTTATATTGTATATTTGTTTGTAGTTGATTAAAAATAAAAAATAAAAAGTGAGGGGGAAAAAAGAAAAAAGAATGTTTCTGAATCATCTGGTGATTTTGCAGAAAATCAATATTTAGCCAGCCGGTGTGAAATGACTCTATTGCAGGGATTCTTTCTAAATAACGCAAAACAAGAAGATGTAATGTGAATTAAAATTTGTTCCTTATAGTATCTCTGCATTCTGGCTGAGCTGCCAACACTTACTTTTAATTTCTTTTTGAATAATTATTTTATGAAATGAAAACATATTGTAAACAAAAGAACAACAAACGGAATAACAAATGAATAAACAAACAAAACACAAAATTTATAGACAAACAAAATTGAAACAAAGTGCTCCCCCCGCTAAGACCAAAAGATCTAGTTCTCATGGAGAACTAGACCGTTTCCTTTATTTCAAGGATTCCCATTCCCCTACCAAGATTGTAATGTTTCTTGCGAAGGCATGCCAGCAGCCGGCATTTAAATTTCAAACTCTGTACTTCTGTATTGACCTCTTGAAATATTTGTCAGATCGTGCCCCTGAGCTAGAATAACATATGTATTTTTATGCTTTTTTGAAAAAATAGCAGTGCTCAGCTCCACAGTTTTTTGGTCAATCTTCTTCTTTTTCTTGATATTACCAGGTAGCTTTTGGCCTAGAATTGAACACCCTGCACGATGACCAGACCCCTTTTCCACATGCAGTGAACTTGGTCATGAGAGGACTGGGCGAAGGACGCAATCCATTTTTCAAGGTCAGGGCGGGATGCTTGCCTATGAATTCAAAAATAAACACTTATTTGCGAAGGGAGATGCAGTAAAACAGTGGCTGTGGCCCCCACTTGTTAATAGGCCGAGGCGTATCATTTCCCACCCTATCCTGAGGTGATTTTGAGTTTGTGGGTCCTTAATGCTGGTGTTAGCTGTGCTAGGAGAGAGGTCCGCTTCCCTGTTTTGGATCCGTCCTGAAGCCTCTCTGCCTGTCTCTGTCCTGCTTCCTATGGTTAATGTGCAAAAATGGAAGCTGCTGTGGTGCTTTTTGGGAGTTGTAATCATATTGCCCTGTAGCATGTTTACCTCTCCTGCTCTGGCCGCTTTTCATTTGCTGCCCATTCGATTCCGCATTGACTTCAAAGTTTTAATGCTTACGTATAAAGCCCTAAACGGTTTAGGGCCTCGATACCTGGCGGAACGCCTACTCCCACCAAAATAACTCGATCAAGTCAGGAGGTGAGGCTGAGGAGCCTGACGCTGAGGGATGACCGAAAGGAAAAAAACTAGAAACTGGGTGTAGTGTTCTCTATTTATTTATTTATTTATTTATTTATTTATTTATTTATTTATTTATTTATTTATTTATTTATTTATTTATTTATTTATTTATACCCCGCCCCTCTAGACCATGTCTACTCGGTCTATGTTATGTAATATAATGGTTTATGGATATTAATATTGCAGAGAGGCAGAGCCGAGACAGATGCTATAAGAGGCAGAGCTTGAGTCAATATTTCAGTCAGAGTGTGAGATTAATAGAGTTTAAATCAGTGTGTGGAGATTCAGAGAGAGTCAGAAAGACAAATGTAAGAGTCAGGCTGGAGAGAAAAGCCTGACAGAGTAAAAGAATGTGTGGTTTGGGGAACTTCTGAGGAATGATTAAATGCTGAAGATATTCATGAATTGATCTATGTATTCAATAAACCAAAGTTTTATTTAAAAGGACCTGAAGTGTGGACCTGAGTCTTTCTGAAATAATGGTGATTTAGAGATCACCTGGTGGCAGCAAGTGAAAAGAGTGAGGTTTGTTTGCCTTCGTGTGCTCTGGGGCTTGAAGGTCAAAAAAGGGGCATGAGGGTGGATGCCACACTGGGCTTTCTCGGCGGTAGCTCCTCGCCTCTGAAATAACCTTCCTCTGGAGATTTGTGCAGCCCCTTCACTGGGCATTTTTAATAAACAACTGAAAACTTGGATGTTTACGCAGGCCTTCCCTCCAGTTGATACTTGATTTTTTCCATTTTTCTTTTTTCTCTTTTTTCTTCTTGGATAATTTGTTTGTACTGATGTTTAAAATTTTTGTTATATTGTAATTTTGTTAGATTGTTGTTTTATGTGTTGGAAGCCAACTAGAATGGTCGTTTGACTAGAGAGGTGGGGTATAAATCCAATAAATAAATTAAGTAAATAGGCTGTAAAGAAACTGCTTTCCAAAGAACTACAATGTCCAGAAAGCATTGTCCAGAATTTGGGGAGTTGGGGCTCAATCAACCATGCCAAAAGAACTCCAGTTATAAGATTCTCCTCATATTTAAAAAGTTTTATAAATTTCCATTCACATCATGCACAGGTAGCATTGATTCATTTGGCCAGCCAGTTTTTCCCCTCTTCACTGGATCTTTTCATTGCTTCAATCCTTATTGTCTTGGCATGTGTGAATGTTGCTGCCCAATTTATTTAATTTGTGAATGTGTCAGTTTTTTTGCAGCACCATGGCCACTTTTACCCTTTTTTATTTTAAAAAAAGGTTATTTATAAATCATTTTTTACCCATGGAAAGCAGCCACAGCAGCATAAACACATTGATCAGAAGGAGACAACCTTCTCCCCACCCCTTTCAGGATTAAAGGAAGGAAAGAAGGCTTGAGCCGTTTCCTGCTTCAACTTGTTTGAGGGGAGAAAGAAAAACTTTTTAAAGAACTGTGCGCTTCACAATACTTTCAAATCTTTTAAAACCTGCTTCTTCCTCCTCCTGGTGCTATTCAAAGGGGAAAAGGAAAATCAAAAACAAGAACTGAGATGAAGAGATATGCAGGAAAATAAGGGAAGTGGGGAATAAAGGAGGGAAGGGAAAAGGGGAGGATGAGAAAAATAAAAGGTGGGGGAGAAAAACAGAAAGTGGAGAAAGGAATTGGGAAGTGAATTTTTTAAAAGGAGGGAACAAAGCATGTCGATATTTTAAAAAGGAGGAAAAAGAAATGATTTAAATGGTCTTTGTGATTAGGCTCAAAAATATCTGAATGGGAAGTCCTTAGAAGTTATGTCTGAGGAAGGATGGCTATGTCTGCCATGGAATATGCTACTTTCTACTCATCTTGTCGTAGTCTTTTTATCTTTTAGTCTTTTAATATTTTTAATAAATATGTACATACATTCGTGAGAGGTCACTGGTGAAAACTCATATGCCAGGTTTTTTTTTAAAGAAATGTTTTTATGCTAATCTGCTCTTAGCAAAATAGCTTATCTTTTTAGTATATGCCAAGGAATAGAAAAATAGTGCAAGAGATTCGGGAGAGTCTGAAACTGCTCCGTCGGACTGGGAAGGAGTGTATCGAGCGGAGGCGCAAAGCCATTGAGAATGGAGAAGAGATCCCCATGGATATTCTGAGCCAGATCTTAAAGAGTGCAGGTAAGAGACTCCTTAGGAATGAGAAGAGGCTGTGTCATTTTTGCATGTGCCATTTTCTATCAAAAGCCTCCGGGATATCACAGAATAGTTTACAGCCTTTAGTTTGTCTCATGACCAAATTATCTGTTAATAGCTATACTGTACTTACGAAAAACCATTAAAAAGGAATAAATGCTATTTGTGAAATTAACACGTTAGCCATGCTTAAATTGACCATTTCTGTTTGAAAGAAAAAGGTGGCAAAAAGGCTATGATCCAGAATGTAAATTCTGAACTTTCTCTTGTTTCTTGTACCTTCTCCAGGGATCTCCAGTGCTATGATCATATTTATGTAATTTCCATAATATACAATTTGCAAATATGTGGACGTCTTGATCTCTGTTTCCTGTCTTTCGCAGCTCAGGAAGGGGACTGTGATGAAGAAAGTATCCTAGACAATTTTGTCGCTTTCTTTGTTGCAGGTTTGTAGATCTTCTTATCTTAAATTCATTACCTTTGTATTCATTACATTTCCTTCAGTGAACTCAAAGGAGTGCAAATGGCTTTGCTCCTCCCTACTTTATCCACACAACAGCCATCTGTGATAGCTGAGGCAACAAGCTGACACGCCTAAGGTTGCCTAGTGTTTTTGATGGATGTCTGGTGAGGAAAACCTGGACCTCTCAAGTCCCAACCCAGCTCTCTAATTCCTTTAGCCTACAAGTCCCAGATTCACCAAGAAAGATCTGCTGCTAGAAGGTCTTCACTTCCATATTGGATTAACAGTGCTTTCCACGTTTGTTTTCTTATTTAAACCATTTGATCCTCAGCCAAAAAGGGCTTGCAGAACAATTTACATACATGCAATAAAACAATATCTCTACTTACTGTCTGCGGCTAATAACCTGTTGGGTTTACCATGATTGCACCAAGTGCTTGTTCTATTTTTGCAAACATGTCCTTCACACAGTTGATTGGACAGCCAATGCAAGACTAGGCACATGGCAGATACTTCCCTATTGCAGCACTGAAAAGGGTAACTTGCTACAGTGGGGTCTTGACTTGAGAACTTAATCCGTATTGGAAGGCGGTTCTCAAGTCAAAAAGTCTGTAGGTCAAGTCTCCATTGACCTACAGTGCATTGAAAACCGATTAATCCCATAACAGGCCGTTTTTGTTCCATTTTGGTTATTTTCTGGTCTGTAAGTCAATTCTCAGGCTGCAAGTCAAACCTAAATTTTGTGGCCAGAGAAGTCTGTAACTCAAAAAGTCTGTAAGTCAAGCCGTCTGTAAGTCAAGGGTCCACTGTATACTGCTTGATGTGCTGCTTATTTTTACTTGAATAAAAAGTAGGATTCATAATGCCATAAACCTGAATAATTATTTCTAAAATGTCTCTAAAATACCTTTAAAAAGGAACTTCTGAAAGTAACTGAAAAATGTTGCTGATTATACCAGTCAATTTAAATTCATTCCTACTTTTAAAATATAACTTCGCTATAACCTTGTTACCCTCCCCTCACAAAACAATTAATGAAATGTAACTGTTGTCCTTGTAAGCCCTGACACTTTCCAACTCTGAGGGAGGGTAAAAAAGCAACTAGTTTCAGCAGGCCGGCAGAGTGTTCCTGCTTCCCATCTGGCCTGATATTTCTCATCAAAGGCAACTAAAACTTCTGTCAGACACAGAAATATTTTAAGACTTCTTTTTTTATAACTTAGTTTCGCTTAAATTTTTGGTTTTATTCCTTTTGTCCTTCTTAACTCAACCAGATTCTGCATCCCTCAGGTCATGAAAGTACTGCAAGTCTGTTATCTTTCACCATAATGGAACTGGGACGGCATCCAGAGATTGTTGCAAAGCAAGTAAACCCCTTATCCTTTCTGGGACCTAACAACAACCATCTCTGCCACCACCTTTGAACTGCAGAGCTGGAAGGGACCCTGTGGATCGTTGAGTCCAGTCCTTGTGAAGGAGGCACAGTGGGGAATCAAACACCCACTATGTTTGTACTGTTTACCGTTCTCCATCCATTCTAAGATCTTTCGGACCACGGCACCTAATCAGTTTTGATCAGTTTTGAGTACTTCTTGTATCTGCCCAATTAAACATGAGAACTGGGTGATAGTCACAAGCAGTTCTTGTATTCTCACTGGCACTTTCCCCTGAGCTGTGGAATCCCAAGAATTAGCGTCAGCTAATAATTTCATAATATGTACACCTATGAGTTGGCTAGATAGACTGGTGATTTGAGTCCTTTGCTGAAGACCCGAAAGTTGAGAATTGGATTCTCCAATTTTCCCCCTGGGAGAAGAATCAGGCTGTGTAGCTTTGGGCAAGTTGCACAGTCCCAGAGTGTCCCATAAGAAGGGAATTGTAAATAGAGATGGGTACAAATCCAGTCCTCCTCCTTTTCAGTCATTTGACCACTCAAGGCAGGAGCACGGAATTCCCTTCTCCACCCCCTCCATTAGCTCCCCACTCAGATGAGGAGGTGGGGCGTGCCAGTTGGTCAGTGGTGGAATCTGGCTTGGGGTTCAGGAACATGGCTGCATGCCCATTTGTAATCCTAAACCACTTCTGAGTATTCTCTACCTAGAAAATCCTGGAAAGGGTTACTGTAAGTCAGAACCGATGTGATATCATCTAATTATAAGTACTATATATGCCTATATGGATCTATTCAGAAACGAGCCATATTGAGTACAGCATGCCTTACCCCCCAGGTAAAATGCATATAGAAATACACCCTAAATGCCTAGGGTTGTCTTGTTCTCCATTGTCTGTATCAACAACAGCCTTGTTGACAAGAGTCAAGGTCATTCAACATTAATTGTGTCTCACAAAAAAGATTTTGTGAAGTCACCCTATGAGTTTATGAAGAAATTGGACATAATCTAGCACAGATGAACTCATTAATTAAATTCAAGTGAAGGATGAAGAATGCTGTAATATTTATCAGGGTTGGGGAAATACATAGTATTCCAGGTGTTGCTGGATTTCCTAGAAAGTTACAGCATGTCATCAACCCCAGCTAGCCTACCCTTTGGTGAAGGCATTAATTCCTCTGCATCTGGAATATCTCAGGTTCTGCATCTCTGGACTTTACTGGAGAGGGGAAAAGATAAGTTAGGGCATATTTCCAAAACTGATATTCTGTTCAACCTATGTTGCAACTATCTTTGCCCCAAAGGTGCTTAACACTGTCCAGAATGGTGACTGTTTTGAATCTGATATTCATAATTCCCAGATTCTCTGTCTGAGTTATGTTGCCATTTAATCTCTTGGATGGTAAGTCCTGGACTTCCCAGATATTGAAGTTGTCTTTTTAGCACTGATGATCAATAGCCATTAAATTAAAATTTTCTTCTGCTTCTGTTTCTTAGACTTCAGGCTGAAGTGGATGAGGTTATTGGTGTGAAGACAGACATTGGCTATGAAGATCTTGGAAAGCTTGAATACTTATCACAGGTAGTGTAATAAAGAGACCACAGCTACTCTGAATAAGCCTTGCTGAATCATCCCACAGTGACAAAAATAATAAAATTGTTCCCAAAACAGAGCTTGCAACATGATGCTTGACAGCCTCTAAAGCAATTAATGTCCCAGTGTGAATTTGCTGTAGTATAAACACATTACAAAAAGACTTTATAGGATTCCCATGCCATGGAAAAGTGTAATTTCCTATCAGTCATGGTGGTCAGTGGAACAATCAACACAGTGCTGTAATACTTTTATTGTTCAAAATGTTGGCTGTGCAAAGAATTCTAGCTTTCCTTCATTCTTTTCTCCGTGATAGTTGAGCTGGTTAGTGAGTCACTCACTAATCAAAGCTTTACCATCACTAAGACAAGTGCATTCTGCACATTTGGCCTACTGTTACTGTACTATGTGGCTGTGTGTGTTTCAATGTCATCCACACAATATTCCCCATGATGTTACATAATCTTCTCGATGTCCTATTGTTTTTTAGTATTTGTCTGTTGCAGAATCAGGCCTTTGTATGGATGCCTGGAAGTAAGTCACTCTGAACTCTGAATTTAGCTGAAACACTGAATTGGTTGTGGAAATGGGTGGCCCTACTGACCTTGTTGGGTTGTACTCTTCAACTCTAGCCAGCACATCCAAGAGTGAAGAATTATTAGAAGTGGAATACAATGGCTGGACAGTCAGTCATTCTCCATCTCTGTAATAAAAAATATGATTCAGCAGGCCGAGGCAAAGAGGAAGTCACAAAAGCAGCAAAATCAGGGAGCTGGACAGGGGACAGATTGGATTTGTCTTCAGTGTAGAAGGGATTTTCAATCTTGAATTGGCCTTCTCAGCCACACTAGACGCTGTTCCAAGTCCTCTATACAGAGCACGTCACCATAGTCTTTCAAGACTGAAGGATGCCTAAGTATCTAACTAACTAGTAGTATACAGATCCACAGTGCAAAAAATGACCCTTAGGGAGCCTAAGCACATAAAATGGGGGGATAGGAATGATTTAATTAATTTAAAATAAATTTTAGCAGCATGGGCAGATGATGGCATCAGCTCTCACTACATAAAGTTATGTGAACAGGATTTTGGAATTTTTTTTTATGCTGAGAATCACTTGGTAAATTTATTGCCCAAGCAGTTTTTTAAATGGGATGTATTCCAGATGAAAGGACAAGGGGAAAATGACCAGTGTATGTTGTATGAAATACATCTTCACTATTTTAGGTCCTCAAAGAAGTTCTACGATTATATCCACTAGCTCCTCGCACAGTACGCTGGACAGGAACAGAGAACATCATTGAAGGGGTTAAAATTCCAGCAAACACCACCTTGATTGTGAGTCTGTTCAATGGGCTGCAGCATATGGTTGTCCAAAGCTCTTCGGTACTTGGCCCCAAATGTCCACTGACGTAACTGAATTGTACACCTAAGGCAATGAATATTTGCTATGATTCCATAGGAGTGCATGAAAACAGGAGCAAGTGATAGTAGATGCTGAACTTGGTCTCCTAAACCATCTGTCTTTTGGGGGACTGATGTAAATAAAACAAATGATAAACAAGTCATGCATAGATTTTTTTAATGTACGTAAAAAAAATGTTGTTTCATAGATATATATGGGTTTTAGCAGTACCCTTTTGACTTATAGCAGAATGCCTTCTTTATGAAGTGTATTTTCCAGATGGTCTATATTTATTTTGCTTGTTTTATATTAATATTCAGATTCCACGTGTCTGAGGGGAAAAAAAGTCTAGGCAGGTATCAATATATAAAACAAGAAAATAGAATGATTTAAAGAATAGTCAACATTTTAAAATGGCAGAAATAGAAAGGTGGGGACTCCTAACCAGAAAATAAGTGCCCAGAGTAATAATAATACAACTCTCCAAGCATTTTTGAGCAGAGTCCCTCTGAGGATAGTGTTCCAAAACCTGAGTGCCAAAATGGAAAACACCATTGCCTTCTTCCTTCTGTGTTACATATCTGTGAACTTTAAAGACCTCTGAATATGAGCCAAGTATGAGAGCAGGCTAATGTAGCAGGAGGCAATTTGCGAGGAACCTGATTTGGGTTGGGTGCCTTGAACTCTCCAGATGTTCCTGGCATACAGTTTCCATCACCCCCAACCGGCATAGCCAGTGGTGATGGATTAAAAGAAATTAAATTCAACAAAACATGTAGTGCCATAAATTGCCCAACCTATGCTTAATCTGTCAACCAGTCCGTCCCAACCTTGGGTCCCCAGATGTTCTTGGACACCAACTCCCAGAAATAGATATGGGGTATTTGTATTTATATATGAATACAAATACCACCACACAGGTAGACATAATGAAGGTCCGGCCACCAATTTGCCGTTGCTGTGGAGCCTTCCAATGGCTTTGAAGAGAGCATTCCGCGAGCCGTTCTTCGACCGAGCACAGAGGCTTGTCATCCATCTTCTGCGAGGATTTGCGAGCCGAACATGATCTTCCGAGCCATGAGTGGACCATCCGGCCCCAGGAGGCTGGACCCTCATTATGTCCACCTGTGCGGGAGTGTTCATATTCTTATACGAATACAAATGCCCCCATCTCTACCCAGAAACCCTGGCCAGCACAGCTACTTGTGAAAGCTTCTGCAAATTTTAGTCCAAGAACACCTCGGGATCCAAGGTTGGGAACTATTGCTCTGAGCAAAGTCTATAAATATTTATTTATTTATTTATTTATTTATTTATTTATTTATTTATTTATTTATTTATTCATTGATTGATTGATTGATTGATTGATTGATTGATTTCATAGCATTCATTCCAGCATTGATAGCATTCATTCCAGGCAAAGGGCATTCTAGTGTTGACATGAAGTAAAAACAGATGCTGAAAATGCAAACAGAAATCCATTCTAGTCTCTGCATCTGTCTCTTGCATCTATCCAGCTGCCTCCCATGTGCAAATTTAAATGCCCCTCTTCCTTTGGCAGTTTAGCTCATACGTGATGGGACGTATGGAAAGATATTTCAAGGATCCACTGACCTTCAATCCTGACCGATTTAGCAAAGATGAACCAAGGTGAGGACCTGTCTTTCTTGCTCTCACTATTCTGGTTATTCCAGGAGAAATAGCTGTAGATGCTTTCTCGTTCATTTTGTCTGAGAACATCATGTAGATATCATAATTTCAATACCCTCGGATATCTTTCTCACCCTCACTGCTTCTTGTAATATTTTGTTTGACACTTCCAGCTAATTTTTAAGACTTTAGAAGGCCTAGTGAAAAATGTCAGACTTCTACAGTGGTAGAGACGTCCTTCAGTTGGTGGCTCCTATAGAAAGGAGCAAATTTGCTGCATATTTGTTATTTTCTGGCATTTCCGTCAATATCTCTTAAAAGATACTTAAATTGGCATATTGTGCATTATTTTCCACACCATTAACAGTAGCTCAGTCTTCAGAATTTAACTGCTTGAACATTTTACAGCATGGAGGTCAGCATCATCACTTTCCCAGTAGGGAAAGCTGGCATTCTTGATACCTATGCAGACCTGCTTAAGAGGTTTTCTCAGTGTTTTTCAACAGGTTTTTGATTATATGGAGGTGGAAGTTAGCTTCTTTCTGATTGTTCTAGTGGAAGTAGTTTTGCCAGTGGAACCACTAAGTTTGACCTTAGCCTTAAGCGGATAGGTTGTGTTTCATGGCTGTGTAACAAAAAGTGTCTGAATGATTTCTATCTGTCTTGATTTTTTTTAGACCATACTTTTGTTATTTCCCATTCTCCCTGGGACCTCGTTCTTGTATTGGGCAGGTATTTGCACTGGTAAGTGAGCCATCTCTAAAGCTGTCAGGTGTTCCTAAAAGGTGGAACTTGTCTTTTAAACTACAGGGCACCAGGAGAAAATATAGCACTTCTGTTTTTGATCTAGAGTTGGTGCCTCACAAGACGAATGTAATTTGTTCCATGAGAAGCGCTGTCTTGCGAAAAAATTGTCTTGCATAGGTTCCCCTATGGGAAATTTATTTGTCTTGCGAGGCATTGCTCTTGAAGAAAAAAAACATCTTGCGAAGCAAGGCCATAGAAGAAACCGTCTTTTGAGGCACCATAGCAATAGCAAAAACCAATCGTCTTGCAGGTTTTTTGTCCCGCGAGGTATTCATCTTGTGAGGCACCACTGTACCTGTTTTACATCAACAAGGATCCAATTGTTCCCCCTTGTCTCCTAAATCTCATGGACCAGTGTTCCCCATGTTCTTGGACTTCCCACATGTTCTTGGACTTCGACTCCCACAGATTCTAGCTGGCACGGTTGGTGGCAAAGGCTTCTGGGAGTTTGGCCCAAGGACATTTGGCATTTCAAAGTTGGGAACCACTAATCTGGTGTTTTTTTGTATTGCATTGGAGATGGAGTTTAGTACTACCCTGTTTTCCCAAAAATAAGACCTATCCTGAAAATAAGCCCTAGCATGATTTTTCAGGATGCTCGTAATAGAAGCCCTGTGATACTCTGCCCTCCACCATTGTGCAGCATTGTGTAGCAACCAAAATACGATATGACAGTAAAATAAAACATCCCCTGAAAATAAGCCATAATGTCTTTTTTTAGGAGCAAAAATTAATATAAGACCCTGTCTTATTTTTGGGGAAACACGGTATGGTAGTTCTGATTTGAAATTGTTGGCTATGGTGAGAGCCCCCCAGTTGGATGCACTTGAAAAAAAAATAACATAAAAGTTAGCACAAAAGTGGATTTCTTAAAAGATTACGTAAAGAGAAAAGAGTGGACTTTAAAAGAAAAGTCTGATGGTGAACTCTGTTCTCTTTCCGTGCCAAACATCAGAAAGGCAGGGGGGAAACAGTCCTCCATCTAATAGAATGCTTTACTTGAATAGTGAGAGCAAGGACTGGTAATTGAGAGTGCCTTCTGAATTATAGATAACAGAAAGCAGCTTCCAGGTGTGTTGAAGTACAAGTCCTACAACTACAAGACCCACGTTCCCCAGCCATTGTGGCCAATGGGCGTGGAGATGGCAGAAATGGTAGTCCAGTGTATTTGGCAGTGTCTGGCTGAGGAAGAATTGCTTTCTACCAAGTAAATTTTCTTAGAAGAACTGAGGGCATTTGAATGAGCCATGACACATAAACGACAGGAAACTAAAATGAATATATGAATGGAAATGAATAAAAAGACAAAAGCAGAGAATAGACTGAGTTAGCCTGAAGAAGAGTGACAGAACTTTTACAAAGAATCAGAGCTGTGAAAGCTCTCAAGGTAGAGGAACGGGCTGAAGCATCCTGAAAGGTTAAGCGATGCTTCCATGAGAATAATGTTGACAAGATAATGATAATCAAAAGAAAAAAAAACATGAAGGTCCTGATTGAAGTGGAAGAGCTGAAGTAGATCATTGAGTGGTACGCCTGAAGTAATTATTAAGAAGTGTGTTTGGTTCCCTTGCCAACTGGGTTGGTGGTATTTATATGACATGGCATATCAGGGCAACACAGAGGCATCAAGGAACAGAAGGCTGGAAACTGCTGTTTAGTTTTGAGAATTTGCATACAAAACAAAATACTGTAATGTATTTGGGCTTTCTTTTATAATGGTATGGAAGCAGGAATGAAAAAAAATTCTGTACATTTAATACATTATAAACTATGTGGGACATGAAGGCTGAAATACTAATCATGTTATGTTATTCTTACGTGTCACCAAGTTACCTTTAGTTCATAGTGATCCTAATAGGGTTTTCAAGATATGTATGTGAAATATTCAAGGAGTGGTTTTATCATTGCCAACGCCTGGGAGTGTTTATGACCAAGAAGGGATTTCTACCCTGATCTCCTAAGTCCTAGTCCATCACTCTATCCTTCACACCACCCTGGCTGTATAAATATTTTTATCAGTGAGGTGTAAAAAAACCTTCAGATTTTGGATACCACTGCTAAGGGTCAAGAGTGATGGCTTAGTTAGAAAACTAGAACTAGGACTAAGGTTCAAATTCCTACTCAGACCAAATTTCACTGACTTTAACCCTGTCACTCTTGTTCAAACTAACCAACCTCATTGTTGAGGTTGTTGTTAAACTATACAGGGAGCCAGAAACCATGGTTTGAATTCTTGTTGAATAAGAAAATACATGTGAAAATAATTTTTTGGATTTGTTTCTTTTTACCATGCTCCATATAGTGTTCACTATACATCTGTGGTTTTCAGCATCCACAGCAGGGCTTGGAAACAATCCCATATGGATATGGGAGTCCTACTATGCTGACAAAATCCTGTATGCCTCTCTAAGCTCCTTAACAAGAATACCAGGCTTAAAATGTAAATGCAATAGACAAGCACGGACTGCTCACTGTTCCATTTTTTTCCATGGCAGATGGAGGCGAAAGTGGTCATGGCCAAATTTCTGCAGAGGTTTGAATTCCAGCTGGTTCCACCACAGAGCTTTAGAATTTGGGACTTAGTGACACTGAGACCTGCAGATGATGTGGTGTGCAGGTTGAAAGCACGATGTCATTAATTGAAATTCAGTGGAATCTTAGAACTCATATGGGGAAATGTTAAAGGATAATTAGTCCACAGTCAGTGTGATTCAGTGATTTTGGGTTTTGAGGGTGAGGTGGCATCTGTGGCTGCCCTTAATATTCAGTAGCCTTGTTCTTTGCCCTTGTATTGGTTGCCTGTATATTTCCTATTCCCTTTCGACCAAATCCAGAATACTACATGAATTAAAGGCTGCTGCTCCTTCTAAAGAGAAGGGGACGACAGAGGACGAGATGGTTGGACACCGAAGCTACCAATATGAATTTGACCAAACTCTGGCAGGCAGTGGGAGACAAGAGGGCCTGCCTTGCTTTGATCCATGGGGTCACAAAGAGTTGGACATGACTTAACAAAGAAGCTCCTTTTCAGGCAAGGGTGGGTGGAAAACAACAACAAAGGAGTGGCAGAGTCACCTGGCAGTGGACTCTTTGCTGGAATGTAGGCCTTCGTGGCTCTCCAGTGTTTCCAACACCTAACTTTGCCCCTGTTGCTTAAGGTGACAGATTTAAAAGGCTTACTCCCTATTCAGGTGTTCAGAAGGAAGCTAATCTGAAGGTGTGAGGAGGAAGTTCTCTAGCCCTATTTCCCTGCCACCGCCCCCCAGCTGTTCTTGTCTCCATGTAAAAAAGAGCTTGAAAAGAGCTCCTCTTTTTTCAGGAACTCAGATATTTTGGGACCCACTATTATATGGAGAGATTCAACTTGTGGCAGAAGCTTTCCTCTTCAAGATAGTCTCTCTTTCCAAAACAGAATTTTTTTTCCAAAAATATTCCAAAAATGTTTCATGGGGTCACATGGTATATATCCTGCCAGGACTGTTCACACAGCTGTCAGTTCAATTGGTACATTTCTTGCTTTTTTAATGCTTCTGTAGCCTGCACATGCCATCTTGTATAAATCAATTCATTTGCCATCCTATTCCTTGGGTTTCCCGCTGCAATAAACATTTTCTTTAAAAAATTGTAAGTGACATATTGCTATTTTCCTGATACTCCAGCCAGTGTGGAATCTGGTGGTATATGACACCTGATATGTTGCCCTTCCTTTTTAATTTTCACTTCCCAATTTTCACTTCTCAGGAGGAGGAGGCGGGTTTTAAAAGACTTGCAAAGTATTTGGAAGAGTAGGGTTTAAAAAGAGAGAGAGGAGACATTAATGCAAAACCCCTTTCTTTCTTCCCATCAAATAATTAAAAGTAGGAAATGTCAATTTCTCTGCTCAAGCTTTCTTTCCCCTTTCCTTCCTTACACCTGCAAGGGAGTGGGAGAAGGATGTATCTGTCTACCCAATGTAGCAGCTGCAACAACCTATCAATATCACTTAATTTTTTTAAAGAGTAAAACCACAACGGCCAAGTGGCCATAGGGCCCCCAGACTCAGTCTCTTCACAAAGTAAATAAATTGCCAAAAACATTCACCTGGGCTGCAACTATAAGATATGAAGCAATACGTGATCAGTACATTTTAAAACAACCCTACTGGCAAGGGTGGCAAAAACGGATTGGCTGGCCAAATGAATTGATCTTACCTGTATGTCATGTGAATAGAAATTTATAAAATGATTTTTAAAACAGCAGAAGCTACGTAACTGTAGTTCTTTCAGTACGTTTGATCTAGCCCTACCATGCCTTTTGGAGAGCAACAACTTCTTCATTCCTAGAATAGGTAGAACAGAACTGTATCTCTAATCAAGTGGAAATTCACTCATAGGGAATAAATAAGATAGTGGAATTATATTTTGCAGTTCTAATCAAGAGGCTGCCATTTTAATACACCTGACACACTGTGAAGGCTTCTTCGCTGCTATATTTGCATTTCTGAATGTCTGTTTCCATGGATCTTACAGTCCTAAGCCTCGGGTGATCACTTGTGAACCTGTGTATTGTGTTAAGGGTAAAAATCACTAAATACACCAGATTTAGAATCTCTCAGCCTAGAAACCGAATTGTTAGAATCAAAGCTATCAGACAGACCACTGAGTTCTTCATGTTTTGGACATCAAATGTATTTCACTGAGACTCGTCTAAGATCAAAGTGAACAAATATATCCCTCCAGCGTTTTTTTTTTAAATAGAGAACCAGTGTGTCATAGTAGATCATGTGTTGGACTGTGATGTGGGAAATCTCGATTTTTGTCCCCACTGAATCGAGAACCTCGCTTGCCAACATTTTCTTGTGTAACACAACAAATTCTTGAATTTTGTTTGATTCCTCACCATTATTGGATCCAAAAAGACCAAATACTGTAGTTCCAGAGTTAAGGATCTATAACAAGTGGATGGATTAAAAAGGAATGGCGATTGATAGGTCATTTTAAAATTGTTGAAATGTATTGAACAAAAAAATTGAATGTAATGTAATCTTTGAAATTAATAAAATACTAAATATAACTGGGTGGAATTCATAAATGCTGTGACCTCTTTTGATGAGAATTTTTCTGCCCTGCTCCCTTGCAGGAGTGGAATAGTGTGTGGAATAGCAGTTGGACTGCTCTAATTGGATTCCAGAGACTCACTTTCAGGTCTTGCTGAGTTATGAACTCATTGGCCAGAATCCTACTGGTGTTCATGTAAGATTGGTGTAGCTTGCTGTGACTATTTTGAAGAAAATGATGAAGCTCTGGCCTGTGTCTCCAGTTGTGCAAGTGGACACCTCCAGTCAGATGTCTCCAGTTGTGCAACTGATATGTTTCCTGGCACATGGTCAACTACCGGCAATTAATCATGGTAAATTATGCAAGCCTCAAATATGATTCTTTTTATACAACAATCTTTGGCTGCTCACTCCTTAGGGTCTGTCCAGACTGGCCACTTTGGGTGTGGGATGGACAGATCAAGCGGCAAAGGCTCTGCTGAAGTTGACAGAAGGAGCAATGTGTCATTTGGTAGACTTCTTGCATCCAAACAGGAAATGGCTGCTTTTAGCCTGATCGGTTGTCATTTAAGGGCTTACCCTGATCATCGGTGGTGGCTCAGGAGAAGGGGATTTTTTTTATGCCACTCCTCTCTCCCTCTGTCAATGCCCTTCTGTTTTTTTCTCTCCCCCCCCCAGGTTGCCTTTCCACATTCTCCCCCAACTCTCCATCAGAATCTGCAGCCATAATGGCTGTTGAAAGCTGAGGCTAAACAAACTAAACAGTGGGCTAAACAAGGGGTGTGCCAAAAAGAATGCATGCTCTATGCTGGGACAGAAAGTTGCAGAACTCCTAAAAAGCTCTTGAATGGAAACAGTGGATCATTCTAAGTATACAGTGGCACCCCACATGACAACGATAATCTGTTCCGTTAAAATCGCTGTACAGCGAAATCGTCAAGTCAAAAGCCTTTCCCCATTGGAATGCATTGAAACCCAGCTTAATGCATTCAAAATGGGGAAATTACCTCATCGTCCAGATAAGATCCTCCATAGGGAAGCCATTTTGAGAGCACCGATCAGCTGTTAAAATGGCTGTCCTGTGAAGCATGTGTCTGGAAAACACAGCACAGCCATTTTAGGAACCTGATGATCAGCTGTGAAAATCGTCATCTTGCGAACAGTTCGCGAAGCACGGACCTAATTGTCGTCAATGAAAATCCCCCATAGGAAACATCGTTTTGCGATCGCTATAGCGATCGCAAAAAAGTCAGCGTCCTGCGGATTCAACATCATGCGGGGTCATCGTCATACGGGGCACCACTGTATACACTGTATGCACTTGCAAATCAGAAACTATTAAATTACCAAAAGAGGGCTACACTTGATTATGTCAGCCATGGCCTTTGGGGGGAGGGGTGTCACAATGTTTACAACAAGATTTCAGCCACAGAGCGAATAGGAGGGAAGGCTGCACTGATTAATTGTAGGGCTGGCCCAGAATTCAATTCACTCTTAATCAGCAACAAGTCACTTAAGTTAAGATTACAAATTAGAACCTGAGATAAGCTGAAAGTCTCCTGTTCTCACCCTGTAGTGACATGCTCCACTAAGCCCCAGATGAAGGGTTCAAGAGATCCTAGCATGAAGTACTAGAGGATCTTGGCAGAGAAAGGGAGGGGAAAAGTTGGGTATTTCCAGAGGTCTCCTTGTATTGCCAGCTCTCCTTTAAATTTATTGTATTTTTACTACCAGGGTTGAGGAGAGGTGCCTTTGGCTTTTTCTGCTTCATGTCCAAAAATAATATAGATGGCTTTTGGTACTAGAAGTAGTAGAATTCATTTTAGGAGGTCATGACAATCATACAATATTTGGTTGCTGGTTCTCATTTGTGTGTTCTTAATTTCTTCTCCATTTTCTCCCTCCTGTATTCTGGGAGTTGCATTCTAGAATCACAAATCTGTATTTCTCTATCCTCCAGCGTTTTCACAAATGAGATTTTTTCCCAACCCCATGATCCATAAATAGGCCCTTTGTCTGACCTACCTCACAGGGTTTGCTGTGAAAATGAAGTGGAAGAGCTACAAATGGCAGCTTGAACTCAATGGAGGAAAGGTGAGGTAGAATGCAGCTGAAAAATAATAGGCGGGATCACAGATAACGTTGATTCTAACCTAAAAATGCAACCATGTTTTGAAGAAGGTCAATCTGTAGACAACCTAGTAGAACAACCTCCATATGTGAATAGAAGTTTGGTTTTAAAGCATGAAAGGCCTTGATGGTTGCTGAGGAACCTGGGAAACAGTCTAGGGTGAGAAACGAACTCTCACAATAATGCAGCCAAAAATAATAATAGATGGAATGACAGATGTGATCGGATGGCTTTAAATCTCTCCCTCCTGTATTCTGAGAGTTGCATTCTAGAATCACAAATCTGTATTTCTCTATCCTCCAGGGTTTCCACAAGGCTGGCAGCTGCACTATTCAAATCTCTTTCTGGAAAGTTGGAGTGATACTCTGATTTTCTCAAAATCAAGTCACAGAGGCTGTGATGGAGTGGCTGATAATATTTGCGCAATAAAAAAACTATTTTAGGCTGGAAGGGTATGAACCTTTGCTAAAACCTTTTCACTGTTAAAACATACAAACCCAAATCAGGATCCTAAATTGGTCTCAAAGGTTAAATGCTTCTCCTTGCAGATTCTCAGAAGAGATGTCCAGAAATATTTCCAAGGGAGAAATAAAAGTAAATCCCCATTCTGGTCCGGTGTAAACATCAACTCTATAGTAATAAACGTATGGATGTTATCATCAGTCAGTCTTTACTATTACGATCATAGATCGGCCAAATTTTAATGCACTAAGGATATTAATGGAGCAAATACAGGCAGTCTCTCTGCGAACTGAATATCCAGTTTTAGTGGTAAACTTAACTGAAGATAATATTAAAATATAACAGCTAGTCTTTAAGGTACCACAACGTTTTTCTCTTCTTCTCTTTTTGTCGTTTGATTTATTTGACAGAGCAGATATATTTAATTGAGAATTAATCAGATGCGTCCTCGTGAAACATGCCGGCACATCGAATTTTGCTACCTTCTCGGTGATTTCCTCGTTACCGTCATCATCATCATCATCGCAACCGCTGGAAGAAATTATGGGCTTTTGTTTACGCATTCGCGAAAGAGACTGCAATTGGTCTTCCAGTGCTTGCGGCTGCAATGAGAGGGTAGAGAGGGGAGATTGGACTACAACCCCCATA
Source organism: Pogona vitticeps (assembly GCF_051106095.1). Classification (NCBI taxonomy): domain Eukaryota; kingdom Metazoa; phylum Chordata; class Lepidosauria; order Squamata; family Agamidae; genus Pogona; species Pogona vitticeps. Next base: position 337,491,159 of record NC_135783.1, on the reverse strand, counting down.
ATTCCATAGGCAGAAGCGCTTCCTGGAGAATTTTGGGAATTGTAGTAAAAAACGTTTCAAAGTCCTGGGAGTAGCCATGCCAAACTCTGTCCCTTTAAGGGTCGTCCTGCTGGCTCCTCCCTCCGAAGGCAAAGAGTTTTTCCTGGTCAAAACGGACGCAAGCAGTGAAAACTTTCAGCTGTCATGGAAGTGTTGCAGGTGGTCTGGAGCTTGCTGGGCTTCTTGCTCGCGGTCTCCCTCCTGGCTTTCGGTCTTTATTGTTTCTACATCAAAACGGTCCATTGGAGATATGATCACATCCCGGGGGCCCCGCGGGCCAGGTAAGAAAATAAGTGAGCATTTTTTAAGCAGTATTGCAATAGTAAAACTCCACTTGTCTCAAAACCCAGCATCCTGGTTCCTTTGGATGCTCCCCTCTTCTCCCCAGATAGAAATGAGAAAATTACCTGTAGAAAATGAGCGGTTTTATCCTGGGTGTTTGTGCGTGCCTGCTTTTATTGGGTCAGGAGGGCCACTGTGACCTTCCCTGCTTGGAGAATGAAATTCTATGGTAGCTTTAATTCGTTTTATTGCATTACCTTAACAGACCACAAAATTTATAAAGCTAGAATTGCAGGGTCTTTTTTCTAACCTGTTTTGAGACCTGATCTCTTTTCCTGCCTTATATTTCTTAAGAGGATCCATACCATCGCAGCTTGTCAAACTGCATACTTTACAACAACTCTGTAATGTTGCTTTTTGGAGACTGCAGCATATGTACCGATATTTATCTTATTGGTCCATCTTCTAGCTGTTTCCTCAAGTTTTGTCCTTCACTGATTTTGCATTGCATTTCTGCACATCAAAGAACTCAAAGGTTATTTTTGAATTATAAACAAACAGAATGAGACCTGAGAAAGACCATGAACTCCCTCGGTTGGCATCTTTCTTGCCTTTTTCAAACCTGGTTATCCAACTCCTTGCAAGAGTTTCCAGGTAGAAAACAAGCAAAGAGGTTTACCGTTCCTTTCTTCTGGAGGCACTCTAAGATGGGAGCTTGCGTAAGGCCACACAGCCAGACTTTTCTTCCAGGAGACACAGTAGGAATTGAGCTTCCAACCAAACAGGAGGCTATTTAGCTAAACATGCCTCAGATGTAGCTAACATAAACAATAGTTTTTCTCTTGGTTTTCTACATTCGCTTCCCTTGCCCAGACAAGTTTCAGTATCTGATTGGTAGAGCAAAGGAGGACAGTTCCATATCTAGCAATGAAAAGACACTGACAGGTGTTCTGGGTTTGGGGTTTGTTTGTTTGTTTTTTGGTCTTCTTTGCCAAATTGTTTTGTTAAAAGGAGAGAAAGTGGGGTGGTACCTCAAGACTATAGGAATTTCTGTTCCATTTAATTATTTTTCCTTCCATTTTCATCTGACTTTTTAAAGTAGGGTGTCCTCCTCACAGTTTAATGAAATCTTCCTTTTAAAAATCTTGCAGTTTTTTCTTTGGTCATATGCCAGTCCTGTGGGAAAGCTTGAAAAGTAAGAAACTTGCTCACAATATCTTTCTGCAATGGTAAGTTTTTTTTTCCAATAATCAGACATATTGAAGTAAAAGATTGGCTGGCTTGTATTGTGTCTTGGCTTTGCCCTTATTTATTTAGCCTTTAGATTTTTCTAATCATGGGGTGTTGGTGACAACTTTTTTGCCCCAAGAGGGAAAACAATTTTTTTCCTGACTTCTCAGCTCCTGCAGTGTCTGTGGGCTGCGTCACCTGAGAATTTCCTTTTCCACAGCTTGCATTGCATCTTAATGCACAGTACCTGAAATCCAGCAGGAGGTCGCTACTAGAGTAGGCCCATTGAATCTGGTGAGTTCATGCCTGTGTAAATGCATTGATTCAATGGGCTAATCTATTTGTGTCTTACTCCTGGATTTCAGCCAGTATAAACTTCAAGGACTTGAGGTCAGCTTGGACACTTTTCTTTGCCATTTTAGATATACGTAATAAAGATATAACCCCAGTAAGGATTCAGGGATTTGTTTTTGTGCCAACACAGATATCTCACTTATATTTTTAAATTTTGAGAATCACTTTAGTAAAAGCAGCAAAGAGCTGAGAACCATGAGTGTGATGGTATCATGATGGTTAAAGAAGTTATCCTCAGCAGGAGACTGATTTAATATGTCTGTTGTCTCTTAAATGTTGGGACATTTTCTTTGTCTGAGTGAGGAAATATTCTAAATTGGGGCCTTCTGGCTTCTGAGGTGGAAAATTCAAATGGTGCTCTCCAGCGTAAATAAAGTCTGTCTGTCTCTCTAATCCAAGAGGTACCGTAATTGAAGTCCAACTTTGTTTCAGGAAACAAAATGTCTTAGCTAGCTCTGTGTGCAAACAGACAATATAAACAAATTGTTAAATTTTAAACTGTTTTATCTATACCCATTTCTGTTTTCATAGGGCTGAGGAATATGGGCCAGTCTTACGTTTTAACGCCTTTCATAGAGTGTCCTTATTGGTAGTGAGTCCTGAAGCAGTAAAGGTATGCTGTGGAATATTAATTTGAGGGTGACATGTAAGATGGCAGCAGCTGGTCTGGAAATCCAGAAGGTTTTTCATTGTTCCCTGCATTCTTGGTTCCATTGTTCATTGACCGTGTACAGTTTTTAAATTGAGTTGTCTGGGCTGAGCCCAGAAATGCTACTACCAGAATTATTTTCCTTGCTGACTGCAGGATCCTGGAAGCCAATGTCTATAAATTAGGGGTGTCTTTTTTAACTTTGACCCAAATATTGAGATGGGTGACCCCTCTGTGACTATGAGGGATATGCACAGCATGTCAGTAATGCTGCTAAAATGATCTGAAGCCTAGTTAGATTGTTCCTCTGGCAAAAATAAAAAATAACCAAATCTGGCTTCACCCTTCTGTTTCGGATTCATAAAACCATTTGTTTTTCCAAAAGGTGAACTCTGAAAGAAAAGCGTGTATTTGAATGCAGTGAGGGTATTACGAGTATCAAAGTTCCCTCACTGCTTTAAAAAATATGTTCCTTCACCTTACATAAAGTTTTGTCATGCTTCTCAAACAATGCTTCCTGGTACTGTGGCCTAGTTAGCCATAGACGTTCCAGAACCAAAGTCTCTGCTAATCCCATCCTATCAGGGTAGTGGGCTTCTGTCCAATTTAGTAAATCTGAGCTTTCTGTGAAATGGATATTTATTGGCTTTCTGACTACCCAGATCTATGGACATCACTTGAGCCCAGATTATGTCTTGAAAACCAGGTGTCAGGTATGACCTTATGGCACATAACACACACACCAGTGAAATAGGGTTTCAGCCATCCTTCAACATCAGTATCTTTTACAAAATGTTGTCCTATGTGATGTTGGTTGACGTCTGTTGTGATGTTATTTATATCTGATGTGGACTAACCAGAGGACTGAATTCTAGGAATACTTGATGTTACCACAGTACCCAAAGGACCGAATTACATATGGCCGTCTTTTCAATATGTTTGGTGTAAGGTGAGTCAAAATACAGCTAAATGACATGTGACTTGTTGGATTAAATGACTGACCAGTATTCAAAATGTTTGTGATTCTTAAGGTTATTGGAGATGTATTTCATACACAGGAAACATGCTCATGTGGAAAGTATTTGGAAATGCTACACAATAGAGAAGGGCCCGAACCACAATAGAAACAGGCACAAACCTTTCCCCACTTGCCCGGCCAATAACCCACTCACCAGTTGGAGCGCATTCCTCTCCTCCTTCTCTTCTTCAGCATGTTTGTCCAGTCCCTGGCAGCGGTATGGGTTTGCTTGTCCTGCCTCCTTGTCTCAGTGGGTGACCACCCAAGGAGTTGGGACAAGGAGGCCCATGGTCCTTCAAGGGACTGGTCAAGCAGCTGAAGGGGAAGAGATGCAGGCACTGGCTGGTGAGAGGGAGAAGAGAATGTGCGACACCATAGGTGCTGTGCGTATGAATCAGCATGAACATCTCAACCGATGTTCGTGCCCATCTCTGCTACACAATTTGGATATGAATCGATGAGAATTATATATATTTATGAGAACAGATTCTTAAATTCTTTTTTTAATATCAGTATTGTATAATACAGTATAGGAGGCAGGACTGATACCACAACTCAAAAGGCCAAGGTCTTGTGGATGTTTCTCTACATTCCAATTGCTGATGGAATGAATGTAAATCAGTGCCTCTCACTCTCAATCCAGAATAATGTTCAGAAATGATACAATTATTGATGATACCAAATGTCACGGGAAAGTCCAGTAGAATTAGTCAACACACACTTTCTTCCTCCACAGATTATTAATCACTACTATTTGTGATTCCAAACTGTTTTTGAAACTACATCAGAACAGGTCCGGTTTCAACACCGAACCAAACCTGAATGGATGACTTAATTCTTTTCATTTAGAAAAGCTTGCTCTCAACATTTTTCTTGCCCTCAAAAATGGAACATTAGAAATTATCTCATGTGGTGAGAAAATAAGTTTTTTTATTATTTACATCATGGTTTTAGAGGACTAGAATGAATCAATCAGTTCTTGCCTTGGTATACCTAGCCGAAACAGGGCCTAGGATGAGTATGGTTAGAAGAAACTAGAAAATGGGCAAGAACTAGAATACTGTATACAAGAAGTGGAAGAAGGGATCGCCTAAGCCTTATGGTCTCTTCCTTGTAAATCATAACTTTGTGTGTCAATATGACGACGTGCCCTAAAACAGTACATATTTCCTTTGCTTTTTTAGATTTTTGGGGAATAGCCTGGTAACTGATCGTGACTATGACCATTGGCACAAGCAGCGGAGAATTATGGATCCGGCGTTCAGTCGAACGTGAGACAAACACTGAGAGTTGCAGATCAATTTTAAAAGAGATTGTGTGTTTTTCAATCCGTGTTGGTGACGTAGCCACTTAGTCCTAAATGTTTTCATATTGAAAGAATGGATAAGCAGAGGGCTACCTTTTTGCCTCATTCCTTTCATTGGGTTGGCAACTTACATGTTGTGTGTAGTGTTTATGCATTTTGCTCACAGTGGGTAGTATTACTGTCTTTCTCTTATGATTGTTGAGCCAGAATCAAATTGGTTATTTACACTGATCTAAGTTCAGTGAGATAAATGGCCATGGCCAATTGCTCCTTATTAGCGAGTTGCTGCTGTTATTTATAGAAATATTTTAACCCACCTTTCTCCTTAAAAAGGACTCAAGATGGCTTATTTTTCATGATATGAATAAGTATACAACACTAAACCAATGAACCCAAAAATATAAGCAAAACTAGAGTACATTCAATGCAGCGAGGTACAACAATCCATTTAAAAAAAAACACCTCGGCAGCCATTCACTCAGGGAAAGCTTGCCTGAAGAGAAGGACAGTAAAGATGGAGCCTGTCTAGCCTCTTGTGGGAGGTAGTTCCAGAGTGTGGGACCAGTGACAGAAAAGGCTCTCTCCCGTGTCCCCACCAAATGCATCTGTGAAGGTGGCAGGACCAAGGCGAAGGTCTTGCCGAATGATGTTAACTCTTGAGCAGGTTCAAAATGTATTCCCCTTTATATGCTGTTCTGGCATCTAATTTATAAACATGGGGTTTTCACATATGAACTAACTTCTTGATATACCACAAAACCCGTTCTTATGTATCTTGTGATTGTATGGCCAGAATGAAACTGGTTATTTACACTGATCCAAATGCAGGTAGAAATTGCCATGGTCAATGGCTTCATGTTAATGAGTTCCTGATTGTATTCCCCATTGCATACCATTCAGGCATATAATTTATAAACCCTCATTTTTCACATATGAATCAATGTCTTGATATACCACAAAACCCTTTCTTGAATATTGTGTATTAATAACACAGTTACCTGATTGACTTGATGGGACCTTTTAATGACCAAGCAGAAGAGCTTATGAAGGAGCTGGAGAAAAAAGCAGATGGAGAAACCCAAGTGGATGTGATGAACCTGCTGAGACGGGTGACACTGGACATCATTGCAAAGGTAATGTCCGGAAGAATGTGCATTGTTTCCATATGGAGGAAAGAGTGAATCAGAAAAAGAAGGCATTTTAAGAATATTTGGCATACATATTAACACACTGCAGTGACCTCGTACTGCACTTATGCCTATTAAATACAGTGGGGTCTTGACTTAAGAACAGCTTGAGTTAAGAACATTTTGACTTAAGAACCACTCTCATAGGAAAATATTGACTTGACTTAAGTACTTAGATTTGAGTTAAGAACTGAAAAAAAACCACGTGGGAGGCAGGGAAAGTGCAAAATTTGAACTTTCAGTTAACTGTTGGCCAGTGAAAAGGGTGCCTGTCTGCTTCCTCACTCCTCTCAGCGTTTAGAGAGTGGATTGGGAGTCTTCAGACTGCCTGGTACTGCCTGGACTGTATTTTCCCTGCCTTCCCTGAACCTTTCTTGACCTAAGAAAAAAAGAAACAAAATATTCCCCTCTAGTGGTCGAAGGCAGAATAGCAGCTTCCCATTGGTTTCTATGGACGGAAAAGAGCAGATACGGATCAAATGGTTTTCAATGCATTCCTATGGGAAATGCAGATTTGACTTGAGAACTTTTTGACTTGAGAACCGCCTTCCAATACGGATTAAGTTCTCAAGACAAAACCCCACTGTAACAGCTATTCTAAAGATTTGTAACTAGCTATTCTTTCTAAATAATGCAAAACAAGAAGATGTAATGTGAATTAAAGTTTGTTCTTTATAGTATCTTTGCATTCTGGCTGAGCTGCCGACATTTAATTTTCTTTTCTCTTTAAATAATTGGAATATTTATTTTATGAAATGAAAACATATTGTAAACAAAGGAACAACAAACAGAACAACAAATGAATAAACAAATAAAGGACAATAATTGTACACGAACAAAATTGAAACAATGTGCTCCCCCCCCACTGAGACGAAAAGGTCTAGTTCTCATGGAGAAGTAGACCTTTTCCTTTATTTCAAGGATTCCCATTCCCCTTCCAAAATTGTAATGTTTCTTTTGACGGCATGCCGGCAGCCGGCATTTACATTTAAAACTCTGTACTTCTGTATTGACCTCTTGAAATATTTGTCAGATTGTGCCCCTGAGATAGAACAACATGTGTATTTTTATGCTTTTTAAAAAAAAAATAGCAGTGCTCAGCTCCTCAGGTTTGTCTCCTCTTCCTTTATATTATCAGGTAGCTTTTGGCCTAGAATTGAACACCCTGCACGATGACCAGGCCCCTTTTCCACATGCAGTGAACTTGGTCATGAGAGGACTAGGCGAAGGACGCAATCCGTTTTTCAAGGTCAGGGCAGGATGCTCGCCTCTGAATTCATTCTACACAATGCACATTTCAAGGTGGTGGTGATTCTTTTGGGATGTAATGTTTTTAAAATAAACACTTATTTGTGAAGGGAGATGCAGTAAAATCAGTGGGAGTGGCCCCCACTCATTAATAGGCCAAGGCGTATCATTTCCCACCCTATCCTGAGGTGATTTTGAGTTAGTGGGTCCTTAATGCTGGTGCTAGCTGTGCTAGGAGAGAGGTCCTCTTCCCTGTTTTGGGTCCGTCCTGGAGCCTCTCTGCCTGTCTCTGTCCTACTTCCTATGGTTAATGTGCAAAAATGGAAGCTGCTGTGGTGCTTTCTGGGAGTTGTAGTCATGTTGCCCTGTAGGCTGTAAAGAAACTGCTTTCCAAAGAACTACGAAATCCAGAAAGCATTGTCCAGAATTTGGGGAGTTGAGGCTTGATCACACATGCCAAAAGAACCCCAATTATAAGATTCTTCTCATATTTAAAAAGTTTTATAAGTTTCCATTCACATGATGCACAGACCATTGATTCATTTGGCCAGCCAGTTTTCCCCCCTCTTCACTGGATCTTTTCATTGCTTCAATCCTTATCATCTTGGCATGTGTGAATGTTGCTGCCCAATTTATTTAATTTGTGAATGTGTCACTTTTTTTGCAGCACCATGGCCACTTTTACCCTTTTTTATTTTTAAAAAAAGGTTATTTATAAATCATTTTTTACCCATGGAAAGCAGCCACAGCAGCATAAGCACATTGATCAGAAGGAGACAACCTTCTCCCCATCCCTTTCAGGATTTAAGGAAGGAAAGAAGGCTTGAGCCGTTTCCTGCTTCAACTTGTTTGAGGGGAGAAAGAAAAACTTTTTAAAAACTGTGCTCTTCACAATACTTTCAAATCTTTTAAAACCTGCTTCTTCCTCGTCCTGATGCTATTCAAAGAGGGAAAGTAAAATCAAAACCAAGAACTGATAGGAAGAGATATGCAGAAAAATAAGGGAAGCGGGGAGTAAAGGAGGGAAGGGAAAAGGGGAGGAGGAGAAAAATCGAGGGTAGGGGAGAAAACAGAAAATGGAGAAAGGAACTGGGAAGTTAAATTTTTAAAAGGAGGGATATTAAAAAAGGAGGAAAAGGAAATGATTCAAATGGTCTGTCCGATTAGGGTCAAAAAAGTCTGAATGGGAAGTCCTTAGAAGTTATGTCTGAGGAAGGATGGTGATGTCTGCCATGGAATATGCTACTTTCTGTTCTACTTCTCTTAGTCTTTTTATCTTTTAGTCTTTTAATATTTTAAATACATACATACATTTGTGAGAGGTCACTGGTGAAAATTCAGTTTTTTAAAAAATTAGTTTTTATGCTCATCTTCTCTTAATGACAACACTTTTCTTTTTAGTATATGCCAAGGAATAGAAAAATAGTGCAAGAGATTCGGGAGAGTCTGAAACTGCTCCGTCGGACTGGGAAGGAGTGTATTGAGCGGAGGCGCAAAGCCATTGAGAATGGAGAAGAGATCCCCATGGATATTCTGAGCCAGATCTTAAAGAGTGCAGGTTAGAGATTCCTTAGGGATGGGACGAGGCTGTGTCATTTTTGCATGTACCATTTTCTATCAAAAGCAGGGATATCACAGAATGGTTTAGAGCCTTTAGTCCCATGACCAAATTATCTTTCCATGACTATACGAACTAAAAAGCATTAAGAAAGGAAGGAGGAGTATTTTTGAAAATTATACTTTAGACATGCTTAAATTGACTACTTTGTTTACCATTTCTCAGAGTGGTATTTGTCTAATTCTTTTTAGTATTTATATGCTTTTTGTTTTTATCTGTAAATATTGTCTTCATGCAAAGATGAGCATGATAAAGGACAAAAATGGGAGAGAGCTCACAGAAGCAGAAGACATCAAGAAGAGGTGACAAGAATACACAGAGTAATTATACCAGAAAGATTTGGATATCCCAAACAACCCAGATAATGTGGCTGCATACCTTGAGCCAGACATCCTGGAGAGTGAAGTCAAGTGGGCCTTAGAAAGCTTGTCTAACAAGGCCAGTGGAGGTGATGGCATTCCAGTCGAACTATTTAAAATCTTAAAAGATGATGCTGTTAAGGTGCTACATTCAATATGCAGCAAGTTTGGAAAACTCAACAGTGGCCAGAAGACTGGAAAAGATCAATCTACATCCCAATCCCAAAGAAAGGCAGTGCCAAAGAATGCTCCAACTACCGTACAATTGCACTCATTTCACACGCTAGCAAGGTTATGCTCAAAATCCTACAAGGTAGGCTTCAACAGTATGTGGACCGAGAACTCCCAGAGGTACAAGCTGGATTCCGAAGGGGCAGAGGAACTAGAGACCAAATTGCTAACATGCGCTGGATTATAGAGAAAGCCAGAGAGTTCCAGAAAAACATCTACTTCTTCTTCATTGACTATGCAAAAGCCTTTGACTGTGTGGACCACAACAAACTATGGCAAGTCCTTAAAGAAATGGGAGTGCCTCACCACCTTATCTGTCTCCTGAGAAACCTATACGTGGGACAGGAAGCAACAGTTAGAACTGGATATGGAACAACTGATTGGTTCAAAATTGGGAAAGGAGTATGACGAGGCTGTATATTGTCCCCTGCTTATTCAACTTATATGCAGAATACATCATGCAAAACGCTGGACTGGAGGAATCCCAAGCCGGAATCAAGATTGCCGGAAGAAATATCAACAACCTCCGATATGCAGATGATACCACTCTGATGGCAGAAAGTGAGGAGGAATTAAAGAACCTTGTAATGAGGGTGAAAGAGGAGAGTGCAAAAAATGTTCTGAAGCTCAACATCAGAAAAACTAAGATCACGGCCACTGGTCCCATCACCTCCTGGGAAATAGAAGGGGAAGACATGGAGGCAGTGACAAATTTTACTTTCTTGGGCTCCACAATCACTGCAGATGGAGACAGCAGCCACAAAATTAAAAGACACTTGCTTCTTTGGAGGAAAGCAATGACAAACCTTGACAGCATCCTAAAAAGCAGAGACATCACCTTGCCAACGAAATTCCTCATAGTCAAAGCTATGGTTTTTCCTGTCGTGATGTATGGAAGTGAGAGCTGGACCATAAAGAAATCTGACCGCCAAAGAATTGATGCTTTTGAATTGTGGTGCTGGAGGAGGCTCTTGAGAGTCCCCTGGATTGCAAGGAGAACAAACCTATCAATTCTAAAGGAAATCACTGGAAGGACAGATCCTGAAGCTGAGGCTCCAATACTTTGGCCATCTCATGAGAAGAGAAGACTCCTTGGAAAAGACCTTGATGTTAGGAAAATGTGAAGGCAAGAGGAGAAGGGGACGACAGAGGATGAGATGGTTGGACAGTGTCATCGAAGCTACCAGAATGAAGCTGGCACAACTCCAGGGGGCAGTGGAGGATAGGAGGGCCTGGCGTGCTCTGGTCCATGGGGTCACAAAGAGTTGGACACGACTAAACGACAATTGTCTTCTAATTTTGTAAGCCGCCTTTGAGTAAAATGAGTAAAAACTCATTGTTTTTAGCTTTAAATGTTGTCTTCTAATGATGTAAGGTGCCTTGGATACTTTTTAAGGAGAAAGGCAGGGTAAAAATATTTTAAATAAATAAATTTCTGCTCAGAAAAAAAATAGCAATAGGACTATGATCCAGAATGCAAATTCTGAAGTTGCTCTTCTGTCTTGTACCTCTGACATTGGCTTCACCAGGGATGTCCGGTGCTATATTTATACGTATCTAATGTCTATAATGTGAAGAGGTGTGGCAATCTTGATCTCTGTTTCCTTTATTTGGCAGCTCAGGAAGGGGACTGTGATGACGAAACGATCCTCGATAATTTTGTCACTTTCTTTTTTGCAGGTTTGTAGACCTTCTTACATTAAATTCATTACATGTCAATTAAGTTCTCTTCTTTACATTTCCTCCGTGAACTCAAAGCAGTGTAAATGGCTTTCCTCCTCTATATCCATACATCAGCCATCTGTGATAGGTCAGGCAGCAAGGTGATAGACACTAACTGGTCCAAGATTGCCTGGTGTTTTTATGGAGTCATACTGTGTGAAAAATTATGATTGTGTGTTGTAGTATTGAAAGATAACTTGTTATATACAGCTTGATGTGCTGCTTATTTTCTTTTTACTACAAAGTAGGATCCATAATGGCATAAACCTGAAAAATTATTTTTAAATTGTCTCTAAAATTTCTTTTAAAAGGAACTTCTGAAAGTAACTGGAATAGGTTGCTCACTATATCACTCAAAGTCATTCCTGCTTTTAACATGTAACTTTGCTATATCCTTGTTACTTTTTGACCCAAACAATTAATGAAATGTAACTGTAGTAGAGATGGGCACGAACTTTGGTTCGAAACCTCCTTTTCTTCAGTCGTTCAACCAGTCCCAGAAGGAGAGCGTGGTTACCTTCTCTGCCTCGTCTGGCATCCAGTCACTCAGACAAGAAGGTAGGACAGGGATTCCTGCAGTGTTGCCTTTTTGTAGGGAGGCTGATGGCACAGGCGGAGGGGGGAATCACACACTCCTACTGAAACTGGTTGAACGCCAAAAGAGGAGGAGAAAGCTGCATACACCAGCTGGCGAGTGGGGAATCCAGTTGGGGAGTGAGGGAAGAGAACATGAGGCACATATAGTGCTGGTCTGATGAACCAGCACAAACCTCTGGACCAAGAAATTCATGTGAATCTTTAACTGGAGTCCTTGTAACTCATGGCTTTCAAGCTCTGAGGGAAGGTTAAAAAAAACAGGTCGTTTCACCTGGCTAGCAGAATGACCCTGTTTCCCATCTGGCCTGCTGGTGGTGATAGTAGCTGAGTAAGTGAGAGTCCATGTATCTCCTGTCAATACTGAGAATGTCAAACCAGCTGGATTTGTGTTTTGACATAAATCAGAATGTCTGTCTTCGTTCAGAATTCCTACCAAAAAAAAGCAAAGCAAAGTGTATTGCTCATATACTGCCTCATAGCACTTAAAGCACTCTTTGAGCAGGCTACAGATTGTTGTCCCACTCCCCACAAGTTGGGCACTCAATTTACTGACCTTGGAAGGACAAAATTCGTATTGAACCTTGAGCTGGCTACCTGGTATTGAATGCGGGTTATGAGCAGCGTTGTGGCTGCGGTACTGCATTTTAACCACTATGCCATATGTGTCCTTGTTTTGTTTCTGTTGTCAGAGCTGGATTGTGGGTCATATTGAAGCTTTACTCGTATCAAGATCAGATTACAGGAAAGTAGGTTTTAGGTTGTAGCAGACATTGAAAGAGCATTTCTGCATCATTTCTATATTGATATTTTAGAAACTCATCTGAGATGAGTTTCGAAAATCTATTCTTTTGAGGGCTTAAAGGAAGAGGCAAACACCTGGAGATTCTGTTTGTTGTAGTCCAAAAAAGTAAAAAACTTTCCTAAGATGTGGTCCTGCAGGATGAAGAGAGTCACAGTTTGATATGTCTGAGGACATCGGGAAGGATGAACGTATCCTGCCCTTTGTTCTGTATTGTTGTAGTTTGTCAGTAAGCCAGTGGGCTGGAAGAAGCCAAAAGTGAAACAATTCCAAAGTCATTTAACATTGAGAATTGGGAGGGACACTTCCACTGTTTAGTAGTTGAATGGAGACATCCTGTGAGTCTAGGAAAGAATGCTGGCTGCATCCAAGGACAGACTGAGTGGGCATCCCTTTTTGCCAAAGCAAAATGAGCACCGAGGGGGAAATAGTCTGGCATTTCCTTTCAGCAAAACAGGCTCACCAAACCATGAACCAGCCCAGTTTGTGTTTTTTTCCTGGTTTGTGGTTCACTTTGTGTCCATCGCTACTGCCTGAACCCAAGGACAGACTGACTATCATCAGAGGTGACGGGACTAGTCTTGATGGGCCAATGGTTTACTCACTGTTGAGGCTGGGTTCTGTGCAACTGTATAAATTTACCCTGAGAAAGAGAAGAATGAAGCAAACAGGTTAATACTCTTCATATACTCAAAGAGCTGCTCCATAGAAAGGGCTGAAGACCTGTCCCACGGGAGGGCTGGTTTAAATCATAGGAAGGTAGACTGCAATTTAATATTGGGATAAATCTCTTTATGCAGCTTAGCCATAGAACCAGTTCTACATGTAGGTGTAGTGGGCTCTGCTTCTCACACTAATTTTTGGCATTGACATTTGTCATCAGAGGCAACTTAAACTTCTGTCAGACCTCAGAAATATTTTAAGAGAAGACTTACTTGTTTTACAACCTAGCTTCATTTAATCTTTTATTTTATTTCTTTACTATTCTCTTTTACTCAACTAGATTTTGTATTCCTCAGGTCATGAAACCACTGCCAATCAGTTATCTTTCACCGTAATGGAACTGGGACGGCATCCAGAGATTGTTGCAAAGCAAGTAAACTCTTTATTCTTTCCTGGACCTAATGATGATGATGCTGTTTGTGGTTCCTCATCCCTTCTGAGATCTTTGGGCCACAGCACATGAGCAGTTCTGATCAGTTTTGAGTACTTGTTATATTTGCCCAATAAACACGAGAATTTGGTTAACTGGGTGATCCTGGTTCTAGTCACCAGCAGTACACAAGTCCATTAACCCCAGCTAGCCTGCCCTATGGTGATGGAGTCATGGGATTAATTCCTCAGCATCTGGAAAACCATAGGTTCTCCACTTCTGGACTTGGCTGGAGACTGCAGCTAAAACTGTGCTCACGACCTGGGGTTCAAATCCCAGGTAGCCGGCTCAAGGTTGACTCAGCCTTCCATCCTTCCGAGGTCGGTAAAATGAGTACCCAGCTTGCTGGGGGGGCAATGTGTAGCCTGTATAATTAAAATTGTAAACCGCCCGGAGAGTGCTTGTAGCGCTATGGGGCGGTATATAAGTCCAATAAATAAATAAATAATAAATAAATAAATAAATATTTCCAAAATGGATCTTCTGTTCAACCTATGTTGCAACTTTCTTTGCCCCAAAAGTGCTTAACTCTGTCCAGAATGGTGACTGATATTCGTAATTCCCAGATTCTCTGTCTGAGTTATGTTGCCATTTAATCTCTTGGATGATAAATCCTGGACTTCTCAAATACAGAAGTTGTCTTTTTAACACTGATGATTAATAGCCACTAAACTAAAATTTTCTTCTGCTTCTGTTTCTTAGACTTCAGGCTGAAGTGGATGAGGTTATTGGTGTGAAGACAGACATTGGTTATGAAGATCTTGGAAAGCTTGAATACCTATCACAGGTACTGTCTCTTGACCACAGGTAACCCAGAAGAATAAGCCTCGCTGAACCATCCCGCAGTGACAAAAATAATAAAGTTGTTCCCAAAATAGAGCTTGCAGCATGATGCTTGAGAGCATTTAAAACAATGTCTCAGTGTGACTTTGCTGTAGTATAAACACATTACAGAAAGACATTATAGGATTCCCATGCTGTGGAAACCTGTAATTTCTTAGCAGTAATGCGTTCAGTGGAATAATCAACACAGTGCTGTGATACTTTTATTGTTGAAAATGTTGGCTAGTTTTCTCCTCTCCATGATAGTTGAGCTGGTTAGTGAGTCACTAATCAAGGCTTTGCCATCACTGTGACATGTACATTTTGCATATTTGGCCTGCAGTTGCTGTACCATGTGCTTATGTTTAACTGTCATCCATACAACATTCCCCATGATGTTACTGGCAATCAACAAAACATTATCCTTAGGCTCACATAATCTTGTCAACTTTCTGTTTGTTTTTTTGGTATTTGTCTGTGGCAGAATCAGGCCTCAGGAGGCAATCCTAAAATGTATGTGAGGAACACTTTCTCTCCTTGTTTGAAATACAGTTAAGGATCAAACAGGTAACTACGGGTGAAGCCCTTTGTATGGATGCCAGTATATAAGTCAGTCTGAACACTATATTTAGCTGAAACACTGAATTGGGTGTGGAAATGGGTGGCCCTCCTGAGCTTGTTGGGTTGTACTCTTTAACTCTGTCCAGTACAACCAATGGCGAAGAATGATTAGAAATGGAATGGCATAATTTGAGGGCCGGCCATTCTCCACCTCTGTAATAACTTTTGATTTAGCATTACACAATTTAACCTAGCATCAGCTTTCACTGCATAATTTTGTGATGGGAAGTATTCCAGATGAAAGGACAAGGGGGAAAATGGCCAGTGTATGTTGCATGAAATCCATCTTCACTATTTTAGGTCCTCAAAGAGGTTCTACGATTATATCCACCAGCTCCAGGCACAGTACGCTGGACAGGGAAGGAGAATGTCATTGAAGGGGTTAAAATTCCAGCAAACACCACCCTGATTGTGAGTATGTTCAATGGGCTGCAGCATGTGGTTGTCCAAAGCACTTTATTTATTTATTTATTTATTTATTTATTTATTTATTTATTTATTTATTTATTTATTTATTTATTTATTTATTTATTTATTTATTTAGCTTATATGCCACCCATTTAGACGTAGTCTACTCTGGGCGGCTCACAAAACGCAGAATAAAAACAATTAATATCAAATAACAATTTACGGCATTTACACAGAACAAAGTAGATAAAAATAGAGAAAAAGAGGAAGTTACATAGTATTGGTATTTGGCCCCAAATGTCCACTGACATAACTGAATTGTACACCTAAGGCAATGAATATTTGCTATGATTCCAAAGCCTGCCTGAAAACAGGAACAAGTGATAGCAGATGCTGAACTTGGTCTCCTAAACCATCTGTCTTTTGGGGGAGTGATGTAAATAAATGGTAAACAAGTCATGCTTAGATTTTTTTAATGTTGTACTTATTAAAATGTAGTTTCATAGATTATATATGTGTTTTAGCAGTCCCCTTTTGACTTATAGCAAAATGCTTTCATTTAAGTGTATTTTTTTCATATCTTCTATATTTATTTTGCTTGTTTTATAGTAACATTTGTATCCCACCTTTCTGTGGGGAAACAAAGTTTTGGAGGCTATCAATATATAAAATAGTCTAGAAGAGTTTCAAAGTCAGTCAAATTTTTTAAATGGCAGAAATAGAAAGGTGGGGATAGAAGATAAGTGCCCACAGTAATAATATCGTGATTCTCCAAGCATTTCAGAGCAGAGTGTCTCTGAGGAGATTATTCCAAAACCTGAATGCCAAGATGGAAAAGACAACCGCCTTCTTCCTTCTATGCTATATATCTGTGAACTTTAACGACCTCTGATCTGAGAAAAGTACTAGAGCTTACAAATGTAGTAGGAGGCAATTTGAAAGGAACCTGGGTCGGGTTGGGCATCTTGGTGATGTTGGACAGCAATTCCTATCAGCCCCAACTAACATAGTCAGTGCTGAGGGATTAGAGGAAGACCTGGAGGGCCATAAGTGCTCAACCTCAGCTTAATCTGTAAGGCAGGCCTTCCTAACTTTAAGTCCCCAGATGTCCTTGGACAACTCCCAGAAACCTTTGTTTGCACAGCTAGTTATGAAGGTTTCTGGGAGTTATAGTCCAGGAACATCTGGGGATCCAAGGTTGGGAACTGCTGTTCTAAGCAAAGTCTAAAATAGCATTCATTCCAGGAAAAGGGTGTTATTGTGTTGACATGAAGTAAAAACATATCCTGAAAATGTAAACAGAAATCCATTATACTCTGCATTTGTCTCTTGCATATATCCAGCTGCCTCCCATGTGCAAATTTTAATTCCCCTTTTCCTTTGGCAGTTTAGCTCATACATCATGGGACGTATGGAAAGATATTTCAAGGATCCACTGACTTTCAATCCTGATCGATTTAGCAAAGATGAACCAAGGTGAGGCTCTGTCTTTCTTGCTCTCACTGGTCTGAAGGGCAATTCGAGGAAAAATGGCTGCAGATGCTTTCTCCTTCATTTTGTCTGAGGACATCATGTATACATCATAATTTCAACATCCTCAGATATTTTCCTTACCCTCACTGCTTCTTGTGCTGTTTCGTCTGGTAAGGATATATGGGCATCTCAAAAGTATTCATGTATTTTTGTACCTTTTTGGTTGGTCTAAAATTGTGTTACCTGAACATGGATTTGGAATCTTTCTTAAAAGCAACATATCTTCTTTACAGGTGCTTCTCCTTTAATACACATAACAATATGTAAGACTTTTCATGATTCTGGTGAATTGTGACACATCCAGCTAATTTTTAGAAGGCCTAGTAGAAAATGTCAGACTTCTACAGTGGAGGAGATGTCTTTGAGTATGTTGCAGCTATAGAAAGGAGCAAATTTGCTGTGTTTTTGTCATTTGTTTCGCATTTCCCTCAGTATCTCTTAAAACAGGGGTCCCCAACCGCCAGCCCGCAGTCTGGCGTCGGTCCGTGGGCTTCCTTTAACTGGGCCGCGGACACGGATCTCTGCCCCCCCGCACGGATGCACAGGGGTGTGTCGTGCTTGCGGAGGGGTGTGTCAGGCTTGTGGGTGGGCATGTTGTGCTTGCGGAGTGGCGTGTCGCGCTTGTGTGCATGCGCACAAGCACAACACGGCGACCCGCAAGGGCTACACGCCCACACACTCTCAAAATCTCCTTGGCTTATAATTTCAGCCAAAAGAGGAGCAGCGGCACCTACTTGGTGAGCACGGGGCTTCCTCCCCGCCTCGTAAGGGCTGGGTCCCACCTGCCCCCCTGAAGCACCCACGTGTCCAGAAGGAGAGCCCTCTCCCTGCCCGGCAGTCTTCTCCCTCAGGGGTTTGGTGCCACCTGGGCTTCTGCTTTTAGGTCTCTCCCCCCTCCCCCGCTCGTCACGGGTCACCCGAGGCTGCTGCTGCTGTCACCTTGTTCTCTTTGCAATTGAGGTGAAGGAGGGGGCCCGCTCGCAACCTGGCCACGCGCTTCTCCTTCCTTCCGACTGGCACGACTCTGCTCCCTGCCCAGACGTGCTGTGGGAAGGGGTGATGACGAGAGAACAGCCTTCTCGCATGCGCTCCCCTCCCTGTCTCCTTTCGCAGCCTGCCGCGGAGAGCTTACGCCCGTCCATCTGTCCGTCTTGACGGTCTGTCGCTCGTTCCCTCCCTCTTTCTTCCTTTCCTTTTCCTTTCCTGCTGTTGCTTGTTTGCCACCGCCAGGGCCAAAGAGCCATGGCCAACAAGGAACAAACAAAGAGGAAAGGAATCTTGGTACCTAGTAGAACAGAACAAAGCCTATTTTATATTTATTTCTTCCATGTAGGCAGAACACAACATATTTCAAAATATATTGTTATTGTCACCCAGTAGTTGAACATGTGTAGCACCAAAGACTGAAAGGGAGCAATTTTCCTTCAGTGTGAGTAGAATTCTTTCTTCAGGCCTTGATGTAGTTTAGTTGTATGTAGGACCTGCCATGCACCACAAAGAGCTCTACCATCCAATACTTCACCCTTCCTTTCCATTCCCCAGTATATGACTTCTGAATCACCCATCCCCTTCTGCCTAATCAAGTGCAGACTGAAAGAGGAAAAAAGGAAATTCAATTTTTAAGCAAGGAACATCTTACTCCAACATGTCCGATTGAAGAGACAGTGGTCTTCTCATCCCTTTCTTATTAGAGGCTGGATGTCATTGTGGCCATTCTGACCATGCATGCAACAACTCTAAACAATAATATTGTGTTGTATTCAGACCAATAATTGATTATTCTTCCTGCACTGCTTCTTCCACTGATTTTACCTTTTACCTGTATGATCAGCGGTAACAATCTGTCACAGATTGCTGCAAATACCATCTCTATCTGCAACTCTTGAAAACTTCTGTTTAAAATTTATAAGGGCCCAAACCTTGGATCTTTATACTTTCTCTTGGATCAAGAGAAAGAGGAGAGCTTTTTTTCTTATGTCCAAATGGGAATGCCACTAGTTTGATGTTTTCTTGATAAATCAGCAATGCTGATCATGTGAGCCCTGTCTCGATAATTCACCTCTTGTATGATAAGAGGCAGAATCAGTAGAAAATCAGTATAGTGTCAGGCCTGTGATTATTCTTGTGGATATCCTACATTTGGAGGGGTGGGAGATGGAACTTTGCCAGTGGCAGTCAGGACTGCTTTTGGGATGAACTGTAGAGCTGTTAAAAAAGAATGCAAGAGAGAAAATGTAGAGGAGACATGTAAACTGTCTGGAAAGCATTTAAGAATTTTTGTAGTTAAAATATTCTACTATGGTCCCTTGTTGACTATTGACACTTTGGAATATACTATGAATTTCCAAAACACTGTAGATTTATTTCACATGATATTTTAAAGTTCATGAAATTAATATTCAGTGTTTTCCTCCACCAGTTATTTAATCTCTGCCCACCCACTCCTGAAATAGACGGACACAGGTGTTGGAGTTAACTAGGGCCACACTTTATTGCTTTTAATTTCCAATCACTCTCATCCTGTAGAGGGGCCTGGATGTCATGTGGATCCCTGGGGCAGGCTCTAGGGGTATCTCTTACCCCCTCTCCAATCCTAAGTGGGTGAGTCCCAAGCCCCTGGTCAGAGCTGTCCCCTGAACAGCTCGTACCCAGTTGGCCACAGACTGGGAAGAAAAAAACTCCCTATCTGCCATCCATGCAATTGTCTAGAACTAAGACATGCAGTGGATGGGACTATGCCTTATCCATCCCTCATCCCAGCAAGTGAAACGCTAGATCCTGATTGCTGTGATGCTGGGTGCAGTAGGACCCCATGTGCTTTTTGGGAGCTCACTGAAACCTTCTCTTCCACACTACCTGACAGTTTGACCTATTTAAGTGTGACTCGAATCTGGAATAGCCCTCAGAATCCTATGGGTAAACTGTGTGGGATAGGCAAAAATACATCCACCCACCTTTTATATGCCAATCAGGTGAGACAGACCCAAAATTCCTATCCGGCCCCGAAGCGACCACCTCAGCCAGAGTGGACCCAGGGGAGGCAGGCTAACTCAAAGGAAAAAGGGCTGGCTGGGGGCAGAAGGATCTTATAATTGCACCAACATCCAGTCCCAGCATAGCCTTGTGGGAAGCGCCAGTTGGTGCCTCTACCTGCCTATGTCAGATCAGGAGATGTGGGAAAAATAGTTCCAAGCCAGCGTAGGAATCCATGCTGGCAGAGGTATACATTGCCCACCAGCTCCAGAAATACAGAGATGGACTCAAGTGTTGGAGTTACCAGTAACTAGGAACACACTTGTGAGGGGCATGTTATAAATGGTGTGAGGGATTGGTTAGGGCTGTTGGGCATGTGAGGCATGGAAGGGATGAGGGGAGTGCATATTGGGATGCTTTTTGTCCATGTGGGGCAGAGGAGTCATTATGTGGCATGGTGTGGGATTGGGAGGGGAGGATCTCCTGTAGGGAAGGAGGTGGAGCTGGGAAGGAGGTGGAGTGTGTACGTATGAGAGGGGAGTTGGGTGGGTCTAGAGGTGATGGGTTTTTTTAGTATGTCTGGGTATGTGCATATGAAGACCAATGATAGGGGATTGTGGGTAGGAGGAGAAGAGACATGTTCTGTCGGTTGCTGGAGGGAAGCAGGGAGGTGTGGGGAGGGCAGGCCAATGTGATAGTGGATGAATTCAGATGTAGGGACTGGGTGGGGGGGTGAAGATTGGGTTAAGAAGTGAAATGGAGACTAAATGTGTGAAGTATATATGGGAGAGAGCAGGTCTGGATAGGACCTTGTGTTCCTCCCAAACATTTACTTACCTCTTCTGCCAACAACCTATTTTGTTGTTTAGTCATTAAGTCGTGTCTGACTCTTCGTGACCGCATGGACCAGAGCACGCCAGGCCCTCCTGTCTTCCACTGCCTCCAGGAGTTGGGTCAAATTCAAGTTGGTAGCTTCGATGACACTGTCCAACCATCTTATCTTCTGCTGTCCCCTTCTTCTCTTGCCTTCACACTTTCCCAACATCAGGGTCTTTTCCAGGGAGTCTTCTCTTCTCATGAGATGGCCAAAGTACTGAAGCTTCAGCTTCAGGATCTGCTTTCCAGTAAGCACTCAGGGTTGATTTTCTTCAAAACAGATAGGTTTGTTCTCCTTGCAGTTCAGGGGACTCTCAAGAGTATCCTCCAGCAACAGAATTCAAAAGTGTCAATTCTTCAGCAGTCAGCCTTCTTTATGGTCCAGCTCTCACCTCTATACATTGCAACTGGAATAGCCATAGCTTTGTCTATGCGGACCTTTGTCGGCAAGGCGATGTCTCTGCTTTTTAAGATGCTGTCTAGCTTTGTCATTGCATTCATCCCAAGAAGCAAGCGTCTTTTAATTTTGTGGCTGCTGTCCCCATTTGCAGTGATCACGGAGCCCAAGAAGGTAAAATCTGTCACTGTCTCCATATCTTCCCCTTCTATTTGGCCAGTGGCCATGATCTTAGTTTTTTTTTATATTGAGCTTCAGACCATTTTTTGCACTCTCCTCTTTCACCCTCATTAAGAGGTTCTTTGATTCCTCCTTACTTTCTGCCATCAGAGTGGTATCATCTACATATCTGAAGTTGATATTTCTTCCAGCTGGGGGGGGGGAAACACAACCCCCCCCACACACAGCCAGCCCCAGCAGAACACATGGGGCTGGGGAAAAAAACACAAAAACACCCTCCACATACACACAGCCAGTCCGAACGCGATGGGGCTGGGAAAAAATACACACCAAAACACAAAAAACATCACAGCACAGGAGGGAAGGCAGTAACACTGGAAAAAATAAACGAAAAGTAGGTTTGATCTCTTACCTGGTTGGTGTCTTGGCCTGTATAAAGAGGCAAAGTTGTGAAAATGGAAGAAAATAAACCAAAATTAGGTTTGCTCTCCTACCTGGTTGGTGTCTTTACTTGTATAAGGAGGGAAGGTGATAAAAATGCAAAAAATAAACCAAAATTAGCTTTCATCTCTTACCTTCTCAGTGTCTTTACCTGAATAAGGAGGGAAGGCAGTTAAAATGGAAAAAAATGAACAGAAATTGGTTCTGATTCCTTACCTGGTCAATGTCTTCACCTGCATAAGGAGGGAAGGTGGTAAAAATGGAAAAAAAATAAACCAAAATTTGGTTTGATCTCCTACCTGGTTGGTGTCTTGGCCTGTATGAGAAGGGAAGGTAGTAAAAAATAAATAAATCTAAATTGAGTTTTGATCCCTTACCTGGTCAGTACCTAACCATAAGATAAGGTGTTTTACCTAGAAGATAGTTATGTGATATGTCTTAACATTTATAAACCACTATCTCTTTAAATTTTGAGCACGTAATTAACACTATGAATATGGAAATAAATACAAGAGATATTAACCCAGAAAGAGAACTATTAAGCTGAACAAATCAATAGATCCTGGCATATTAACACATTAAATGGGTAAATATTTCAGACACAATAATCTTTGGAACCCTTCAGACTCGGAAACAGTATGTAAAGAGGTCTGTTGTTCATTTCTGAACAACATAAACAAAACATTTTTTCTAATTATGGTTACTAAGGAGGGAGATTAACCAAATACAATCTAATGAATGCTAGGGATGAAATATGCAGATTAATCATGCAGAGTGGGCAAATATTTCAGAAATGAAACAGAAATGTTTCATTTCCAACTACACCCATGGCTCCATCAGAAAGAGGGCACCCAGAAAAGGATCCTCACAAATGCTACTCTTTCCAATCTGTTATTGAAATCCAGTTTACATCTGGCTGCCTCCTAACAAACCCATTTATCTCCATTAAAAAACAACAGCAACCTCTCAAAAGTACCACATCAACTGTCCTGCCAGACTTCACCACCTTAAACCTACACTACCTAGGCAATGCCTTAACGTAGTTTCTAGAGCTATAGACAAAACAGGAAGCAATCCTGTCCGTTGATACAGAGTACATCTCTATAAACTATGAACCTGAATGGCTGAGAAAGTCCACAGTTAGGCCCGGATGAAAGGTAAATGTAAGTAATTTTGAAAAGCCAAGGTCTCTCTAACTCACTCTGCTCCCAATGGCTGTTGAGGCAGGAAAGCAGCAAGTGGGCAAAGACCAACTGTCAAGAGCTTAGAGCACTGTTGCTCCAGCAATCATGTGACCTCAGAGGTCATGTGACACCTTCTCTCATTATGACCTCAGTGGTATGTCAAGAGTTATTTAAATGTCTCTCACGCTCTTAAGCCCAACCAGGCTGCTTGCAAGAGTGAAATAAATGTCCTGTGGATCATAATATTTCTGGATGGGCTGCTGTCAGGCTGTTTTTTGTTTGTTTGTTTGTTTTTCTTATCAGCTCATACATGATGAGTAGTATCTCCAAATGAGTATCCATTAACTATCTTAATTAATGTCATGGAGCTATTTACCTACTCCTTTTTAGGTCAAAAGTCAAGAATGGAATATTAGAAGATGTTGGAGAACTAACCGCCATTCAAAGCACTATTTATGTCACAGAACCCTAGTCCAAATTCAGAAAATGTTAGCACTAAAGTAAATTTTTCTTTCTTTTTCTCGTCCTGGTTTAGGGCACAATCCTAACTAGCCAGGCTGGCCTTAGGCTGCCTGAATCATAACCTCACAATTAAGAGGGAGATGCCTGTTAAAGGTACAGTGTGCTATTTCCCCCAGATGCAAGTCCTTTCTGCAGCTGCCATGAAACCCATTGCAATACTGGTTAGTGCCGTAGAAAGCTCAGCCCCTCCTAGTGCATCTGGTGCAGTCAGAGTGCCCCCATGACATCTACCTTTCTCTCATTTAAATGTGCACCCACTCCACTGTCTGAGAGAACCACAGGAGGCAGCCAAAGAAAACTTGTGTTTATTGATCTATAGGATGGCCTCACATTACTCCCTCTTTCCCCTGCCCTAGCTCATAATTAGTGGCAAAGTTACTGACTGGAGCTGTGTAAAGTTATACTTCAGGCAAGAATTCTTCGGCTGTGCTTTCCAGGGATCCTATAGTCTGTTGTCCACCTGACACAGCTCTACACAATTCTACACAACTGTACACAGTTCAAGGCCTGGCCCTTTCACTGTCCATCTTCCTGCTCTCCTTCCTGGTTAGCTAATGTTGAGTATGTACTTGGACTCTCCCTTCTGTTTTTACTCATGATTGGGCAGCTTGGGTGCCTTCTACAATACAAGATTTGTGGCTTATGAGGGCCAGCTTGAATTCCTACCACTGTCAGTCCACCTGCCCCTTACCTGATGGGGGGGCCAATTTGAATCCGCCCCACCCTCGCTTCTTGGCTCATGATTGGTGGGGCCAGCTTGTATCCATCCCAGTGATATCTTGCCAATGCCCTACCTCCTGACTGATGATTAGGGCACCAGCCTGTATCCATGCCAGTGTCTTCCCAGCGCCCTCAGCCTCATGAGTCATCCCATTCACACAGCTTATCATTGGCAAACCATGCATTCCTTCCCACCCTTCCCATCATTATCAATGAAAATAGGGTTTGTGTTCCTCCCTGAGCATGGCCCTGAGCTACCTTATCTAATAGAGAAACTTGACTCAGAGTTGTTATCTCTCCTCAGAAGCACTCTTGTATCTTAGACATGAGTGTCTAAGTAAGCCTTGTGGCACAGTGGTTAAACCGCTGTACTGCAGCCAAAACTGTGCTCATGACCTGGGGTTCAATCCCAGGTAGCGGCTCAAGGTTGACTCAGCCTTCTATCCTTCCGAGGCTGGTAAAATAAGTACCCAGCTCGCTGGTAGGGCAATGTGTAGCCTGCATAATTAACTTGTAAACTGCCCAGAGAGTGCTTGAAGCACTATGGGGCGGTATATAAGCAGCACGCTTTGCTTTGCTTTGAGTGTGACACACCCTTCCATGAGTTTGACATGCCCACCTGTGAGCACGGGGTGCCCCCGCCCCCCAAGCGGTCCTCGCACAGAGCCCACACCCCCCAGTAGGATCTCTGCTCTCTAGTGGCCAGTTCTGATAATGCATGTTACCATCCTGTCTGTCTGTCTGTCTGTCTGTCTGTCTGTCTGTCTGTCTGTCTGTCATATTCGCTATTGTCCATGGTTTTCAGTATCTAAGATGGGGCTTGGGACCAATCTCCAGCTGCTATGGGGGCGGGCTACTGTACTTGACAAGTGCTCAAGGAAAAGTGCTCATCCATTATTTAACAGTAGCTCAGTGCTAGTAGGGAAAGCTGGCATTCTTGATACTTATGCAGACCTGCTCTAGAGGTTTTTTCAGTGCTTCACAACAGGTTTTTAGTTGGCATGGGAGTGGAAGGTGGCTTCTTTCTAATTGTTCTATTGGAAGTAGTTTCGTCAGTGACACCACTACATTTGACCTTAGCACTAAGCAATTAGGTTGCATGTGATGGCTGCAATAAAACTAATGCATGATCTAAATGGTTCCTACTTCTCTTGTTTTTTTTTAGACCATACTTTTGTTATTTCCCATTTTCCCTGGGACCTCGTTCTTGCATTGGGCAGATATTTGCACAGGTAAGTGAGACAGTCATCTCTAAAGCTACCAGGCCTCCCTAAAAGCTGGTACCTGTCCATTTAAAACTCCATGACACCAAGAGAGAATGTAGCACATCTCTTAGTGAACCACCTGTTTCACTCCAGTAATGATCCAATTGCTCCTCTTCATCTCCTGTCCCTTATGGGACAGAACTCAAGCCCTACTAGTACCATGAGCTGGAGGAAAGCTAAGTGAAGATCTCATGCCTCGAGAGTTTAAGAAAGAGAAGCAACATCACCAGGAGCAGCGAGTCCAAATCTTGGGTCCCCAGTTGTTGGACTACAACTCCGAGAAATCCTGGCCAGCACAGCTGGTGGTGAAGGCTTCTGGGAGGTTTAGTCTAAGAACATTATGGGGACCCAATCTTGAAAATTGCTGATCTAGGGACTCCCAGTGTTGGCTTTCTTAAAATTGTATATGTTACACAGTTACAATAAATTGATTGCATTTTAGCTGCCATGGTTCAGTGCTGGAATTTGTTCTTTAATGAGATGCCTAGAATTCTTGACCAGAGAATGGCCACTTGGGAACGATGGCAGAGATTTTTAAGCCCCTTTGCTGACATACAAATTCTAGAATTCTCTAGGATGGAACCAGGACAGATAAAACAGAATGAAACTGCTCTTGTCTCAGTTGGTACAGTGCCTTTTATGCAACCTTCCATCTTTTTTTGTATTGCATTGGGGTGGAGGTAATGGTAGTTCCCATTTGAAGTTGTTGGCTATAATGACAGTCTCTCAAATTGGTGCTTTAGTTAGCAATATTAAAATAATAACAATGAAGAGCTCCAGCATAAAAGCAGATTTCTTAAAAGATTACTCAAAGAGAAAAGAGTGGATTTTAAAAGAAAAGTCCGATGGTGAACTCAGTCCTCCTCCTTCCAGAAAACGGTCTTCCACCTGATAGAATACTTTACTTGAATAGTGAGAGCAAGGACTGGTAGAAGTCAGCAAGCCATAGAAATGGAGAGAGCCTTCTGAATTATAGATAAGAGAAAGCAGCTTCCCCGGTGTGTTGAAGTACAAGTCTTGCAACTACAACACCCGCTTTCCCCATGAATGAGCCGTGACACATAAACAACAGGAAACTAAAATGAATATATGAATGGAAATGAATAAAAAGACAAAAGCAGAGAATAGACTGAGTTAACCTGAAGAACTTTTACAAAGAATCAGAGCTGTGAAAGCTCTCAAGGTTGAGGAAGAGGCTGAAACGTCCTGAAAGCGTATTGAATAAAATGAAGGTTAAGCGATGCTTCCATGAGAATAATGTTGACAAGATAATGATAATCAAAAGGAAAAAAAAACATGAAGGTCCTGATTGAAGTGGAAGAGCTGAAGTAGATCATTTAGTGGTATGCCTGAAGCAATTATTAACAAGTGTGATTGGTTCCCTTGCCAACTGGGGTGGCGGCGGTATTTATATGACATAGCATATCATGGCAACATAGAAGGCTGGAAGCCGGTATTTTGAGAATCTGCATACTCTTGAATGCACTTGGAAAAACAGTAGCAATAGTTTTTGCTAATCTAAAATAATCTGGTATTTTAAAAAATTACATATTTCTCTAAACAGAATCAAAAGAACGTGCTCTAGTCCATGGGGTCACGAAAAGTCAGACACGACTTAATGACTAAACAAACAAACAAAATATGTGGAACATGAAGGCTGAAATTGCTCATTTTATGTTATTGAGTGGTTTTACCATTGCCAATCCCTGGGAGTTTTTGTGACCAAGAAGAGATTTCTGCCCAGATCTCCTAAATTCTAGACCATCACTCTGTCCTTCACATCACCCTGGCTGTATAAATATTTTTATTAGTGAGGTATTTAAAAAGTTCAGATTGTGCATATCACTGCTAATAATCAAACCCTGACATCTGAGCATTCAGCCTGGAAACAGGCGGTGCATCACGACCTCCCCCAGTTTGAAGAGACCCTTGTCCAGAAGGCCGAGGCAAAGAGGCAG
The DNA here is from genome assembly GCF_051106095.1 of Pogona vitticeps. Lineage (NCBI taxonomy): Eukaryota > Metazoa > Chordata > Lepidosauria > Squamata > Agamidae > Pogona > Pogona vitticeps. Next base: position 337,463,467 of record NC_135783.1, on the reverse strand, counting down.
TCCCGAAAGCAGCAAAATCAGGGAGCTGGACGGGACAGATTGTATTTGTCCTCAGTGTGGAAGGAATGGTCACTCTCAAATTGGCCTCCTCAGCCACACTAGATGCTGTTCCAAGTCCTCCATACAGAGCATGTTACCATAGTCTCTCGAGACTGAAGGATGCCTAATCCTAAATCCTAAAATAATTTGGTTAGAATACTGAACTCGAGTCACACTTGCCAAAAGAACCCCAGTTATACTGATTTGGCTGGCTTTTTAGATCTTTATTTTTCACTCACATGATGCACAGGCAACATTGATTCATTTGCCCTGGCAAGTTGTTTATTTCCGCCTCACTGGGAGGGTTTTTAAAAAATTATTCCAGTGATGAATCACTTCATTCTTTTTGTTTCAGCATGATTGAATGCTGTCGATTTATTTCCTTTGCAGAGGAGTTGGGTTTCTGGGTACTGTGGCCAATTTATGGCCACTGCGCTCTCACCCTTTTTTATTATTATTATTATTATTATTATTATTATTATTATTATTATTATTATTATTATTATTATTATTATTATTATTATTATTATTATTATTATTATTATTATTATTATTATTTAAAGGGGTGTTGGTAAGCGTCTTGTTTTCACTAGTTGTGGCTGCTCCTAGCAAAAACAACATGAATGCATGTTGCTCAAAATGAGACAGCTCAAAGGAGACATGCTCCCCCCTCCCTTGCAAGTGAAAGAGGGCTAGAATATATATGCAGTACTGTATATATATAAAAAAATTCAAATTTCCACCCAGCCTGCATCTCACCAACTTTACCCCAGTCACTCTTTTCCAACATAATCAACCTCATTGTTGAGTCTGTTGTGAAGATATACTGACAAAATTTTATATGCCTCTCTAAGCTCCTTAACAAGAATACTAGGTTTAAAAGGTAATTGCAGTAAATAAGCACCGACTGCTCACTCTTCCATTTTTCTCTTCACGGCAGATGGAGGCGAAAGTGGTCATGGCCAAATTTCTGCAGAGGTTTGAATTCCAGCTGGTTCCACCACAGAGCTTTAGAGTTTTGGACACAGGAACACTGAAGCCTGCAGATGGCGTGGTATGCAGGTTGAAACCACGATGTCATTAATTAAAATTCAGTGGAATGTTAGAACCCATATGGGGAAATGTTGAAGGATATTTAGTCCACAGTCAGTGTGATTCGGTGATTTTGGATTTTGAGGGTGAGGTGGCATCTGTGGCCGCCCTTCTTAATATTCAGCAGCTTGTTCTTTGCCCTTGTATTGGTTGCCTGTATATTTCCCTTTGTCTTTGGACCGAATCCAGAACACCACATGAATTAAAGGCTGCTGCTCCTTTTCAGGCAGGGGTGGGTGGAAAATGACGACAAAGGAGCGGCAGAGACACCTGGCAGTGGACTCCTTGCTGGAATGTGGCCTTCATGGCTCTCCAGCGTTTCCAACGCCTAAATTTGCCCCTGTTACTTAAAGTGACAGACCTAAAAGGCTTACTCCCTATTCAGGTGTTCAGAAGGAAGCTAATCTGAAAGTGTGAGCAGGAGGTTCTCTAGCCCTGTTCCCCCGTCCCCCCAGCTGTTCTTGTCTCCATGTAAAAAAAGAACAGCTTGAAAAAGAAGTCATCTGCAGCACCTGGAACCTCTCTACAAAATCAAGAACACAGACAGTCAAGAACAGTTACATGGGGAGATTCCACTTGTGGCAGAAACCTTCCTGTTGAAGACACTCTGTCTTCCCAAAGCAACAGGAAGGGGTGGAGTCAAAACTTTCCTCACACTTTCAAGTTAAGGCTTTTTTGAATTGCCAGAATAAGATACCATCTAGAGGGCAGTAAGTTCTTCATTCCTAGAATAGGTAGAGCAGAACTGTATCAAGTGGAAATTCACTCATAGGGAATAAATAAGGAATTGGAATTATATTTTGCACTTTTAATCAAGAGTCTGCCCCCTGATACATTGTCTTTGCTGCTTAGTCTGTTTTTCTGGATATCTGAGTAGCCAGTTTTCTGGAATGGTCAATATGTAGCCTGCATAATTAAATTGTATGCTACCAAGACAATGCTTTAAGCACTATGGGGCGGACAGTATATAAGCAGCACACTTTTTTCCCCTTTGCCTTCAGCTCACTGAAGGAAGAGCATTATGGAAATGTTGCACCTTGCCCATGAACATAGAATCGCCCCCATAATCCTCAGTCCTGTCTATACTGGTTAAGGCTTGATGGGAGTCACAGGCCCTAAAGTGTGAAGTGCCACAGTTCCCCACTCCATGATCGAAATGACATAGTTTCCTAAACTTTCAAAATATCTGATGCAACTGCTATATGGCAGGATTACTGTTCAGACTTTTGAAGTTGCAGAGCACTTTAAAAACGCTAAGCTTCAAAAAGATTGCCTTCTTTTCTGTTCATATAAAGTTGACTGAGAGCACCTACTTGAGTTGATCATGGATGCATAAAGGAGACAGGCTTGGGGGCTTCTCCTCAGGGGCAGTTTATTCTTGTTAGTCATTAGCCGCCTAGAGTGGCCTTTTAGGCCAGATGGGCGGGGTATAAATCAAATAAATAAATAAATTTCCAGAGATTAAAAACCAATATGAAGGACAGATGAGGGGTATTAGTAGCACTTAAGTTTCTACAAGCTCCCTGTACTTCCCAGCTAGCAAGTGAAGTGGTGAACAGATTCATCTGAGAAGCAATCCTTAAGAGGACCACATTATTCATACCAGATTGCAGGCTTAATCGAAAACCTGTAGCAGCAGAATTGAAAGAGTTGAGTGAAATTTAATAAACTATTCAATGATTTAAGGGAAATTCAGGAGTTTGAAGAAAAACCTGAGAAGCAAATGGAAATGGTTTCATCTGATTTTTGAGAGGGAACTGAGATTGCACAAGTGAAAGAAAAAGGAATTAGAGACTGTGTAAAAGGAGAACTGAAAATACACTTGAAAGAAAATGGCGGTGGTGTATGTGGGCAGAAAAGCAACAGCAGAGGCTATGAAAATTGTCTTGAAAGAGAACTCACCATTATTGGATTTGAAAATAATAAATAGTTCAATTGTTTAGCATCAGCAAAAATAGATGGATTTAAAAAGAGTAGAGACTGAAATATGATTTAAACATAGTTGAAATGTATTGAAATACAAATTGACTGTAATGTATTCTTTGATATTAATAAAATATTAAGTATAACTGGGTGGAATTCATAAACACCATTCTGTTTATAATGGTGTTTATGCAGCCTTCCCAACAGCCATTACTTAGCTTTACCTCTTCTTTTCCTTTTGTCCCATCTTGGATTTTTGTAGCAAAATTGGGCCTTAGTTTTTAAATCATTAATGTTTTCATTTATTAGATTTGTATCTTTGGGTTTTTTGTAATTTTTGTAACCCACTCAAAGTAGACATGTTCTAGATGGGTGGTACGTATATAAGTCTAATAAAATAAATAAATTATGTCTTCTGATGAGGATTTTCTTCTCCTGCTGTCTTGCAGTCAGTTCTGAACTGTAGGAAGTGACTAGAGAAAGAAATGAGTAGCAGTAAAAATGTCTGTTAATTTTAAGGTGCCACAGGACTCTTGTTTTTGAAGCGAGTCACCTCCCAGTCAAGCATGGTAGTATCTGATCGCCATCTAGTGGCAATCTGGGTGATGATAAAGCTGTTTTAGTGGATTTGGAAGGAAGGAATATGAAAACGTTTAATGTTGTTTGCTTTCACACCATGGCCTTTTAAATGCTTCTGAGATATTTATGTTGCAACACGGCACTGGAACAACTGTATTTTCCCCTTTAAAAATAGTGGTTTCACATCATGTGGTTGAATGTACCAAGCCAAGGATCTTTCCATAGCTTTAAAAAAAGCTGAACAGTAACTTTTCACTCAGAGAAAAGAGGAAGCTTATTAAGTGTTCTAGCTAAAAGCTAGGAAAGTTAGACAGAAGAGGAAGAAAGGGTTTCTTCCAAGACTAGCATTCAGTATATTTTGAGAGCACTTAGCCAGGGTGGGTAGAAGAGTCAAGGCAATCTGTTTATCTATTGTGGTCTCCTGAGGTACCTCCAGATGAACATGCTTTCCTTTTTATGAGAAGGTGAAGGCCATTCCCTTCAAGTCTGAGGTGTTCCTTCTTTTATATTGATGTGGGTAAGTGGGGACTTGGAAACAAATTCTCCCCCATCTTTGCACCCTTGGAGCTAGTTTCAGAAGGTGGTGTTGCTTCTCGTTGCCCTATCCTTAATGACTGGTTCATACAACTGAAGCTGGAGCAGGGGATGTGTTGCAGCTACTATCATCCTGTACTAAAGGTTGGCAACTGTGTTCCTCTGGCCATTTTTGAACTACAGGGCTGATGGAGGGGTTGTAAAGCCCCCCCCCCATTAGAAGGCCCACACATTGCCTAGACATCTTTAATACCAACAGTGAATTTATTGTCTGCGTGGAGCTTTATGGAGCTGAAATAGGATAATCTGTGCCAGAGAAATACAGTTGTAAGATCAGGTAAATTCCAAGTTCTGCAGAAGTGCAAGCAATATTTAGGGAAAGGAAGACCCAACTGGGAGTCTTAGTGGAGATGGGAAAGAAAACAAAACTAACCCAATGAGGTAATGGAACATAAAGGAGAATAGGAAAAACCATCACAGCAGCCTGGCTGTAGCAGTCAACTGCAGCAAGTGGTTATCATTTTTATGGAACTAAGCTAAAGACGTGTGCTCCAAGACAAAGGTTCGGTCATACTATTTCCTGTTCCTCCAGTTCCTGAGATTCAAGAATGCATCGGTTGCTTTAGCCCCATCCTTATATATATATAGCATATTGTAAGTGGTGCACAAAAAGAAAAGTGAGCTGAATGGCAGCCTATACCCTCCCATGTTCAATAGTACTTGTTCCCTAGTAACAATAGAATCATACACATTAACTCTGCAGTAAACATTGACTTCAATGGGAGTACCTAATGCCGTTCAGTTGTTCCTTTCTCTAGAGTAAAGAAGTATAGATTGCAGAACTGCCAAGAAGCACCTGCCTTTAAACCATGTTGGACCTAGTTCGATACAGATGTACAATCACTCTGTAAATCAGTTTATGTACCTTAATTGTTGCTGGAAAGGAAATGTTACTGCTCATGGTAAAACAGTTGACCCTTTCAGACAATAGGATGACAAAGGGGAGAGCAGAGGAAAAGTAATCGGAGAACCTTGAGTTAAAAAGAAAAAAGAAAAGGCAACATTTTGATCCTTGAATACAGCATTCTTGCTTCACCAAGCATTCAGTGAAGCAGAAAATGCCACAAACATTAACTGCAATCTTGTTACCTTTGGCTTTAACAATACAGGAAACATGAAGTGTAAAGCCAGCATAGCTTTGTCGTGTTTTGATGTTCCTCCTTTCATTCCTGTCCATGCATTAAAAATATATTGGCCTTGGCAATCCTTAATCTCGGTTTCCTGTGTTCTGTGCCTCAGTAATGTTCTTTACATGTTTTTTCCCTGCAGTTAATGATGTTTCCATTTTCTAGTTAAAGCACAGTAAAAACCATCATCTGGAAAGAATGTGTTCAGGACTGGAGGAAAGAGATTGGCTAACCAGTTTTGTTCCAAGTTGCCCACCGCCCCATCTCCCTGGAATTTTGCTGCTCAGTCAGCATGTTATCCTCTTAGCTGATTGTCAAAATTGAAGGATGAAAATCAGAATGGTAGCTAGAAAACACATGCAATGTTCTGCAGTGCAATATGACTATTTGTACAGTTAAAGTGACTATCTGTGAATTAAGGGCCCACAGTAGATGTTTGCACATTGTTATTGCTGAATGAGAGAGCAACAGTGATCTTGTGTGGGCAGAGCTATTCAACATTCTATAAGGCAATTCTAAAAAGGGGTGAAGCCCAAACAAAAAATTTTCTCTTTTAAACTGGGCTTCGGATCAGCACCAAGTCTGGGACAGTTGTAGCAGACAGTCTTCTCTTGCTGTTTCCCAAATTTAGGGAAGTTTAGGCAAAGGTTTTTCAAGTTATGATTTTTGAAAAAGTGTTTTGCCCACTTTCCCAGTTCAGACAAAGGCGACTGTAAACGTTCCCAGAATTAAAATAGCTCATTCAAATTGAAAAGACCAGTCCTGCTTATCATGAAAGAGAATGGTTGGTTCTACCAACCATTTTTTTTAAAATTTGGAAACAATCCAGGCTTTAGGAGCTGAAATATTGTTCCTCAAAAATGGCCTTTCAAACGGGAGAAACAGTGATTTCTTATCACACAGAGCATGGGTGGAACAGGTTTGCCAGCACCTCTGCAAAGTATGTACATTGTTGCAGCTTTATGGGCAGGGAATGGCAATATTTGAAATACTTAGGGCAATTAAAGGTCACAGAAACAGTGAAAAGACAGATTTTCTTTAAAGAGTCAAAAAAGGAGGCTTGCTTTAAAGGAAGTAATGGAGTGACAGTCCTCCAGAAAGGGGAACATTTTGCTATTTGTCTGACATAGTTTTATATTCTGCAGAGTGGGCATGGCAACCTTAGTTTATCTGAGAGTTTAAAATGTGTGGATGTTACTTCTTCTTTTAAAAATTTATTTATTTATTTATTTATTTATTTACAATATTTTTTAGCCGCACCATTACCAGTAGCTTCTGGGCATAGGTGTTGTACTTACTCACATATTTGCTTCACCATTTCATTAAATCCAAAATAGCCCTTCAAAATATTTTGGCACAGAGGGACGGCAGCCACATCCCAATTGTTCTTATTTCTGTCTTCTCCCAGTAACCACAGTACAGATTATATGCTCATCTTCTGGGAGCCTCTAGCACTGGGTAATTCTGCATGAGTGAAGTTTCTGTTGGAATGTGTGTGTGCGTGCGTGCGCGCATGCACAGGCACACACAGGCACACACTTAAATAGTTCTGTTTTCAAGAGTCAGGAAATTCAGTTCCTTAAAAAAAACCCTCTGGTTTACGAATGTGGAATATTGTGATGCTGTGTCCATGGTTCAAAATGCCAGCATTCAAATGCCATGATTCAAAATGGCCCAATATTGTTTGTTTATTTATTTATTTATTTATTTATTTGATTTATATCCCGCTCATCTGGTATATCTATGCCACTCTGAGCGGCTGCACAAGACCTCATTACTAGCAGGAAAAAGGATGGCAGGCGTTACATAGCAAAGGGCACCCTGAATACTGACAATACCAATTGTGAATCCTGGCAACTGCTTTGTGTTTTGATGAGAAGTGTATAGGTTTTGGGATTTTCCCCTCCTGTCTTTTCATGAATGGTAGTAAGCACAAGATGATAGTCTGTTGACCATCTTGACAGCTGACATTGGTATAATCCACATTCATGCTGCCCTCTATTATGTAATGTTTGCCATTCTTTTTCCTGCCAGCAATGCAGGCACAATGTTATGCAGCAATATTGGCCCATTACCTGCCATTTTGAATCAAGTATTTGCATAATTGTTTTGGTTACTTTATATTTTTATCTTTCTTTCAAGAACCCAATATCTAGCAGAGACGGCTAGATATCACAGATTAGCATGCTAGGTCCTCCTCAGATTTAAGACAGGGACAAATGTTAACCAAACACAAAGAAGAAAAATTGCATATTTGGACTACGTTGTCAAGAATATGTCAGCCAACTTGTGCATTGGCCATATTGGTTGGGGGCTGGGGTTCTAAGAAATTGTAACTTTTTAAAAATGACTCTTCTGTTTCTGAAGGAACAATTTCTGCATTCCCTCCTTTTAAAAAACAAAACAGAATTCTGTTAGTGGATCGACAGAAGAGAACTGGGACATTGTAGTTTCTACAGTACAATGTAGTACCCTGTTTTCTAATGGAAGTTGCCCAATAGACAGCTACGTAGCTGAAGTCATTGTTGCCAGCAAGGGGAAGTTAAAAAATTTCCACTACAACATCTCTGTTCTAGGAAGAGCTAAAGTGGCTGGATGTCCAATGAGCAGTTCATCAAGCTGGAAAAAATGGCACTCCAAAATTAAAAGACGGGAAAGAAAAATTTAAAAATCTCCATAGTTTCCCAAAATACAGGACTTACCAGAAATCATTAAGCTCACATTTAAAGACAGACCAAAAACAAACAAACCACCCTCAAAACACTTCATACTGTCTTGCCTACTAAACTGAAAGTGTCCCAGATAGTCTTCTAAACACTAATAGACTGATACAATTTTCAAGGCCAAAATTGAACATATAAAATAAAGAAAAGATCTCTGTTTTAAAAGTTGTTACAGCTTCTTTTTATCTGTTCATTGGTAGCCCTGAAACTTCTGATCAAATTCCAATGAAGAATGCATCTTCCTTCTGGCTGTGATTTAACTGTGCTACTTATACATCTCAACTCTCTGGATAATTAGTTTGGCCTTAGGCTATTTTACTTTAACTGCTCATCCGCAATATATTTAGGGTTAATTAATAAGAACCATACACTCATTTCCCTGGTAATAAACACTGATAAGTCTCAATAGAGATGTACAAGAGTGCATTCGGTTTCTTTTTTCACTTAACAATCTTATGTGTGTTGCAGTCTCCATAGTAGTTATGTCACTGCCTAAAATATAGACTGATGACAAAACATGCACATTTACGTCAAAGAGTTAAAGCATTATAAAACCAGCATAAAATCTCTGCCCAGCATTTAATTTTTAATCCATTATATCCAATGCAATTCTTTATAATGGAAACCAATAAAGAAAAAAAAACCCTCTAAAATGGCAAAGGAACATTGACCACATATGTGGTTATATACAATATATCCCTTTGGTGTCCATCTGGTATGGACATATTATGATTCCTATATCCCAATTTGTTAATCCCATTAGAGCACAGGGAAGTTTCGTATTGTTAAGAATGGGGCACAGGGCCATCCTACTGTTCAGTCTCAAAAAGCATCTTCATGGCTACATACTACTCCTGCATCCTCTTTGTGTGAACAATTGTGCTTCCCAATGCCTGCATGAGGACATTCCAGGAGGGTCTTCTCATGTCCCGTACACTGAACGTCATCCAGAAGAATGGGAAGTGAACGTCCTTCACCAAACTCTGCTTTCTTGACTGCCCTGATCACAAAGGCATAGCCCAACTGGCGGCAGACAACAGCAGCTGCTTTTGACGTCCACAGATCATCACACACGGTGCCCCACTCCCCATTGATATAAATTTCAACCCTGCCATGGTCTTTCCCTTTCACGCTGCCGTCCATTAGTCGGACTGCGCCGTTCCGTGGCTGTGCAGGGGCATGGCTGGGCTTATTTCTCCTTCTCTGACCCCTTCTTCTTCCAGTCCTTCCATCTTTCCTAGGCTTTGGAGCTTTTGTTTTTGGCGCTGCAGTCGTCATCTGAACTCTGTTCTGATTCCTTAGGAAGGTCAAGATTTGTTCCATCCAGTCTGGAGTTGTGCTGGGTGGTGGTGGCTGTGCAGTTGTTCTGCTCCTGATCGGAGTTCTAGTCGTGGGTTTTACTTTAGGGCGCGGGGTTGCCGTTTTCATTATAAACTCTACAACAGGAAAAAAAAGGAGACAACTGTAAAGGTTCTAAAGTCCATCCCACTTATCCCACTTTTAAAGGTCTGGTCACCAAACAGCGTTATTTGGGGGGGTGGGACTGAGTCCTTGCTGGTAGGAATCCAACAGGAGTTGCTTAGAAGAGCTAAGGGTGCTAATGTTTTTAACAATCACATGAAAAAGTGATAGGACAGAAAATGGGAAAGTTACTATCCATGTTGGACTATAACTTCTAGAATCTGAAAGAATCTGGGGCTTGTAGTTCAGCAAGGAAACATTTCCAAATTCTGAGAGCAGACCTTGCTTGTGTCCAGACCAATGTACACTCTAATTTTCAGGCCCCCTGCCTGGGGCTCTACCTCTCTCACTCACAACTTTTCTCCTGCATGTGCAAAAGGGGCTTGGCTATGCAGAGGAGGATGAAAGCTGGGCGGAGGGAGGCGGAGTCGTATGAACGCACACAGACATACACCATAGAGGGATCTCTGATCCAGACTCCACTTGAGTTCGGGACACTGTTATCCAAGTGATACTGAGCAGACCAGGATCATGCTCCCTTTTGGTTTGAATAGGAACAAACCAAACAGCAAGTGTGAAAACCACTGGTGGTATGATGTGTGCAAGACCTGGCTAAAAATCCCTGCTTGACCACAGAAACTCACTGGAAGATGGAAATGTTAAACTGCTCCTTGAACATCTATCTCATATATCACAACAACCTCATTATGGTTATTATATGTTGGAAGCAACTTGGTGGCATGTAACAACAAACCGAACAGCATTGGGCAGTAGGGCTGGTCAGCTGCTGATGGTTCATTACCCATCCCCAAGGCTACTTCTGCCCGCGCCATCTATGCTGGTGGCATTGCTGCCCCACCTCCTCCTTCTTCTCACATATTCTGGGACAGTAACAGATAGGAGCTATGGGCTGCACATCCTCACCCAGTGTTATGTGGGACGGGACATGCCAACAGGCTACAGAAACCCAGTTCTATCCCTGAACAGACTCCATAGATCTGTTACCACCTCTTTTCAGCTGGTACAAGCAGCATAAGAGTAAAAGATTTTACAACTGTATGATGTATTTCAGCACTGCCACTACAATGCTGGTGTCAATTTTCATGGGTGGAGATATTTGTCTCTTAACCACTTCATATTAGATCATCAGTGTCTAGGAGATCTACAAAAGAACACTTAAAAGCCTTTTCTCCAACCATTTTTTGTGGGCGCACTGTTGATCTCATTTTTACTTCAGACTGGTTTGGTATAGTTTCCTCTTTACTCCTCACTGTCAACTTTCATTCACTGGAGGCTGAATCATCAACACTTGGAGCTGATTCTTTTTGCTAATGCATAAAAGGAGTGGAGTTGCTATGGCAACCCACGAAAATCTCTTTACATTTATGAGGTGGAATAAAGGAGAACTGGTCCTTTTTGATTTTCAAAACAAGAAGACAACTTTCAGAGGGCAGTTTGTTCTACCATACCACATTCCAAACTATTTCACTATCTTTTTTTTTTACCACCTTATTTCTAAAACCCAAGAGTATTATTTTTAAAACATGTCTGCCTGAGGACATTCCAGGAGGGTCTTCTCACATCCCTTACACTGAACGTTATCAAGAAGAATGGGAAGTGAATGTCCCTCACCAAACTCTACTGTCTTGGCTGCCCTGATCACAAAAGCATAGCCCAACTAGCAGTAGATGACATCAACTGCTTTTGAGGTCCACAGGTCATCACACACAGTGCCCCACTTCCCACTGATATAAATTTCAACCCTGCTGTGCTCTTTCACATTGCTGTCTATTAATTGGACTGCACCATTCTTTGGCTGTGAGGGGGCGTGACTGGGCTTATTTCTCCTTCTTTGACCCCATCTTCTCCCAGTCCTTCCTTCTTTATTATTTTTAGAACATCTGTTTTAAATTTTAACATCTTTGACTTGCCATCTGAACACACAAACTTGAAGAAAAAACAGTATGGCCTTTTTGTTTTTTGTTTTGTTTTCTGTATAACTCTATTTTTCTGACTTGCCAATCTAGCTCTCCGGTTTGTAAGCTAATCACCCACACTATTTTCTTGAAACCAGGAACATACATACATTAAAACTGCATGAACAGTATTCTGGTTCTCCGAAATCACCAATGTAAATATGTATTTCCGGTACTTACTTTCCTTGTGAACAAACTTTATCAGCCTGCTTTTCACTTTTACTGGTAGAGGGTCTACATGGCATTTTCCAGGTGGTGCTCTCCTGACCAAAAAATAAGCAAAGAAAATCACAAACCCACATAAGAGATGGGTGACTCAAAGAACATCTAGTCTAACCCTGCAGATGTATTTCTACATCTCTGACTGGAAGCCATTAAGCCACCATGCCTTAGAGACTGGAAACTAATTTTCCACCGATCTTTTGCTTTTCTGCAAAACAGTAGAAGTTAGCAAAAACATAAAACAAAAAAATGCAAAGTTTTCTGCTTATATACCACCCTATAGCCCTTAAAGCACTCTGGGTGATTTACAACTTAATTATGCAGGCTACACAAGTTTTAAAAAGGATGGTTACATGTTACATTTTAGTGTGACAACTGTTTAATATAAGATACTCCTCCAGTTCTGTGAATACGATAACAAGGAAGGAACAGAAATAGTAGCTAACTACTGTAAGTGATAGCCCAGAGATTAAGACTATTTCACACAGTTTTATAAAAGAAAAATGTATTTAGTACATGGGGGGAGCTTTCCCGCTTCCCTGTTCATTTTCTGTGTCTGTTTCACACAAAAGAGGAAACTAAGTTCGGAAAACACAATAACTGTGAAGTGTACTATTGATCATTTCTTCTGTTTTCAACTTTAACCCTGTGTTTGCTGTAATCAAGTAACAAAAGCTAAGAAATGTTAGATTTCTTAGAGTTCAGTAGTTGTAGCTTTGTGTGTAACAAAAAATAAAAACAAATTCAGTGAATACCTTTGTAATTATTATCTGAACAATATTTTCTTTGATATATCCAAACATGGTAATATTAGGAACACACCAAGTTAGGACATGTCCACACAAGCATATAGCTGTCTATTTGGACTGTTTTTGTTTGTTTGTTTGTTTGTTTGTTTGTTTTTTGCTGCTTGGTTCAATCAAATTATGATGTCCATATGTGTTCTGACTAGAGATGTAAAATTTATGGAAATTTTGAAGCCATATAAAACAGTTTTGGGGGGGAAATGGAAAAACTGGGGGGAAAACAGGGTTTTTTCCCTGTTTTTCCCCCAAAACCGTTTTATATGGCTTCAAAATTTCTGGAAATTTTACATCTCTATCCATCCCACCAATTTTTAGTGCTGTCCCACTCCTTTTTGGCACAGAACAAAAATTACAGGGTTTTGGCACAATTTGGAGCACTCATGATTATCCATCCCATTCTGCACCCTGTGCAGATGGTTAAGTTTGCATTCAAATAAAGCTGTGGGTGATGGTATCTGAGGTGACAACCCTGTGACATATTCGGTGGGTTGTGGCACCAAAAGGGATAATGTGGGGGGGGGGGGGAAGCCCATTATTTTCATCTACTCTGTTTCAAAATTTTAAAAGTATTTTCCTATTGCTGCAGCATTATTCTAGACAAAGGAGATACACTCAATGTGTACCATATTTGGTAGAGGCGCTGCTGTTGTGCTATGTCACTTTATCTAACAACAACAAAAGGAAAGTTGCCACTGACATGCTGAATGATGGCTGTGTGATGATTTGTGTTTTTATGTGTATTAGAATGGGATATGTAGTCCTAAGATTGTCCCAATAGCATCCATCTTGATTTAAAGTCTGCTCTGTAGTAGGAAAGTTTTTCATGCTGTTTCAGAGAAGCCTCGCTCTCTGGTTATCTCGTTGCTAAGATGAGTAGAGAGCAGAGACTTTCGTAGTCAAAATAATTCTGCCACAAAACATGATAACAACTCTCAAGCTCTCATGAGAAAGTTAGGTGGGACAGCAAGACCCAGGAGGGGGTGTTCCTTATGAAGAATTCTGGGAAGAAGAGGGAAGTTGGTAAGGAGTTGGAAAAAGATGGAGTTGGACTGAGAAAGGTCAGACACGTGCTTTTTCCCATAATGGATTATAACTTTGCTATGGACTATTTTTCCTACCATGGACTGATGGAAGTCAACTGGATTTCATCTAGCGTCAGCCTATGAAGACGCAAGACACGTGAGATGGACTGTGTTATGCTTTTTATTAGTTAGCATAATTCTATTTCTTTATTTTTATAGCTGGAGTGGGGAGGGGAGTATTCCGTTTGTCTTGATATGGAAATGTCTTGATATGGAAATGTCTTGATATGGAAATGTACCTACTGAACTATTTTACCATCAACTGAAACCTTTTCTAAAGCAATTCTTTTCAATAAAGCAGTAATGATTTGATCTGCATGCATTGGTTCGTGTACAGACTAGCTGAATGTCTAATTGGCCATGTGTGTTTGCTACCAAAGATTTAGAGCCAGATTATTCTGAGTATAACTCATGGATTTGTCTCTGTGTGTTGCTTTCTTAATAAAGGAGATTGGCTTTTGAGGAACAAGTTTAGACCTAAGGGCTCTGCTCAGCAGTCAGAGGTTTGTCTGGATTTCGGATTCATCCCAGTCTCCGGCACCCCCGTAAATCTCTTTGGAGATAAGGGGCTGCTTACAGGCTGCAGGAAGACAGGAAGAGGGGTATCATTCATCAGAAGAGGGACAAATTGGAGCAATTCAAAGATTTTTCTGGACCCTTCTCACAGGAGAAGAAACACTGGTTAGTGTAAACAGAAGGAATGCCCAAGTGAGAGATAAAATACGTTACACTAAAAATAAGAAATTTTAAAGCACAAACCAAACCACTCCAACTTCCCATGTCTGGATGTACCTTATTTATAATGGCCCGAAAGCATCTGTTAATCCTAAATAGAGTAGCACCACTGAAGTTGCTAAATAAAATTGCTGATCCCACTGATTCAGTGGGTCTACTGTAGTTGGGAATAATGCCTGGATTCAAGCCAATACATTTTATGTTTGTAAAGTAACAATATGACTCCCCACATTCCAAATTATTGTGACTATGTGACAGCTGAAAATGGAGTAAGAGAAAAGGGCTGTTTCCCAAAACATCTTGGAGACAGAGAGTTTTCCACAGGTCTAAAATCTGTGCAAATGTTCAATATTCTTTGCTCTCCAGTGAAATATTAGTTACTACTACTACTACTACTACTACTACTACCACCACCACCACCACCACCACCACCACTACCCAGAGATCAAAGCCCAAAGGTTGATTTTTTCTCCCCCCCCCCCCGTATCAGGGATTTCAAATACTTAGGGAGCAAAATTGCCCCAAGACTTACCGTGAAGTGTCAATTATTTTGTAAACTACTCCATTAGGAGAAGTGGCACTTGGTATTCCTGTTGACATGAAGTAAAGTTCCCCTTCAGGAAACAAAAATAACACAAAAAAGGAAAGGCGTTAATCATTTGTATGCATCTCTGCTGCAGCTCTGAGCAAAGAACTAATTTGGCATCACAAATAGCACCAGAAATCTGTCAAAAGAAAACTCCACCGAGGAAGCACAACAATTCCTGATACATTAACCAGATCATCAGATTACGCTGATAATACAGATGCTGTGATTCTGAACAAACCTACTTAGAAGTAAGTCTCAAGTGGGATATTTCAAGTGAAGATATTTAGAATGAAGACATGAAACTTCTACATAATCTGTGTTTTGAAACCAATTAGCTTCATCTATTTTTACAAATCGTTTCACAAAACACTCAACATCTCTGGGCACCGTCCCATTAATAGAAACCTCCTTCCAATTAAAATGAGGACTTTTATTTGTGGCAATCATTTCAGTAAGACTTATAGGGATGAAATTAATGTGTTGAAGTCCATAATAAGACAATGTGTATTTTTTTTTGTGCGTGCCAGCCAAAAATGGCACAGAAACACATACATGCTTTCCAAGTAAATAGCTTAATGAGGCAAAATGTTAATAAAAGCAGGCAGTGGGGAATGGACCTGCCTTAGCATTGAAGTTATGGTGGCTGCATGATGGCTGGGAATAGAACAGAAGAAAAGGGCTCTTTAGACTTTCAAATGAGGCTCTATGTTTCACTTGAAGTAGCCCTTAAGAAAATTACAATAAGAAAAGCAGGGGGGAAAAAACTTTCTTAAATTTTGAAATTCAAGTATTTACTCAGAATTGTCTCCATACTGGATAGAACACTCTGCATTTTTTAGTGTTTACTAGAAACCATTAAACCTTATTTTCAACAGCTAATGCTGATTACCCCACAGACCTGTTACTAAGGCAGGGCAACTGGGGCTTTGACCCAGACTACAGAAATTTAGAAGATACACGGATGTGCTGTTGAAAAGGCATTAGCCATCCCATTTATATTGTTGCTGAGCTCATATATGACCTCCAGTTGCTCTTTTCTAGGCAGAAGAAAACACAAAACAAGCAGGATCAGCATGGGACCAATATTGTTGTCACACACTCCTACACAGGCCTTTGCTTCTATTCCTCCATCCTTTCCTTTACAAGTCAATCTTATACAACACAAACATAACCAACAGAGCGATGAAGTCCTCAGCACAAATTTTCCAGTTATACCACTCAAAGTTTGTCCTTCATAGCTGTCAAGTTCAAACTGTACACTTATACTTTGATGCTTCTCCTTGAGAGGACAACCATTTATTTGCTATCACAGTGCTATTCATTGTTAAAAAGAACACAAAAAAGTGTCTGCCTAGTTATTTTACAACTTCTCAGTCAAGGCTCATAGCAAATATCATTTAATTGCCTAGATCAGAAACTTAAAAAAATTTTGCCTCAAGGATTTTTGGCACGGATCATAATTTTTGGCTGCCAAGGGATTTAGTTTATAATAGCTAGGAGCACAAACTCATAAATTTATTTATTTATTGCATTTATATGCCGCCCATCTTAGCAACCTTGTAACATAATGATTGCTGGTGTTGTCCAGTGCTTCTGTTTTTTGAAATAGAATTCAAATTATGTTAGACTACACAGGGAAGCCATTGAAACCCACAAACACCAGCACAACTTCAACAAAAAAGAAGAAAGTCTAAAACTCAACAAAGCCTGGCTCCCACCACTGAAAAATTGTTGTATAGTCGTTGTTGTATAGTCGTTAAGTGTCATGAGTGCTTCTGAAGACCTGGACCCAGAAGGGTTAACTGTGGCTGAAGAGAATGTGGAGAGATCAGAAACACCTGAACCGCCTCCAGATTCTCCCTCCACAGCAGACAGGCTTCAGGGCAGGCTTCGGGAAAGACTCAGGACAAGAAGATCAGAGGATCACTCAAAGGCTTTCCACAGAGACCTACGTTCACCTAATCCTGAGTACTAGCAGAATAGAAAGCTTTCCAGCAGCTCAAGGAGCTGTTTCATTATAAAACAAGCTTCCAGTGAAGCCAGAAACTTCGTGGAAGCAAGGAGTCAAAACCTTGGCTTGCATCCATGTTTCCTGCATCTTGTTCCTGTCTCTGAACTCTGGACTTTGACCCTGGACTGCATTGGTACTGGACTCTGGACTTTGGCCCTGGACTTTGACATTGGACTTCATTCTGTAAGTTGGTTTCTGGACTTTGGCTTTGCATTCTTGATATCTCTGACCCTGGACTGGTTTATCAGACTTCGGCTATTGTAAGCCATGTCCGACTCTTTGTGACCCCATAGACCAGAGCACACAAGACCCTCCTGTCTTCCACTGCTTCCCGGAGTTTGGTCAAATTCATATTGGTAGCTTCAATTACACTGTCCAACCATCTCATCCTCTGTTGTCCCCTTCTCCCACTTCTCCTCTTGCCTTCACACTTTCCCAACATCAGAGTCTTTTCCAGGGAGTTTTCTCTTCTCATGAGATGTCCAAAGTATTGGAGCCTCAGCTTCAGGATCTGTCCTTCCAGTGAGCACTCAGGGTTGATTTCCTCCAGAATGGATATGATTGTTCTCTTTCCAGTCCAGGGGACTCTGAAGAGTCTCCTCCTGCACCACAATTCAAAAGTGTCAATTCTTTGGTGGTCAGCCTTCTTTATGGTCCAGCTCTCACTTCCATACGCATAGCACTACTGGAAAAACCACAGCTTTGACTATGCGGAACTTTGTCGGCAAGGTGATGTCTCTGCTTTTTAAGATGCTGTCTAGGTTTGTCATCGCTTTCCTCCCAAGAAGCAGGCGTCTTTTAATTTCAGGGCTGCTGTACCCATCTGCAGTGATCATGGAGCCCAAGAAAGTAAAATTTGTCACTGCCCCCATCTCTTCTCCTTCTATTTGCCAGGAGGTGATGGGACCAGTGGCTATGATCTTAGTTTTTTTGATGTTGAGCTTCAAACCATTTTTTTGCGCTCTCCTCTTTCACCCTCATTAAGAGGTTCTTTAATTCCTCCTTACTTTCTGCCATCAGAGTGGTATCATCTACATATATGAGGTTCTTGGGAATCTTAATTCCGGTTTGGGATTCATCCAGTCCTGCCTTTTGCATGAAGCATTCTGCATATAAGTTAAATAAGCAGGAAGACAATATACAGCCTTCTCGTACTCCTTTCCCAATTTTGAACCAATCAGTTGTTCCATATCCAGCTCTATGTGTTGTTTCCTGTCCCACATATAGATTTCTCAGGAGATATATAAGGTGGTCAGGCACTCCGATTTCTTTAATAATTTGCTATAATTTGTTGTGGTCCACACAGTCAAAGGTTTTTGTGTAATCAATGGAGCAGAAGTAGATGTTTTTCTGGAACTCTCTAGCTTTCTCCATAATCCAGCGCATGTTAGCAATTTAGTCTCTAGTTCCTCTGCCCCTTCAAAATCCATCTTGTACTTCTGGAAGTTCTCGGTCCACATACTGCTGAAGCCTACCTTGTAGGATTTGGAGCATAATCTTGCTAGCATGTGAAATGAGTGCAACTGTACGGCAGTTGGAGCATTCTTTGGCACTGCCCTTCTTTAGGATTGGGATGTAGACTGATCTTTTATTTTATTTATTTATTTATTTAAATTTTATGCCACCCATGCTACTGAAAGGTCTCCGGGCAGCTTACAACAATTAAAATACAAGGTCAGCAACCACACTATCTTGGTTAAAAAATACAGCCTGCAAAAGGTCAACGAACTCTACTGAGCCACAAGGACCAGTGATCACTGCACACAAAGACTAGCTAAAGATATCCATCAATCACAGTGACAGATCATCTCCCACCCATTATCACAACAATACACCCATTACAAAAAACACCCTGATCACCCTAATCACCCAATCTCCTGAAAAGGACAAAAAGCTGATCCCACAGCTACAAATACTCGACTATCCCACACACTACACCAAAATACAGACATTCTAACTCCTGTCCTCTGAAGTTGCCATCCACAGAGACTGGAGAAATGTTAGGAGGAAAAACCTTCGGAACACAGCCAAACAGCCCAAAAAACCTACAACAACCATCAAGTCCCGTCCGTGAAAGCCTTCAAGGACACCTCTATATGTTTTGGTTTTTGGTTTTATTCTGAAATGGAGAGCCTCAACTATACATGGTCCCAACAATACTGTACTACCACTCTACAGATTTACATAAAGAGCATTAAGAGACTGACAGTTTTCTTTCAAGTGTCCTCCTAAATTATCTCTAGTGTGGAATTTGTTTTTTCCCACTGCTAAGCTTATACGTACTGAATTGCTAGTTTTACTATATAATTCACCATGTCCCCGAACAACATTTTGTGGACAGTCAAAGGTAACTCTGACATTT
Source organism: Pogona vitticeps (assembly GCF_051106095.1). Lineage (NCBI taxonomy): Eukaryota > Metazoa > Chordata > Lepidosauria > Squamata > Agamidae > Pogona > Pogona vitticeps. The sequence goes on along the minus strand of NC_135783.1, from coordinate 337,444,146 downwards.
AAAAAGCTATGACTTTTTAGTGTATAATGTGGCAACAGAAAACTGGCTTCTACAGCAAATGGGGATCTTCAGCTACAGGAAAAAGGTGAAGATCATGTTGTAAGGTGATTCTTACATCCCTAATTCAGTGTCACCAACAGGGTTGAAAACATAGGGATTAAATTCAGCACTTTAAAGAATGAAACACTCAAACCTTATACATAGGAAATCTGTCAATTTCTTCTACATTCAGGTTTTTTAAAATTCAGGTCTGTTCTGTGAAATTTGTGAAGCAAATATGAAATTTGTGAAGCAAATAGGGACGTGGTGGTGCAAGGGACGTGGTGGCACTGCGGGCTAAACCGCAGAAGCCTGTGCTGCAGGGTCAGAAGACCAAGCAGTCGTAAGATCGAATCCACGCGATGGAGTGAGCTCCCATCACTTGTCCCAGCTCCCACCAACCTAGCGGTTCGAAAGCATGCAAATGCAAGTAGATAAATAGGGACCACTTCAGTGGGAAGGTAACAGCGTTCCGTGTCTAAGTCGCATTGGCCATGTGACCACGGAAGATTGTCTTTGGACAAAAACGCTAGCTCTATGGCTTGGAAACGGGGATGAGCACCTCCCCCGAGAGTCGAACACGACTGGACAAAAATTGTTAAGGGGAAGCTTTACCTTTACCTTTTATGTAAAAAAAGGAAATAAACAATATTTTTATCCATCCCTAATTCACAGACATAACTAGCAACCTAGAGACAGAATATCTGAAACTTTCTTTTTGCTAAGCATATTTTCTACCACTGAGCTATGGCCTTTCCTTTTAGTGTTGCATTAGTTCACTGAGATACTGGCTGCCTCTCACAGTAGTGAAGAAAACTGGCAGGAAAAGCAAAATTCTGAACAGCCAACAAGAGAATCTAAGTTTTAATGTGGACAGAAGAATGGGGTACTTGAGCTAGTGGACTTTGAGACACAGAGGAATCCACACAGCCAAACTACCAATCCCTAGATATTATTAATCCCAATTAGACCAGACTCATTAAATCAGCAGGATTTAGATAAGTGTTGACTTAGGTAAAGGTAAAGGTAAAGGTTCCCCTCGACAATTTTTGTCCAGTCGTGTTCGACTCTAGGGGGCAGTGCTCATCCCCGTTTCCAAGCCATAGAGCCAGTGTTTTTGTCTGAAGACAATCTTCCGTGGTCACATGGCCAGTGCGACTTAGACACGGAACGCTGTTACCTTCCCACCAAGGTGGTCCCTATTTATCTACTCGCATTTACATGCTTTCGAACCGCTAGGTTGGCGGGAGCTGCGACAAGCGATGGGCGCTCACTCCGTCACGTGGATTCGATCTTACGACTGGTCTTCTGACCCTGCAGCACAGGCTTCTGCGGTTTAGCCCGTAGCGCCACCACCATTCAGCAATTGATTCAAGCTGGGACTAGTGACTAAGTTTAGACCCTAAAACCTTAGCTGCACATTCAATCATTACCTGCCTCGTCTTCTGCAAAAGAGATGATATATTGATAGTAGTTATTGATATGTCCAGGAAACAGGCAAGTTTGACCTCTTCCCATGCATATTTCATTGTACTGCCATTCCCCTGTAGCACGATTCTCTTTCAAGGACATGAGGCGTCTACAAAGCAAAGATTAAATAAAACAAATTGAATCCTATAAATGTCTGTTCCAATCAATCTTGTTTTCTTCCTTCAGAATGTTTTATGTTTTCAATGGAAACTGAGTGTGAATTAAAATGGAATCTCATGACAAATTAATTTCCAACTGTGAATGATTAACATAAACTGCATTTTGAAGAGGACAGATGTCAAACTACACATAGAGATCAGTCCTTGTTCTACATGATTAACAACATAATGCAATTTTTACTCTTAAATTTCTCTTTTTTACTTCTGATCTCCTATCCCTCCCTGTTATTTTCAGTTTGATTTTTATGAGAGTACAAATCAGCCTGCTTTGCAGTCCTCGGATACATACACAAAGCTCACAGATGAAAAACTGCTCATGTCTATTAAACATGTATGTACAACAGGACTTTTAAAATTAACAAAATATAAGATAGAGGACTATCAGTAAAGTTATGGCTAGAATGGTCATCAAGCAAAGTAATAAATATCAATATTTTAGCAAATACTGTAATAACATTTCTGTGCAATCATCTATATAGGGGGAGGATTTCTATGGCATGTCACACTTTCTCTGCAACCAATGCTTGAACCCACAAGCAAGTTTAAACATCTTTCTCACCAGATTACTCATAAACATGTCCAAACCCACTTAAAAGTTCAAACAGGAGAAAATGACATGTCATAGAAATCCTTCCCATAAATGAGAAGTTACCTTAAGATTCTTCTGGATGCAGTAAATATAAATCTGATTCTACATAAACACATTTGCATAACATTTTCATCAAGGGGTCAAGATTTATAATGGTACCATTTTATTATGTAACTATTTACTTCTGAATTACGTTCCTACATGTAGACATTTGTATGAAAAACAATAACATAGTGGGAAAGGAGCAGACAGACTGAAATAGCTGCTTTAAGAGGCACCGGAGCGGGAGTGGGGAGCCTATAGGCTGGTATGTGCCCACTAAGACAAGCTGCTTCATTCAACTGAGGAGAAAGATGCAGTGCCATGACTGAAGTAAGACGAGACACTGCTACTGCTGTGGTCACTGATTCTGTCACTACTTCTGTGCAAGGAATGGAAAGGCAGTCACCATCTTGTCCTTTGTTACATACAGCAAAATGTTTTGGGTCACCCAACCTTGTAAGGCATCAGTGGATGGTTCTCAGCCAGTCAACAACAAGTGTCACCAAGTGCAGTGGTACCTCAACTTGAGAACGTCGTTGTATGGTATACTGTGTATATACTTACAATGACAATAAATTATATTATTATTATACATAAGAACATTTCGAGTTAAGAACAGCTCCGTTTGTAAAAAGTTGCTTCGACTTGAGAATGGAGTCTTGACTTTAAAAAAAAAACTTTCCTGCCCTGTCTTTTGACCTAAGTTCACCTTAGGTCAAAAGAAGAAGAAAAAATCCACCCCCTAGTGGTAGATACAGATTAACTGGCTTTGCATTACAGTGGTGTCTCGCTTTACGATTGCCCCGCATTACGATGAATCCGCTTAAGACGATCTTTTTGTGATCGCAAAACAATGGTCTAAATAGGGGAATTTCGCTTTGTGATGATCGGTTCCCTGCTTCGGGAACCGATTCTTCGCAAAACAATGTTTTTTAAACAGCTGACCGGCGGTTTCAAAATGGCTACCGGGTAATTAAAATGGCTCCCCGCTGTGTTTAGGCACGGATTCCTCGCTATACAGGAAGCGAAAATGGCCGCCGTATGGAGGATCTTCGCTGGACGGTGAGTTTTTACCCCATTGGAACGCATTGAACGGGTTTCAATGCATTTCAATGGGGTTTTTATTTTCGCTTAACAATGTTTTCGCTTAATGGCGATTTTCCTGGAACGGATTATCATTGTTAGGCGAGGCACCACTGTAGTTCCTATGGGAACTAATGCTTCAACTTAAGAACAGCGGCTCAACTTAAGAACTAAAAACAGCAGATACGGATTAAATGGTTTTCAATGCATTCCTATGGGAAATGGTGCTTCGACTTAAGAACGTTTCGACTTAAGAACACAGTCCCAATACGGATTAAGTTCTTAAGTCAAGGTACCACTGTTTAGATTGCAATAACACTCAGATCTTACACTGGAGATTCTCGCTAGGGTCAATGAGGTTGTCATCTCATGGCAAGTTAACCATTACTCTGTTGAGATTTTGATCTCAAAATGTATTAAATATATATTTTGCATAGTGAAAGTAAAATGGCCAATTTTACTTGAGTCATGTGCTGAGTGTATTTAGGTCTGGGTACCAAGTTTTAGGACTTTGATATTCTACAGCTGTTGTACATGATGTAACTTTATGTAAGTAGAAAATGAAGTACTGTATTTTCTGATTGGTCCCAAGAATGTATATAAGTCATGAGTAAAGGGGACATTTTATCTGCTGTAAGTCAGATCACTTTTTTTTCCTATGCTAGGTATTGTACCATGTCATGTCATGCTAGCAGATGAATGTCTATTTTCTCTGTATATATGTTAATAGACTAAGTTGATATTCTACTCTCTTAGTGTTATAGTGTCTATGCAACCTGAAATCTTGTAACTCTGCTTATGTCCTGAGAACACATATATTAAACCAAATTCTCAACACACTCACCCACTCATGAAATCGCCGAATATATATAGTCCATTCAGGTTTGGAAACTCACAACCACGATACACATAGCCTCCTGTAACGGATTTTCCCATTTTGTGTGGATAAGCATATATTGGAAGCACATCATCTGTGAAGCAGAAGAAAAGTCACACCTTTAGAAGCAAAATAGCTCAAAAACAAATATAATGTGTTTTAACAGGTCTGTCAGGTACATCACCGCACTCTGCTTAAACCACCTGCTTGACATCCTATTTTTACTTAGTCTCCATGGAGACTAAACAAGCATTCCCTTTCCAACAGAAGCAGGTTTTATACATAAAATGATTATAAGGATAGTATGTTTGAACTGAATTCATTCGTTTTCACAAGAGAGGGCTCACTACATAATGTTGCCTTGCCTTATTTATTTATATTTATTTATTGGACTTATATACCGCCCCATAGCGCTACAAGCACTCTCCAGGAGGTTTACAATTTTAATTATACAGGCTACACATTGCCCCCCCAGCAAGCTGGGTACTCATTTTACCGACCTCGGAAGGATGGAAGGCTGAGTCAACCTTGAGCCGGCTACCTGGGATTTGAACCCCAGGTCGTGAGCACAGTTTAGCTGCAGTACAGCGTTTTAACCACTGCGCCACGAGGCTTCTTTTTGTATTTGGTTTTGGATATTTGCGCAAAATAAACAAAACAGGATGATAGGATACTATCTTATATTGAATCATGCTGATCATTAGTAGCTTATTAGGATTTCAGAAAGTCTTGTTCAGTGCTACATGGGGACAGAACTTGGGCCCTCTTGCATTTAAAGCATGTCCTCTGCAACTGTGCAAAAATAATGTTTAAGGGTGAACCACTTGCAGTTCTTGAAAATATCTTAAATATTTTTGCATTCCTCCTTGATAAAATGCATAAGCTCTTGATCCAGAACTTCCCGTGAGAGCAGGGTGTTTCTGAAAATAGCAACTCAAAGAAGTAACTATTCCAAACTATGAACTACTTAGACGTGTTGAATCTTTGGGGTCATCTTCAAAGCAAAGTTGTGGAAACTAAGAGCAGAAATCTTGGTTAGAAATTTTCTTTAGGAAATCAATTGGTCCCCGACAACACTCTGTGTGGTATTTCTTTTGCAGCGATGACAGGAGAAGGTTTACAGTGTTAAGATGCAGGCAGCAGAAGAATTAAGTGGAGCTAAATAGAGATTTGTAGGTAAAGGCAATGTTAAGACGTGAGCAGTTTTAAGATGGTGTCTCTGTAGTTGTTTTGAGGCTCTACTGCAGCAATTCTTCACAAATACAATTACTGATTCCACTTAAAAAGAAGATGAGAAATTCAACTGCTACTCTTAACTAAAGGAGACATACTGAATCAATGAGATTTATATAAGCACTGACATGCTACTCAGGAACCAATCCAATGGATCTACTTTCACTGGGAATAACTATTGGATTTAGGCCAAGCAGAGTGCATTCCAGATTTCTAAATTTCTCTGAATAAGGCATATTGGTTTCAACAGTTACGCTTAAGAAGAACACCACCATGTTCAACAATACTATTTCTCCATTTAGTACAGAGGGACTGGAGGAAGATTTCAGGAAGAATACAATGTAAAGGAAAATAGTGTCTCAGCTTCTGACTGCTCCTTTGTTTCTAGCACTGTAATGTTCTTTTCCTGTAGCCAAAACCAGAACTGTTCATCAAATGCAGGTGTCCTTTTGAAAAGCTGCATATGCAGACAGACAGACAAGAGGCTGTTCACAATGCCCTGATAAAATGCTGTTCTAGAGCGTTATGGGAATATCAAAAAGTTCATTTTCAACCCGCCTTTGCTGCTGCCTAGTAAACTGCAACCCAAGGGCACAAATGGCTGGCAGAGCCGATCTGAAGGCAGGTTGGACCTTTGTGGACTCGAAGGTTTTGGGGATGCATATATAATGTACATTTAATTTGTTGTACATTGCCCAGAGTTGCCATTTACTAGATGGATGGCTGAATGTATGAATGAATGAATTGGTCTCTAGACCAGTGATTCCCAACCTTGGGTAACCCAGTTCTTGGATGGCAATTCCCAGAAACTGGCCAGCACAGCGGGTGTAAAAGCTTCTAGGAATCGCAGCCCAAGAGCACCTGGGTTACCCAAGGTTGGGAGCTACTGCTCTGTGGCAACCCTTCTCAATGGAGACCAGATAGCCCCCCCCCCAGGAGGTCTGGCACATTTGAAGGGGGGCACAGGCTGAAAAATGTGAGAAGTTTCTGTGTTGTATCCTTATTTGACAGGGAGAACTGGAAACTGAGAAGAGCTCATAAAAGGCCCAAGGCTTGAGAATGGCTGCTCTGCACAGAAAAGGAAGTCATGCTTTCCAACGTCTGCCACAAACAATCCTATGTCAGTTGACCTATGTAAGGACCCAACAGATTTCTTGGTTGTTTTTACTTTCCACTTTTTCCTAAACCCTGAGAATTTAGGTTAATATGTTTATTGCTTTAACAGATCTAGAATTACAAGGGAAAGCAAACTGCGGTATTATGAACTTCAGCTGTCAGCAGACACAAGATAAAATTTAATGTACAGAACTGTTGCTGCAGTTACTTTTTGGGACAATGATTCCTGAAATCCCCCAGCAGCACAATCCCAATAGATAAAATCATGCAGGATTGTTTCCCTTTTAGATGGAGGAGAGTCTCCCAGGGATATAACTTTCCCACTTCTTTTCTTTATATTAAGGAGGGTGGCCTTCTTCCTTCACACATAGACCTGTGGTCTACCTGGAAACTGAAGCAGCTCTTTCCAGTATCAGAGCCTGGAAGTGTTATTGTTTGTTTTGTCTTTGAATTTGGTTTTGTTTTTGTATGTGTGTGTTTTTGTTTGGTTTTTTTTTGGGGGGGGGGAATACAGTACCCAGCCAATGTCAACACTGACCAGTCTGGCTAGGGCATTCTAGCAGCCAAAGTCGAAAACAGCAACCTTTCTGAGCTATGAGACACCTCTCTCCTGACATCCACCCCTTTCCACACATCTAGGCTAACTGAGTTAAGATGATAATCAAACCTGAAATCTAGGCTAGCATACTGACCACATGAGCTGAAGTCTAGACTTCACGCCCTTCCCGGATGATCTAACTCAAATTTTAGCCAGCTGGTTTTTACATTCACCAAAATGAAGACTTTTTCTATTTTTAAGATTTACAAATGTATTCCATTTGGATCACATAAACCAAAGAAGCTTTTAACAAGTAGCAAACAGAACAACTAAGTGCATGGGTTTAGTCATTTCTTAGAAGAATGCTGTTTTATTGCCATTTTTTTATTACCCTACTTAAGCCTGAGATAGAAAGCATTTTTTGAATCAAGCTCCAGTAATGTCAAAGAGACTTCATTTCAAGAACACAAGTTCAGGATTGGGAAATCAGTAATTTTCTTTATACATGAGAATAAAAAAATCAAGATAACCATCAGTGTAAGGAAAAAATAACAATGAAAGCATACAATACATTTACATTTAATGATTTTTATTAAATAATGTTGTGTTATGTCCAAAGTTGATTTATTTCTTGCACGTTCCTGTCCAATCCATTAAGTGACCACTCTGAACATCTGGCACACTGGAGCATCATTAGTTGTACAATGTGCTGAGAAGCAGAACAACTATGACCTTAGAGCTCAGCTTCATTTTCCATGCTTCATTATTTGCACAATCAACAGCGATTGTACTTTAACATATTCTGCAATCCAGTTTTACCTTGACCTGGGAATTTGAGCCTGGTCTGCAGCTTGTGGCCTCCAAAACAACTGTGTTTCTGCCAGGTTTTTGCTATCCCCCCAGGCCATGCACTTCCAGCAGAAAACAAAAAAAGAGGAGATTTAATAAGCCCTGGAGCCTCTTACAAATATGACCAGAGGGAAACATTAAGCTTTGTGGGTCTCGAGTAGCGTACGTCTGGTCCTAAGCCCAGTATGATATTTATGAATCACCAACCAAACTGCCAAGAGTTCAAGATAATAATGGAAGTGTTGGCACAAAAAAGCCCTACATTATGCAGTTCAATTAGTCAGAACCCGTAATTACCTAGTGAGGAATTGACGCAGAGCTTTTTGTCATAACAGCTGAACCCTTCTCTTGCTCTCCAGCCATAATTCTTCCCTTTCTCCACAATGTCAATTTCTTCAAATTTATTCTGTCCCACGTCACCGCAGAAAAGTCGTCCTTTCCCTTCCTTTGTGTTGGGGTCACCCCTATCAAAAGAGCAGCGCCACATGTTCCTGGCTCCATAGGCATAGACTTCAGGCCGGGCTTTTGCTTCATTAATAAAAGGATTGTCGGGAGGGATGCGATAAAGAGGCCCGTGGTCATTGTTGTCCACGTTGATCCGGAGTACCTTGCCTAGCAGGGTCGACCTGTTGATGTACAAAACAAACAAACAACAAACCAGCATTTTGTGAAAACATTACTTATATCTACAAAAGAAGCACAACCTCCTGGTGCATAATATATAAAAATGTGCTTAATGATTTGGGGAAAAACAGATATGCAGATGGAGGATTCCTAGCTCACTTGCAGAGCATATGAAAAGAACTTTTAGCAGTACAACTCTACAGCCCATGCTACCTGGTGGACTCTGAAAGCTGTGGTCCACAAAGTACCTTAAGCAAGTTCTATTCATGGCTAGATCTTATGGGCCACAGGCTGGCTACTGGCAACCATGGCCCTCCAGATGAACTTGAACCACAGCCCTTATGATTGGACATGGCATCTAGAGATGGTGGGAGTTGCAGCCCAATAACATTATATAAGTCCTGCATGATGTCCACCTTTGCCCAAGGTCCAGCATTTCAAGTTATAAAGATCAGGTAGCACACAATCTGCCTAGGACCCTGGAAGGCCCCTCTGAGTAATAATGATCAACCCTGGGCTTGAGCAGGAGCATTTTTAAGGTAGGATCACGCTGTGTCCTCTGTTGCCTCAATGAGCTGAATGATTCTGGAGAATGTTGCTATTTGCTCCAACCACACTACACAGGACAGGTGAAATATATGAATCAATGAATGTGTTATCAGAGGAAACTAAATACAGGCGAAGCCTTTACATTTGTGCAAAGAACAGTGAGCACAGAAGGCACACTTCCTCATAAGGATCCATCAGTCAAAGCTAATCAATAGAATCGTCATGACTGGGAAAAGGGAACTGTGTGTTTTGGTCAGCGTACTGACTAACGTCATCACTGGGCTTTCGAACAAGCCTGCCAGACCACAGTCTGTTTATTCTGAACCTTCGTGAATCAGAACTTGGAGCAAGGCCACCTTATTTCAAGAGCAGCTTTAAACAGCTTTCCCAAACCCTTCTTTCTGCAATGACAGATTTATACTGATGGCTTAGCTTTACAAACTTCACAGACTGTTGACAGGAGGAAGGACCAAGTTACTGGCAAAGCAAGCTCCATGCTGAACATCGGCAAATACAATATAACTAGACTTTCTATGTTAAAAAAGGCTTGATACCCCCAAGCAAGAGAGACAGATCTGTGAACCCTCGGGTTGGATGGCCATTTCTTGGCTGCACCTTTAGCAGGCTATATATTACGCTTCCCACTCTTTAATAAAAGCATAAACCTTTTGACCTGTGATAATGTACAATCCACAAGCAAAATCTATTAAGACCATGTAGATTGAATTTTACATTAGAAGAAAATATCAAATTCATTTCAACAGGATTAATGTGCAAAATGCAATCAAAATCTAACATAATGCTTACGATGCTTGTTTTTTAACCTGCAATTGCCTTATGTTGTGTGATGGGTGTTCATGCATTCATACCCCTGGGTGTGGTGCAGGTGAGTTACAACACAGCTTGGAAAAGTTGCTTATTTGGATAATTATATCCAAAATCCCCCGGTCATGGTATTTCCCATTGAAATGAAATGGGCAAGTTTAATTAACTTAGTCTGGATCAAGGTCTTTGCCTTTAATTTACTGTATATGTCAAGACACATCCTGATCATAAAGCATCTCATCCTATCCCGATAAAAACAGCCATTAATACCAAACCTAATTTCACATCTTTGTAACAGCAACTAAGAAAGCATACATCATCTGGCTGCCCGGTCCCCACAAAATAATATTAATGTAAGATTTCTACTTGTTTTGAGCATTTCCAAATGCTCCGAAAGGATCTCCAGCCATCCCCCCATCTCCAGTGAAGATATAGAGATAACCATCATCACCAAACAGCAGTTCTCCTCCATTGTGATTGGAAGCTGGTTCTTCTATCTCCAAAATTATCCTGAGGGAAAAGAAAAAAGAATTCTGGTAACATATGAGCAGTCAAAGGAATTGCCAAAAAAAGTGGTGGGGAGTGGAACATAAGGAGTAAAAAAGGGGGGGAAACCCAAGTCTAAAATGATTTCTGAAACTTGGAATTAAATGTGAACTAATCAAACGTTCTAACTAAATATATGGATAGAACACCCAAGCCTTCTCTTCATGTTGGCACCAATGAATACAGTGGTGTTGGCCTCTTAACACTGAAAACATAGTCCACCATTCCTTTCAGATGCTTTTGAAACAAGATGATTTTTTAAAATGTTGTTTTATTTTCCTTCATTGAAGTATCAGTGTTACATTGACCTGGAATTTGATTGCTCAACAGTACAGCTCAGCTTATTTGTGAAATACATCCACTTAGTTTCCAAGAAGAGATTTGTGAAATTGTGACATCAAATTCCTTTTATCCATGTGTGTTCCAAAGCAATATTTTTGTCCATCCAAGCACAAAGCAAAGCTGCAAACATTTCAGATACAGAACCCACCTTGATCCTAAATATGCAATCCCCATATCTGTGCCACAAAGTATGTCCCAATGGCACTTAATTCCAAGGGGATACATATATACAATTGCATTTATGAGATCCTTTTGGGTATCAATGCATTCTGCATTTATAACTGGTGAGGATGCTCAGTCCATATAGGGCTCTTCGGAAGCACCCGACTCCCTCCCCCCTCCTCAAGTTTTTTCTTTTACTTTTTAAAAAAATTCTACAATCCTTGTTGATCCCCTAAAATTACTGAAATCTCCCTGAAAATTCCCTCCTTATTAGGCTGCTTTGGCTTCAGTCTTATGCTTGAATTCACCACCAGAAGATGTGAAATTAGTGCTTCTGGTTGTGATTATATACGGAGAGTACTCTGAAGTGCTAAATGCTAAGCATAAAGTATTACTCAATATTAATTGTGTTCGATGCTTGTCTACCCTAAATCTATTTCAGCAACAAAAGCATCATCATTAAAACTACAGGAGGGTTTTATTTATTTATTTATTTATTTATTTATTTATTTATTTACATTATTTTTAGCCGCACCATTGCCAGTGGCTTCTGAAGTTAAAACTGTCTTAGAAATAGACAAATGTACCAGAAATGGTGAACAGTGTAGGGATGTGAAGAATAGTCAAAACACTTCTTGTTCTCTGATTTTCCAAGTTTTTCTTGAAAGATAGTTCTTGCTGAGATTTCACTCAGCGAATACATTTCACTCCACACCTAGAATATTTCTTGGCTTCCCTGTTTTGGTTTTTTGTTGTTGTTTGTTTACCTGTTCTTATGTGCAGGAAGCTGCCTAATTCTGTGTATCTCAACACCCTTTCCAGGGGATCTCGGGCAGGAAAGGTGGCATTTTGCACAGAAATTGTAATAACTGAACAGATTGGTGTTTGTTTCAGAAAAAAATGACCAAAAATACCCAAGAAATCTCATAAGATTTCTTTTTTTAAAAGAGGAGGAACAAAGAGAGATTTCCCCCCTTCCCATACTCAGTTTTTCACAGAGAGTGAGAAGCTGAGAGATTATATCCCTAGCCGCCTAGAGTGGTCGAGTAGACCAGATAGGTGGGGTATAAATCAAATAAAACCAAATAAAATCAAAATAAATAAATAAATGAATAAATAAATAAATAAATAAATAAATAAATAAATAAATAAATAAATAATAGGACGCTGTACTTATTGGGAACTTGCCTTATTCCCAGTCAATGCTGCTAGATGGTTGGCTAGGATCAGATGAAGGCAGGGCATGTCACCTGGTCCAACTTTACAATTCTGTGTTCAGAGAAAATGAACTACAGAGAGGCCTGAATTTAAAAATGTATTGCAAAAACCATCAAAAATCACTAATTTGTCAATTTGTATTCATCTGAAGCAATGCCCCCTAACAAATACAAATCAATGTATTTTCAGCAATTTTTTGCAGAGAGGCTTCCCATGACTCTCCTCTGCTATCTTTCCAAGTTTGGTAAAGATTGGGTTTTCCAGATGCTAAAGGGCACTTTCCTGGAGGGACTTACATTTTGTGTGTATAGCTCATATGTCAAAACCCAATCTTCGCCAAACTTGGAGGGATTATAGAGGAGAGTCAGAGGAAGCTTTCTTGTGATTTTGGTGTTTCTAGGTGCCTGGGGGCTGTTTTATATGGTTTAAAATGCAAAACAAATCAACTAACTGACTTGTAACTGAATTGTGAATTTGTTATTTGTAATCAACCATGACAAATCGCAAATTGAAATGAACCACCATTTTTCCAATTCATGCTCATCTCTAAAATAAACCTAGTAAATTACTACCAGGTCTTTTGTACGTCTAATAACTCTTAATTCAAGATTAAACCACACAAAACTATTTTGCATTAAAGCAGAGATAGCTTGCAACAATATGCTTTCCTAGGAAAATCCATTTCTTCCTTCCTAAGTGCAAACAGTCCGTGCTACTCAGACAGTCTCAGGGCTTTGATTCTGTGACTTTGCCATGCCACTGTTTTTAAGTACATATCTAAAAGACTGTCAGAAGATGGAAAAAGCTTTGTTTTCTGCTGCCCCAGAGGACCTAAACCGATTTGGATTTGAATTGCAATAAACATTGGAAAGATCTTCTTGATGGTAAGAGATGTTCTGCAATGGAAAAGACTCCTTTGGAAGATGATAGGCCCTCAGAAAGAGTCTCATGTTGGTTCTGTCAAGGATGCTCTAATAATAATCAATAAACTCCCAACCTTTGGCTCCACAATTAGATACCTAAACCTCTAGCTATGGATTTTCTGCATTATCAGGATACTGGACTAGATAATTGTTCGGCATCTATTGCAACTCTATAGTTTATGCTTCTTATTTTCAAAGCCATTCTTGTTACAACTAACTCAATGCAGGAATTCACTCTGGCTTTTACCAAACATATACAAATCTGAGAAATCAGCACAACACTAGTTCCACTCCATCCTATAAAATGAAGCCAGGCTTTTTAACCACTCCGAAGAACAACTTTCTTGCTTCCATCTCCCCTACCCATCCTCTTTTCCCCCTTTCCTCTTTGTTTGCTTAGCCCCGAGTCTAAAACATTTTTCTAGAAATTCAGCACCCTATGTAGCTCTAACATCATTACTCCATTACTGTACCGAGAGAAAATTCCCAAGCCATTCAGTAGCTAACCTTTTGTTTCTTATAATTTTTTTAAAGAATCAATATTAAGACTCTTTTGTTTGTAGAAACATTTTTGTTTCAGAATATGCTTACTCTGATGAAAAGTATACTGACTTTGTCTACTACATGTAACACAAACCATTTTCTGAGGTATCTGCCAACTAATAATCTAGTTCACTTTAAACCGCATCTTGATTTGGGGATTAACTAAACTTAATTTATGTAGCTCTTTAGCTTCCCTGAATGCTGTTTGTCACAATGACCTCCCAAGTCAAGAGCCAAATGTCTGGAGACTCTCAAAGTAGAACTAAAACAAAACAAACCAGCCAGCAGAGCATCCACTATATCTCAGGCATCTTGTCAGACAGTTCAATGGAAAATAAAAGGAAGGCCGCTTGAAGTTATTCCTTTCTACAAATCATGGGTGAAGGAAGCCTAGTCACAGGATAAGGAACCTTTATCACCCATAACCCCTTATCATCGCTCATGCCTTGAGTGGCTGGTGACAGCTGAAGCCCAATATACCTGGAGAAATAAAGAGTCCTGTTGGAGGATAGGGGAATTTTCCCCATGGCTTATATTTACCCACACCTTGCCTCTTTGAGCTTGCCATATCAATATTTTGGAAATCATATGGCACCCACCAAGTTTCTCCTCCACAATCCCCATGCCTCATTCCATGTTGTTTAGGAATCAGAACAACTTTTCAAGGGTACACGTGACTGTAAGGAGAAGCAGAGAATAATTTCCACCTCCTAACTTTATTAAGAGCATAATTGCATGGGCCATTTGAATTGTTTCAATTTCCCACTTCATTTATACTGATATCTGATGAGAAGAGAAGACTCCCTGGAAAAGTCCCTGATGTTGGGAAAGTGTGAGAGCAAGATGAGAAGGGGATGACAGAGGATGAGATGGTTGGACAGTGTCATCAAAGCGAACAACATGAATTTGACCCAATTCCGGGAGGCAGTGGAAGATAGGAGGACCTGTCCATCGGACACGACTAAACAACAACAACAAAAGTCATATGGTACTTAAATTGCTGACATATTCACACAGTGGTCTTTTCTTTCAATGCATTTCTTGAATTTTGAACAGGTTTTGTAGGCTACATGTGCCTACCCAATGGAATGAACTCATTTTTTGTAGTTTTTGGAGCACACTACTCTATATCGCTAAAGCAGCATCTAAATTCTTGTGAACAACTTTAGAAGGCAGTATCAGAAAATGTTTCATAATGCAAGGTTTCCCTTGGCAGTCCTTTGGTTTTAGGGTACTTTGTTTATCAAAGGACACTAAGTGGGGTATTTCTCCATGTTGACAAGGGAAGGGATGAGCAGAGGTGAATGTTACAATAAGGAAGTGATGCAGTGCCAAACTTTTGATGGAGTGAATATTGCCACACTGCTTAGCATTGAAAAAAATTAAAAAGGGGAACAAGAACAGTGGACATGCAGTGTCTGTGGCACCAAAAAGACAAGTGGGTGCAAATTAAATCGATAGCAACATTCACGCATGCTAAACCGATGTAGGCAGAATTAAGGAATAGGATCATTTTTAAAAGCCCATGCTGGTCCCTCTAATTTTGGGCCCGACCATGCAGGGCCCTCACTCTATGCCCTTGGGCAGGACTCCAGCCGTAACCAAAACTAAACAGGCGGGAACACCGGCTGTCAGCGCACAGCCTCAAGGGAGCTCTGTGTGCACAACCCTGCATGCACTTTTTAGAGAATGTTGCTGGCAAGGTTAAAAAAAAAAAGATCACTTGCCCAAATCAATGTATTTTACCTATGCATCATGTGAATGGAAATTTATAAAACTAAGTAACAGCAAAACTAATAGAACAGCAATTCTTATGGTCGATGTAATTACGACCTAAGTTAAATTACATTAAAACTGGTCTATTCTATATGTCATTCTATTTGTCATGTAGTTAGCAGAAGCTGAGATCACTTATATACCTGTATTACTATTTGTCTATGTTACAACAGTTCCTTCCAAGGCAGAAATATGTTTGATTTAGCAGAAGAGATCTCCTCCTTTTTCAGCCTATCTGAGAACCTTGGAACTGGATGCCTTTATGGAGGCTAGGAATTTCAGCTGATCTGCTCTTGTCTACTGGTATAAATTTCCTCCTTTTTCCTCCACAGAAAAGTAGTGAAGCACACAGTAAATCCTAGTAACATTACAATCTTGAGAATTTCAACTTGAGATGGGAATGAACCTTGGTTCGGAGGTTCATGCCAGTTTTGGCTGTCCTGCCTCCTTGTCTGAGTGGGCCACTGGCCAAGGAGGCGGGGCAAGGAAGCCCATGCTCCTGCCAGGGACTGGTCAAACAGCCAAAGAGGAGGAGGAGGAGCAGGTGAGGATTTTAAGCTGGCTGCCTAGTGGAGGATCCAGTTGGGGAGGAAGAGAACACACAGCATCTGTGCTGCTGCGTGTACAAACTGGCACAAAACTCTGAAGTGAGGTTCATGCTCATCTCTAATTTCAGCCACCAAGTAACACTTGTTTGGTGTTACAAGTTTCAAGACAGTAAGATGTATATTTGGGCTTACCTTACCTGTACAAGCTCATTTATCTGTTTTTACTTAAGAACAAGGGTCTCGTGCTACTCAGGGCAGTACAGAATTGTCAACTGTTGGCTGAATCAGGGCCCTTAGAAACCTAGGGGGAAGTGACACTCTATGACAGACAATAACGCAGCAGTGGATGCAGTGTTGCTTCCTGTTCTTCTATCCTAAACAACTGGCAGAATCCTATGCTACTTTTAGTAATTTCTCAGAACGACAGCTCTTTTCCCCAAGATGATGTTAATTTTTCTGCATTGTGACTACCAAGTAGCAACAACAGCAACTGTATTGTCATTTTGCTTCCTCCACATCCTCTCTCTCATGTTATTCCAGATGGTTGCACTTACCAACAGAAATAAAAAACAAAAAAGGCCATAAGTTTGGGAAATAATTCTACAACGTGGTCTTTTATTTCTAGAGAACTATGAATGGCAAAATCTTGGAATGTTTCTCAGCAAAATATCTTCAGAGAAATTTTGTCTCAAAACTTGTCATTCTTCAGAATTTAGAGCTTCCAAAACTATTACATTTTTCAGTGGCTATTATAAACACATTTTCATCTATTAATAAAACAATAATTGTGTGCTGTCAAGTCATTTCTGACTTATGGTGACCCTCTTCAGGGTTTTCCAAGTAGAAAATACTCAGAAGTGCTTCACCCTTCCCTTATTCTGGGGGATGCCTCAGGACTCTGCAGCTTGCCCAAGGCTACACAGGCTGGCTGTTCTGCTGAGATGCAGTGGGGAACTACTGCCTTAATTAAAGGTGATTTTTATAAATATCAATAATTGCTTATTAGTACTGTATTGATATTTTTAATGCCTCTTCCAGTGTTAAGCTTTCGAGTGGGTATAAGGAGAGCAGTGTTGTATGCAGCTCCAGGAAAATATGAATCTCGTGCCCTGCCGTAACATGTCTTGCAACTTCTCCCAAAGTTTTATCCTTCCAATTTTCTGCCTCTTTTTCAGCCTTAGAATCTCTTTTAGTTATAGTTTTGAGCTTTCTCTAACAGTGAAAGACAGCTGATGGTGGGTGCCTCATTCATTTTTAATTTCTATTATACATAATCACTCTGCAACTTCCCTAGCTACCCCTTTGAAAAAAAAGGCTTTGGAAAGAGTTATCTCTCAATAACACTATGAGTGAGAAAGATCTTGGAATTGCTGCAGATTATAAATTGAATATGTGCCAACAGTTATTCTTTGATTTGATAGCATCTTCTCTTGAGCCTTAACTAAAGCGTAGGAAATGGGAAGGAGATTCTGTGTGCCACAGAGCTGATTATACAATGAAGGACAAAATACACTCCACATAAACACACTTGCACACATAGACACATGGACGTGCATGCATGTACCCACATCCGCACAGATTTCCCTGGCCACCTTTTGAGTAACGCAAGAATCCTAAACCTCACCCATGAGGATTTCTCTAAAATTTCTCCTCTTTTGAAATTCTTTGTAAAAGGAATTTATTATTCTGTCAAATTAATTGAGAATGGCCAAAATTCTATCTAGAAAAATGTCCAGCATAGAACTATTTCAAGCATGATTATGATGCTGGCTCTTTCTGTGACATTCAGGGTGGCTTGGTTCATTTGTGCCCCAAAGACCAGTTTTCTATCTACAACGAAAGTATAAAAATAAGCAAACATCAGAATTCATTTCCATTAGTAACTTTTTTTTGACTTCCAACATCTTAAATTAATGTGACAGATAAAGGTGCATACAATACCTTTCGGAACCATGGTCCACAGAATTCATGTCACCAGGAGAAATTCTGAACTCACTGATTCGGATTCTCTCTTCATAATGAACTTCAACTGAATAGTAGACATACACTTTACCATTAAATTTGAATTTAGGATGGAAGACAATACCTAGAAAACCTCTTTCATCTCCTTCCCAAGGTGAAGTAAGTACAGCTTCACTGATGTTCAGAAATGGTTTTTCAAGCCGTGAGCGATCTGGAAGATATGTCCAGACTAAGCCAACCTGTTCAGCAATGAAGAATCTGTGGGTTCCATCATTCGCATGTACCATAGCAACTGGATTCCTAAGCCCATTGGCGACCTCCATTAAGCACAACTGCAAGCATCCTTCCGAATCAGCAGTCACCAAGCCAAGGTTTTGATTAAGATGCTCATTGGCTAGGAGGTGAGGGAAACAGTAGTCTGTATCGTCCAAGGACAAGTAACGGCAGAACTTTGCCAAGTTGTTTTCCATGGACAGTAACTCTTCATCAGAAGTGAGGTAGCGGAACATGGACCTGCACTTTTCCCATACTTGTGCACAGTAATCTCGACAAAGTCCTGGGAGAGTTCTCTCTGGAGTAGAAGGGTCTTCAGCATCATACAGGTGAGCAGCATAAGGGGAGCATTCCTACAGGAAAAGAGGAAGCCTGCATCAGTTGTTGCTGTATAAAAGCAAAGTGAAGTGTGTCGCTTATATTCTGCCCCATAAAAGCACCATTTTTCAAAAATTTGAAAATCTGCTTTATCAACTACAGCCCAAATTAGGCATACCAATGGAAGCAACATTGACAAAACAGAACAGTTCTAGACTAGATGCACCATGTAGCCCAACTGAGTATAAGGAGTGAACTTTATGCTTTCATTTTTCGCGGATCATATTTTGATCAGAAGCGAAACCATTATTTTAATATGTTACAAAAGCTTTAAAACAATTTAAAGTTGCTATTCCATACAGCCTATGCTTGGGTTTATAACCATTTATTGTGTTGCACATGAAAAAAAAAACCATGACCAAGGACCAATGTTCCCTCTAAACCACATGGATGTGCAGCGCTGCATCAGGGCCTCACATCTGAGCCAGCGTTGCTGCCCATTTGCTTCTGATCGCAGATGGAACCCTGCAGTCCAGTCGTGTCCAACTCTAGGGCGCAGTGCTCATCTCCATTTCCAAGCCATAGAGCGAGTGTTTTGTCCAAAAACAGTTTCCGTGGTCACATAGCCAGCACGACTAGACACGGAACGCCATTACCTTCCCACCGAGGTGGTACCTATTTTATCTACTTGCATTTACATGTTTTTGAACTGCTAGGTTGGCAGGAGCTGGGACTAGCGATGGGAGCTCACTCCGTCGCGTGGATTTGATCTTATGACTGCTGGTCTTCTGACCCTGCAGCACACAAAGGCTTCTGCAGTTTAACCCGCAGCGCCACCACATCCCTTTAAGATTACTGATACTAGTGTGTAACTACCCACATGCAAACATTAGGGACTACTGTAATCTCATGCACAGAATGGCTGACAACGCACATCATATTATAGTCCTGCATGCAAGCACACATACAGAATAGAAAAAGAGATGCAGATATAAAGTTATTCAGTTTTTTCCAGTGCACTTTTCGCAACCGCAGCTGAGAGCTGGTGTTAACAGTGCAGCAGAACATAAGGATTTGAGCCAAGTGTTTAGTCATAAAGAGATAAAACAGATGTTACAAACACATGTGGGGAAGAGCACACTCAGTAATTGCTTTGTCATATATGAAGCTTCAGTGGGATTTTCTACACACCATCCAGTCAGCCTGTATTTTGTTGAGATTGGTTTTGGTACAGGGTTGTTTGTTTGTGTTTTAAGGCAAGAGAACTTCATTTTGTCCAGTCAGACATAATTTAGGGAACATAGCCTTATACACAGTTCCAGTTCAAATGACAGGGTTTGCTGGAAGTCGTTAAATTAAATACTGACTCACAAAATCTATAATTCTTAGCTCCAATACCCAGAACTGTGACTAGTAACTCAAAATTTTCTCAGTTATTCAGATTTGGGATTTAATTAAAATTTAGGTGTACACAGAAACATTATTGTTCTTTCCTCAAGCCAAAATCACAAGAGAAATAAGAAGAGGAAAAAAGTATAAAAATGATTCCTCCACCAACACTTAAATATCCGGAGCATAGCAGTTAAGACAAAACAGCAGCGACCAAGGGTCTTACAGTATAGTTTTACATTACGAGTCTTTGTGGACTACAGCTCACCTCCTGTTATCATGCCCTCTCATCTGCACTGCAGAATTTGAGTATGAGCTCAGCTTAGGCCACATATGGTTTAGAAGGATCAGATGTGCTAAACTCAAACATTATGTCGTAATAAAAAAAAGAGAGGCCATAAAGACATGTTCTAAGAAGAAAGCAGAAGGGGGGGGGGGGGAAGCCAGGCAACTGAAAAGTAATGAAGATAAAATACACTGCGAATGCTTTAAGATTCTCAAAAGAAGTTTGTGATCACACATACAACTCATATTTTTCATCAAGAAAATAAAAAATTCTGAAGGCTGTTGTGAGGCCGGAGGTGAGAGCAAAGCCCCTCTCATGGGAGTGCCATCCCTCCCGCCTACTGCCGACACGGAACAACAGACTCTGCCCATACCCCCGCCCAGGAAGATAAGGCCACTAGGAGCGGGTAGAGGAAAGTTTGAAGGGACTGACCGTTAAAGAACCCGGGACAATTTTGGCGGGAACGGAACGAAAACCACGGGTAGATGTAGAAGTGGGGCTGGCCGATATAAAGAGTGGTGAGGAGAAGTTACCGCCTGGCTGGGAATGGATTTGGTTAGAGGATCCGTGGAAGAGGAAGGTAGAAAAACTCTGGATACCAAAAGAAGAGGCTGACGCCCGGAGGAGAAGGGAAGCTACTCCCAAACCCTCTTAATGGGGAGAGAGGGAAATGAAAGAGTGGAGAAGGAAATTGAAAGAGGAAAAGGAGAAAGTGGAGAGAGAAAGAAGAGAGAGAACAGAATGGTGAGGGGGATCCAGATGAGAGGACACCCCGGGGACCACGGCAGACCACCCCTGCCTCCATAGAATTGGCCTGGCTGGACAACAGAGTTGAAGACACCGTCCCCTTACTGGAGGGGGGAGACTGGACAGATATTGAACCATGGGGTCAGCACGGACTGGCCAGGGCCGTGGGATGTTCAAGGGGGGAACCCCTTTAAAGTTGAAGAATGGAAAGCCCTAGCCGACCCGTTGTTGGATGGGGAGAAGGGTTGGAATATGTTTGCAGACACTGGTTTCTTGTTAAGCAATGCAATCAATGTTGCACCAATTTCCAAACCTCGCAAGTCTGATGATTTATTTGGAGCCAAACAAGAGTCAGAAAATGAACCCTCAAAACTGTATATATTATGTTTATTTACTCCCAACATTCAGTCTTTCACAATTTAAAGAAAGATTAGGAAATTATATAGACTGATGAAATCCTGTTCTCTGAGTGCTGGAAATCATACCAAAAATTCACAAGAAACCTTGTGGATGTTTCACCAGGTAGGAGAGCTGGTTGCCCTCCAGATGTCCTTGAACTACATGTCTCATAATCCCATAATTGCCCAGGGTGACAAGCTGCAAAACATGCAAATCTCCAAGGTACAGTATTTTGAAGCCTATTCTCACAGAAAAGAGATATTTTAAAAATAAACTAAACAGAGATTGTCAAAATACTGACATTTGCATGTATTAGAAATAAAACAGCTTCTTCAAATATTTACAGCAGCAGCAACATAATCCAGCATTGGATAGTAAATAACAAATGAATTCAGGGCTTCCTGCAGAAAGAATCAACTGAAAAATCACATGTGTTTTATTCAGCGTAATTTGATGTTCTTATTGTTGGCTGAACCTACACATGCAGCTGGGCCAGCTGAGGACAAGAACACGTAAAATGTAAAGTATCTTAGGAAAGAGAAGAAAAATTCTCAAAACACAGCATTTAAGAGAGTGGTTTCAAAGTCTGTATGGGCACTTAGTCAAGAGACCCACACTGTGATTAGAACTGGAAAAAGTGATTCAAGGACTTAGTTTGATTAGCCAGGATGATTCATATAAGTAAATGGCTATAATTCTGTTCTGAACCTGTCCCAAGCCTACAAGAATAGAAAATAAATAAAAATAAATTAAAAAGCAAGAACTCTCTCTCTCTCTCTCTCTCTCTCTCTCTCTCTCTCTCTCTCTCTCTCTCTCTCTCTGTGTGTGTGTGTGTAGAAGTGTGCAGTACTTCCTTACCCTGAATGCAGTATTTCCTTACCCTGAATAGTTGTCTGATTACTCAACACTGAACACCTTGTAACTGAATGTATATAGTCTCCCTAGAAAAAGATCAGTGAGCAAATCTGGTGGGCTTTTATTAGCAGTCAAGAGGAGTAGCTGAAGTTGTCTTGGCTAACTGGCAAGGTGCTGGAGGTGTGCTGGACACATGACGATACATGTAAACAAGCACCTAATGAGTACTCACCCATTAGTAGCTTTTGCAACTCATCTTGCTTACATGTAGATACGCAATAGGGTTCTGCCCACTGACATAATATAAAAGCTGTCTGTACTAAAAAGGTCATTGTACAGAATCCAAAAATCAATGTATTACAAAATATTAAAAACAACCAAAATCATTCCTCTAGTTGGGCACTGTAAAACTGGCGATCAAGAGAGAAAAAGTTCAAAACTCATCCTGACTAGAGATAGGGATATTCGTATCTGTAAAGGAATACAAATATTCCCATCCCAGGTGCACCTAATGCAGGTCCAGCCCTTGGAACTGGCTAATCCACTCACATGCTACTGTGCCACCAGCCTCCCGCTCTTCTTGCAAGTTGCGGAAGTGGCTTTGTTGTCTCCTGGCACAGCTGGCCATTCTAGGCAGGGGGCACGAGGACAAGTCTCCCTGCACGGCTGTTGAGTGGCCAGCCGAGCCAGGAGATGATGGAGCTACTTCTGCAATTGGTGAGAAGAGCGTGGGAGTTGATGTGGGAGCACATGAGGGGACGAGACAGTTCCAACGGACGGGCCGCATTACGTGTACCTGGGATGAGGATATTCGTATTCATTGACAAATATGAATATCCCCATCTCTAATCCTGACCTGATGTTGCAGTGTCAGGATCTCAGTAACAGCCCTAGATGGAGAATCTTAACTTGTTGCATCAGCTTGAGGTATCAGATTGTTTTTCTGCATCTCTAAATACAAAGAGTTGCCTATGTCTATTTTGTTGTCCATCATCTTGCGCCAAAAAACATCACTCCTGTTTCAGGGGCAAACAAAGTAATGGCAATTCCAATAACAAAAGACATTGTATTTGTATTCCTTGTGTCTGAAGAACTGGATTTTGATCCACAAAAAGCTAACAGCAAAATAAATCTGGTATAGTCTTCGATGCGACATTTTGTTTACTTTCTCTCTCCCATGCATTTTTTTCTTCCCAACATGCTCAGACAGACTGACAGGACTACCTCTTTGGAAATTATCACATCAAGATAGCTGGGTATTGTATACCTTTGGTCTAGATAGGCGGGATAGAAACCCAATAAATAAATAAAATAAATATTCAGTTGACACATTAGGCATAATATATCAACTGGAGCCAAATTAAGAGACCAAGACCCATCTATCGGTTAGAGCAGAGGTCTCCAAACTACGGCTCATGGGCCACATCCAGCCCACCTTGCCATTTTCTCCGGCCCGTTCCCTTCAGCCCATGCGTGCACGGAAGCAGGTGGGTGGGCAAGCATGCAGGGGGAGTGTGGGCGGTGGACATATACGTGAACGCACTTTCCTGTTCTTTCAGCCCTCAAAGATGTTGAAAATATCGAGTGTGGCCCTCACGGTCAAAAGTTTGGGGACCCTTTGGTTAGACGAAGGTGGAGAAGTCCTTAGTTTTTTACCCTTGCTTTTCATTTTGTATAAAGATCTCACAGATGTTTTACTATCATGGAAAATTGCCCAGATAGTCATCTAAGGCACAGTTTATAACCAGAGCATGAAGATCTACCACCACTCAAGAAGAACTGCTTCACCTCCATTAAACTTAGAATCCCACAGTATGCTCGCTTCTTGCAACACTCAGTAACAGAAGCATTACTAGGAGAAACCACATTGCCTTGTGACCATTTATTCTCAGCTACTGCCAGCAACACAGAAATAAGCAAACATGGCAATGTGATTGATGATTCACTCCATTCCAAAACTGAAACAATGTCAAGTGATAAACCACAACTTAATATAGGAGAAGATGGAATTCGAAGTATTCAAACTGATACACAAAGACACTTGTCAAAATAATATGACTAATGAATACATTTTGAGGAAAACTGCCATCTGTGAATCTGAGATGCAGGACCTAAATCTACTGAATAGAGTCCCATAAATTATTCATCTGCTGTAAGAGGCACACATAAACATAATGGATGCCTGAAAGAGGAGCCTTCTGTTCCCCTTACTCCATCACTGTGGATGATGCAGCTTCTTGAGACACAAGAAGAGTAACACAGGAAATGACTTATTAGCAGCGGGGCAGAAGTACATTTTGAAATGGAGATGTTCATCATAACAGTACCTGTAGCTCTGACTTCAAGAGGAGAAACTACTCACCTCAAGATGAGTTAATAGCAAAAATCCTGGACATGGCAGAGATGGACAAACTATCAGAATGGCTAGACTCAACAAGAAAGACAAACCATGAAGATTGTTGGCAGAATTTTTTACAATTGGCTTAGAAATAGAATGTAAATTAATATTTGATAATTGAAAGCCTAAAATTAATTTAAAGTTAGAATATGTATGATAAATTAGTTGCACCGGAAACTTACGTATCTTTGAAATGTAACAGATAAGAATGAAAATTGTAAAATGTTCATGTTGATTTACAACCCCTGTTTAGTTCCATGTCCCCTGTCCTCATCCTTAATGCTAACCCCTAAAATAAAACTTTAAAAAAAGAAAGAAGAAAAACTGCTGCAGTTCCACCACAAACAGGTCTGCTCTTCAAAGTACTTTGCATTACAAACGTGTCAACAGACTTTTAAGGGTAGCAGATGTTCTAAGGAGTGGCTTACCATTGCCATTCCCCAGTGAATCTCTATAGCACAGCAGGGATTTGAACCCAGTCCATCAGTCTGTCCAGCACACTGCACCGGCTCCTCCAGTACAAATAGCTCACAGCAATGTATTATTACTGAGAAAAAAAAATAATTCTTCATGAGCTACTGTGAAGATTCCATTTAAGATGAAAGAGAACAAGGACATCTGAGGGATGGTGACAGCTGACTTTCTTGACCCTCAGTGCTTGGATCCTATCAGCTCAGTCCCACTGCAGCACTGCTGATTGCATGCACACCCAGAGCCATATATAATTATAAATACAATGTACAGTTGTGCCCCACTGGACAAGTACTCCGCTCTACAACGAATCCGCTTTAAGTTGATGTTTTTGCGATCGCAAAACAATGTTTTAAATGGGGTTTTTTCACTGTGTGATGATCGGTTCCCTGCTTTGGGAACCGATTTTCGCTTCACGACTATCAGCAAACAGCTGATCGTCAGGTTTCAAAATGGCCGCCAGCTGAAGAAAATGCCCCCCCGCTGTTTTTAGGAAGGCTTTTTCGCTTAACAGGCACCAGAAAATGGCTGCCATATCGAGGATCTTCACTGGATGAGCAGGTATTCAGCCCATTGGAACGCATTGAATGGTTTTCAATGCGTTTCAATGTTTTTTTAAAAATTTCGTTTGACAACATTTTCGCTCTACAGTGATTTCGCTGGAACGAATTAACGGCATCAAACGAGGCACCACTGTAATAGTATTTGTCTTGGTTGATGCCAGCTTCTCTATACAGCACTCTGGAATTTAAACTGCTGCTGTCATTCACAGGGAAAGAATCACAGGAAGGTGCATTTCATCACATGATTCCCCTTCTCCTTTATCCCTCTCTGCAATCATCTGCACCCTCTTAGCCATCCCTTTCACCAGCATTCAAATCCCTACTTAACAACAATAATAAAACTTTTAGCAAGTGAAATAGCACTGAATTGACAAGACATGGTAAGTATATGAATTAGTGCTGCATCAGTTTAGTGCTATAGCTAAAGGCTGAGGTAAGGCGAAAATGTTGTGCCTTACCAGGCCAGTAGGTACAGTATAACAGGGAAGGAAAGAAAACAGTTCTCCGTGTGTCCTTGACAAGCCTAGGCATGGGCATAAAGCACAAACCTTCATCTGGCCCAAAGAGTATATTGTTAAATTGGGAGAAAAATATACAGTGGTGCCTCGCTAGACAATGATAATCCATTCCACTGAAATCACTGTTTAGTGAAATCATTGTCTAGCGAAAAGCATTTTCCCCATTGGAATGCATTGAAACCTGTTTAATGCGTTCCAATGGGGAAGAATTGTCGTTGTCTAACGAAGATCGGCCATAGGAAAGCCACTTTGCAAACCGCCAATCAGCTGTTTAAATCGCTGTCTTGCGAAGCTTAGGTCCCGAAAACACCTGTTTTGCGAGCGCAGAGGAAGCTGTCAAAATCGTCGTCTAGCGAAAATTGGTTTGCGAAGCAGGGACCAAACATTGTCCAGCGAAATTCCCCCATAGGAATCACTACAGCGATCGCAAAAAGTCAATGTCTAGCGAAAAAACTGTCATGCGGGGTAACTGTCTAGCGAGGCACCACTGTATATATTTTTAAATACAATTTACAAATTATATCGCAGTTGAAGTGTGAGCAGAAAGCAGCCAAAAGGAATAAGGTTCACACTCACACTGCACATACCACCCTGTGCATCAGAGTGGATGTGTTCAACAACAACCGTAAAGGACCAATAGAAGTGATTAAGCATGTCAAAAACAACACAAATTAATGCGAAGAAAAAAAACTACCCAAAAGAAAAACACTACCCAAAAGAAGCTACTATTTATTTATTTTTATTTATTTTTTTATTTATTTGATTTATATCCCGCCCATCTAGTATATTTACAGTTGTGTTCAAAATTATTCAACCCCCACTGAAATTGAATGTTTTGGCCATTTTGACATTGATTTTGATCATTCAGTCATCTTGCTTACATTTACATGAAAGAGGCACTTGTAGGTCAGAGAAATATAACCTTAAGTTTATAATGAAATAACCACAAATGTCTTTTCTGTGCTCACATCATTATTAGTTTTTATTCAACCCCCAAGTGACATTCAATCTTAGTACTTAGTACAACATCCTTTTACAGTTATAACAGCTTTTAAACGTGAAGCATAGCTTGACACAAGTGTCTTGCAGCGATCTACGGGTATCTTCGCCCATTCTTCATGGGCAAAAGCCTCCAGTTCAGTCAAATTCTTAGGCTTGCGCACTGCAACTGCTTTCTTTAAGTCCCACCAGAGGTTCTCAATCGGATTTAAGTCTGGTGACTGCGATGGCCACTCCAAAATGTTCCAGCCTTTCCTCTGCAACCATGCTCTAGTGGACTTGGAGGTATGCTTGGGATCATTGTCCTGTTGAAAGGTCCAACGTCTCCCAAGCCTCAGGTGTGTGACGGACTGCATCACATTTTCATCCAATATCTCCTGGTACTGAAGAGAATTCATGGTACCTTGTACACGCTGAAGCTTCCCTGTATCTGCAGAAGCAAAACAGCCCCAAAGCATTATTGACCCTCCGCCATGCTTCACAGTAGGCAAGGTGTTCTTTTCGTCATATGCCTTGTTCTTCCTCCTCCAAACATAGCGTTGATCCATGGGCCCAAACAGTTCTAATTTTGTTTCATCAGTCCACAGAACACTATCCCACAACTTTTGTGGTTTGCCCACATGACTTTTGGCATACTGCAGTCGACTCTTCTTATTCTTGGGAGACAGCAAGGGGGTGCGCCTGGGGGTTCTGGCATGGAGACCTTCATTACGCAGTGTGCGCCTTATTGTCTGAGCTGAAACTTCTATACCCACATCTGACAAATCTTTTTTCAGTTCCTCAGCAGTCATACGGGGACTTTTCACCACTCTACGCTTTAGGTAGCGCACAGCAGTCGAAGTCAGCATCTTCTTTCTTCCACGACCAGGTAGCATTTCAACAGTGCCCTTTGCCTTGAATTTGCGAATGATGCTTCCTATGGTGTCTCTTGGTATGTTTAACTTCTTTGCAATCTTCTTATAGCCATTGCCCTTCCGGTGAAGACAAATCACCTCTTCTCTTGTCTTCCTGGACCATTCTCTTGACTTCACCATGTTTGTAACCACACCAGTAAATGTCTAGAAGGAGCTGAGTATCACAGTCATTTTAAAGCTGCCTAATTGGTGCTTATTATGCTTGATTGGTGCTCGGTGACATCCACAGGTGTTTTCAATACCTGATCGAAAACACCTGAATGAACCTCTCTTCTTCAGAGTGGTAGTCTTTAAGGGGTTGAATAATTGTGGCAATGAAGAAACCACAAAAGAAACATTTACTACTGTATTACATAAACAATTGATGTTATTTTAGTTGCATTTGGTTCTTTAAAATGTCCTTGTAGGATTTCATTCTGAATACAATTCCAAATGTACACTATAGTCCCTAAACCCCTTTACAGCATTGGGGGTTGAATAATTTTGAACACAACTGTATACCACTCTGAGCGGCTTATGCCAAAAGACTGGATCTTCTTGCAACTGGTGTTAATAAATATCAAAAGGATCAGTGAAAAACATGGCACAAACAACAGACATCCATCTATTGCTCCCTAACTTGTCACATCTGTAATATGGCAAGCAATACAATGTAGGATTCTAACTAAACGTATTCTGCATTTCAAGGCTTTAAACTGATCCTTACAATAGATGTGCCTTTGACTCTCTATTCAGCCCAACTACACATTCCTCAGTTGTGCAACTTTCATGGCCAGTACTGGCATCACATTAGCTTGCTCTCCATACCCAGGGGGTAGCTGTAGAAAATGAGAAAGTTTCTTGGGCCACCACAAAAAGTAACAAGTTTTATTCAGTATACATTTTTATGGACTGCAGCTCACTAGTTTGAGATCAAATGGGCTGCAGTTCATGAAGGTTTGTGCCCAATAAAACCCATCAGTCTTCAAAATGCCTTTAGCATTAGACGAAATGTACGTCTTATGGCAATCCAACTATGAGGTGGAGTGGGAATAACTAATGTATCAGCATATGAAATGTCTATGTTCTCTTTTCTAGTGAACACCTGGCACAGATCCTGCAAAGGCAAAGGGATGCAAACAGGACTTTAAAAAGCACTGAAGAGTGAGAAAGATGGAAATGGTTGCAACATTTTTAATTAATTACTGAGATTTTGCTATTAAGAGAGGGCATTGCCATTTTGGCAAAATGGCATTACCATGTGCAAAACAAAGTACCTAGCAGGGAAAGAGAACCACTGCTAACACCTGGCCTTAAAAAATGATAAACAGAAAGTACATTCATTCAGCTGGAGAAAAGCTTGTGGCTTAGGAAAAACTGACAGGACACCGGTATTAATCCATGGAGTAAAAGTGAGGCATGAATTTAATCCAGTTAGTTTTGCAAGGCAAGTAGACTGTGATAACTCTCTCATTCCCTCTCTCTTTCTCATATACAGACACGTGGAATGATAGCACTCACATTTCACAGGTCAAGGAAATATGGCACCTGACTTAATCTGTTGGTATAATAGGAAGAAAAGGAGAACAACATTCCATGTGTCCTTGACCAGGTTATCTAGCCCCAAAGAGTCCACCAGACAGGATGCTGGTGTCAGCTGGACCCTTCTCTTTGCAAATCCTATGAGAGGGACAATTAAGACACCAGGGACATTTGCCTCTAGGACAGAGGTAGAGATCACATTCACACTTAATGATAAATATAGTGAAGACGAACACATACTGTATAGGATAATTCTCCCCTGCCAAACCTGGCAGATCTTAGAGGATTGACCTATCAGGTTTTGGAGCACAGATCTACCCAAGCCTACTACTGTTCCTGAGGCAGTGTATTTCTGGCTTCTCAGAACCACTTGAGTAATGAATACGCATGTTCTTTTTCAATTTTCTCACCCACGTTTAGGCTATAAAAATTTTTTTAATTATTTTTAAAAACCAAGGAATGAAGAAGTAATAAAAAAGCAGCCAGCATTCTAGCAATGACATTCCAGCAAGGTTAACAAGCCATTATTTTTGTGTGTGTGTATGTGGTATCACTAGCAATCAATGAAAGAGAGGGATGCAAGTTACAAAAGTACTGTAACTTAAAAACAAACAAAAAAAAACTTTCCATATTACTGCTCTTTCATGCACCCCAAGTTCTAGCCCTCCAGTAACAACATTTGTGGTCAAGTGCATTCTGACTTATGGCAACCCTTTTCACAGTTTTCCAGGTAGACAATACTCAAGAGGTGGTGTACCCTTCCCTTCTTCTGGGGCTGCCCTGCGACTGTGCAGCTTGCCCAAGGCCATCCAGGCTGGCTCTTCTCACAGGAGGCGCAGCGAGGAACCGAAATCCTACCTCTTCCTAAACCTAGCCATCCACACCATCCATTTATCTCAAGATTGGCACGTTTAGGTCAGAAGAGGCTCAGCAAGGCTAAGGCTGACTGGGGATTGTGGGTGTTGTAGTCCGGAAGAGAAACGTGTCCAAGCTCTGAAAGCAAGGAGCCGAGTTGGCCTCCCTGGAAGGCTCAGCACAGGGGAGGGAAGGAGGGAGAGAGGCTGGCAGCCAACTCCCACCTCACCCTCCCAGCCGGGGCTCACCTGGCAGAGGAGGTCCTGCAGGTGGCTGGCGCAGGCGGCGTAGGCGGCCTGGTCGAGGTGCCCGCTGACGCCGTAGTAGCGCTCCAGGAGGGCGGCGTCGCGCTGCGCGTCGCAGCAGCCGAAGTCGGAGTATTGGACGCAGAAGGTGAGCGGGCGCGGCGGCTTGAACGGCGGCTTGAAGTCCAGGCACTGCGGGTGCCCCGACGCCACGCCCAGCAACAGCAGCGTGTGGAGCAGGGCCGAGGGCAGCCCGGGCCAGCGGCGGCGGCGGCGGCAGGAGGGAACCCGGGAGCGCGTCATGCTTCGCTTGCCTCCCTCAGGGAAAAGGCAGCCTGTTGCGTGCGCCAGTCACGGGTCGGTCCCTGGCGCGCCCTCGAGCATGGCGGGCGCCGCGGAGTCCTCGTTGCCGCGCCTCGGGTCCCAGGCAGCGCTTGGCAGCCGACTCTTCGCCCTCGGTTTCGCCCCTCGGAGGTTCCTCCCGCGCTTCGCCGAGGGCCCCACCACCACCACCTCCGGCCGGTCTTGCCAGAGGGAGCGAAAAGCAGCTTGCCCCGGTTGAGAGAGACGGGAAGGGAATAATGCCCCGCTGGCCTCGATGCAAAGAGAGCGCGCGGGGAGGGGGGCGCCGCCTTTTTTTTTCTCCTCCAGAAAGGGCGAGGAAGACCCAGTGCGGGTCGTCCCGCCGACACCCAAGGCCGCCCCCTCGCTCTCCGAAGCGCCTCAGCCCCGAGCGCAGGGCGACGAAGCGGAGGCGCCGCCTTCCCCCAGCCTTTTCGGGGCGTGTAAACACTCGCTGGAGCGGCGCCCGCCGAGCGGACCGAGCGCCAGGGAAGGAGGAGGCGCAGGCTGAAGCGGCGGTCCTCCCGGCAGCTCCCCGGCTCCGCGAAGGGCTGGCTGCGGAGCCTGGCCGGCCGTTTGGCCACCCGCGGCCAGCGGCGCAGCCCTTTCTTTCGCCTCGCCTTTTCCTTTGGGGAAGTAAAGGCAAAAGCGTTTTCCTTCCCAAAAGGAAAAGAAGAAAAGAAGCAATAAATCCGGACGGGTGGTGTGCAGATTTATTTTCTTAGCACCAATAGAATCGCATCCCGATTTCAGTGCCCCCTGGGCGAAAGTCAGAGTTTTCCTGCCCCTAAGTATGTGGCCGAGTGGGTATCTCGATGATTTGATAATTTGGCTGCCGCGTCAGAGATTGGCAGTTCGGTTCCCCACTGTGCTTCCTGCTAGTACAGCCAGCCTGGGTGGCCTTGGGCAAGCGGCACAGTCCCAGGATCCCCCCATTTCTGAGTGCTTTCTACAAACCCTAGAAATGGTCGCCGTAACTCAGAATTCACTTTTTTTCTTTCTTTTTTTAAAAAAATTAAACAACAAAAATGAAAAATCTACCATTATAAAAATCACTACATTATCACATGATCCCTTTACAGTACTTCACTCTGTGCAACCCATCCCCACTCAGGAATGCCCGTAGTTCCATGTTCATTCTTATATTTCAGATTTCCCAATTTCACTCTAGTAAGACATTGGTTCTTTTCCTGGTGTATACCTCTTGCCTTTCTGAAACACAGGTACCAAAAACAAGCTCCATATTTGTTTAAAACCCATATACTATATTTCACCATTCCTCTTCTAATCTTTGTTTCACAAGTTAACTTACTCATTCCCATATCCACAACTCAGAATTGATTTGACAGCATATTGTCAAATTTGACAGTAATATTGTTGTTAAATTATGGCCTGAAGGTCTGTCAGTCTGGCCAACCTGCTTGTGTGAAGTGTGAGTATGAGTTGAGGTTTTTAAAGCAGATAAATGCTCTCCTTTCAGAAATCTGACATGGGCTACGTATCTGCTCCCATACAGATATGGGATCTGGCCCTTTCTGGGTGGGAACACCCCCCACACACCCCATTTTTTCCTCAAATATTGGAAAATGCTTTCTTTCTCTAAACTATATTCCCAGAATCTCCCACCCAGCATAAAATGGTTTGGGGGACTCTGGGACTTGTGATCTAAAATCAAGTTCCCAGAGCAAGATCTGATTTGTTTTCTTGTGCTTGTCCTATAAATCTCCTATTTATATACAGTATTAGTTGGACTTATATTCCAGCATCCCTAGCAGGGAAGTATATTTTTAAAATTAATTACGATCTGTCAAGTTGAATTCAGCTTATGATAAGTTTTCTTTTGTTTCCTAGGTATAAAGTACTCTGAACTGGTTTACTTTTCCCTTCTTCTGATGGTGCTCTAGGACTCTGCAGGTCGCTCAAGGCTACACAGGCTGGCTTTTGTCCCAGGAGACCCAGTGAGGACTTGCTCCAGACTTCCTCCCTCAGGCTCTGCAGCTAGAGACCCAGCTCAATTAGCTATCCAACGAACTGTAAACTATATTAGGCCATATAACATTAATAATTATGTACAGTGGTGCCTCGCGTTACGATGTTAATTCGTTCCAGCGAAATCGCTGCAGAATGAAAATGTTGTAAAGCGAAAATAAAAAAGCCATTGAAATGCATTAAAACCTGGTTAATGCGTTCCAATCGGCTAAGAACTCACAGTCCAGCGAAGATCCTCCATAGGGGTGGCTATTTTCGGGTGCCCATGCAGTGAAAAATGGCTCCTAAACACAGCGGGGAGCCATTTTGAACACCCGGTGGCCATTTTGAAAACCCGACGATCAGCTGTTTTGATAGTTGGGAAGTGAAAATCGGTTCCCGAAATAGGAAACCGATCATTGCGCAGCGAAATTCCCCCATTCAAAATGTCGTTTTGCGATCGCAAAAACCTCCTCGTAATGCGGAGTCATCGTTAAACGGAGCGCCCATCTTGCGAGGCACCACTGTACCTTCAAATTCCCCTTCATGGGTTGCTGCCTCGTCGTGGCGAAGGGGCTTGAGTAATTCAGAGAAGCTATGGGCTATGCTGTGCAGGGACACCCAAGATGGATAGGTCATAGTGGAGAGTTCTGACTAAATACGATCCACCTGGAGCAGGAACTGGCAAGCCACTCCAGTATCTTTGCCAAGAAAACTCCATGGACAGAAACAAAAGGCTAAAAGATACGATGCTGGAAGATGGGCCCCTCAGGTTGGAAGGCGTCCAACATGCTACTGAGGAAGAGCCAAGGACAAGTACAAGTAGCTCCAGAGCTAATGAAGTGGTTGGGCCAAAGCCGAAAGTACGCTCAGCTGCGGACGTGCCTGGAAGTGAAGGGAAAGTCCAACGCTGCAAAGAAAAATACTGCATAGGAACCTGGAATGTAAGATCTGTGAACCTTGGTAAGCTGGATGCGGTCAAACAGGAGATGGCAAGAATAAATATTGACATCCTGGGCGTCAGTGAAGTAACATGGATGGGAATGGGTGAATTCAATTCAGACAATTATCATACAGTATCTACTATTGTGGGCAAGAATCCCATAGAAGAAATGGAGTAGACCTCATAGTCAACAAAAGAGTGGGAAATGCTGTACTGGGATACAATCTGAAAAATGCACCACGAGGCTCTGTAAGTCAAGTACACATGACTACATTAGCAGTATCTCTATTTATAT
Source organism: Pogona vitticeps (assembly GCF_051106095.1). Classification (NCBI taxonomy): domain Eukaryota; kingdom Metazoa; phylum Chordata; class Lepidosauria; order Squamata; family Agamidae; genus Pogona; species Pogona vitticeps. The sequence continues at coordinate 337,409,814 of NC_135783.1, read as the reverse complement.
AGACCCAAACAGCTAAAATGCATCAATATTTTACTGGGATGCCAAGAGAGAAATGTACACCTTTCTGGTTGCTTGCTAAGGTCATGCAACACTCTCTTTATGACTCCAGTTTCCTGGTGCAGTGAATCATAGCTGCTGAACCTATTCTGGGGACAGGTTTTGACACCATGGATAACTCCAATAAAGTGTGAGCGAAAACTAGGAGCAGATTTACTGCTCTGAAAAAAATCAAATGGACAAACCATTGCTCTATCTAGCTCACTACTGTTTTGCCCCCACCGGCAGTAGCTTTCCAGGTTTTCATCCAGGGAGCCCTTCTCCCTTCACCAGGACTGAAACCAGGACCTTCTGCATACAAACAATGCCTCCACAATGGAACTACAGTACAGTATTCTTCTCAGGGGCATTAGGATATTGCTCTCGCATCAGGTAGTGCAGTTCTTTCCACCATCACAGCAGACGGAAGCTACCAGTCAGACTATATCTCTAGTAATTATGTTGTTATAAACTGAATGCTAGTGATGCTAATCCACTCATCTGGGTGATGAAAGCTCCACCAATCTTTTTGGCTAACCTGTGGCCAGGCCAGATTAATTTTCAGGGGTAGCCAGGACCCAGTTACTGAATAAACAATGATAGGCCTGGTGACAACACAGTCTTCCAGAGCATCAGAAGCCACAGCATCTAGTAGAGTCAAGAGGCTGCCACCACAAGTAATGAGGTTTATATGTCATGAAAGGGTGGCAAAGGACTAACAATTTAAAATGCAGTACTATCATATTTTCGCTGCTGGTGAACAAGGGGAATTTGTGGTGTGTTTAGCATCATGTGTTGGAATAACTTGGCGGCCTTTAGATGCCATGCTCCTTCAACAGCGGCCATTTTTGTCCCATGACCTCCACGTCAGCAAAATAGGGGTGGGGAAATGCCAGCTTCTGAGGGCTACACGTACAAATAACCCAAACCTTAGGGGAATGGTATGCTCACTCCCATGCCCTGCCCACCCACAGAACATTTTTCTTTTAGAAAGCTTTTAAAATCTGAAAATGCCTTTTGGTGGCTATTTTTGTAAAAGAAGCTGCAAAAGCCTAAGGTCTTAGTGCCTGCCCCCCCATGGAGGGCACAAAGCATCATTTTTTAAAGTATATATATAATTCAAGGATATTAGGGGGATTGGAGGGCAGAGAGAAAGAAAATGAAGAAAGCACACAGGTTAGCAGCAGTTTGTTCAGAATTTCTGTGTTATTTAGACAGAGCACCAGCATTTTATTTGTACCAGTCACGGCAAGCTGCTGTCAAACTTTGGAAGGAAAATATGGTAAAAGAGGTTTATATGGTTTTTTTGGGGGGGGGGGCTGGCCCAGGTCCAGAATGACGGTCCACTCAGAGCTTTTTAAACAAGTTAATTTTGGACTACAAATCCCAGAATCGTCTAATCAGCAGAGGGGACACTGCGAGTTAGAATAGAATAAACAGAATACGTTATGAAGCTGGAAGAGGCCTATAGGGCCATTGAGTCCTACCTCCTGCTCAATGCAGGAATACAAATCAAAGGATATTTTTCCAGGTGGTTGTACAGTATAAGCTTCTCTTGAATGCCTCCAACAGTTGTGGTTCTCACTCTCCAGCTCTGGGTAGTCAGAACTACTTCATCCGGGGTGAAGTTTACAGTGTGTTTTCAAAAATAGAGAACTACAGTGGTACCTTGACTTACGAAATTAATCCGTATTGGAACGGCGATCGTAAGTTGAAATGTTTGTAAGTTGAAGCACCATTTCCCATTGAAATGCATGGGAACGGGATTAATCCGTTCCAGCATTTCAAAAAAATATGAAAAATAAAAATAAACAGAGCAAGTGCCACGCTGGGACAGCAAACACACACACACACACACACACAAATCCAAAAACTAGACAACACAGCACAGAAACATACAGTAATCTAAACCAAATCCCTTATAATGACTAAACAACAAAAATGTAAGCAGCACGCTTTCCTTTGCTATTTAAAAAAACAAATGTAATTTGATAGATCATAGTCATTTAGTCGTGTCTGGCTCTTCATGACCCCATGGACCACAGCATGACAGGCCCTCCTGTCTTCCACTTCCTCCCGGAGTTATGTCAAATTCATGTTGGTTGCTTCGATGACACTGTCCAACCATCTCATCATCTCGTCCCCTTCTCTTGCCTTCACACTTTCCTAACATCAAGGTCTTTTCCAAGGAGTCTTCTGTTCTCATGAGATGGCCAAAGTATTGGAGCCTCAGCTTCAGGATCTGTCCTTCCAGTGAGCACTCAAGGTTGATTTCCTTTAGAATCGATAGGTTTGTTCTCCTAGCAGTCCAGGGGACTCTCAAGAGCCTCCTCCAACACCACAATTCAAAAACATCAATTCAATTCAAAAGCAATTTGATAGATACTCACCAATAAGCTTCTGTGTTCCTTCCAACAGGCTTACTAAAGATGGGATATTCGTATTCCCAGTCCCGTCTCCCTGAACAAACCCGTCTGCTTATGGGTTGCTACACAGCATGTGGGGCCAGCATCCTGCTCATCGGGCCAATCTCAGATGAAGCCCTTCTGGCAATTCTCTGCCTTCCTGCTGTTCTGGCCACTCCAGCCAGGGGGCAGGATGATGAGTCGCGCCCCCCCCCCCCCCAGCGGCTGAGTGGCCAGAAGAGCAGGAAGGCAGAAAAGCACCAACCGGGCTTGGCTTCATTCAAGATGGTGCAACAAGCAAGATGCTGGCTGTGCGCACTGCATAGTGACTCATAAATGGATGGGTCATTTTGGGGAGGACTGGAGATCCCAGCCACCTGGGTCCAGAATATTTATATTCATATATGAATATGAATGCAGTCCTATCTCTAACGTTTATCCTTCGTGTGTCATTGAGAATCGTAAAGCGCGTGGAAATAGAACTGAAAATAATAATGCACTCCAGAATCTAGGTCTCAGAAGCAGCAGATATGCTGATATTTCAAAGTATGGGTAACACCATTTTGGACTGCATATAAAAAGCTCTTGATTCTTTACTCTGCTTAAAATAATAGTCCCACTTTTGTGGACTTCTTGTAGGCATTGGGGTAGCGGCGGCTGTGTGAACAGAATGCTTAATTAAATGGACCTTTGATCTGATCCAGCAGGGAGCTTCTTGCATTTTGAATGCAATAGTCCTGCACACAGACAACTAAATGTTAAGAGAGAAAGCTTCAGACTCATTAATTCACATTATTCTTTTATGGTGGAGGGAAATTATTATTATTACAGTTATTATGGAGGGAGAAATAAAATGATCCGCAATTACACCTGGAAATGACTGTCTAGGGGAAAAAGTTGTTCAGCAGAATTTTAAGGCAGCTTGTATTCAGCGAAGTGGAGGAGCAGAAAGCCACCGCAGCAATAAATGGCAGTAATAAACCATAATCAGCCTGATGGCTCAGGGCTGCAGGAGAGATGCATACAAATGATCCATGCCTTTCCTTTCTGTGTTATTTTTTTTTCCTAAAGAGGAACTTTACTTCATGTCAACTGGAATACTAAGTGCCACTGCTCATAATGGAGTTGTTTCCAAAATAATTGATGTTCCACGTTACGACTTGGGGCATTTTTGCTCCCTAAGTGTTTGCAATCCCTGCTATGGGAGAGAGATAGAGAGAGAGAGAGAGAAATCAGTCCTTGGGCTTTGCGCTTTGGGTTTGATTCCCCCCCCCCATAATTGCTAATATTTCACTGGGGAGCAAAGGGTGTGTGTGTGGACAATTCACATTGCTGGTTTTAACCTATAAAGCCCTAGTGGCTTGAGTCCAAGCTATTGTAAAAGACAACATCTCCCTCTACGAGCCTAGCCAGGTGTTAAGATCATCAGAGAAGGCCTCTCTTAGTCCCACAACCATCCCAAGTGTGCTTGGTGGGGACACAGGAGAGGGCCTCGTGGCATGATACTCCCCAACTCTGGAATTCCCTCCCATGGGAGACCAGGCTGGCCACACTTTCTGCAAGCAGGTGAAGACCTTTATCTTCAGGCAGGATTTCCCTTAGTGATTGCCTATTTAAGAAGGTTTTTTTGAATAGGGATGGTTAGTTTTTTGTTGCTTTTAATCTGTTTTAATAATCCTTATATTTAACATTTCAAATACAATGTTTCTTTAATTCTTTTTTAATATGTGAATCATTTATTGTTTTTAATCTATGTTTTTTAATAATGTAAGCAGCCTTGGTACCTTCTGTGGAGAAAGGCAGGGTAGAAATATTTTATCAATAAAATTAAAATCAATGGTAGCATTCTGACTTTTTAAGTTGACCCTTAAACAGTGTCTAAGAATTTTTAAAAAGTCAGTTGAAAAGCAGACTTTTCAGCTTCAGCAATACAAAATGTTGCTTCAGAAACAAACACTAAGAGTGAGCAAAGAAAATAACAGTGTAAAAATAACTCAAAAGTACTTTAGAGAATTACAGTACAAATTATGATGTTAATAGAACTGCAACACAAGTTATATTACAAATAAAGAACAGAACCTTTGCATGAAAGAAATACAACACACATTTCCTACAGCTTGCATCCCACATTATTAAAAAAAAGGCACAGCTTTCCAGTGATGGATAAATCACACAGCTGTAAGAGAATACTTTTTTAAAAAACATGCATCCAAAAGAACAGATTACAGTTTCTTTGTTTTTTAAACTCCAAAACTGGCTCTGCCCTTCTCTTAGCTGAGGCGATTGCCTCAGGTGGCAGGAATGCAGGAGTGACAAATTTGCTGCATGGCCCCTTCCCTATGATGTCACTGCCTGGTGTAGCTCCCAGAACAGTTGCTCTGAAGGGTTAGGTGTAGTGGTCTCCAAAGGAGAAGGGGACAGTAGTGGGTGGCCCCAATGAAGGCAAAAGGAGGAATACAATCTGTCATTCAGTCGTGTCCGACTCTTCGTGACCCCATGGACCAGAGCATGCCAGGCCCTCCTATCCTCCACTGCCTCCCGGAGTTGTGTCAAATTCATGTTGGTTGCTTCGACGACACTGTCCAACCACCTCGTCCTCTGACGCCCCCTTCTCCTCTTGCCCTCACACTTTCCCAACATCAAGGTCTTTTCCAAGGAGTCTTCTCTTCTCATGAGATGGCCAAAGTATTGGAGCCTCAGCTTCAGGATCTGTCCTTCCAGTGAGCACTCGGGGTTGATTTCCTTCAGAATGGATAGGTTTGTTCTCCTTGCAGTCCAGGGGAATCTCAAGAGCCTCCTCCAGCACCACAGTTCAAAGGCATCAATTTTTCAACCGTCAGCTTTCTTTATGGTCCAGCTCTCACTTCCATACATCACGACAGGAAAAACCATAGCTTTGACTATGCGGACCTTTGTTGGCAAGGTGATGTCTCTACTTTTTAAGATGCTGTCAAGGTTTTTCATTGCTTTCCTCCCAAGAAGCAGGCGTCTTTTAATTTCGTGGCTGCTGTCTCCATCTGCAGTGATCATGAAGCCCAATACAATCTGTCTGACTGACTGTCAAAAACTGGTCGTATTATGCTGGCCAGTTCTTCAGTTCCTGTGGTTATAAAAATAGTTTGTGCTGCTGCATGGATGATTTTGTAGTTAGTCCGTCGATAAAAGATTGAGGGGAAAGGGAGCTTCATAGAGCCAGGCTTGGGTGGTCGTTAGGACACACTGCGTTCTTTAGATCTTGGTGTGGCACACATTTGTACTGTGTGTGTGTTGTGTGTTTAGTCGTTTAGTCGTGTCCGACTCTTCGTGACCCCATGGAACAGAGCACGCCAGGCCCTCCTGTCTTCTACTGCCTCCCGGAGTTGTGTCAGGTTCATGTTGGTTGCTTCGCAGACACTGTCCAGCCATCTCATCCTCGGTCGTCCCCTTCTCCTCTTGCCATCTCACCTTCCTAACATCAAGGTTTTTTCCAAGGACTCTTTTCTTCTCATGAGATGGCCAAAGTACTGGAGCCTCAGCTTCAGGATCTGTCCTTCCAGTGAGCACTCAGGGTTGATTTCCTTTAGAATTGATAGGTTTGTTCTCTTTGCAGTCCAGGGGATTCTCAAGAGTCTCCTCCAGCACCACAATTCAAAGGCATCAATTCTTCGGCGGTCTGCTTTCTTTATGGTCCAGCTCTCACTTCCATACATCACGACAGGAAAAACCATAGCTTTGACTATTCGGACTTTTGTTGGCAAGGTGATGTCTCTGCTTTTCAAGATGCTGTCAAGATTTGTCATCGCTTTCCTCCCAAGAAGAAGGCGTCTTTTAATTTCAGGGCTGCTGTCTCCATCTGCAGTGATCATGGAGCCCAGGAAGATAAAATTTGACACTGCCTCCATATCTTCCCCTTCTATTTCCCAGGAGGTGAGGGGACCAGTGGCCATGATCTTAGTTTTTTTGATGTTGAGTTTCAGACCATTTTTTGCACTCTCCTCTTTCACCCTCATTACGAGGTTATTTAATTCCTCCTCACTTTCTGCCATCAGAGTGTTATCATCTGCATATCGGAGGTTGTTGATATTTCTTCCGGCAATCTTAATTCTGGCTTGGGTTTCTTCCAGTCCAGCCTTCCGCATGATGTATTCTGCATATAAGTTAAATAAGCTGGGGGACAATATACAGCCTTGCCGTACTCCTTTCCCAATTTTGAACCACTCAGTTGTTCCATGACCAGTTCTAACTGTTGCTTCCTGTCCCACATATAGGTTTCTCAGGAGACAGATAAAGTGGTCAGGCACTCCCATTTCTTTAAGAACTTGCCATAGTTTGTTGTGGTCCACACAGTCAAAGGCTTTCGCATAGTCAATGAAGCAGAAGTAGATATTTTTCTGGAACTCTCTGGCTTTCTCCATAATCCAGCGCAAGTTAGCAATTTGGTCTCGAGTTCCTCTGCCTCTTCGGAATCCAGCTTGTACTTCTGGGAGTTCTCGGTCCACATACTGCTGAAGCCTACCTTGCAGGATTTTGAGCATAACCTTGCTAGCGTGCGAAATGAGTGCAATTGTTCGGTGGTTGGAGCATTCTTTGGCACTGCCTTTCTTTGGGATTGGGATGTAGACTGATCTTTTCCAATCCTCTGGCCACTGTTGGGTTTTCCAAACTTGCTGGCATATTGAATGTAGCACCTTAACAGCATCATCTTTCAAGATTTTAAATAGTTCAACTGGGATGCCATCACCTCCACTGGCCTTGTTGTTAGCCAGGCTTTCTAAGGCCCACTTGACTTCGCTCTCCAGGATGTCTGGCTCAAGGTCAGCAACTACATTGTCTGGGTTGTCCGGGATATCCAAATCTTTCTGATATAATTCCTCTGTGTATTCTTGCCACCTCTTCTTGACGTCTTCTGCTTCTGTTAGGTCCCTCCCATTTTTGTCTTTTATCATGTTCATCTTTGCGCAAAATGTTCCTCTAATATCTCCAATTTTCCTGAACAGCTCTCTGGTCTTTCCTTTTCTGTTATCTTCCTCTATTTCTTTGCATTGTTCATTTAAGAAGGCCCTCTTGTCTCTCCTTGCTATTCTTTGGAAGTCTGCATTCAATTTTCTGTAACTTTCCCTATCTCCCTTGCATTTTGTTTCCCTTCTCCTCTCTGCTATTTCTAAGGCCTCGTTGGACAGCCACTTTGCTTTCTTGCATTTCCTTTTCTTTGGGATGGTTTTCGTTGCTGCCTCCTGGACAATGTTACGAGCCTCTATCCAAAGTTCTTCAGGCACTCTGTCCACCAAATCTAGTTCCTTAAATCTGTTCTTTACTTCCACTGTGTATTCATAAGGGATTTGGTTTAGATTATACCTGAGTGGCCCAGTGGTTTTTCCTACTCTCTTCAGTCTAAGCTTGAATTTTGCTATGAGAAGCTGATGATCAGAACCGCAGTCAGCTCCAGGTCTTGTTTTTGCTGACTGTATAGAGCTTCTCCATCTTTGGCTGCAGAGAATATAATCAATCTGATTTCGATATTGCCCATCTGGTGATTTCCATGTATAGAGTCGCCTCTATACATTTGTACTAGCCACCTGAAATCACAGTGAGCCCTGACTTGATGGCTCTGATAAGCATTCTAGTGCTTCTGTATGTGTGTGAGAGTCCACTCACTGTACCTTTTGGGGGAGGAGAAATCTGAAATGTATCTCTGATGGTGACCAAAGCATGTGGGAAGGACATCATGGTATAAAGAGGACCTTAAGGTACCTAAACCTTTTAGGGTTTTAAAAGTTAATTTATGTCTTGCATAAATAAAAAAATATTATAATTGTATTCTATGCCCAGTATAGAATCATAGAATAATTGCATGGAAGGGGCCTATAAAGGCCATAGAGTCCAACCCTCATTAAATGATTTAATAAAATCATTTCACTGCTCCTGAAAGGTTCATAGTTCTACTGCATCTGTACCAGGACAGATCTGATGAGATTTCCTTCCAGGCCACTGTTGCTTCTTAAGGATTCTGTCATGCAAACCCAAAGTTGGTTCTCCTGCCACCTGTCCAGATAAGTGTAAGTTCAAGTTTCCTTCAAAATCTCTTTTCGTTGCTCTTCTTTCTGAAAGAAGGATAGCTTTAATAAAATATAAGGAGCCTTCAAGAACCGCAGGTGCATGGAACAAAGCATATTGTAACAGATGCTCCCATCATTCATCCTTTGTTTAAAAACAAAAAGCCTTGAGTAACATCCATTACTGTTTTCAGTAGCTGAAAAATAGAAAATATCGCTAGTAAACGCAAGCCAAAACCTGCACAAAAGCTTCCATAATATATTCAATGACAGAGTGTCTTGCTAGAATTACACATATGGCCAGAATAAAAACAAAGAAAAGCTTTTGCACAATTTTAATTCATTCTGCATTTCCTGGCATAATGAGGTATTGTACTGGCACTGTGGAAAGGACGATTTTTGTCTTCACCAACTAATCCACAAACTACTAAAGACAGAAATATTTGGCTTGAAGTTGATTCATTTCTCTTGCAAGAAATGAAACTAGATTGGCTTAAACCAAGATTATGCCAAATGAACTTTTTCCAGAGCAGTGACTGTATTGCTTTAACTTATTTGTAACTCAATAAAAGCAGGGCATGAGAAGCATGGAGTTAGAAGTCATGGGTCTTTTCTTAGAAGAAAGGCAGGGCAAAAATATTTTAAATAAATAAAATAAATAGAATCTTACTGGTTATTTACACTGGGGTAAATGCAATGGCATAAATCGCACCTGCAAAATGCTACTAGTTAAGAAATTGCACACATTGAGGAAAATAAGCAGCACAACTCATTAACTAGAGCACTTTACTGTTGTGGTTTGCATTCATGCTGCAATGAATAACCAGTGGGATTCTGGCCATGGAATTCAATGAGACTCCCAGATAAATGAGTATAAAATTGCAGCTTGAGTCGCTCCTTCCGAAAACAAACAAATTTCTCAATTTCTAATTCTTTAATCCCAAATGTTTTCCTTTTGAATCTATGTCTGGCTGACAAAGCAAAAGCAAAATTTGTTGCTTATATACTGCCCCACAGTTCTTAAAGTATTCTCTGGGCAGATTATAATTTAATTATGCAGGCTACACTCAGAAGGATGGAATGCAGAGTCAACCTGAAGCCAGCTACCTGAGCCCATTGAGATCGAACTCAGGCAATGAGCAGAGTCTTGAGTGCAATACTGCAATTAAACTACTGTGCCATGAAGCTCCTTTCAGATCTCAAGGTTCTAGTGTTTGCTTGTTTAAAATTTTGTGGTTTGCCTACCTTGCCAAAACCTCATGGAAAAGACAAATTCATATGGGAAGCAATGGCTTCTCACACTGGCTTGATACTTTCCACATGTTTCCATTCAGTGCTAGGTATTGGCCTCAGTGGAAGCCAAAGTAAGTAAGTAAGTAAGTAAGTAAGTAAGTAAGTAAGTAAGTAAGTAAGTAAGTAAGTAAGTAAGTAAGTAAGTAAGTAAGTAAGTAAGTAAGTAAGTAAGTAAGTAGAAGTAGAAGTAGAAGTAGAAGTAGAAGTGGAAGTGGAAGAAGAAGAAGTTGTTAATTCTTATGGCAAACTTTTCCATGGATTTCTAGGTGTAAAGTACTCAGAAATGGTTTATCAGTCCTTTCTTCTGGGGACACTCTAGAAGTGTGCAGCTTGCCCAAGGCTACTTAGGCTGGCTCTTCTGGGATACACAGTGGGGAACTGAACTCCCAACTTCTGGCTCCACAGCCAGGTAACTAAGTCACTGAGCTATCTAGTCAGCTCAAGAGGTAAGTGGGCCTTGATGTATATCTTTAGAGCCTGTGCCATTTTTAAGTCGATTTTTTGCAGTTAAAAAAAATAGAAGAACCCAAGGGAAAGCAGAAAACCACAGGAAACTGTAAGGAATAGTTATAGATATTTAGATGGATAACATATAGACTGGGACTAGCAGGTTATTTATCCAAGAATTTGAGAAGACTGCTCCCCTGCCTAGTCACAGGCTATCCATGGGTGTGCGAAGTACTCAAATGTCCTATAGAAAGCTAAAGCACACTAAATGTCTAGTGAGGAAGTATAATTCTTCTAAGACTATCCTGAAAGTTATAAACACAATTTTTTTCTTTCTGCACACGGACAAAAAATATTAATGTGAAGATCTGTGCATGTGCACATGTGCGTGCATGCACACCCACACTTATGTCATCTGAATCAGCCTCGACACTGAACAGATTGCATCTTTATCACAGCATCTGTGAGGAGGCAAAAACAGAGCCAAGTACCATCCTTCACAATATTTTGGATGCTTTCTTGTAACTTAGCCACGCTGAACAGCTACAAAGAATTCCACTATGAATCATTCATTAGGGACATCCCCCCCCCCAAGATGCTTTTATTGGACATTTAGAACACCCTTCAAAGCAATGGGCCATGCGCAGCTAATGCTAAGAGTTTTGCTTTCTTGGAAGCAGTGTAAAATTTCAGAGACATGGACAGCTGAATTAAACATCTAAGCTGCTGACATAGACTATTAAGCCTGGGTCATCACTGAGGTATACTAAAGACATTGACTAAGAGCCACCATGGTTTAATTTACTTACCTCCTCATGGGAAATAAAATCTAGAGCTATTTAAGTCTCTGTACTGGGTTTGGTTCTATTTATGATCATCATCATCATCATTATCATCATCTTAGAACTGCAGATTTGGAAGGGACCCTATGGATCAATGAGTCCAGCCCCTGTCAAGGAGACCCAGTGGGGAATCGAACCGCCAGCCTCTGTCTCCACAGGCAGAGACCTAAGCCACTGAACTATATGTGAAACTTTTCTGTACAGTTTTATGTTCTGCGGTTGTTCTGTGATGACATTTTTTTCTTTTGTTTATATTGATAGCTGAGTGGTTTAGATTAGAGATGGGGGTACGTATTTGTATATGAATGCAAATACCCCCACACAGGTAGAAATAATGAGGGTCCAGCCCCATGGTGTGGGACAGTCCACTCACTGATCTACCACTGCCAAGAGCTCCATGATCCCGTCCTATCACTCCGGAGCTTGCGGTTGGTGAGCCAATCTTCGACCTGGTAGAGAGTTTTGTTGTCCCACCTCCTGCCAGGAGTGGATAATCCATCGCGAGCGCCAGAGTGATAGTGTTAGCATTTTAAAATCACAGCAGGCGATTTTCTCCTTACAAAGGTTTGGACCAGAAGCTCCAGTGTAGTAAGGCACACCAGGAAGACGCCAGGAATAAGTGTGGAGAATATTTACTTGCTGTTACATAGTGCTCACAGGAACATAAACATTCAGCAGTCAAATGGACAAAACATAAGCATGTCAATCAAAATAGAACTGTGAAGGGCACACTAACCAGCCTCTTAATTTATACTACCTCCAGCCAATCAAATTGGTGGTTCACCTCATCGTAGTTAATTCCACTCCGCTCTGTCCTTCTTGTCACATAGGCAATGACTAAATAACTCCACCTGCACTAACCAATTGTTAATTACATTTCTTCTTCTTAAAGATCTAACAGATAGGATGGGATTATGGATCCCGCAGCAGCGGCGGGTTGGTGAGTGGACTGTCCAGCACCATGGGGTAGGACCCTCATTATCTCCACCTGTGCAGGGGTATTCGTATACAGATACCCCCATCTCTAGCTTAGATATCTGGCTGAAGAACCAGAGGTTGAAAAGTTGATCCTTTACTGTGCCTCCTAGGGGAAAAGCCAGCCTGTGTAGCCATGGGCAAGCTGCACAGTTTCAGGGCACCCCCAGAAGAAGGAAATGGAAACTGACTTTTGAGTATTCTCTATCTGGAAAACCCTGAAAGGGGTCATCATAAATCAGAGTTGACTTGGTGGCATGCAATTTATTGGTATACTTCCTTTACTCTAAACAGCTTGAGGGAACAAACATGGACTTCCTTCCCCATTTGTACCCTGACAACTATGCTGTAGATCAGACCAATAGTGCCTAGCCAAAATTTACCTAATCATCTTCATGACTGAATCAGGAACTGAAGCCATGTCTCCTCAGATCTAGTGCAACATCCAAACTTCCACACCTTGCTGGCTGACACATTTTTATTACTGCTTTATTAAGTTCTTACTGGGAACTGTATACGGGGAAGTATGTGGAATTTTTATTGTATAGTATCATATATAATATCACATCATATATTGTATCCTGTATCATATCATATTATAAAGCAGCATGCTTTTGCTTTATACTCTGTTATGTGATTGACAGCTTCTGTTATGTGATGGAGAGGAGCAGGAAGATGGTTTCTCCCTGTTCCTGATGCAAGCAGCTTGGTTGAATACACCTTCTCTGAAATTGCTGTGCAGGACTTCAAAGGAGAATTTTAAAGAATGAATTTAGTCTTGATAGTGATGGTGGCATCCTGTACATTTCTTATCTCACATAAGCCCCACTGAGTTTGATGGTACTGATCCCAAGGAGTCTATAGGATTATGGCTCAATATTTCGGAAGGTAGATCTGTCGTTGTTACATCAACAACAGATCCAGAGAAGAATAAATAAACTAGATTAAGGAGGTAAGTAGAACAGGCACATGGGAAAGGAGGCAAATAACTCACCCAAAGCTTTTAACTTTTCCAACCGCCCATTCTGGCTGGGGGATTATAGGAGTTGTAGTCCAAAGAAGTTACATTTTCAAGCTCAGAACTAGCATCAGCAATTAAAACACATTAGTTGAATTCTAATAGTAAATCACAATTAGAGTAGGAACACTGAATCATTGAGGATTTGGTGAGTCGGTCTCTTGTAAGTTCCATTGATTCAGTGGTCCTACTTTAGTTGTGGCTTATGACTGGATTTCATCTACTGTGTAGCTCTTTTATCTTTTCTTCTTTAACAGATTTAGAAAGAAAAAAAATTACAGGAGTTGGAGGAAGCAATGGGAAAAAATAGGGAGGTTGCCATTGGAAAATAATGTCATCTGGAACCAACTCTCCCTCCTCATCTAAGTCCATAACTGAAGTAGGTGATTGCATGAGAAAGGCTTTTATCTAGAAGCACTTCTAGGAAAAGAACAATCAGAAGCTGAAGGTTGAATGCATGAGTCACTTTCCTGAGTGTAAATAAGAGCAAAACAAAACAAGTGAACAACACAATTATGTCTGCAGATGTTCCTGTGTATCTCCTATTGGTCATGATTCTGCAAAAACGGTACTATCATCTGTATCAAAGGGGCTTGTATGGGATAATTTCTAACTGGATCATTTCCAGTCAAGCGGCCACAGAACCACTGCCAGAAAATGGCACAGTGAGTTGCTCCAAAGACATTTAACTAACAGCATCCATATGACCTCTGTGCAACCACCTGACTGTGACGCACATCCTTTAGTCTGAGTCCTTTTTCACTTTTGCACCCATGAGACAGATCTCATTTGGACCATATTTTTACATACCCTGTTTTCCTTTGCCTAACTTGCAGGCTTGATATGCTCACCTCATTTTATAGTTTAACTCCTCGTCAAGGAGAAAGATAAAGTTAGTCACACAGAGAGTACATGAAAGCGAGCCTCTCTAGCAACAGCCTCTACATCCCGCAGTTCTTTGATCTTTTTATGGAAAGGCACCACTGTCTCCCTTTATTTTATAGCACAGGGTGATTTAAGAGTTGCCTTTGAGCTCTTTGACGTTATTCTTGTGACAAACAGGAGATACCCTTTCCACAGCTCTCTCAGAGAGGAGGGGGACTGATGTCAGCCCTGGTATCATGAATTGTTTTTATCCAGCACACAGCAGCCAGCTCTTAAATATCATCCATCAAATCCTGTATGCCCCTTTACAGAGGCTGTCCTCAGAGATAGTGTTTTTCAGCAATTATTTAGAGGTATACTGCCAGATGGGGGTGGAGGGGAAGGGAGATACTATTGTTATTTTATTAATGACAACAGACAGATCTAAAGGCTGTCTGTGCCAATAAATTAACAAACAGACAGCTAAGACTGAAGGAAAACCAGCATTTTCCATTAGCTGCCCAAATGCTGTAATTGCCTATGAAAAGAAGACTCCTAACCTACATTTCTCCATTGCAAGGACTGTCTTTCTGGGAAAGAAAGTAAGACTTCAAAAGAATTAGAAAATTTGCTCGGGCTCCATCTGCTGGCTTTTGTATTAGCCTCCAATTGTGTTTGTCTTTCTATCCAGTCAGGAATTAAGCGCTGCAGAAATTGCATCCTTCAATTGCTTGCAACTCAGAGTTGGCCTGAGCTGCCGGCCAGGGCATGAAGAGTTACTTTGTAAAAAGCAATTGGTTACATAATAATAGTGCCAAGGTCAGAAATAGTAGTTACTTACCATTATAGTTACAGTCTCTTATAAAGCCCCTATTTGTTTTCTACTTTCTTGTTCAGTAACCAGCATAAATACTGTTAGTGGCTGTGGGGAGGAGATAAATCAGATTGATTTTTATTTAACAGTGGGGAGCACAATATGAGGCAGCTGTTCAATCATGCAATATTGCTTCTTCACCAATTATTAAAGCCACTTCACTATAATTATAAAAGTAACTTTACAGGAGTGGGCAATGTGCAACCTGCAGGCCACATGCAGATGCCGATTGACCCTCTCAACCAGTTAACACACCCTGTTATGTTGTCTCCAAAAAGGCAAACATTGTTTTAGAAGTCTCTCTGGCCCATATTCGCCATGTCTATGTAACCATGTTGGACCTACTTTAAACTAGGGGATGCCTCTGTTTGAAACACAATGGGCTGTCTGTGATTTGCTATTTTGAAGGTTAAACCAGTTTTTCAGGGTTTGGGGCAGTTGCACTGCAAATGGAATTAAGTTACACCTCATTATGTTGCAATCATAAAGTAATGGCACTATATGGTTGTTGTGGGTTTTTGTGGGTCTTTGGCCCACTCCTGTTCTTTGTCCAGACATCAGTCAGACTGGCAGCTGAATCTTACTTTATCCCTGGTAGCAGAGCAGCACCCCCTATCACACCTATAGGCAAAAGGTTAATTTAGGAAGCGCAGCATAGATTGTGTCTTGCCATCTCACCATCTGCCATCTAAGGCAATTGGCTAATTCCGTCTAATAGTAGAACTGACTGTCAAAGGTTTAACTAGAACCTCAGGCTTTGCCTAGTGAGTGACAAGCTATGTGAGCTTAGAGGCCTTTCTAGGCACTTAGGAAAATGGAAATGAACAACGCTGAAGCTCAGAGCTTGGAGAAATAGCTTTTTCAGACCACAAAACTGCTGGATAGCTCAGTGCTTTAGGTCTTTGGTTGTGGAGTTGGGAGTTTGATTATCCCATACTAAGCCTCCTTGACAAGGGTGGGACTTGATGATCCATAGGGTCCCTTCTAGCTCTGTAGTTCTAACATTATTATTATTGTTATTCAGAAACACCAGGCACAGTCAGTCAAAACTATAGAAACATTGACTGGTATTATATAACAGATGCTAGTTTAAACCAAAAACTTAAGTATCTGTTAAATATCGGTGCAGTATGCATGCTGTTCCTAATATTACCGGGTTTTGTAGCTCTGATGGTGTTACAGTGATGCCTCGCTTAACAAACGCACCGTATAACGACGAATCCGCATAGCTTTGCGACACCCGCAGATCAGCTGTTCGGCGGTTTCAAAAAGGCCGCCGGACGCCCAAAATGGCTGTGCGCAGTGTTTTCGCGCCCTCCCCTCGCTTACCGAGGGCGCGAAAATGGCTGCCGGACCCTGGAAACTTCGCTAAACGGTGAGTTTTGTGCCCATTTGGAACGCATTAAACGGCTTCCCCATTCCGTTTAGCGATTTTTTCACATAGCGAAGGTTAATCCGGAATGGATTAACCTCGCTATGCGGGGCACCACTGTATTTCTGAGAACTGCAACTGCTTATAGTACTGTGTAAAATTTCTTGCTATTTTTCTGAAAGCCCCGATGAGTACGGGGACCACTGAAGTGTGTTTAATCCACAAGTACGCTGTTTCAATTGACAGGTCTCTGCATTTTCCAATTCTTTATTTTCAGCTCTGACATCCCCTGGAATTGCAATGTAAATGATCCAGACATTTCTTCATTCTATCACTACTATATCTGGTGTATTATGTTCAAGGTGTCTTATCAGTTTGGATCCAGAAATCCCACAGGATCTTGACATTGTCATTTTCTGACACTTTCTTTACCTGATGTTCCCAAGGGTTTTGGAGGCTGGCAAGTTAAATTTTTTTCATAATGAGCAGTGCACTAATTTTGCCACTCTATCATGTCTGTTTGTGCAATCTTTGGACAGTCGCAGATGAGATGTGACACAGTTTCATCTTTTTCTTGGAAGAGTCGACATTTGCTGTTAACACTAATTCCTTGAATCTTAGCTTTCATCACATTGGTTTGGAGTCCTTGTTCTTGTGCAGCAAAAATCAAGCCTTCAGTTTCTTTCTTAAGGGTCCCCAATTTAAACCACGCCCATGTTGAATTATTGTAATGCTTTGCATCAATATTTCTCAGGTGCAGTCCACGTAGTGGTTTATTTTTCCAGCTTAATTTATTTTCAAATTGTTCTTTCTTATATTTATCCTTTGTTTCTGTTCTTTTCAAAATATTTTCCCTTTTCACAGCTTTAAGCAATTTTTCTCTATTTGTACTGATATAATCATTTAGGCTTCTTTTTTCCCTCCTCTGCTACCTGCTGTATTTGCAGTAACCCATGGCGTCCAATTTTTCATGGTAAATAAAATCTGTCCACATCACTTTTGGGATGTAGTGCATGATGCATGTTCATTAGTTTCCATGTTTTTTTGATCAAATTCTTCTCATTCATTTTTAGTCCAATCTATTATTCCAGCTGGGTATATAATTACTGGTACTGCCCATTTGTTTATTACTTTGATTGTATTTCCACTATTTAATTTTGAATTTAATTTTTTTCTGCAGTGTCAGTTCTTTAACTTTTGCGTGCAGGATGTTGTCTGCTTCTAGTATTCCAAAGTATTTATAATTTTCATCACTTGATAGAGATTTTATAATATTGTCATTTTAAAATTCTATTCTATCTAGTTTTTATGGTTGTTGTTGTTGTTAAACCCTAGGTTACAGTTTTGGGAGTTATAGTTTGGGGGGAACACTTTTCGAAACTCACCTTAAAACTTCAGGATCAGCCAAAGACTTTGCATTCAATCAAGAGTGCTCAACTTTTGTTTGTTGCTATAGTCAACAAACAGGGTTTTGTTTTTTGTTTTTTTGGCCTTAAATTTGCAAAGACAGCGAGGGCGAGGGATCGGTTGGGTCCCCCTTCCCTCCTTTGGCCCTCAAAAATGTGTAAAATATAAGACATGGCCCTCACACTGAAAAGTTTGGAGACCCCTGGGATAGAGGGATGACAGAATATGTCAGTCATGCAATGACAAACAAAAAGTATAGATTGTTACAGCAGATCATTCAGGATGAAATAAATGGGGAAATAAGTGCTGGAAAGAAAAGAATGTCTTGACAGAAGACCATGGAGCGCTCTCTTGGATGCTATAGCATCCAAGGTCAGAATAGCCAGGATGATGTCCAGGTTGTAGTAGGAAATGAATATAAACAAGAAGAATTCATCATCTTCCCCCATTTCCCTTTGCTCAGTCTCCCATATAGTTTAAAGGTTCCCTTTTAACCACGTAGTTTTGGGGGAAAATAGTTAGCTGGTTGAAGCTTGATAGACACATGTTGCTGTCTTCACATTTCCCCACATGTATCAATGTATATACATTTTCTCCTATGGGTGGATCTGCCAAAACAGGACTAATTCATAAATACTATGAACAATGGCAACCTCACTTAAGGATCTTCCATCAGAGAGTTCAGGCAGAAGACAGGTTTTCATTTACTATGTCTACGCAACACTCACTGGCTTTCAGGATGAGATAGTTAATTGAATTTCTCATGGTTTGGGTAGGGTTTATTCTTGCTGCTGACGTCTGTCCTCTATGGACTGAAAACACTAATCCATTTCATATTGGCTAGTTAACAGCTGTCATATGGTTACAGCATTTAGTCACTGCCAGGTTTGACTGGATTTGAACCAGGACCTTCAGAATGAAAGACTCATATGTCATCATTACACTGGTCCCTTGAGATGTTCAGCTCCCCTTGGTAGCAGATGTCTGGTGAGTTAGCAACAAAAAGGATGTGTGCAAATACCTTGAAAAGGACATTAAGTTGAATTTATGGTTCCTCTAGTTTTGTAGGTTTGTTTTTAAGAATTAGCAATGAATACGACACATTGGTTTAAGTCGGATTTATTTCTGCTATTTTAATTCATTTCAATAAATGGATGTTCTTACCAATATGAATGGGACTTCCAGTAATATACCCTAATAATACAACTTGGAAATAAGGTTCATTTCCATAAAATATTGTTGTGTGCCTTAGAAATACTCACTGATTTTCTGCATGAGCTTGCTAATTGAATTTCTCATGGTGTTGGTATACAAAGCAATTGTCAGGACTGTTTTTCAACAAATTCTCTAGGTATCTATTGCTTTGAAAATATGGATGGTCATCAAGTGATGAAACCTCTCCGGGGGGGGGGCAATTTACAAGGGCTTGTACATCCAGATTATTGGTTACATTCATGAGTGAACTGGCCCTTGAATTGAGTGAAGATGGGTATAGAGAGAGTTGGCTTTGACTTCATATTTCAAATCTTGGACTTTAAAGTTTTAGAAGGGAGAGATATGTCCACTTACTTCTCATCTGCATCAGGAACCTTCCTTTTCTTTGCTGAAGCGTGGTAACCAGCTGAACTTTATCTTTGCTGTTGCTCTTTTTGAATCTGGATGCTGCTGATGTTTCAAACACAAAATGATAATTAATAAACTCTGGAATTAAGGGTCTGAGAGAGTAATTGACAATATTTGTTGCTCCATTTATCCTGATGTGGAGCAGCAACTCAGCAAATATATAAAGTTGGGGGGGGGGTTGAACTTGATTTAACACAAAAAATTCAATCCAAAAGACAGAGCTAATCAGATGCCCCAATTTAAGCCATTTCATTTTCCTTCCAAAGGTTCAAAGAAAGAGCTACACGGCACACCCCTAAGAGTGTTTAAAATTAGATACTTTGCAACAAGTATCTATACCTTTCTTTTAGCCTTTTTTCAAAATCTAGACATGTTGTGCTCCACTCTTGTGCATAAAAGAACAGTGGCCTAAACGAAGACAAAGGCATGAAGAATAAACAAAACTAATAGCCAATCAAATCAAGTAGTGGCAGGCATGTGGGAAGTTTAATGAGATATCTCACCAACGGTCAAGCTATTAGCTAAAACGGATCTTGTTATTCTAACACCACTCAAGGTTGCCCTTTAGCAAAACGGATGCAAAAGCATATGCCATAATAAAAGCATGATAAAATCCACCCTTAAAGTGCCCTAAAATTCCTGGTTGTTTTTGCTCAAAGAAAAAGAGGGAGAGAGAATCTCTTTCACAATGGTATTCAACAGTATCAGTATATGAAATAACCTCCTGTATGCATTCCTGTTATTCAACAATATTATTTGAAGGTGAAAACAATATTTTTTTAACTGTGGCAACCAGTCATATATCAACTTTAAGAAGTAGCTTTAAGAAATATAATACATTCATGTGGAGATGTATTGGTTAACAAGACTTAAGATGTAGACTTAGTGACTCTGTTTTGGTTTGAAGGTATGCCTGTCGCACTGTCTCTGTCTGGTTTCCTCATCAGACAGTGCATTGATAATCAGAGAGCTTCTCTTTCCTGAATGGTTCTTTGATCTCTGACTATATCAGACACAGATGTTAATTATTTGCAGTGTCCATTAGCATGCTAAGGAGTCCTGTATTGCTCCAGACTTAAATGCTCTTACACAAAAATATTTGGGACTAATAAACAACCTAACATATTGCATGCCTGCAGGGATTGCTTACTTATATATGCACAGAGCTTGAAAGGTTACTTTTTTGGACTACGCTTCCCAGAATTCCCTGCTGGCCAATGCTGGCAATTATAATCTTAAAGATTAATTTGTCATTGTTTTTGGGGAAGTTCTGGAAGTTACTAGAAAGAAACTTTGTGTATACATTGTGGTATGACAGGTTCCAACAGATATGAACAGGTATCTCCAGCATTGGCTCGTCTCCACTGGCTCCCTGTTCATTTCTGTGCACCATTCAAGGTGCTGGTTATTACCTATAAATCCATAAACAATTTAGGACCTCAATACCTGCTGGACTTCTTACGAAACAGCTAACTATCCATCCCATTCCGTGCTATTGGCTATTGTTAAATACAGTGTTTCTTTTCTTTATTTGTATCAAAGCACTGCACAATTTAAAATTATGGAATGCAGGCAAAGTTAAAAACAAATCAAAAATTTAAAATAATTACAGTATTTTCAACTACTTTTGTATGTTGAATACAATAGCGCCTTTAGATTAGGCTTCCTTCCGTCTCGAGAAACTATGGTAACGTGCTCTGTATGGAGGACTTGGAACAGCATCTACTGTGGCTGAGAAGGTCAATTTGAGAGTGACAATCCCTTCCACACTGAAGACAAATACAATCTGTCCCCTGTCCAGCTCCCTGATTTTGCTGGTTTCGGGACTGCCTCTTTGCCCAGGAGGCCAAGAAAGTTGCCACCAGAAACCACGAGTTTTCAGTTGTGGCCCCATACTTATGGGGCACTGTTGGGCAGTATAAAATTTTAATGAATGGATGGATAAGTGAATGAGTGGATTAATGATATGTATATGGAAGACTGGTTATGCCACCAGATTTCAGAAACTATGCAGGGCCAGTATTGGTTAATATTTGGATGGGACATCACTAGGCAGATGCTACTAAGTGACGTTGTTTTCCTACATGGCACAAGTTTTATATTTGTATCAAGCAACAAGACAAAAGTCATTTTCAATAACTTTTACTGCACAGAGATAATTTGGAGACAATTTTGCTCATCATAGGTCAGAGGTTTACATTCTCTCTACAGGATTTCTAGCTTATCCGTTTCTCTGGCTGTGCTTTTAGCATTCTTTTTTGGCAACTGGCAATAATAGGAGGGACGTGGTGGCGCTGCGGGCTAAACCGCAGAAGCCTGTGCTGCAGGGTCAGAAGACCAAGCAGTCGTAAGATCGAATCCACGCAACGGAGTGAGCTCCCGTCGCCTGTCCCAGCTCCCACCAACCTAGCGGTTCGAAAGCATGCAAATGCAAGCAGATAAACAGGGACCACCTCGGTGGGAAGGTAACAGTGTTCCGTGTCTAAGTTGCACTGGCCATGTGACCACGGAAGATTGTCTTCGGACATACGCTGGCTCTATGGCTTGGAAACGGGGATGAGCACCGCCCCCTAGAGTCGAACACGACTGGACAAAAAAAATGGTCAAGGGGCACCTTTACCTTTACCTTATAAGAAAGGTAGCACCCACACTAATGCTGATTATTTTTCCCGACAGGGTGCTTGGGGAACTACAATGGAAGAGAGGACGGCACACTCGTCTGGGGTGTGTGTGTGAAGGAGCGGTAGACCAGGCGCAACCATTGTGGTTGAACCTGGTCTATTAGAGATAACTTTTAAATTTTTCTTCTATCCTCCTAACTTGATTAATTTGATCTGTGTTTAATTCTTCCCCTCGGGACAGTTCTTGTGCCACTTGCAAACAGACTAAAGCTTCAGGACCTAAATCCTCTTCTACTTCTCCCTAAAATACCTCCCGTTGCCTCTATTCCTTTAACAAATTCACATGGAATATGCCCACCCTTTTCTTCTTATCCTCACTTTCTATTGTTTTCCCTACTTCTATATCTGTTTCCCACTCAGACATCTGTAGCTGAGGGGACGGCTCACTCTGTTCTTTCTCCTTTGGATCTAGCACTCCGTCACAATTTATATACACAGGATTTTCTCCTTTTTTGGGATTCAGGGTTTAAATTTTTAAGAAGAGTCTAGCAACTTGTGGCTGACCAAATGTTGCTAGGCAGTATCTCCCATCATCCCTCTGCATCAGTTTTGCCTGCTAGACCTGAAGGAAATTGCAGTTGAAGAACATCTGGAAGTCCTCAAGTCAATCCTCTTTTAAAGTGATTATCACCCTATTCAGGCATCATCAATGCTGGTGCTGTGGACTCACTTAATGGGAATCCTTTGCCTCCATCATCACAATCTTCCTTGTTTTAGCATTGGATTGAACCAGAGAAGAGGTTTGTGCTCATGTTTAACATGCAAACAAGATTCTTAGAAAATCTTTGGCAAGTTTGCTGTTCTGCATTACTGATTTTGTCCTTTGGAGGGAGCATTTTGGTCAAAAGTCTGTTAGGTTAAGGGCAGGGAGCCTGGAAGATTCAGTTTTAATTTGTACAAAGTATTGTGAAAAGTACAAGCCAATATAAAAATCTCTATTTAAAAAAGCATTCATCTTATCATCTATCCTCTCAAGGCTTTTATTACTGATCTTCCTCTAATATGCGTGGGTGACATTCTGATTCTAGTGTCGAGACTACACACTGAACCATAAAAGGATTTTTTTAAAATTACGACCCACAGAATTATCTGGCCAATATTCGCTGTGGTGGATGCTGAGAACTGTCATATAAAAAAGTAACTTTTTCAAGCTCTGCCACACAATAATGTTTCAACCCTTAAAAACATTTGCTTGGAATTGCGTTATGGATGACAATGAGGCTCATATCTAAGTATTTTTAAAAAAACTAAGACTGATGTCCATTTAGGGTTCAATAACAAAGATGCAAAATGCTTTTGTGTCCTATAAAGGAAATCAGAACAGATTCTATCTGGCAGTTCTGCTTGGTGATTAAAAATCTCAGTTTACAGATTGCCTTCTCTTTAACCAGTAAATTAAAATTATTGTTATAACAGAGTTATTTAAAAGCTGTAGTTACTGACATAGTACTTCACAATAGTTTTATACTGATAATTAAAAAGGGAGTTGGAATAAATGGTGAAATGGTGCCAAGATTATTTTGAATAAAATGTTAGAGATGGGCACAAATCGCTGGTTCGGCGGTTCGTGTTGATTTGTTTAATGGGTGTTTGGCCCTTCAAAGTCCTTGGAGGCAGTGGCCTGGCATCCCTGCCCTGCCTCCTCTGGCTGCTGCCTTTGAGTGGATGCCCACTGGAGAAGGTGGGGCTTTGAAGTGCCGAAACCTGTTCAGTCACTAAATAAGCCAATGCAAACTGCTAAACCATTTTTAATTACAATGTCTGAATCAGAGTCAAATTAAAATAAAATGGCAGGAGGGATAGCCACACTCATGGTGGCTGTACAGCCCAGTGACCACACCTCCAGTGTTATGGGTTTTCTAGCTCCAGTGCCAACTGGAGCTTCCAGGAGCTGGGGATGCACTTTGCTCCATTCCCACCTTTCCTGAACAGGAGACAACGGGGCCGGGAGAAGATCAAAACTATACACAAACATCTCCCATCTTCATTCTATCACCCTTCAGAAGGATTTGTTGCGGACAAAGTGAATCCTTAAACCCGAGTGCTTGTTACAGGACAAGCACTACAACCACTGTTTGGGCCAAGAAAAATTTTGCCTGTAAGATGCTTCCTGCTCATTGGAGATAAATGTGCTGCAAGTCCAGTTCTCTGCTGTTATCCCAAACAAAATGCTGGAGATAACAGCTGGGTTCTCCTGTAGGCGGTATGCTACTGCCTCAGATCCTTAGTCAGAGATAAAAATAGAAAACCATTCCTCTGTGCTCTGTTCCTGACTAAGAAAGATGGGCATCATCTGAAGGAATTCTATGTGAATGGGGCTTTGGGAAGATGTAACCTGATGGACATTATACCGTTTTCCCGAAAATAAGACCTAACCTGCAAATAAGCCCTAATATGATTTTTCAGGAGGCTCATACTATAAGCCCTACCCCCAAAATAAGCCCTAGTTAAGTGAAAACCCGCCCTCCACCATTGTGCAGCAACCAGAAGAAGATGACAGGACTGTAAAATAAAACATCCCCTGAAAATAAGCCCTAATGCATATTTTGGAACAAAAATTAATATAAGACCCTGTCTTATTTTCGGGGAAACAAGGTAGTTTTCCAGGTCAGACTAGACTTACTTTCTTTAAATAGAGTCAAAGTTGATGCATTAACTAGTAAAGAACACAATTGGCTGCCATGTCACCAACATTGATTCACAGTGAAGATTCCCATCTGCCCCAAGAAAAATGTATTTTAACAAAGCTTACATCCTACATTGTCTTAAAATATTGCTTTAAAAAAACCCAGAGAGATACTGAAATTTTAAATTAATAAAATGCCAGAGGGAGAAAAAAATCTAACCATTTAAAACAGAGAGGCCAATCAGCTGGATTTCATAATCTTTAATTCAAAATAATCATACTGGATGAGAAATCCAGTCTTTTGAGCTTTCCAGGGATATTGTCATATTAATTGTTGCTTAGTAAACTCATCCCTGATTAGCAGAAGGGTTAAAAAATGTCCTTTTACATTCGGCGACTGTGATAGGCTTTGATGCTGTATTACATGGGCATAAAAAGCTTAATGTAGCACGCACATTTTAAAAATCCCTTGCATTCACAGCCTGATGAAAATTCCTTGGTCAAATGTGAACATAGGGTCTATTGTTTATTAATAGCCTCTATTGCCCTGTCACAAATTAGCAGCGCCTTTAAAAAAGGAAAAGGAAAGAAAAACATGTAATTTCCGTTCAGACAGGAACTGGCTTTGTTATCCTCCTGTCTACAATAGATAAACCCAGATCTAGAAAGGTGGAAACAGGATGTATGTATTTATCATAAGCTGTGCATCATACTTACGAAAACTCTGATGATTCCAGTCTGACA
This sequence comes from Pogona vitticeps, assembly GCF_051106095.1. Classification (NCBI taxonomy): domain Eukaryota; kingdom Metazoa; phylum Chordata; class Lepidosauria; order Squamata; family Agamidae; genus Pogona; species Pogona vitticeps. Next base: position 337,384,575 of record NC_135783.1, on the reverse strand, counting down.
TGAATTATCCTGGCTGCCTTCGTGTCGAAATTTATTCTGACTAAATGGAAGACAGAAAAGAGTATTTCTTCTCCTCAGAGAATTGAAGGTAGTACGATCAAGGCACTATCACTTCCAGTGTGTGTGTGTGCTCTGCGTACTGTTGCCAGCCTCATTTTGCTGCCTGAGGTAGAGTAGCACATGAAGCCCCATTCTTTTAAGGTGCATAGTTGCCAAAGCTAGATGTGTTATTTTGGCACAGGAAACTGAAGACCTCCTTTAAAAAAATCTCTCCTCCTTTCCAGCCATGAAATTATAAAAATAAGAAATGTTACAACTAGCAATTTGCTGCTTTTTCATGGCATAGCAAATTTGCTGCCTGAGACATATGCCTCACTCTACCGAATGGGAGGGCTAGCTGTACTTCAGAAGACTGGCATCTTTTTGCAGGAACTTAAAAGAATTCCAGTACAAAAAAACTGCAAATGTGTTTGAGCAGATGATGGTGGGATAAAAAAATTAGGATGTACACTATTTGAAATGATGGATACCTTTATATTGCTACCTTTACTACCTTCCATCAAATTATGTAGTAATTTGTAGTAGTATTTTCACTAGCAAAAATTAAAACAATAACCTTCTGCTCTGGCCCTAGCGTATGGAAAGCTAACTCCATGTGAGGGTGTGGCACAGGCAATAAAGATTAATCCTGCAGTGAAAAATAAATGATGCTTTAAAAAACAAAAACGAAAAAGCTGCCAGCTCTTTACATGGGTTCATAACACTCATTCTAATGTAATACTCAAAGTGTCTGCTCAGCAATAAACCCCTTTAGATCAGTGGATTCATGGATTGCTGCCTTGTTGTGGCGAAGGGGTTTGAGTAACTCAGGGAAGCTATGGGCTATGCCGTGCAGGCACACCCAAGAGAGTTCTGACTAAACGTGATCCACCTGGAGCAGGAACTGGCAAGCCACTCCAGTATCTTTGCTGAGAATGCCCCATGATCAGAAACAAAAGACTAAAAGATATGACGCTTGAAGATGGGACCCTCAGGTCAGAAGGCGTCCAACATACTACTGAGGAAGAGTGGAGAACAAGTACAAGTAGCTCCAGAGCTAATGAAGTGGTTGGGCCAAAACTGAAAGGACGCTCAGCTGTGGACGTGCCTGGAAGTGAAAGGAAAGTCCGATGCTGCAAAGAAAAATACTGCATAGGAACCTGGAATGCAAGATCTATGAACCTTGGGAAGCTGGATGTGGTCAAACAGGAGATAGCAAGAATAAACATTGATATCCTGGGCATCAGTGAATTAAAATGGACAGGAATGGGTGAATTCAATTCAGATGATTATCATATCTACTATTGTGGACAAGAATCCCGCAGAATGGAGTAGCCCTCATAGTCAACAAAAGAGTGGGAAAAGCTGTACTGGGATACAATCTTAAAAATGATAGAATGATGTCAATACGAATCCAAGGCAGACCTTTCAACATCACAGTAATCCAAGTTTATGCACCAACCACCAACGCTGAGGAGACTGAAATTGATCAGTTTTATGAACAACATCTTCTAGAATTGACACCAAAGAAAGATGTTCTTCTCATTCTAGGGGATTGGAATGCTAAGGTAGGGAGTCACGAGATAAAAGGAACAACAGGGAAGTTTGGCCTTGGAATTCAAAATGAAGCAGAGCAAAGGCTAATAAAGTTTTGCCAAGAGAACAAGCTGGTCATCACAAACACTCTTTTCCAACAACACAAGAGGCAACTCTACACATGGAAATCACCAGATGGGCAATACCGAAATCAGATTGATTATATTCTCTGCAGCCAAAGATGGTGAAGTCTATACAGTAAGCAAAAGCAAGACCTGGAGCTGATTGTGGCTCTGATCCTCAGCTTCTTATAGCAAAACGCAAGCTTAAACTGAAGAAAGTAGGAAAAACCACTGGGCTAGTCAGGTATAATCTAAACCACATCCCTTATGAATACACAGTGGAAGTGAAGAGCAGATTTAAGGAACTAGATTTGGTGGACAGAGTGCCTGAAGAACTTTGGATAGAGGCTCGTAACATTGTACAGGAGGCAGCAACAAAAACCATCCCAAAGAAAAGGAAATGCAAGAAAGCAAAGTGGCTGTCCAACGAGGCCTTAGAAATAGCAGAGAGGAGAAGGGAAACAAAATGAAAGGGAGACAGGGAAAGTTACAGAAAATTGAATGCAGATTTCCAAAGAATAGCAAGGAGAGACAAGAGGGCCTTCTTAAATGAACAATGCAAAGAAATAGAGGAAAATAACAGAAAAGGAAAAACAAGAGATCTGTTCAGGAAAATTGGAGATATTAGAGGAACATTTTGTGCAAAGATGGACATGATAAAGGGCAAAAATCGGACGGACCTAACAAGCAGAAGACATCAAGAAGAGATGGCAAGAATACACAGAGGAATTATACCAGAAAGATTTGGATAATCCGGACAACCCAGATAATGTGGTTGCTGACCTTGAGCCAGACATCCTGGAGAGTGAAGTCAAGTGGGCCTTAGAAAGCCTGGCTAACAACCAGGCCAGTGGAGGTGATGGCATTCCAGTTGAACTATTTAAAATCTTAAAAGATGACGCTGTTAAGGTGCTACATTCAATATTCCAGCAAGTTTGGAAAACTCAACAGTGGCCAGAGGACTGGAAAAGATCAGTCTACATCCCAATCCCAAAGAAGAGCAGTGCCAAAAAATGCTCCAACTACTGTACAATTGCACTCATTTCACACGCTAGCAAGGTTATTCTCAAAATCTTACAAGGTAGGCTTCAGCAATATGTGGACTGTGAACTCCCAGAAGTACAAGCTGGATTCCGAAGTGGCAGAGGAACTAGAGACCAAATTGCTGACATTTGCTGGATTATGGAGAAAGCCAGAGAATTCCAGAAAAACATCTACTTCTGCTTCATTAACTAGGCAAAAGCCTTTGACTGTGTGGGCCACAGCAAACTATGGCAAGTCCTTAAAGAAATGGGAGTGCCTCGCCACCTTATCTATCTCCTGAGAAACCTATACGTGGGACAGGAAGCAACAGTTAGAACTGGATATGGAACAACTGATTAGTTCAAAATTGGGAAAGCAGTACGACAAGGTTGTATATTGTCCCCCAGCTTATTCAACTTATATGCAGAATACATTATGCGGAAGGCTGGATTGGAGGAATCCCAAGGTGGAATTAAGATTGCCAGAAGAAATATCAACAACCTCCGATATGCAGATGATACCACTCTGATGGCAGAAAGTGACGAGGAATTAAGGAACCTTGTAATGAGGGTGAAAGAGGAGAGTGCAAAAAACGGTCTGAAGCTCAACATCAAAAAAACTAAGATCATGGCCACTGGTCCCATCACCTCCTGGGAAATAGAAGGGGAAAATATGGAGGCAGTGACAGATTTTACTTTCTTGGGCTCCATGATCACTGCAGATGAAGACAGCAGCCACGAAATTAAAAGACGCCTGCTTCATGGGAGGAAAGCAATGACAAGCCTTGACAGCATCCTAAAAAGCAGAGACATCACCTTGCCAACAAAAGTCCACATAGTCAAAGCTATGGTTTTCTCTGCAGTGATGTATGGAAGTGAGAGCTGGACCATAAAGAAGGCTGACCACCGAAGAATTGATGCTTTTGAATTGTGGTGCTGGAGGAGGCTCTTGAGAGTCCCCTGGACTGCAAGGAGAACAAACCTATCAATTCTGAGGGAAATCAACCCTGAGTCCTCACTGGAAGGACAGATCCTGAAGCTGAGGCTCCAATACTTTGGCCATCTCATGAGAAGAGAGGACTCCCTGGAAAAGACCTTAATGTTGGGAAAGTGTGAAGGCAAGAGGAGAAGGGGATGCCAGAGGATGAGATGGTTGGACAGTGTCATCGAAGCTACCAGAATGAATTTGACACAACTCCGGGAGGCTGTGGAAGATAGGAGGACCTGGCATGCTGTGGTCCATGGGGTCACGAAGAGTCGAAAATGACTAAACAACTACGAGATCAGTGGGACTTACTCCCAGGTAAGCCTATAGAGCAAGGGTGTGGAGGAGAAAGCCACTTTCCATAGAGTCAGTAGAGGCTAGAATCTCTTTACTTTAAGAGGAAGGCATGACACTCAACTGTGGATTCTAACTAGTAGTGTATTACTTGTTTTAACTTTTGGCGCTGAATGCCTTTTGCCACTGGTCACCTCCATGGATTCATCATTGCAGTGGGCAGGATCTGGCTTGCGGTTTCTATGCCCACAGTGGGTGGCCACTTCCATTTTGCAGTGGCGATTACTTCACGGGTGGGGACCTCTTTGTTTCATCTTGGCCCCGTTTTTTGCTCTACTTCCTTCGCTGGACTTGACCTACAGCTTTGACTTTTGGGTGGTCTGCTGGGGCACTGGTGGTGACAGCTGAGCCCTAGAAAGGGCTGGCTGTTTTGCCAACGCCAATGCTCGTCAATGACCAGAACAATTCTGGTAGGTGACTTGGGCCTTACATTTTTGTGGATTAACTTGGGAGGACTGAGTAGGGTTGCCAGGTACATGGGTACCAAAAGGAGGACATAGAAAGACAAAAAGAGGACAAAGGAGGACGTATTGAATGTTTCATTTAACAAACAGGAAGGGGGCCTACCAAGAAACAGTGGCTTCCGATTGGGAGCAAAGCAAATAAACCCGAACCCACACTGGCCCAGCTGTGGGATCCCCCAGCTGCTCACACTCTGCACAGGCTCTGAGGCAACCTTGCTAATCTGGACACCCAAACAAGGCTCTGGCACAGGCAGGGGGAAAGTGACGCTGGGCAAAGCTGAATGAGGCAGCCTCCCCTCCCCTTCAAGGCTGGGGAGTGTGGGAGTTGGAGTCCCCAAAAGGACCTTTGAAAACACACAGTCCTGGTGCTTGCCTTCCCATCAATGCACTCTCATGCTCTTGTTCCTGCCTGGCTTGGTAGGTGGCGCTCCTCTTGCACTGCCTTTCTGGGCTCCATGTGGGTTGGACGGGTATGGCGGATCACCGAGCAGCCACTGCTGCAGCGGGAAGGGGCGAGGACAGTGCTCTGGCACCGGTGGCAGGTAATGGGGAGTGGGCAGGTGGGGGTGGGGAAAGAGGGGGAGGGGGTCCTTCCACCTCTCCCCCTCCCATCCAAAATTATAACATAAAATATACAAAAGCCGGACATTTTAAAGGTTTTTATCTTTGCCTGCTGGACAGAAGACATTAGGCTAAAAAAGGAGGACATGCTGTGTTACGGCACTCCCCGCAAACCAGCCATTACCTTACTGGAGCTGGCAGCCTTAGTCTCTGCGGCACTGTCAGAATTCCCAAGGCTTTTGGTGTTGGGTTGATTTCAACTTCCATGTAGAGGTGGAGGTTACTGATCCGGCTCTTGAGTTCTTGGAAACCATGGTTTCCTTGGACATGTCCCAACAAGGGCTCCACACACGTGGACGGTCACGTTAGACCTGGTGTTCTCCACCAAGTGGAGTAAATGTGGTCTGATGGTGACAGACGTTCTGTCAGTCCCCTTGTCATGGTCAGATCACCGCCTAATCAAATGCAACATCTCAGTTGCTCTCCCTCCCGCAGGGAGCAAAGACCTATTTTAATGGTCCACCCTAGAAGGTTACTGGATCCTATAGGATTCCAGGACTCAATGAGAGCGATTCCGGCTGATCTGACTGGTGCTCCTGTCAAGGCTCTGGTTGATGGCTGGCTTGCCATTGACACGATTGCTCCTACGTCCTCTCCGTTGCAGAGCTTGTCCAGCGCCTTGGTTTAACCAGCAGCTGCGAGCTATGAAGCAGAACAGGAGAAGGCTAGAGTGCAATTGGAGATGGAATCCAATGGAATATAATCTGAAAGCTGTCAGGATCATGACCAACTATTACCTTACTAGGGTGAGGGCTGCCAGTCGAGCTTACTTCACTGTCCGGATAAGCGAAGCTTCTAATCAGCAGGTGGAACTTTTCCATATATTCTGGGATCTATCCGGAGTTGGTCACAGTGATCCAAAGATGGTCACACTAGCATCTCACCTGACCAATTTGCAGCATTTAAAAAAATCTAAAGTGGAGGCCATACACCGGAATATTACCCCTTTTTTGAAAACAGTAGATCAAGCAGAAACGTCCAGTGCTCTGTCTTGCGCAATGAGATGTAATCATTTTCTGCCTGTGATGTTAGATACGGTGGACAAAGTGCTTGATCGCTGTCGTGCCACCACCATCGTCCTTGACCCTTGCCCAGTCTGGCTAATCAAAGCAGTCAGGCTTGTAACAACTGAATGGGCCACTGCAATAATTAATGGGCTTCTCCAGAAGGACAAGGTTCCCCTTGCTCTCAAGGAGATACTCATTAGGCCCATTAGGAATAAACCAAGTTTGGTGGCACACGACATTGGCAAGTATAGGCCTGTTGCCAATGTTTTCTTCCTTAGCAAAGTGGTAGAGAGGGTGGTGGCTGATCAGCTTCAGGCCCTTTTGGATGAAACCAATGCCCTGGATCCATTTCAGTCTGGCTTAAGGCTGCACCATGGTACGGAAGCGGCATTAGTTGCCCTGTTTGATGACCTGTCGAGGGAGGCCAACAGGAGCAAAGTGTCTCTGTTGGTCCTCCTCAATATCTCAGCCGCCTTTGATACTGTTGATCACGCTATCCTCCTGGGGAGTCTCTCTGAGTTGGGAATCAGTGGTCTGGCATTTGCCTGGCTCTGATCCCTCCTGGAGGACCGTCCTCAGAGAGTGCAGCTTGGGGAGAGTGTATCAGCCCTGTGGAGTCTCAACTGTGGGGTTCTGCAGGGCTTGATTAGCTCCCCAATACTGTTTAATATCTACATGAGGTCGCTGGGTGGGATCATCAGGGGGTGTGGGACTCTACATCTCCTTTTTTCCAACAACAGCAGATGCCGTTTTGTCCCTTGGGTACTGCCTGGAGGCTGTACTGCAATAGATGCAGGCGAATGGACTGAGGCTGAACCTGGACAAGATGGAGGTGGGTGGTCCTGATGTCAGTGGCTTGGGGAAACCCGTCTCTTTTGAGGGAGTGACTCTCACCACAAAAAGTGAGGTTTGCAGCTTGGAGGTCCATCTGGATCTGGTGCTTACCATGGAAACTCAGGTGATGTCAGTGTTCCATTCTGCCTATTTCCTTCTCTGGCGGATTGCCCAGCTGTGTCCCTATCTTGATGTCAGGGTGCTCACCGCTCTAGTCCATGCACTTGTAGTCTTGAGATTAGACTACTGTAATGCGCTCTACATGGGGCTACCTTTGAGACTGATGCAGAAGCTTGAAATGGTGCAGAACGCTGCAGCCAGAATTCTCACCCGGGTGAGAAAATACCAGCATATTTTCCCCACTTTAGCTGCCCTGCATTGGCTGCCCATTCATTTCCGCATTGATTTCAAAATGTTAATGATGACATATAAAGCCCTAAATGGTTTGGGATCTCGATATCTAGTGGAACACCCCCTCCCACCTAGATCTACCCAAATCACTTGTTATAGCCAGGGAGGCTGAGGGGCCTAACGCTGAGGGAGGCCTGGAGAGAAAGAACAAGAAACCGGGCCTTCCCGTCAGTGGCCCCTCGACTTTGGAACAGTCTGCCCGCAGAGGTCTGCCTGGCTCCTCTCTGGGTGTTTTTAAGAGCAAACTTAAGACCTGGCTCTTTAGGCAGGCTTTACCTCCTGTCATCACCTAATTATTCTTTGCCATCTTGAATTATATTATTAACGTTGTCTTTGTTTTATTATATTGCTTTTATTTTTATGTCTTATTGTTAGCCGCCCAGAGTAGACTTTGGTCTAGATGGGCGGGATATAAACAAACAAACAAACAAACAAACAAACAAACAAATAAATAAATAAATAAATTGTGAGAAATAAATGTAAGAAATTAATTGGCAACGTTATTTGTCCCAAAGTTATGTATTACGCAACCTCAACTTCCCCTCCATATTTTGGTGATAGCGCTTAACAGCAGCGAAACATCCCTTACTACCCAAAAATAGCAAACAGTGAGTGCAGTTGTTAATTTTAATACACTACCTAGCAAAAGTGGGTGGAGCTAGAGTAAAAAAAAGATTCTAGGTTACAGATGTGACTATTTATCAAGTACAGTAATAGAGAAAAAGATTTTGCAGCCAGGCACTGTCCTTCCTCAGATTGTGCAAACTTCACTCTATTAGCATTTTTATTTGGGAAGAGCCCAAAGTGGCAAATAAAATCAGTTGTCTGGAGCAGGGCCAGCAGTGGAGAGCCAAGTTCCAAGCTGAGTGGTCAATAGGTTGGAGGTTTCCCGCTCTTTGCAGTGTAGGTTTGAACTGCAGCCTTACTTCCCTTTTTGCGAATAGGGATCCTATCTCTTTATGATAGCACTGAAACTCCTGCCAGCACTTCATTTTCTATAAATGTCTGTGGATTAGCTGGCAGGGGCTTGTGAAATGGCTTTCCAAGCAACCACCGAGTGATAGTTGAGACTGAGAAGGATATGTACTGGAAGTTGGCAGTGGAACAAAGAGTACTTTATTGAGTCATGTCATAACCCCCCCCCCCCAATCTTAAGGGCCATGGTGACTGGTGGATTCTGGCAGTTATAGTTTAAAATGTAACTTTCCCAAACTCTGCTCTGCCCTATGGACAGTTCCAGAAAGACCATTCAGGGGATGATCTGAGGGTCAGTATCTGAGCACATACTTTGCATGCAGAAAGTTCAAACCCTGCCATCTCCAAGGCTGGCTGTGAAAGACCTGGGTCCATAACCTTGAAGAACTAGTGATGGTCAGTATGGACTATTGATAGGCAAAATATGGCTCCAAAATTTTCTCGCTTGCCACTTCCACCACTAGCAATGGTGATTAGGGCTTATGGAAAATGCTCACCCCCAACATCTGGATGGCTGCACTTTGTTGACCAAGATGCAGAAAATACCAAGTTTGATGAATCAATGCTCTGATTCAGTATAAGATAGCCTCCTAGGTTCCTAATCAAATACTTCCTGAGAATCTTTTTGCTTAAAATAAAAAAAGGCGAGGGATGAAATTCCATCCTCCTCAACCCAAATGGTCACTCAAGCACTGCCCTCTGTATAGCCCTTAGGGATGCCAATAAACCAGTGGTTCATAAACTTTGGTGCTCCATATGTTTTGGACCAAGGTCTGCCTGGCATGGTCAATAGTCAGGGATTCTAGGATTTGTCATCCAAAACATCTGAGTGGTGAAAAGTTGAGAGTCACTGCCCTATATACCTTGCGTGAGGCTAAGGACAAGCAAGTGTCACTCTGCTCAAGTCTATTCCCAAAAGCTGCCCAGGGCAGTTGATATTTGGTGCTGACTGCCATCATCGCAGCTGAAGGCATCAGAGTAGTTTAGGGCAGGCTGTGTGCTGTCAGTTCACTGTCCTGCCACCCATGACAGTTGCCTCATCATACCTAATAGTAGGGCCAGGAAATGGCCCTATCAGCGGCTGCTGAATTGTGTTAAAAATATATTCTCAGGTCTGCGTGCCGGCTTTGACCACATGTATAACAAGGGCAGGAATGAATCTCCTAGCCTGATTCTCCTTCTCTCTCTGTCTGATCAGTTGTCTCTGTCAGTTCATTGTCATTCTATTCCTGCCTCTCTCAGTGTGTCTTCAAGCAACTCACATTGCTTCGTCTGGAAAAACCAGGTCACAAATCGACAGCTATATAGAGCTGAGAAATTATAAATTTCTTATTCTACAAGTCTGAAAGCTGCAGTTCACTTCCTGGACGTCAGGAGTAGTGATGGTAGAGGGCTGAAAAAGGTTTGTCTGGCCATGTTTTTGGCTTGCCACTGGAAAAAGAGCCATGGCCCTTGCTTTCAGGGTCTGGTTTGAGGCTTCTCCCCTTTGTATCAGAGGAAACCTCGCCTGACTTATATTTGGCACATCAAAGACTTCTCGCAGGAGTGGCCAGTTTTCTTGCAATCCACCCCTCTCTGCAGTGGCAGGCAAGCAAGTTGCAATCCTATACCTATTTACGTGGAAATAAGCACTATGAATTCAGACATGCATAAATCAACTCAGTAATGCCTATTACTGGAACAGAGGCTTGGCCGATCTGACAGTCTGTTTTTAAGGGTAGATAATCAGAGGCCTCTGGAAAGCCCACTAACAGGATGTGAGTGCAAAATCATCCTCCCACACCAGTTGCCTGGCAACTAGTTTTCAGAGGTACCTCTGATACTCCATAGTTGTCGTGACTCATAGCCATTGATAGTTTTGAGCATGCCTGAGTGGTCAAGAATTCAGTGAACTTATGCAGCATAAGCTGTGCAGAAGCCTTCGGAAGGCAAGTGAAAGCATTCACACCATGTCACATATACGTGTATACTGTACTTTAAAAGAATGATGTTCGTACAGTCCTCCCCACCCCCATATTTCAATTGCTGTTTGCCTGACAAAATTGACTGAGCTCTGGAAAGATTAATAACTTCCCCACTCCCAAGCTCTAGACATTTTAAACTTAAAGGTTTGACTGCTTGAGGACTATGACCTTATACCAGGTGGTTCCCGACCTTGAGTAACCAAGGCATTTTTGGCTTGAAACTCCCAGGAACCTTCATTGCTAGCTTTGTTGGACAGGGTTTCTGGGAGCTGCAGTCCAAGAATACTTGAGTTACCCAAGGTTGGGAACCACTGCTTTAAACAAAGCACATTATACCTCACTGAATAAGGGCTCCTCACAGGCCTGATCTAAGCTATTTTGCTGCTTCCTTTCCACTGTAGTGAATTGGGTTACAGACTAGAACTCACAAGACTTGGGTTTGAATCCTTGCTTGGCCATGGAAACACATGGGGAGCGTGTGAAACTGGTAAACCACTTCTTAAATCAGCTTATTTGGGCACCTGTAAAAGAAATCACATCAATGATTCTATCCATGGTATTAAAAAAATATAATTGCATCTATATAAATAACAATGTTCTGCTCTTTCTTGACATAAGTCTCTGTCCCGACAAAATGGCCTCATTCTGCCTAATATGAGTGTGAACCATGGTTTCTCATCTTCAACTCCTTTTGATTGAAAAAATATATATTTTTCCAAGTAGGGAGCCAAGTTTGTCTATGATGGTGGGGAAAGTAGAGATATAACGCAATAGAAGTGCAAGAAATTTGGTATGTTGATGGTCAGTGAGTGGCTGTTAATGGTTGCTGGCAATCTTTGGGGATGGCAGACAGAGATCTAAGTAGACCAGCTATATCTCTGTCATCCAAAAAAAATGGCCAATGACTGAAAAATGGGTTGGAATGCACAAGAGCTTATGCCACTGCTGAACAAAACTTGTCAGTTCTAAAAGTGCTATAGGACTCAACAACAACAATCATCCTCATCATCATCTGAGAACTGCAGAGTTGGAAGAGACCCTATAGATCATCAAGTCTAGTCCCTCTCAAGGAGTCACAGAGGTGGAATCAAACTAGACCACTGAACTATCCAGCAGTTCTGCTGTTGTATTCTCGAAGGCTATCGCGGCCAGGATCTGATGGTTGTTGAGGTCCTCTGAAGATGCTGGCCACAGAGACTGGCGAAACGTCAGGAAGAACAACCTTCAGAACACGGCCAAAGAGCCCGAAAAACCCACAACAACCATCAGTTCTACCGTTGCTTATCCTTTCATTTGATCTGTTTGTTAAGGTATGGGGGGGGAGACTCATGGTTATTCAAACCTTCATTGTGAAATATCCCCATTCACTAATAGTTTGCAATTCCTGCCACTCAAATAGTTACGTATGTAGTTGTGCCCATCTAGGTCTTCCTTCAGTGAGGGAAAGTGAGAAGCCCAAAAATAGGAGCGAGTGCGGTTGTTTACAAGATGTATTCTTACGATGAAAGCAGAACAACTACAAAACTGTCTTGCCATTACATCAGCTAATATACCCTCTTTAGGCTAAATTTTTAAAACTGTTTAAGATCAGGCTATTTAATAACCTAAAGCGCCAAAGCAGGACTGCACCTGAACATGAAGAAAACAAAAATCATGACTTCAGAAGAACTTCAGGACTTTTAATGTTGAGAATGAAGAAATTTAAATAGTTAAGAGATTTCTGTACCTTATTTCAATCATAATTCCTAATGGGGACTGCAGCCAAGATATCAAAAGACAACTGAGACTAGGAAGGGCAGCAACGAAGGAACTAGAAACGGTCAAGTGCAATGATTTGTCATTGGGACCAAGACCATTTACACTCTTGTATTTCTAATCATCATGTATGGGGTGAAAGCTGAACATTAAAGAGAACTGACAGAAGGAGAAAAAAAGATTCCTTTGAAATGTGCTGCTGGAGGAAAGCCTTGTAGATACCCTGGACTGCCAGAAAAATGAACAAGTGGATCCTTGATCAAATCAAGCATGAACTATCTCTTAAGGCAAAAATGTTGACACTGAGGCTGTCCTACTTTGGGTACATAACGAGAAGGCAGGATTCTCTGGAAAGGACAACTAATGCTGGGAAAGGTGGACGGAAATAGGAAGAGAGGCAGACCAAACACCAGATGGATTGACACCTCAAAGGAAGCCACAGGCTTGAGTTTACAGGAGCCCAGCAGGGCTGTTGAGGAAGATCATTTTGGAGATAGATCATTCATAGGGTTGACTAGTGATTTGACAGCACACAACAACACCAAGATCATACCAGGCTCACTGCCTTATATAGCATCTGTACAAGACAGTGAGCATGACCTGGCTTGATCTTATATTGCAACACCAAATTTGTTGCATTGATTAGATCAGTGTTTACCAATCTTGGGTACCCAGATGCTATTGGACTACAACTCCCAGAAATCCTGGCCAGCACAGCTAGTGATGAAGACTTCTGGGAGTTTTAGTCCAAGACCCAAAGCTGGGAAACCTTTGGATCAGACAGTCAGCCATGTTGGCTGTGTTCCAGAATTTTGGATTCTGCTAACAAATACAAAATCTAGGAAGGAATGTAGGGCTCCACGCCGCCAAACTAAAACCAGCATGCTATTGGGGATAACTTCAAAATGGAATCCCGTTGTTTCTAAACAGGGAGAGAAACTAAGTGAAGGAATAATGCCATTGAGTAGGAATAAAAAAATATAAATAAATCTGATTTTGTTTTAGCGGTGCGGCGTGTTATTTCTTTTGAGCGTCCAATGCACTTAACAGAGAGAAGTATCTGCAGTTCTTCTCTCTGTAGGTGAAGAAGGAGTCGATTAGAGATGACTTTTGGGGCGGGAGGATGAGGACAGAAGGTGGATTTCGAGGAAGCTGGCGCCGATCTGTCCGTAGTGGCAAAGGTGGAGCTCGCGGCTCCTTTAAGAGAGGCGCGTCGTCGCTCTCTACCTTTCTCTTTTGTACCTGCTTTTTTGAAATGCGCTCTTGGCGTCCTCTGATTGGCTGACGGGACAGGAGGAGGAAAAAAAACCACGCACCCACCACCGCTTCTCCGCGGTAACCTGACGCGAGGCGGAAAGCGACGTTCAACCTGAACAGCCGAGGCGAGGGCGGGGAGAAGCACCACCCCGCACCATCCTATTGGCCAATCAGGGAGAAGGGGCGGAGCCTACGCGCTAAGCTCCCTGCCTCCTTTCCCCCCTCCCTTCTGTAAAAACGGTGCCGTGCTTGCTTGCAAGCCGGAGCTGCAACAATTGCGGCATTTGCGTATATTGGCTTTCTGTCTGTTTTATTTTTTTCAACCTCCCTCTTTTGCTCTTTATTTCTCGTCGTCTTTCTTCAATTCCAGGGTTTCCTCTTAGACAGACTCCCTCTTCTTTCTCTTTCCTCCCCGTCTGGGTTGAAGGAAGCTGTGCCTTGTGCGAAGCTCTCTCTCCTTGCGTTTTGCTCTCAGTTCTTGTCCTGATGATTGTTCCCTTCAAGAAATGCTCTTTTCTCTCCGCCTCACCTCTTGCTGTGCAATTTAAATGCAGTTTACAGAAGGCTCTGACATCATCCGGAAAACTGCCTCGGAACTAAAAGGGGAAAAATAAAAGGAAGAGGAAGAAAAAAAAAAGGAATATTTTTTTAAAATTGCATTTTTTAAAAATTTTCCAATCATCTGCCCACCCCCGACTCTGGTGTGGACGTAGCGGGTTGGATCGTTGAAGCAGTTGCCGCGGACTGTTTCTCAGTATTATTATTATTTTTTTACAGCTCTAATTTCTTGGAAATCGATCAACCGGGGATGCTGGAACAAGTGAAAAGAATAAAACCTACGCAGGTTGATCTGTGAATTTACAACTTCTCTCTCGCCGTGGTTTTATGAACCGCGGGTAAGTTGGCTTCTTTCATTCACTTTTGAGAGGCTGCGTGGAAGGAATTAGTAAGTTTTGGAAGTGGCTCCTTGAAAATTGGGGTTTCCCTCGCTATCTCCGTGATATTGCTGGCTTTTTAATTTTTTAGGGATGGGACTAAAAAGGGCAGAGAATAATACCTTTCTCAAAAATGAGTGGATTTACTGTTTGCTCTGTGATCTCTGAAGAGTTATAGTGGGTTTTGGATTTTTTTATTATTCCTTTTAAAAAAAAGGCTTTTCAAAATGTGGCAATAATTTTGACACCTGTTTTTAATAGAAATAACATATACATCTAAAAGGACAGTTTGGTTTCCCCCCCTCCCACCCGATTCTGGAGTAACTTCTTTATAGACATGGCAAAAAATTCTGTGGAGGGGTCAAAGGAAGACTTGACCAAAATGACAGAAGAGGACTTGTTGCGCTGGAGCAAAGAAGAGCTAGTGAAGAGGCTGAAGAAAGTGGAGAATGAGAAGATGAACTTGATGGTGGAGCATAGCAACTTGATGAAGGATGTGAACCGCAGGCTCCAGGTTCACCTACATGAGATCAGGGGCTTGAAGGAAGTTAATCAGAAGCTGCAAGATGATAACCATGAACTTAGGGAGCTCTGCTGTTTCTTGGACGATGACCGGCAGAAAGGGAAAAAGCTGTCGAGAGAATGGCAGAGGTTCGGGAGACACACAGCTGGCGTGATGTGGAAGGACGTGGGGATGTACCAGCAGAAGCTGAAAGAGTTGGAGGCCAAGCAGGAGTGCCTCATGCGGGAGAACGTGGAGCTCAAGGAGATAGTCCTCATGTTGGATGAAGAGAGGAATGGAGCAGGCTCCCGAAGCTCCATAGACAGCCAGGCCAGCCTCACCAATTTAAATGGGGGTTCTGGCACTAGGGATGTTGGGGATGGAAGTAGCACCTCCAGCACTGGCAGTGCAGGAAGTCCGGATCATCACCATCATCCCCTTCACCATCACAAACCAGTTGAGAATAAGGCTGGGGCTATCCGGCGATCTATGGATGACCTCTCGGCACCACTACACCACAGGAGCATTCCCAACGGTCTCAATGGTAAGTCTTTGGCTTTCCAACCCACTGTCTCATTTCTGTGCTAGAAACGCAAGACTTCCAAAGGTGTAGGTATGCCTTATTTTTGCACTAGAAGGAGACTGACTTCCAAACTTCTCCTTCTAAGGTGCTTTACCAGAATTACATTGGCTTCATGCAAGGCCTGTTAATCTTGTAACCTGAAATTTGCCTGCCTCTCCACCCAGCTAACATTCACTTACTAGAATTCTTACACAAAGCTTAGAAAAGTTATGTATATGTGGTACAACTTTCAGAATCTCACAGCTGTTATGACATTTTGGGACCTGTATCTGAAAAAAGTAACTTTCCCAAAGCTCCACATATACTGTGGCTGAATATGAATTAAATTACCCCGTAATACTCTTTAGCAACCCTTGCCCTTCTAACAATCTATGCCGTTTTAACAGTGGATCATCCACCAACACCTTTTAATGCATGTTTACAGTGAGTCTATAGCTACTTTTCCGGGGAGCGGTAACAGCTGGCTCTTAGCAGCTTTGTTTAATCAACACAGTGCACAAGGATGTGATCTCTGTCATTCACTCTTGTCTCTCATGGTGCATTTTACCCATGGCTCAATGAGAGCAGCTGTCTGACTTGTAGCAGTGTTACCTTAACACTTCAAAATTCCTGCTTTTTAGATTTTTGTACGACAGGTTACATGAGATGTGTGACTTCTGTGCTACATTGGGGAAGTCATAGTTGGACTTTCCATTTTTTATGCATCACCATCCATCCAGGAAAAGAGACAGTTCCTTCTGATCATGGAAGTCTTGCCAAGTTGAATTCATTAGCATGTGTAAAAGGATTTTGATGTCATGGAGATGCATACAGGTTTTGGATGAGCGCAGGCCCCGCAGTGAAAGCTGACCTCTTCTGGCTCAAATTGTGGCATTGTGAATTATATACATTTTAAAGGGTTCCCTGACTGTTTGACTTCAGAACAGCATTGTTGATGTTTACACATTGCTAAGTGTTTGCTATGGGGATTTTATGTTCTTTTTTTTTCCTTCTCCTACGGACATCCCAACATAAAGCCTGATGAATTAATTTTATTAAATTGATTGATGTTTTTACATTATGTTTTCACATCTTTGTCATTCAGCCTTGAATGATTACTTTTCTCTTTAGTTGCCTGCTAGAGGAAAAGCATAGAAAGCCTATTGAGAAGAGCAGTTTAAGGGCTTATTTGTAAAAGTCTTAGGTGTTTAGCTCTGTAGTTCTTCTCTAGCTCAACAACTGTCTCTAACCGAATAGTATGAGTTTCAGAATACTATGGTATAGAATGATATATATATCTTACTCTTTGTGGGTGTGTTTGTTTGTGTTCTAATCTGTACTTTTGTAGGGAACAAACTGCGTACTAATCAGCTATTCTGAGTTGATTATTAAACCCTGGTTTGAGATTGATCTATCTTGTAATAAATTTACTACTTTTATATATGTTTACACATCTTGAGCTCATCCTGTACTTAGGGCTTAGTGAGCAACAAGCCTTAGTTAGCAGATGACAGCATGATAATTTTATGCGGATGTGTGTATGACTTAATACAGACAGCCCATTATAATTCTTCTCCCTTGCTTTCCGAATCTAGTTCAAATAAAACTCAGGATATTGTTGCTGGAAAGTGTCCAAACCTTTGTATTTGCATGGAACAAAAGTTGTGTGAAGCGGCGATGAGCCTGTTTTAAGTATCCCTGCCTTCTGGATTTTTGCACACTGATTAACTGAAGTGGGTTATTTCTTGAATATTGCAGGATGAGACTTTGGTTTAATTTGAGGCCCTTACTTGGGCAAAGTGTTGTGTTGGGATGTCTAGAAAAGTAAGCACTACAGTGTGTTTAGTTTATCACAAATTATCTTTTCCCTGTTTTTGCTTGAAAATTAGTCTCTCTTGTCTTCATTTGAGCCATTGGTGGCTCTTGACCATAACAAGGGTATTTCCCCAGTCCTCCAATTTGAGAGTGAGGTATTCCTTAGTTTTGTCAATGAGCTTCTCCAATATTTGAATGTAATGTTGAAGCCACAATTAGCTTTGGGCTGTGAGAATGAGTTTGGAAGCTTCCTTTAGATAACTCATGATAATAGCTGCAAGAACTCTAAAATTCTTCTTTAGGCTGAGTGGTAGGGAAAAAAATAGAGTCAAAGCAAAGGAGGCTAGGCTAGAAGCAAGGAGATCCAGAAATTTGTCCAGGCATTGTGTCGCTAAGGTCTGCTGTTAAACTCAGTCCCAGGATGGGTATTTACAGCTGAATGGGTTGCTGGTAGGGTGATCCTATTTGTTCCTGAAATGACAAGGGAGTGTCTCTTGCCTTAGATGAAAGAGGTTCCTGAAGAGCCATGAAGTTAAGGTTTTATTTTCAAACCATAGTTTAGAAGCTGTCTTGTTTTCTTTAAGCATAATTAATCTTAACTGTGATTAAGCTTAAGTATGGTTGTTGTAGGTTTTTCGGACTCTTTGGCCATGTTCTGAAGGTTGTTCTTCCTAACGTTTTGCCAGTGTCTGTGGCCGGCATTTTCAGAGGACAGCACTCTGTCCTCTGAAGATGCTGGCCACAGAGACTGGCGAAACGTCAGGAAGAACAACCTTCAGAACACGGCCAAAGAGCCCGAAAAACCCACAACAAACATTGAAGATGGTAAATCTAAAATGACTTTCCCCATTCAAACCATTCCACAATAGCTGATCAGTATTCTGGCTACAGCAGTGACATACTGCCCTTGTTGGCTATATTATGCCTTGGAAATGTGGAACTTTATGCACAATTTATCTAGTTATATCCTTATATAAGATTATTCTCTGTACCCTTATGACTTTCTGTGTAATGCAATAATTGGTTTTCTTTAAATAAAAGCATAATCCCTAAAGGTGTAATAGTAAGATGTACAGTAAGTTGCAGTAATCAAAGTAGGAAATGTGATATATGAATGGGAGTTTTAGCTGATGGGGCTGGAGGAAGAGGGAAGGACGGATTTCCACAATGCTGTAAGGAAGGACAGCAGATACTATGCATTATTAAAGGAAATTAACTTTCTTGTGGTTGGTCTCTTACATGGAGTGCTATGGTTTCTAAAGCACTCTCCAATTTCCCATGTTACTTATGACAGTTAATAAACACTGTGAGGCTTGGCTGTCTGCACGCCGCCAATAAGATTTAATACTACTCATACAGTTGGCAACTTGATATTATAATTCTTACTTAATACAGTCATGTATTTTATGAGTTACAATAAAGTGATCTTCTGCTAAACTGTCAGACTGCTTCTTGAAGGAATTGTGGAAAGAATCTCGAACAAAGTGCTACATTTTCCAATATTGCTTAGGGGAATAATTACAATTAAAAATGAATGGATTTGGAGAGGCTTAACTGAATAATACAGGTCTCCCTGAAGAATAGATACACATCTCCTCTTCTCAGAACCTTTCCCCTTTTTTTACTGTAGAACATTTGTTCCCAAGTCTAAGACCTCAGATATCACACTTCCAAGAAGCCCTGTGGGCTTCTGGGAGTTTTAGTCTAAGAACATATGGGGCCTGTAGTTTGGAAACCAGCATTCCAAGAATGCTCTGCACAAGTTCATTAAAATGCAGCTGTTGAAGTTTGATTAAGTTGTGGTGGTTTATAATCCTAACAAAAGACTTTTTGCAAACCTGTTCCATTTGGATCACCATAATATGTTTGGTATTTTTTTTTCTGGGTTCTGATGTTTACTCAAAAAAACAATGTTTCCTAAGATTATCTCTTTCTTAAAACACTTAATTCCCAAGTCTGTCTGGTCTCTTACACGTTAGATTGGTCTTCCTTTTTCAGTCTACAGTGGTGCCCCGCATAGCGACGATAATCCGTGCAGCCAAAATCGTTGCTATACGGATTCGTTGCTATGCGAAATAAAAAAGCCCATAGGAATGCATTAAAACCTGTTTAATGCGTTCCTATGGGCAAAAAAACCTACCTTTATGCGAAAATCCTCCATACGGCCGCCATTTTCGCTGCCCGGTAAGTGAGGAATGGGAGCGAAAACACAGAGGGTGGCCATTTTTTAAAACCTGGCGGCCATTTTGGAACCGCCGATCAGCTGTTGGGAAAACATTGTTATGCGAAAATCAGTAAGCACAAAGTGATACTTTCCCACTAGAAACATTGTTGTGCGATCGCAAAAACGATCACAAAAAAATCATCGCTATGCGGATTTCTTGTTAAACGAGGCGCCCGTTAAGTGAGGCACCACTGTACTTTATCCTTTGGAGATGAAGGTACTGTATATCTTCTCTTTGCATCCATTCCCATGACTGATGATAGAAACCAGGATATGCCTCCTTTCATTGTGGGCTGACTGCAGGAAACCAACTTTACAGTGTTGGTTCTGTGAATCTTATTGTCAACTGACTAATTGGAGTACTAGCTCTTCCCTGTCTGATTCCAAGGAAACATTGATGTGCTAGTTACAGGAGCGTATGTGGTAACTTCCTAAGCTTCTCCTGTAGGCTGTCAAACCACCCCACCCTACCTTCTGGTGGAGGATTCTGGTCGTGGAAAAATCACTTGGCAGTTGAGTGCTTTTAGATTATTTTCTATCTTGAGAAACAAAAACAAAGAGAAAGAAGTGTCATATAGTATAGGAGTTGAACCATTCATTGTTGTTGTCTAGTCGTTTAGTCATGTCCGACTCTTCGTGACCCCATGGAACCAGAGCACGCCAGGCCCTCCTATCTTCCACTGCCTCCCGGAGTTGTGTCAGATTCATGTTGGTTGCTTCAGTGACACTGTCCAACCATCTCATCCTCTGTCGTCCCCTTCTCTTGCCTTCACATTTTCCCAAAATCAAGGTCTTTTCCAAGGAGTCTTCTCTTCTCATGAGTTGGCCAAAGTACTGGAGCCTCAGCTTCAGGATCTGTCCTTCCAGTGAGCACTCGGGGTTAATTTCCTTCAGAATGGATAGGTTTGACATCCTTGCAGTCCAGGGGACTCTCTAGTCTAGAGTGTCCTCCAGCACCACAATTCAAAGGCATCAATTCTTCGGCGGTCAACTTTCTTTATGGTCCAGCTCTCGCTTCCATACATCACTACAGGAAAAACCATAGCTTTGACTATTCGGACTTTTGTTGGCAAGATGATGTCTCTGCTTTTTAAGATGCTGTCAAGGTTTGTCATCGCTTTTCTCCCAAGAAGCAGGCATCTTTTAATTAAAGTGGCGAGGCACTCCCATTTCTTTAAGGACTTGCCATAGTTTACTGTGGTCCACACAGTCAAAGGCTTTTGCCTAGTTAATGAAGCAGAAGTAGATGTTTTTCTGGAACTCTTTGACTTTCTCTATAATCCAGTGCATGTTTGCAATTTGATCTGTAGTTCCTCTACCCCTTCGGAATTCAGCTTGTACTTCTGGGAGTTCTCGGTCCACATACTGCTGAAGCCTACTTTGGAGGATTTTGAGCAAAACCTTGCTAGCGTGTGAAATGAGTGCAATTGTACGGTAGTTGGAGCATTCTTTGGCACTGCCCTTCTTTGGGATTGGGATGTAGACTGATCATTTCCAATCCTCTGGCCATTGTTGGGTTTTCCAAACTTGCTGGAATATTGAATGTAGCACCTTAACAGCGTCATCTTTTAAGATTTTAATTAGTTCAACTGGAATGCCATCACCTCCACTGGCCTTGTTGTTAGCCAGGCTTTCTAAGGCAAACTTGACTTCATTCTCCGGGATGTCTGGCTCAAGGTCAGCAACTACATTGTCTGGGTTGTCCAGGATATCAAAATCTTTCTGGTATAATTCCTCTGTGTATTCTTGCTATCTCTTCTTGATGTCTTCTGCTTCTTTTAGGTCCCTTCCATTTTCGTCCTTTATCATGTCCATGTTTGCACAAAATGTTCCTCTAATATCTCCAATTTTCCTGAACAGATCTCTGGTTTTTCCTTTTCTGTTATGTTCCTCTATTTCTTTGCATTGTTCATTTAAGAAGGCCTTCTTGTCTCTCCTTGCTATTCTTTGGAAGTCTGCATTCAATTTTCTGTATCTTTCCCTATCTCCCTTACATTTTGTTTCCCTTCTCGTCTCTGCTATTTCTAAGGCCTCATTGGACAGCCACTTTGCTTTCTTGCATTTCCTTTTCTTTTGGATGGTTTTTGTTGCTGCCTCCTGTACAGTGTTACGAGCCTCTATCCATCGTTCTTCAGGCACTCTGTCCACCAAATCTAGTTCCTTAAATCTGTTCTTTACTTCTGTATTCTTTATTTCTGTATTCATAAGGGATGTGGTTTAGATTATACCTGAGTAGCCCAGTGGTTTTTCCTACTCTCTTCAATTTAAGCTTGAATTTTGCTATGAGAAGCTGATGATCAGAGCCACAGTGAGCTCCAGGTCTTGTTTTTGCTGACTGTATAGAGCTTCTCCATCTTTGGCTGCAGAGAATATAATCAATCTGATTTCGATATTGCCCAACCTGTTGATTTCCATGTATAGAGTTGCCTCTTGTGCTGTTGGAAAAGAGTGTTTGTGATGACCAGCTTGTTCTCTTGACAAAACTCTATTAGTCTTTGCCCTGCTTCGTTCTGAACTCCAGGCCAAACTTCCCTGTCTCTTGATTCCCCACTTTAGCATTCCAGTCCCCTAGAATGAGAAGAACATCTTTCTTTGGTGTCAGTTTTAGAAGGTGTTGTAAATCTTCATAAAATTGTTCAATTTCAGTCTCCTCCGCAATGGTGTTTGGTGCATAAACTTGGATTATTGTGATGTTGAAAGGTCTGCCTTGGATTTGTATTGACATCATTCTATCATTTTTGAGATTATATCCCATTACAGCTTTTCCCACTCTTTTGTTGACTATGAGGGCTACTCCATTACTTCTATGGGATTCTTGCCCACAATAGTAGATATGATAATCATCTGAGCTGAATTCACCCATTCCTGTCCATTTTAGTTCACTGATGCCTAGGATGTCAATGTTTATTCTTGCCATCTCCTGTTTGACCACACCCAGCTTACCAAGGTTGATAGATCTTACATTCCAGGTTCCTATGCAGTATTTTTCTTTGCAGCATTGGACTTTCCTTTCACTTCCAGGCACATCCACAGCTGAGCGTCCTTTCAGCTTTGGCCCAACCACTTCATTAGCTCTGGAGCTACTTGTACTTGTCCTCTGCTCTTCCTCAGTAGCATGTTGGACGCCTTTCGACCTGAGGGGCCCATCTTCCAGTGTCATATTTTTTAGCCTTTTGTTTCTGATCATGGGGTGTTCTTGGCAAAGATACTGGAGTGGCATTGCAATTTCCTACTCTAGGTGGATTGCATTTAGTCGGAACTCTTCACTATGTCCTGTCCGTCTTGGGTGGCCCTGCACGGCATAGCCCATAGTTTCCCTGAGTTACTCAAGCCCCTTCGCTACGACAAGGCAGCAATCCATGAAGGGGGTTGAACCATTACTTCAGGATATTTGTGCACTTGCATGTGTGGCTTTGGGAAGAGTGAAAAATTGGGAAGGAATTGTTTAAGGAAATGGTGACCTTTGTGGGTTTGCCACAGTGTGTCCATCCTGTGTAAAATCATCGATGTCCTAGCCCTGATACAGAGGAGGACCTGCTTTGTTCTTTGGGGGCCATTGCATGGGATTCCTCTGTGTCACAGTTCTCAGATTTTTTGGGATCATATCCCTTTTTGAGGGTCCTTCATGCCTCCCCACATCATCTATCCCCATTTTGGTTAAAAATATAGTTTAAAGTTAAAAATAAATGCAATCTTGGTGTTGTTTTAACTTATATTTCATGAATCTTTGGACACATTATGGTGAAGAGAAGGGTAATTTGACTTACGACATTTCAGATGATGAATGTAAGCCCTCCATGTTAAATGTGTAAGCCTGAGGTTTGAGTCAAATTCTTTTTAGGGGAACCTGGTTCTATTCACAAAATTCTTTCTGGTTTGAGGGTTTGTGATTCTCATCAATCCGTGTTACTGATAGTCTGTCGTAGGGTATCATAATGATCTCTTCATTCTGGAGCCAGACCAAAGTACCATGTGATATGTCAGCAGTAACCTGTGGTAAGCATATTCATCCTGTCTTTCCACAAAATATGGCTGATGGAATAAAAATAAAATGTTCAAAATAAAGCAGAGATAACAACAAGTTAAAAGCAAAAAAATTAAAAGAAAAAAGACAACAGAGTGAATGAAAACAATACATTGCTAAGCCACTGGAAGGTCACCCCTCTGCCTCATTGTAAGCATAGGGAAGATGGCCCTAGCTCCATCTATCAGTAAGAAAGGAACAGTTGCAGGGAGCTTTGTCCTCTCAGTGCTTAGCTTCACCTGTGAGTCCTCTGGGAGTGTATTGCCCCTCTCATCTTTTGTCTAGGAGGCTATGGACTACAGGTGCACCTCGGTTTATGAATTTAATGCGTCCTGCGGAACGTTACGTAATGCAAAAAATTCGTAAACTGAAATGCGGATTGCCATAGGAACTGGGCGCGGCACTACAAACCTCCAGGCACAATGCATTCTGGGGAAACTTTCTTTGTACTCCAAAAAAAAAAAAAAAAGTAAACCGAGATATTATTTTCAAATGGATTTTGCTTCGTAAACTGAAAATTACGTTAACCGAGGCGTTCGTAAACCGAGGTACCACTGTACTTGGTTATGTGTTGGTGCTTTTGTCACTTGCCTTGTTGCTGTTGCCTTCATCTGTTGCAAATCACCCTGAAGGGCATGCAATCAAAAGTTGCAATATAAATTTATTTTATTTACTTGATTTATATCCCATACTGGCATGTGCAGTTAGGTATGACAAAGGCTTGTCTGACTTCCAGAGAAATGCTGTTAAGTCAGGCCATACAGAGTTCGATGGAGCTAAGGTTTAAGTCTGGGCAAGGCGGGTTATCATGTTCCTGGGGAGTGAGAACTGAGCTATAGTACTCCCTAAAATCTTCCTCCGCAGCTGCGTACAGACTGTTTTATTTGTGTTGACCAGGGTGCACAAGTACACACATGAAGGTGTGTTCACTCAGTTTCAAGGGGAATTTTTGCCTGCTATCCAAAGTGGAAAGGGCCGAATGATTGTGACTTTGTCGACATGAAATATTCTTTGTGGATGGATTGTAGGTTGAGGGGCTGGAGCGAGGCTCAAGGCGCATGTCCATATTTTTCCCTCTATGAACTGTTAATATATGGCACGTCCAATCCTTCACCACATTTTGGTCTTTTGGTTTTGTGAATCAGCCCTTGGTCTCCCTTTGGGCAGCTATGCTGTTGGAAAAACTTGTGCTGCAAATAATAGATTCCCAAAGCTTTGTTATAATCTGCTCATGTGTGCAAGCATGGTTTGTCCCATTTCTTGGCTGCTTGTGTGGGAAGGAACTATTTGAATATAAGCCAACATCCCCCCCCCCCGGACCCTCCACCTCTGGGCAGGAGGAGGGGTTGAGGCTGAAGCCTTTCTTTCAGGCCATCCAGCTTTAGACACTCAGAGGTGGTTAAAATGGATATTATGACCTGATGATAAGACCTGTACTGTATAAGTTTCATGTGTGAAGAAATTGGGTTGATTTCTTTGGTATTCTCTCTCTTCAGGATTCATTCATGAGGTTTCCTGTGAACCTGATCTGGAGATTGGAGGTAGTGTGCATATTCTAAAGACTTCAGTGGCTGCTCTCTGATAACCATCAGTATTCATTGTAATCCATCTTAAGTGCCTCTTGGAAAAAGCCATGAATACATATGCAAATGTTGTCTCTTATCTGGGCTACAGTATTTTGACTGGCATTGAAAAAGTTTTGCCCCCAGAGCAGGGTGTAGCAGTGCTGGTAAGGCTGTCATACAGTACTTGCTGATATAAATTCCAAACCCTTGAATTTGTTGTTGAGAAATCTTTATTCTAAGACTTTTTCCTGCTTCTGTTCTTTGCTACCTTGTGGGAAATTTTGCTTCCTCATGCCAGGCACTTTTCTTCTTTAGAAGAAGGAAATTAGAATATAAAAGAGGTGTGTGTAGATGTCTTATTATTTTTATATGTGTTAAGGAGATGCAAGGTATTGTTTTATACAAATATATTACCTTGAAGGCAAGGGCTGTAAAGAAAGGCAGTAAAGAAAAGCAGATACGCATTGAAGGGCGAGATAATGTAAAAAGCCTCACTTTTTTTTTGGTAAATAGTTTGTTAGAAAACATTTCCTTCTTCATGGATTGCTGCCTTGTCGTGGCGAAGGGGCTTGAGTAACTCAGAGAAACTATGGGCTATGCCGTGCAGGGACACCCAAGACGGACAGGACATAGTGGAGAGTTCCGACTAAACGCAATCCACCTGGAGTAGGAAATGGCAAGCCACTCCAGTATCTTTGCCAAGAACGCCCCATGATCAGAAACAAAAGGCTAAAAGATATGACGCTGGAAGATGGGCCCCTCAGGTCGGAAGGCGTCCAACATGCTACTGAGGAAGAGCGGAGGACAAGTACAAGTAGCTCCAGAGCTAATGAAGTGGTTGGGCCAAAGCCGAAAGGACGCTCAGCTGTGGACGTGCCTGGAAGTGAAAGGAAAATCCAATGCTGCAAAGAAAAATACTGCATAGGAACCTGGAATGTAAGATCTATGAATGTTGGGAAGCTGGAGGTGGTCAAACAGGAGATGGCAAGAATAAACATCGACATCCTGGGCATCAGTGAACTAAAATGGATAGGAATGGGCGAATTCAGCTCAGATGATTATCATATCTACTATTGTGGACAAGAATCCCGTAGAAGGAATGGAGTAGCCCTCATAGTCAACAAAAGAGTGGGAAAAGCTGTAATGGGATACAATCTCAAAAATGATAGAATGATGTCAATACGAATCCAAGGCAGACCATTCAACATCACAATAATCCAAGTTTATGCACCAACCAGCATTGCTGAGGAAACTGAAATTGAACAATTCTATGAAGATTTACAACGTCTTCTAGAACTGACACCGAAGAAAGATGTTCTTCTCATTCTAGGGGACTGGAATGCTAAGGTAGGGAGCCAAGAGATAAAAGGAACAACAGGGAAGTTTGGCCTTGGAGTTCAGAACGAAGCAGGACAAAGGCTAATAGAGTTTTGTCAAGAGAATAAGCTGGTCATCACAAACACTCTTTTCCAACAACACAAGAGGCGACTCTATACATGGAAATCACCAGATGGGCAATATCGAAATCAGATTGATTATATTCTCTGCAGCCAAAGATGGAGAAGCTCTGTACAGTCAGCAAAAACAAGACCTGGAGCTGACTGCGGTTCTGATCATCAGCTTCTCATAGCAAAATTCAAGCTTAGACTGAAGAGATTAGGAAAAACCACTGGGCCACTCAGGTATAATCTAAACCAAATCCCTTATGAATACACAGTGGAAGTAAAGAACAGATTTAAGGAACTAGATTTGGTGGACAGAGTGCCTGAAGAACTTTGGATAGAGGCTCGTAACATTGTCCAGGAGGCAGCAACGAAAACCATCCCAAAGAAAAGGAAATGCAAGAAAGCAAAGTGGCTGTCCAACGAGGCCATAGAAATAGCAGAGAGGAGAAGGGAAGCAAAATGCAAGGGAGATAGGGAAAGTTACAGAAACTTGAATTCAGACTTCCAAAGAATAGCAAGGAGAGACAAGAGGGCCTTCTTAAATGAACAATGCAAAGAAATAGAGGAAGATAACAGAAAAGGAAAGACCAGAGATCTGTTCAGGAAAATTGGACATATTAGAGGAACATTTTGCGCAAAGCTGAACATGATAAAAGACAAAAATGGGAGGGACCTAACAGAAGCAGAAGACGTCAAGAAGAGGTGGCAAGAATACACAGAGGAATTATATCAGAAAGATGTGGATATCCCGGACAACCCAGACAATGTAGTTGCTGACCTTGAGCCAGACATCCTGGAGAGCGAAGTCAAGTGGGCCTTAGAAAGCCTGGCTAACAACAAGGCCAGTGGAGGTGATGGCATTCCAGTTGAACTATTTAAAATCTTGAAAGATGATGCTGTTAAGGTGCTACATTCAATATGCCAGCAAGTTTGGAAAACCCAACAGTGGCCAGAGGATTGGAAAAGATCAGTCTACATCCCAATCCCAAAGAAAGGCAGTGCCAAAGAATGCTCCAACTACCGTACAATTGCACTCATTTCGCACGCTAGCAAGGTTATGCTCAAAATCCTACAAGGTAGGCTTCAGCAGTATGTGGACCGAGAACTCCCAGAAGTACAAGCTGGATTCCGAAGAGGCAGAGGAACTCGAGACCAAATTGCTAACTTGCGCTGGATTATGGAGAAAGCCAGAGAGTTCCAGAAAAATATCTACTTCTGCTTCATTGACTATGCGAAAGCCTTTGACTGTGTGGACCACAGCAAACTATGGCAAGTTCTTAAAGAAATGGGAGTGCCTGACCACTTTATCTGTCTCCTGAGAAACCTATATGTGGGACAGGAAGCAACAGTTAGAACTGGTCATGGAACAACTGAGTGGTTCAAAATTGGGAAAGGAGTACGGCAAGGCTGTATATTGTCCCCCAGCTTATTTAACTTAAATGCAGAATACATCATGAGGAAGGCGGGACTGGAAGAAACCCAAGCCGGAATTAAGATTGCCGGAAGAAATATCAACAACCTCAGATATGCAGATGATACCACTCTGATGGCAGAAAGTGAGGAGGAATTAAAGAACCTTGTAATGAGAGTGAAAGAGGAGAGTGCAAAAAACGGTCTGAAACTCAACATCAAAAAAACTAAGATCATGGCCACTGGTCCCATCACCTCCTGGGAAATAGAAGGGGAAGATATGGAGGCAGTGTCAAATTTTATCTTCCTGGGCTCCATGATCACTGCAGATGGAGACAGCAGCCCTGAAATTAAAAGGCGCCTTCTTCTTGGGAGGAAAGCGATGACAAATCTGGACAGCATCTTGAAAAGCAGAGACATCACCTTGCCAACAAAAGTCCGAATAGTCAAAGCTATGGTTTTTCCTGTCGTGATGTATGGAAGTGAGAGCTGGACCATAAAGAAAGCAGACCGCCGAAGAATTGATGCCTTTGAATTGTGGTGCTGGAGGAGGCTCTTGAGAATCCCCTGGACTGCAAGGAGAACAAACCTATCAGTTCTAAAGGAAATCAACCCTGAGTGCTCACTGGAAGGACAGATCCTGAAGCTGAGGCTCCAGTACTTTGGCCATCTAATGAGAAGAAAAGACTCCCTGGAAAAGACCCTGATGTTGGGAAAGTGTGATGGCAAGAGGAGAAGGGGACGACCGAGGATGAGATGGCTGGACAGTGTCTGCGAAGCAACCAACATGAACCTGACACAACTCCGGGAGGCAGTAGAAGACAGGAGGGCCTGGCGTGCTCTGGTCCATGGGGTCACGAAGAGTCGGACACGACTAAATGACTAAACACACACAGAAAACATTTCATTTCCTTCTTGATGGTTTTGTCCTTCAGTATCACCAATGCTTGGATTTAGACCTTTTTGTTTTCTTATACTGCACCTGACAGAATAGAAAATGCCCAGACTGTGGGTTGTAGTCTCAGATGGAACCCAGGGCCAGGATCCGTGAGGTGCCTCCTCAAGAGAGCTCTCAAACAAGAAGCAGCAGTAGCTGTTGGTATTTCTTCTTCCTTTTCGCAGTTACATGAGAAATATAATGTAAAAGGTTCTACTTTACTGCACATAGTACTTGTGGTGCTTAATTAGCTAAATCTTGTCATTAGTTCATGTAACATGGGCCAGAATCCTACAGTATTGAAAATTTACATGTATGGGAGTGAAATTGCATAAGTCACAGTGACAAATTGCTGCTAATTAACAAGGTGCTGGCACTGTTACTCAACATGTGTGTGCATATCATGAACTCCTCCAGCACCTCATTAATTAGCAGCAGTTTGCTGCCATGACTTATGCAGTCTTATTTATGGGTATGTAAATTGGCAATAGGATTCTGGCCATACTGTTTAACATCAGAATCCAGTAGATGTATGCTCATAGAGTAAGTCCCATTGACCTCAATGTAGCTTATTCCCAAATATGATTCATTTTTTCCTTTCATATTTATTAAAACATCACTTTCTCTGTTTTGTAAGATGTCAGGATTCTGTACAGTCAAGAAAGCAATTTAAAATACGTTGAGCAAATTATGATATAAAACATATAAAATATTTCGAATTAAATGTACATTTAAATTTTTGAAATGTTTTAAATTATATTACATTTTAAAATTAAAAAGTTTAATTTTAACTGTGTCCTATCATGACAAAATCCTTAGACTCCAGAGGCTTTGACGAAGACCCATATTTTACTTTGGCTCAGTTATGAGGTGCCTCCAGAAATAGGGGGCTGTATAACCAGGTGCTTCAAGTGGGAGGCTCTCTCCCATGTTTCCATCTAATGTGGGATGAAGAGTTGAGCATCTTTGACAGAGCCCAGTGTTCAAATATAAGATTCGTTGTTATGTGCTGTCATGTCGGAACTGACTTACACTGACCCTAATAGGGCTTTTAAGGTAAGTGAGGTATTTAAGGAGTGGTTTTACCTGTTCCACACTCCCACTGAGCTTCCATGACTGAGTGGTGGCTCAAACCCAGGCCTCCTAAGTCCTAGTTCATCACTGTGTCCACACTGAAACGGATCCTAATAACTTTCCACTATCTGTGTACAGTGGTGCCTCACATAACAGGCGCCCCGTTTAACGACAAATCCGCATAGCGACGATGATTTTGCGATCGCTTTTGCAATCGCATAACAATGTTTCCTATGGGGGAAAATCGCTTTGCGATGATCAGTAAGCTGTTTCGCTTACCGATTTCCACATAGCGATGTTTTTCCCCCAGCTGATCGGGGGTTCCAAAATGGCCACCGGGTAAAACAGGGGTGGATTCCTCGCTTACTGGGCAGCTAAAATGGCCGCCGTATGAAGGATTTTCGCTTAAAAGGCAAATTTTAAGCCCATAGGAATGCATTGGAGGGGTTTCAATGCATTCCTATGGGCTTTTTTATTTCGCATAGCGACGAATCCGTATAGCGACAATTTTTGCTGCACGGATTATCGTCACTATGCGGGGCACCACTGTATATGTATAGACAGGCTTTGCCTGTTAAGTTGTTAGTGCCTGGTCTTGTAGGTGTTATTATAGGACAGCGATGGTGAACCTATGGCATGTGTGCCACAGCTGGCATGCGGAGCCCTTTCTGCCGGCACGCGAGCCATAGGTCGCCGGATCGCTATTCCCCCCCTCCCCGCAGCCAAAACTGAGTAGTGCTGGTGCCTGGACAGGCGGTGGGTCAGGATCCGGAGCAGCTGGTGCTGGCGGCAGATCCAGAGTAGGGTCTCGAGGCATAGGATTCCCCCTTCTGCCGCCACTTCCGGTTTGGCCACCACTGCGGCACGCCACCCACTCCCCCCCCCCCCCAGTTTGGGCACACAAGCCCAAAAAGGTTTGCCACCACTGTTATAGGAGATTAAGGAGAGAGAGCTCAGATTGTTTGGGGTCTGGACTAAAATGCGAATGTACAATGTGTAGCTCTTTTAGTATTTCTTGATTGCATAATCAACAGCAAAGCATCACGAGAGCCCACTAAGTTGCCTGCTCCTGGACTAGAATCTGGAGAACACGTTGGTTCTCAGAAATAAATGTCCGATTGAAAATCAGGAAAAACTTTGTAACTGTTTAGAGCAGTAAGACAGTGGAGCCAATTACCTTGAGACGTGGTGAGTGCTCCAACACCGGAGGGATTCAGGAGAATACATTCAGGAGAAACGTAAGACAACTACCTGGAAAAATATCCTTTGATTTTTATTCCTGCATCAAGCAGGGTGTTGGACTTGATTGTCTCATAGGCCTCTTCCAACTTCACTATTCTATGATTCTATTATAAAGACTTGGCTACAGAGCAATATATATATCAAGAAGACTGCTCCCATGTTATTGAAGTACTTTAGTTCAACTTTTCATCTGACTCTCCTCCTGTTTGTTATTCACTTGTATTTATATGGTGCTTTTACGTTAAGATGTCAAAGAAGTGTATAAGAAAAATAAAGCACATAATGCAAAACAGTGCAGAGTTACTTTGCAACATTAGGATTATGTGCAAAACAGTTAAAGCTGAGCTATACTGAGAGGGCTTGCAAAAACCAATAGGAAAAATATTGAAATTTTTTTTGAATAGTTACACCATACCTGAGGAAGTACAGTAATATGTCATATAGTGGGTGCCACCACCTTAAAGGCCCTCCTCCATTATCAGGGATTATCAAGACGGTCTTTCCAGGTGACCTGAAGAACTTAATGGGTTTATAAATGTGAAAATTATCTTTCAGATAGCCAGCATGGATGGTTACTTGCTTCAGTGTCTGGCTGTGTTCAACCAAGGTAGACTTTAGTGAGTAATTTATGTACGGGTAGATTGACTTTCTAGAAGCCTTAGGGATGGGAAAGGACCAAAGGAAACCTGCTGAGATTTTTTATCTGTGCCAATTATGCTATTGACTGATGCGTCTGCTGCAATAGTCCAGCGTGACTATCTAGTTCACTGAAGAATTGCTATCTCAGAGAGGTAGGGGGGTTAAGAGAGTGGAAAGATCGCCACTAGTATTATTGATTCCTGCTTGTAAATGTTCACTTATAGACCTAGAGGGCACAATATATTACAATAAACTTGGGGTATAGAAATGTTATTTAAAAGGAAATAGCTATACAGTAGCCTGAAGGTAGGTACTAATCTTTCATATAGGCCATTAAGTTACCATAGCATGCTTCTACTCTTCCTCTCACCCTCCCCACCTCACTCTCTATTGCTTTAGGGCGATTTCTTTCTGTTTTCATTAGGGTATTGGCAATCAATGTGTATGTTTGCTGGGATTAAATTAATGAGGCCAGAAAGATTAACAGGGGACATAGGCAGGAGACTGGTCTAGCTCATTGGCAGTCACCCAGAAGTTCCCAAAGGCCATTTGGATAGAGACATTGTTATAAAGATTTAAAGCAGGGGTGTCCAACCTTTCACCTTCCCTGGGCCACATTAGAAGATGAAAATTTGGTTTGGGCTGCACATACATTTGGTTTGGGCTGCATGGGGGGCAGCCTTAGCCGTCCTCCGCAGCCCCGCTCCAAGCGTGCTTACCGGCAGCTGCAGTCTCAGACAGCAAAGGCTGCCAGCTTCGATTCCGGTGGCTTTATGGGGCCGGGAGGGGGTCCACCTATTGACGGGGACGGCACAATGTAGTCACAAAGCCCCCCTATCCCCTCCCCTCCCACTCCTTCCTTCCTTCCCTCTCTCCCCCCTACCATTGTGACGTGCCCCAGCCGCATTCCGGCCCCAAGCGCCGGCAGTGTAACTTGAAACTTTGGAATTTCTTTTAAAATAAAAAATTGCACTGGGTTGCATTATGAGCCGACCTGGGCCACATGCGGCCCTTGGGCCGCAGGTTGGACAAGCCTGATTTAAAGCATACATAAATAGGCAAGGTTCTCTCTTTATTGGTAGTCTTGTCCTGCCAGCTCCAAAGCTTCAGGGATACTTAGTGGTAGATTCTAAAATCAATAGGACAGCATGTTCTAAAACCTTCTCACTGCTATGAATATAGAAATCTCTTGCTGGAGTTCCTGAAAGAATGTGCAGGCATCAGTCAGTCCCTGGAGCGAGAAGGGAATTCTGGTGTTGTCGGGATACCTGTTTAAATCTCTTTTCTTTACCTGCATGATTTTCTGAATACGTTAGTATTAAGAGCACGGACCAGGACACCTAGCATTTTGGGGCCAAATCTGTTCCATAGTCAAACTGTTTTCTAGAGCTGAGGACAGCCAGATACAGTACTTGCAACCAAGGAGGACAAGAAGTAGAAGTTGCTGGAAAAACTGGTTATACAGGTCCAACAGCTCTGGTTTGAGAGCTTGTCCATTTCTCCTTACTGATGGAGGTACAGATAGCCTTCCAATCTTCTGAGATTGGTAAATTGAGTAAGTACCAACTTTGCTGGGGGTGTGTGGTGGCAATATGTGGCCTGCGTACTTTCACTGCAATTGTAAATCCACCCACATTTACAATTTAAGTACTATGGGGCCTTATATAAGCAACACACTTTGCTTTGTTCCTTTCTCCACCACACTTCTATTTTCACATGTTGCTTGCTAACATACATGCACTGAAATTTGAAATGCACTATTTGTCTGGCATTTATTTCAGGTTTTTAAAATTTTTGTCCCTGTAGAAACATGTGGCAGTTCCTAAAGGTACAAATCTATATAATTCTGTTTAATTCAGCGACTCCCTTTCTTAGAGGTGTTCTGGTTAATGGGTAGCTAGTTGGGCTCAGACTTGAGATTTGAACTCTTCTTAATCATGAAGGTTATCTTGGGCCAGTCATATTCCCTCTGCCCAGCCTACCTCACTGTGTTGTGATGATGAACTGGGGAAC
The DNA here is from genome assembly GCF_051106095.1 of Pogona vitticeps. Lineage (NCBI taxonomy): Eukaryota > Metazoa > Chordata > Lepidosauria > Squamata > Agamidae > Pogona > Pogona vitticeps. The sequence goes on along the minus strand of NC_135783.1, from coordinate 337,350,842 downwards.
AATAGACCTGTGTATAGCTCTGAGTTCACTGATGGAAAGCCAAGTTATGAGAAGATCTATCTATTTTGGAAAGAAAGGCACTGTAGAAAGTTTAAAAACACCTGGTCAAGAGGCTTCGGGCACTGATACTAATTACTAATTCCTGTTGACAATTTAGATAACAGAAATTGAAAACATGTTTAGTTGCTTTTTAGAGGTGCATTATTACAAAGGATCAGATTAATGTAAGAGGTGGGTTTGCTAGAAGTGAATGCCTCCTCATTCATCCTGAAACCCTCTCTGTATCTTCCCTTCCACAGGACCCTGCAGTCTGTTTTAGGGAAACCTGGCTCCTCCTTCTGGAGCAGATTTGGAGGACATGGTAGGGGATTGCAAGTGGGATGGGGAGTCAGTTTGGCTTGTGTGGCTTGTGTCGGTGGTGGAAAGACACTGTTGGATGTAACACCCGGAGTGCTGTGTTCAGACATAAACTGCTTGGGGAATTTGTGATATGGGGAGAGGTTGATTCATTTGACATCAGGGTGATCTGGAACTAGATAGAAGGGATATGGCAAATAAAATGACTCATTCTTAAAAATCCAAAACACAAGTGTCTTGGCACAGAAAATGCATTGCTAGAATTTATTGGCTAGGCAGATAAAAACCTTATCTTCAGGCAGTATTTCCTAATTTGCATCCCAGACCCAGAAGAAACCCAATTTTGTGAATTGGTTGATTTGCTAAGTAAGTGAAGTGGCCCATTCAGTCCAGTTATCTTAATTCTTTTATTAGATGTCTTCAGAAATTACATGAGCAAAGTATCAAAGTAGCATAGTCCTTGCTTCATTGTTACTCCACTGCAGAATACAGTACTGCTCTTAAGTACAGTATGGATGTTCTTTTGAGCCATCATGGCAAATTCCTGTTAACAGAACTATTTTTGCACGTATTGCACACAGAGAAATAACTTTTAGAAATGAAGATTGCTGTATATAACAACTCTTAAACGTGTCTCCTCATTGGGAGAAAGACAGCCTAAAAATGACACTAAATAAAATAAACAAAACCAACAGATATGGTTTCACTCTGGACTGTAATGCATTGAACAATAAGAATACTGGAGTTTTATAGTGATATATACAGTAGAGGTATATATTGTATGTGCTGAAGCTTGCATGTGTAGTATATTGAAACAAAGTTTTGAACAAGAGGTTCACTTTAAAATGAATGCATTTATTACAGCATAAATTTTCATGGATTCATCTTCAGACCCACTAAATGCTACCCAAAGTTGATGCAGGATGATCTTAGGCAGTAAACTCAGAAGGAAATGAAATGCAAAAAACCCAGATGATGATGAAATGCCATTTGGTTTATGGAAGCTTATACTAAACCCTATTAAGTCTTTTAAATGACACGAGAGTCTGTTTTTTTTTCTGCAGCTGGAAGTGATGAGAATCCCAACATCTCCTTTTCTTCTAGAATAAATGGGCATATGTAGCCTTGAGAAAAGAATATTGAAGGGAGATATGATATAACTCTCTAAATAAATGAAAGGTTTTCATACAGAGGAGGCGGAGGGTCTGTTCCCAATTATTCTAGCATGCAGGACATGTAATAATGGGCTCAAGCGACAAGAAGCCAGATTTTGGCTGAATATCAGGAAAACAATTCCCTAAATGCTAGAGCAATAGGACAGTGGAACGAATTATTTTGGGAGGTGTTAAATGCTTCAGCCCCCTTCACAAATTGCTGCCTTGTTGTGGTGAAGGGGTTTGAGTAATTCAGAGAAGCTATGGGCTATGCCATGCAGGGATACCCAAGACATACAGGTCATAGTGAAGAGTTCTGGCGAAACGCGATCCACCTGGAGCAGGAACTGGCAAGCCACTCCAATATCTTTGCCAAAAAAAACCCATGAACAGAAACAAAAGACTAAAAGATGGAAGACGACCCCTCAGGTTGGAAGGCGTCCAACATGCTACTGAGGAAGAGCATGGAGGAAGTGAAAGGAAGGTCCGATGCTGCAAAGAAAAATATTGCATAGGAACCTAGAATGTAAGATCTATGAACCTTGGGAAGCTGGAGGTGGTCAAACAGGAGATGGCAAGAATAAACGTTGACATCCCAGGCGTCAGTGAACTAAAATGGATGGGAATGGGCAAATTCAATTCAGACTTTTATCATATCTACTATTGTGGGCAAGAATCCCATAGAAGAAACGGAGTAGCCCTCATAGTCAACAAAAAAGTGGGAAAAGCTGTACTGGGATATAATCTCAAAAATAATAGAATGATTTCAATATGAATCCAAGGCAGACCTTTCAACATCCCAGTAATCCAAGTTTATGCGCAAACCATCGATGCTGAAGAGGCTGAAACTGACCAACTCTATGAAGACTTACCACACTTTCTAGAACTGACACCAAGGAAAGATGTTCTTCTCATTATACGGGACTGGAATGCTAAAGTAGGGAGTCAAGAGATAAAAGGAACAACTGGGAAGTTTGGCCTTGGAGTTCAAAACGAAGCAGGACAAAGGTTAATAGATTTTTGTCAAGAGAACAAGCTGGTCATCACAAATACTCTTTTCCAACAAAACAAGAGGCGACTCTACACATGGACATCACCAGATGGGCAATACCATAATCAGATTGATTATGTTCTCTGCAGCCAAAGATGGTGAAGTCTATACAGTCAGCAAAAGCAAGACCTGGAGCTGATTGTGGCTCTGATCCTCAGCTTCTTATAGCAAAACGCAAGCTTAAACTGAAGAAAGTAGGAAAAACCACTGGGCTAGTCAGGTATAATCGAAATCAAATCTCTTCTGAATACACAATGGAAGTGAAGGACAGATTTAAGGAACTAGATTTGGTGCACAGAGTGCCTGAACTATGAATGGAGGCTCATAACATTGTACAGGAGGCAGCAATAAAAACCATCCCAAAGGAAAGGCAATGCAAGAAAGAAAGCAAAGTGGCTGTCCAACAAGGCCTTAGAAATAGCAGAGAGGAGAAGGGAAACAAAATGCAAGGGAGATAAGGAAAGTTACAGAAAATTGAATGCAGATTTCCAAAGAATAGCAAGGAGAGACAAGAGGGCCTTCTTAAATGAAGAGTGCAAAGAAATAGAGGAAAATAATAGAAAGGGAAGTGAGAGGTGGACCCTAAAGAAGGCTGACTGCTGAAGAATTGATGCTTTTGAATTGTGGTGCTGGAGGACACTCTAGAGAGTCCGCTGGACTACAAGGATGTCAAACCTATCCATTCTGAAGGAAATTAACTCCGAGTGCTCACTGGAAGGAAAGATCCTGAAGCTGAGACTCTAATACTTGGCCATCTCCTGAGAAGAGAAGATTCCCTGTAAAAGACCCTGATGTTGGGAAAGTGTGAGGGCAAAAGGAGAAAGAGATGACAGAGGATGAGATTGTTGGACAGTGTCATCGAAGCTACCAGCATGAATTTGACCCAACTCCGGGAGGCAGTGGAAGACAGGAGGGTCTGGCGTGCTCTGGTCCATGGGGTCACGAAGAGTCGGACACGACTTAACTAGTAAACAGACAACAAAGTGCTCCAGCTCTGGAGGCATTTAAGAGGAAATTGGACAACCATCTGTCAATTCCACTTCATTTGGATTCCTGCATTGAGCAGGGAGGTTGGACTCAATGGCCTTATAGCCTGCTTCCAACTCCACTGTTCTAAGATTCTTTGAACTGCATGAAGCAAATCTTCTGTCCTGTACCATATAGGAATGGATCCTAGCTCCTCCTGTACCATGCCCTACTGCAGATAATCACAGCATAGGCAGAAGGAAAACGGAATGATGTCAAAGTCCCTGCTGAATCCTGTTAGGTTTGTCAGCTTCCTCTCCTTTCCCCTCCCCCACAAAGTCTCTGTCCGCTTAACACTTTTGTAACTGGCATATGTATTTTTTCTCACCAGCGGGTTACTGTGCTGGGAAAGGAAGCTAAGTTGTTGATTTTGTTCCTTAGCTGCTGTCAGAGTATACAAGCCCTGCCAGAAAAAGAGAAACAAGACGCTCCAGAAGAACCTTAATTTTTGTACTGTCACCTCTGCTGTTGCTCCAGGCTCAACCACATTAATGGGGTCTTAAGAGTAGATGCATGGCAGTCAGATGGTTGTAATCGGCAGCTGTAATGGAGGTCCTGTGGATTCCTGGTACCTTTGTGCAGAAGGGAAGTGGCACTCTGTGGGGAGCTGGAAGTTAAAGGAAGCGATGGAACACTTCTCCGTTTTCTGAGCAAAAGTTCTGAGCCTTCAGAGCTGTCCATGTTTTCCAAGCAGTTTCTGAAGAGGCAGTAATTGTTTTTTGCAAAATGAAAGTGAAAAGATTGGCTATACATTGTGAGATATTCTAAGCAGTGGTCCCCAACCTTGGGCCTCCAGATATTCTTGGACTTCAACTCCCAGAAATCCTGGCCAGCAGAGGTGGTGGTGAAGGCTTCTGGGAGTTGTAGTCCATCTGGAGGCCCAAGGTTGGGGACCACTGTTCTAAGGTATACTTCAAAAGATGCTAGCTCTGTAATATTGAAGATCCCAAGTTGAATCCTTCTTGTCTCCAGGTAGTTCTGGCAAAGATCCCAGACTGACACCTTGCAGAATCCGTGCGAGTCAGTGTAGCCAACAGTGACCCACTCATTATAAGGCAGCTTGTTATGTTCCTAAGCATAGCTGTTTCATAGTGGTAACGCTCCCCAGTCTTCCTTTTAAATGAAAAGCAGCTGAGGAAAGCTGCAGATTTGACTGGAGGAAAGGGGCAACTTAACCATTTCTTCATGCCTTCTTTTTAACCCTCTAAGTTACTTATCCATTCTGGATCTGTGTCCTGGAGTGAGGTAGAGCATTAGTAGAGATTTCCCTATCTCCTCCCTTATGAAAAATCAGCTAGAGGAAGGAATTATGTTTTGGAAAGAAAAAAGAAATCAAGCACTGTTGGCTTTAAGTGAGCCCTTTTTTAGCCTCAGTCTTCTTTCTGTAATAGGGGTGTAATAACACCAGCTAACTTGACAGGGTATGTGTAGTGACATGTACCCCATGAAGCATTGTCAATCATACTGCAGTTCCTGTCTGGCCTCCAATTTCGGCTGCGGACTTTTTGTAAAGCCAGATTCTTCATCACATATCCCATTCATAAATGAGTGTTTTCCTGGTGGGGTGCGGGAAGTGGGTCTGTGCTGTTCTAAGCCTTTGCTTTCTCTGACCATGAAATGACTTTCACAAAGAAGTGATGCCTCGGTTTCTATGGAGAAAAATATGTGTTGGCGCATTCGCTAATTCGGGAGATGGAGCTAACCTTCTCCTTGGCTTCACAACTCAGTAAGCAGTGCAAAGACAGATTCCCAGAGACAATGCTACTTTTTCTGCCAGCAGATATCTATTTGTGGAAGTGGGTCAGCTTCCTCTTGGTGGACACGTTAGCGCCCCAGTGCCCGGGAGCACTTGCTTTACAATTTTTCTGTCCGTTACACATGCAGTTAAGCTGCTCTGCATGACTCTTCATGGCAGCCCAGTGTTTCATGAATTGAAGCAAGTTAACCACAAGGAGAGGATGACATTTCGAGACAGGGCAGGATGAATTCTAATTCCAAGGCACACGTGTGGGGGTGGATATTGGTTTCCAGTAAAACAAAAGGGTAAGGAATGCAAATATAAACAGCACAGACAGTATGATAAGGGCTATATTTGTGAATCTTCCATTCTTCTAGATTTGTGTGATAGTCAACAGATATCTTTGGTGACAGTTAATGAAGTTCCTCTTGGAATTTAAAGGTTGAGCCCAAATCAATGCTGTGGCTGGCTTTCTGTGGCATTTGTTATACCTTCTCTCTGGGCAAAAGAGGGTTTCATTCCTGTAAATTGCTATGTCGTTAGCTCCCTGCCCCAAATTCCTTCGTTTTGGGGTACAGAGGCTTTTCTGCTTGGATTCTAGCCATTCTCTGTGCTTCATTGCTCCATGATCCCCAGTAATTATACAGCAGAGGTGGATAAAAATCAGTGATTTTAAAATATCTATCTATCTATCTGTCTGTCTGTCTATCTATCTATCTATCTATCTATCTATCTATCTATCTATCTATCTATCTATCTATCTATCTATCTATCTATCTATCTATCTATCTATCTATCTATCTATCTATCTATCTATCTATCTATCTATCTATCTATCTATCTATCTATCTATCTATCTATCTTCTAATCTAATCTATCTTCTAATCTAATCTATCTTCTAATCTAATCTATCATTGTTTTAAATAATGAACTGATTTTTAAAAATTTAAATTGTCAAAGCAAATCTGATTTTGAAAATTTAAATCATGATTTAAATAAAATTCACCCTGATACACTGTTTGCAGAAATTGGTTTTTGGAACAAAACCCCTAAATCTCCGTATTGATTTACCATTTCTGAAATTTATAATCTGTGAAAGGAACCTTTCCAATCTGGTTGTGGTTGGCAGGGATGAATATCCAGAAGTTATCCTATCTAACAGCTCGATTGTTCTGTTCTAGTGATGGAAAACCTTGCTTGGAAGTACTAATTAGAAAAGGTGACCCATCTAAGCTTTAGGTGTGCAGGGGAACCATTCTGTCTTTACTTGGTATTGAAGGACATCTCAGGTCATCATATCTACTGCCCAGGACTTTTCTGTGGTATGAGAATTAAGGGGGATTTTTTCTAGTACTTTCTGGAGATAATCTAAAACTCAGTGTTCAGACTTCATGCTAACTGAAAACAGGTGGTCTTTGGAAACCTATCATACAATCAGCAACTATGTGGTTGCTGTAGGAGTATGTAGCCTGTTTGCTTCCAGTGTGCTCCGTTTATGTATTTGTAAATAAAAGAGATCTCATGAAAGCGTCTTAATGTTCCAGTGCTCTCTCATTCAGAGGAAAGTATGTGGGAGTGTGTGGGAACTTGTCTCTGCCCAGGGAAGGAGGGAGCATGTGATAATATGATGATAAATTATAAAAATGCTGCTGCAGTTGACCTGTGTCTATTTATTATTAATTTACTTTAATCGTATCCTGTCTTTCTTCCCCAGAAGGGGCCTGCGGTGGTTTGGAATATTACAGAGAGCAGTTGAGGTGGCTTGCAAATGACTAAAAGACATACAACGAAAGTCGCATAATTACATCATTAAAGTACATTTAATCATAAAGCAGTATTGAAAAGTTATAGAATTGCAAACAGCACTAATTAACTGGGAATACTAGTCTAGATTAGGAAGAAAAAGATTAAGTAAGACAAAGAGGGAAACCCTTCAAATGATTATAGCTATCTATCCTATCTATGTTGCTTGCTATATGAATGTAGTCCTTGATGCTCGTGTGATTGCACTCTAACAGTATTTACTTTTGTATGCCTTATGAAACCTTTTTTTTTAAATCTAAACTGGGCAAATTACATATTTTGAGCAATGTGTTGTTTTCCTTGGTACTATAGGATGATAAACCATGGTTTGAGTAAGTTAGGATGGGGTTGCAGTACATAAGGGGAAACTCTGAGTCTTGGTCATAAACAGACAACCCTTCCTTTACAGTTATCGAAAACAAATGGCTGAATTCTGCTGTTATCTCTTTGCATATCTGAGTTTTGGATTGGAGATTTGTGAATACATTGCAAACCTTCATACATGTTTTCCCTTGCCTTTTTTTGGTTTATCAGTCTCCTTTCTAACTTTTTATACTGACTCCCGTAAAATAAATTGGAAAAATCAATAACCATAGTTTTGTTGCCCTTGTGGAAAGCTGTAGCTTGTGCCTAGTATGAGCTGACCAGGAGAGTAAGAAGAGTAAGAAGAAAGTTAATTGGAAGGCAGCAATCACTGCACCTTATCTCTGTGAGAATGGAAATTGCAAGGCTGGACTGAATGCCCTCCTGGTACTTTATTGAATTAATTAGTGAATGGGAGTGGAGAATAAGCTACTTTTCTCTTCTCAAAGATTCAGGGCCTGATTGGTGAATCTCCTTTTGGGTATGAAAATGGGGAGAAAAGTTACTTAGTATAGCCTTGTTATCTCTTGGGAGAACATTATGTTCATCTGCTGCCCTGCTGTGCAGCTTGCAGTCTATACTGAAGTTTTGCCAGGATGTGTTAGCTTAGGTTGGCTAGCTTTTTAAATTTCTTGTAGGATTGCCTCACCTTTTGGATTGCTTATTTGCTCCAAAATCTTTTGACTGTTTCTGGAACTTTGGGGACTGTTTTGAAGTTTTACTGTTTTGACTTTTTTCACCACTTTTAATAAAATATAAAATTTTGTAGCTGTTTGGTCATTTTGTAGAAAGAGGGTAATTTGTATTTAAGATCAGGCTTTGCTTCAATCATCTACTGGGAGTTTCTGTATTTTGTGAGTATTTTTTATTTTCTTGCCAAACAGGGCGTAAGAGTTAACACGCTTACCTTGTGGAGTTTTAGTAACTCCCTGGAAGCATTGCTTAGCTAGACTAGGCTAAGGTGTTAGGAAGGTACCAGGCAGGAAGATTTCCCCCAGCCATCAGCACATTTGGCCCTAGTGAATTTTACTCACACCCAGAAAGTCTGGGCAGTGTGCCTCAGTGGTTAGAATGGACCTCCCTGACCTCTCGTAACCTTGACAACCCCATACCATGATTCGGAATCATGCATTGAAATAGACTCAATCTTGAGGCAGTCCTGGCTAATGCTCACTGTAATTCAGTCAACTTTGTACAGGGGGGAAAAGAAGCAGGAATTGCCATCCTGTTACCATAAACACCACAATAATCTCAGATTTTGAAAGCTAAACAAGGTAAACTCTGGTTACTACTTAGATGGAAGACCGTGAGCAATCACTAGATAGAGCTAGTAAAGAATCCTTCCTGAAATTCATCTGTCATGTAGGATTGACAGTACTGGGCTGTATGTACAAAAGGTCATCATAAAGGTAGCTTCCTAATTCTGTCAAAGGAGACAGGGAGGTACATTCTTGGCTTCTAAACCATAGTTTAGGATTTAGAGAACAGAAGAGCCCTATTTAGGTTTTCACATACAGTGGTGCCTCGCTTAACGGCGATAATCCGTTCCAGGAAAATTGCTGTTAAGCGAAAACATCATAAAGCGAAAATAAAAAGCCCATTGAAGCGCATTGAAAACTTTTCAATGCGTTCCAATGGGCTTAAAGCTCACTGTCCAGCGAAGATCCTCCATACGGCGGCTATTTTCGCTGCCTGTATAGCGAGGAATCTGTCCCTAAACACAGTGGGGAGCCATTTTATTTACCCGGTGGCCATTTTGAAACTGCCAATCAGCTGTTAAAAAACACATAGTTTTGCGAAGAATCGGTTCCTGAAGCAGGGAACCGATCATCACAAAGCGAAATTACCCCATTTAGACCATTGTTTTGCGATTGCAAAAAGATCGTCGTAAAGCGGATTAGTCGTAATGCAGGGCAATCGTAAAGCGAGGCACCACTGTAATAGTAAACACGTGAGCAGAAGAGTGTGCTAGTCTCACCCATTATGTCATTTTGCGGCTGACATAGAAAATGAGAAAAAGGCACCCTCTGAAGAGTTTCCTTTATGCACAGCCAGGAAATCTAGAAAACTTAAGGTTCCCTGCACAGAGTTTCCATCTATAGTGGAAGATTTCTTGTGTCACTTTTCATATCCTCCCAGCATAATGTTCACAACAGAGGTTGTGGGGCCAGCAGGTTCCCCTCTTTGTGTGTGCTTAGTTCACATGTTTGAATAACATCTGACTAGAACTGATGCATTCTGGAAATAACTCATCCAGAAGAGGAAAAGCAAATGACCCGGAAATATGGGGAGCTTGTTTGTAAGAGAATGGATGCAGAGCGGCGCATCTCTTCATTCCTGGAGAATTCTGCCAAGTTTCAGTTTCTCATTAGCTGACACTGCCCTAATTTTGTTGATGGGCTGTTGTGACAGCTCCAAACAAGAGAGCAGGCTTTCCCTTGGCCACGGTTGGGGTGGGTGGAGTGCTTCTAATTCATGCTGATGAAGGGTGGCTGGGCGTTTAGGGAGACTGTGTGTGGTCTATTCCACAGGATTTTGTTAGGGCTCCCAAACATTCTGACAGCTCAAAAGCCTCTCAAGCTATTTGTCGATTATTATTGGTTGGGGCTGACATGCCAGCAGTAAGGAATAGTAGTATACCCTTAGATACATTGATGTCAGCATATCTTAACTGGAAAGGCACGGTAACCCTTGGTTTTTCCCTCTTGGACAGAGGATCTATTCTACAGTATTTCCCTTTCCTAAATAATCTGAACTAGAGATGCGGATATTTGTATTTGTAAATGAATATGAATATCCCCATCCTAAGTGCACCTAATGTGGGTCAAGCCTTTGGATCTGGCCCGTCCACTCATGTGCTGCCGCGCCACCAGCCTCCTGTTCTCCTCTCCAATTGTGGAAGTAGATTTGCCATCTCCTGGCTCTGCTGGCCACTCCAGGTGAGGACAAGTCTCTCCGTATGGCTGATGAGTGGCCAAAAGCGCAGGGAAACAGCGGAGCTACTTCTGCGATTGGCAAGAGCAGGAGACTGGTAGTGCGGCGGCATACAAGTGGATGGGCTGATTCTGAGGGCCGGATCCGCATTAGGTGCACCTGGGATGGGGATATTTGTATTAGTTTCCAAATACAAATATCCTCATCTCTAATCTTTACACAGACGTTATTTCCCCCCAGATCAGCCAGTGGTGCTCAGGGCCCTTCTTAAATCATTGTCTTAGCTTGTGACAAGGACAATGTCCAGCTAAGGATGAGTAGAACATTTTGCAGCGCAGAGTGGTTTATTTCTGCCCGAGAGTGGATTTTGGAACTGGGATCTTGTAATCTGTTAGGGGCCGTGAGCAAACAGCATGAGCATCGCAGCAGGAGCGTCCTTGGCTGCGCATACAGTATTTCACCCAGAACACACCTGATCTTGTCTGATTTTGGAAGCTAAGCAGGGTTAGACCTGGCTCATACATGGACGGGAGAGAAGGTAAGGCTGGATTCCCAGTGTGGTGTAGTCAGACTGGGATCTGGAGAATAGGGTTTGAATCCCCAGGTGGCTATGGAAAGTCACTGGGGAAGTGGAAGTGGAGAACCCACTAGTTAAAATATCTCATTTAGCTTGAAAACCCTATTAGTTCGGTTCTGATGTGGCACAGAACACATACCAGTAAGGCTAGGAAGGAATCTTACCTAAAACCCTGGAGATCTATTGTTAGGCATTGAGGTCACTAACGAGATTACATATCACAATGTTCTGACTTAGTGTAAGGCAACTTTCTGTGTTGCAGTCCTATTTGTGTGTGTGTGTGTGTGTGTGTAGAAGATATTCTTAACCCATCCTTTTCTATTAAAGGTCAAAAGTGATTATCTTAGCTTGGAAATAGCAACTTGCAGAGAGCTGGTTGCTTGTAATTTATTATTTTTTTCAAACAAGGAAGCTTTTTTCAACCAATGAAGATATTAATATATTGGCCAGAATCCTATAGGTTAGTTACCACGGATTAAAAACCCAGAGGCCCAAAGCCAGGTGGCAGTGGAAGACAGCAGGGGGCTTGGCGTGCTCTGGTCCATGGGGTCACAAAGAGTCGGACACGACTTAATGACTAAACAACAACAATTGCCTCTAGTTGGTGAATTGCCACTTAAAACCCTCCTCACATACCAACTCCTATGTCTGAGATTGGATAAAAGGCATACATGGTGATTGACTAACAACCAGTACTTCACCACTGCAGATGTGCAATCTGTACATAGGTTAGCATAACCAAGCAAAAAAAATAAAAATAAAAAAATCTCACCATTGCATGATAGTTGTAACTTAGTGAAAGATCACTGCATTCCTTTTTTGGGTTCAGTTCTAATGTTTATTGAGACAGCAAGGCAGACAGGAGCAGAGTGTGTTTTGTAACTATCAGATTCAGATGGAAATCGCTTATTTTTGAGAAATGCAAACTTTTATTAAAAACAAGAGTTGCTTTTAAACATTTGCAGTATAATGTCAACTATTTGTTTTGGGCTTTGGAATTATAATGATAACTAATTACTTTTTAAAAAAGTAATCAGGGCTTAATTCCCTGGAGATTCCACCATTCCAGTTTATAACCTTCAGTGTATTTTTACAGATACTCATGCATACTAATATACCGTATATGATATTAAATCACTCTGTAAAGCCCTGTGTGTTTGACTCTTAAGTTTCAGGTTGTGATGTTTCCATTTCTTGTTATGCTTTTTATCAGAAAACAATATATAAAGAAAGAAGTCAGTTTTTTTTTTAAAAAAAACCTCAGTGGTTCCAAATCACTAAAAATAAACATCTGTTTTAAAAACTAGGTAATTCTTATGTCATTTCATGTCCCTGAAGCTTAGCATTTCTATGGAAACCACTTGTATGGGAGAAAGGAGGGAAAATGTGCTGTCAGAATTACTCTTATCTGATAGAGTTCTAGCTAGGTTTAAAGATGTTTGCACTCACTCACCTTGCCTCCATTTGTTGGCTGGCACTTATGTGCTGGCTTGTCTCTCTTGTGAATTTATTATTATTAAACATTCATCAGAAGAAGCCAGCATCTGCTTTTCTGGCCTGATTTATTTCTAACTCCCCAAAATGCGCTTATTTCCAAGCAGCCCTTCCTGAGAGCTTCATCTGTTGAACACCCAGGACCCAGGGAAGGAGGGAGAGCAGAGAAGTTCACTGATTTCACAAAGCGGTAGCAGTAGAGCAGCAAAATTAGGTAAAAGCTAAGAGAAGAGGAGACGCCAGTGCTGGTTTTTATTTTCTGCTTATATTTATCTTATCAAAAGATACTTATCAAAGGAAAGTGTTCATCACCATCATCTTAGAACTGCAGAGCTAGAAGAGACGCTATGGATCATTGAATCATACCTATCAAGAAGGTATAATGGGGGAATCAAACTCCCAACCTCTGGCTTCACAGTTCTCTGGCTTCACAGCCAGAGAACTAAACCACTAAGCTGTCTGTGTTGAACAACTTATTTTTTTCTCCTTGCATCTGTCTCTTCTTTTCTCTGCTTTTTTGGACTTAACGGGTAGGATGGTTGAAGTTAACTTTCTAGCTCTCTGAGTTGATAACTGCAGGAAAATCATTTTAACTTGGCCTCAGTTCTTCATCAGTAAAAGAGGGATGATAATGACTTAAACTTGCTTGTTTTTTTTTGTGAGAGCAAATGCGAAAAGATTTTAGAAATTAATTAGTATGATGGCAGTAGTATTAGAACTTCACAGTCTAATACAGGAACGGACAGCTTTGATGAGTTTGCCTGCAGATCTCCACCTGCTTAAACCTGGGAACGCAGTGTTCTGCACGTTGTTGTTGTTTTGATTTATGTACCACCCAATAGTGCTAGAGCACTCTCTGGGCATAATTATGCAAATAACAACCTGTCCTCCAGCGAAGTGGGTACATTTTACTGACCTCAGAAGGATGGAAACCTTGAGCCAGCTACATTAACCTTTTGATATCAAACTCAGGTCATGAGAAGAGTCTTGACTGCAGTCTAACCACTGCACCACAGGGCATCAAAGAAGCACAGGAAACTGAACTGAGAAGTTACCAGAAGTTGCCTCTGATTCTTGCCTGTTTCTCTTTCTCTTTCTTTTTTTTTCATAGCTTTCACAATCAACACTAAGTTCAGGAAACTAGTTTTTAGGGAGAGCCATGCCTCCTGGAGCACAGTTTTTCCTTTAGAAGAACAATGTGGATGGTGGTGGGAGGGGCCTCCAGGGACCACATCCCACATATTGCCCATTTCTACTTGCATACTGTACTTTGGGGAAATTGTTGCTTTTTTTCCTCACTGGTATTAAATTGAATCTGCCTCTGATTCTTGCTTTTGTGAATGAAGTTTTGTCTCTTCAGGCAGACATTTGTACACAAATAAATAAAATAATGGTGTGGATTTTGTAGATCTCATGTTGTTCACCAGTAGCTGTCTTTGCAAGATTGGGGTAATGTACAAAAGACCTATAGGCTCATCAAAATCTGTGCCTGGAACAACTGGTGAGACAAATCGATAGAGTGGCTAGAGCCGGGATGAGGAATGTGTAACCATCGAAATATTGGACTGCAGTTTCTATCATCCTTCAGCCATAGCTAGAGCTGAGGATAGTTGCTTTTTGATAGGTTCTGGAAGATCACGTGCTCCCCATTTCTGTATTAGAATTGTTGGGTTTAGACTGCCGAATCCCAGCTTCAAATGCCCACTCATTCACAAGACTCACTGAGTGCTCGGTAACCATCATTGGCCTAAATTCAAGATAGTGCTGTTGGCCAACAACTAGGGCAATGGATCTTAATTCTCTTTTCCTCTTGCTTCCCTGCAACCTGGTTGGAAATTGCCTTAACACAGGCTTCCTGGCCCTCTGGAGCTGGATGTTAGTGGCTCCAGCGTCAGCGAGGTGGCGAATGCATCCTGCATTTTAGTCTAAACTTTCTAGAACTCTGAACCAGTTTCCAAAATAAGTTAAAACACTTGGCATAACCCCTTGAAAGTGTGAACTAAAGTCCAGAATAGATGCATTCCTCCACTGATGGTGGAAACATAAACCCCACTTTGTGCAGGATCTGGGAGTCCAAAGGAGTTGCAGTTGTGAAGGGGATTCTTTTACCTGGTTTATCTGAGGGAAGCTCAGCAGAACCAAGCCCACTGGGTTTTGGCTTTGAAAATAGAAAATGACAGGTGGTTTTTGAACTCTATTTGAAAGGCTGTTCGGTTGATGTCAGATTTAAAAATAAAGAGTCATGTGAATCCCCAGACCATTTTGGGCATTGTTCTGAACCATATTATTATGTGGAAGGGAGAAATCTGCAGAGAAGAAATGAAATAATGTGTGAAAAGCTATTGAGATATCTAATTCTTTCTGTTTATCGCAAGTTGCAAAGTCAAGGCTGGGAAAGTGAACTCATGGGTCGTGTGCAGATTGTGGGTAGGGTCATACCGAAAGATCTTGTACATCTCCAGTATCTTTTTTTTTGTTTGTTTGTTGTTGGTTCCCAACTGTGTACGGCTGTATCTTCCATTCAGTACGTTCAGTGCTTTTAGCAGTGATAGCCAATGACATGGGAGAAAAATGTAACTTACTCAGATTTTAATAAAGGAGTACAACAAGAAGGGAATGTCAAGGTCATCCACATTCACAAACACTTATTTTATTCAGAGTATCTTTAGAGCAGATTTGTTTAATATTTGTATGTTTCAGATAGGGACACTCTCTGGACTGAGCAGAGGGAGGGTAAACCATTGAAATATTTGGGGTGGATGAGAGGTCATGTCCCAGGCCAGTCACAATCCACCCTTAGTTACAGAGGAATTTATAGAATTCTCTTTGCTTTTTGGGGATGCCTTGCTAGGCCCCCTTTAATAGAGTGGATTTGATTTAAATCAGGTTGATTTAAATCATGATTTAAATCACTAGTCAGTAAGACTCTATTTACATCATTATTTTAAATGTCAAGTGTTCATGTGAAATATAAAGATTTCATATTTAGAACAATAACCTGTCAGATTAGTATAACAACTGTATCAGAAGAGATTTTAGCTTAATAGGTTAATCACTTGTATTTGGAGAACTACTTAATTGTTTTATTTAATTAACACAGTAACATTGTGTAGCATACATATTTTTGTATTTGCTTAAAGACCAATGTGCTCATTGTTTGTACGTAGATTTGCAGAACAACAATGGGATTAAGGTCTTTTCCTGAACGTTGTTCATTTTGTATCAGTTTTTACTGTGAAAAAATGCATGTTCTCTCAGTTTGGATAACTTGGATTAATTGAATTAGTTTACCAAAAATGTAAATATTATATGAATATATAGCTTCATGATACATAACTAAATGCTGTTTCAATCTTTGGACTGTGATGTATCTTTGTATCTTCCCAAATCATTTCATTAAAATAAATTTGATTTAAATAAAAAAAGTCCAATTTAAAATTTAAAAATAGATTTTTTTATGATTTTAAAAAACCACACACATCGATGTTAATCCACCCCTGCCTTTTCAGCATAGCCTGTTTATTTTATGTACTTTTATTTGTTGATAAATAGGCTGCCCTTCTCCCGATAAGGAGACCCAAAGTGGCTCACAATATCAAAAGACTAGAAATAAAAACATAAGTTAAATATTAAAAAAACAATTAAACAATATGCTAATTAAAATACAGTTGAATAATTAAAAACTAGCAAATGTTGTTGTTGCCCTTTATGAACTAATAGTATGGCTGGCCATAGCAAGACAGTCACTGTGATGGTGGACAACTTTATTTTTGGATAGTTTGCTCCTGCGATTGATTGATCTCTGATAAACATCTAAAGAAAACCAGGGCTTCAGAGCACAAAAGCTGCTCCCCCACCATCAAGATTAACACCCTGTGGAGTCTGAGCTTTAAAGTAAATTGCTCTGCTTGAGAAGGGAGAAGGGTGGAGGAAGAATCAGAAGCAATCTCCTGAGTAAAAACCCCAGATTTCCCTTAACTGAGCAATTTCAGAGCCTTGTGTCTCTGGCGGCTGCAATAACCCTGCCGGTGTCATGTTCTCCTGATGCTTTTGTTTTGCTATCCACTTAACACCCTGTTCTGCTTCTTTAGGACATGGGGATTTGGTTTAAAAAAAAACAACCTCTTTCACTCGTCTTTGATGCCACGAAACATGATAATGCATGTCTTGTTTGTTTGGATGTTCCCATCTGGAATCCCTGAACATTCCAGTGCTCTCTGTAACGCTGCAATTTGCAGTCCTTCAGGCGCTCTTGACTATTTGCATATGAATGCGAAGCTCCCAGCTTGGAACATTTTCCTTGAATCAGTCTTTTCCTGGACCCGAGATCACCCTTTTGTGAAGATTTAAGAAGATCTAGCTGGGAGTCAGGCTTGCTAAGAACTCCTGGTTTATCTGCTTTTGCATGGGTGGTGGTAGAGGTGGGGGTAAGAGGAAGAGTATGAATTTTCTACCACTAAATAACATCATCATTGTTGTGCTACAAAGGTTTCCTGTCATATTTATTTATTTATTTATTTTATTTAAACTTTTATAGCCTGCCCTATATCAAGGCAGCCCCATTGACAGCACATTGCAGTAATCCAAGCTGGATGTACCTAAGACATATGTTGTCATGGCCAGATTGGCCAATACTGTAGTGTAAGGTGCTTGGAACCCAAAGCCAGCTAAGTTATTTTGGTATGGGGGACAGTTTCTTTGAGCACCTCTCCTTTTCTATAGCACAGGGATGTGATGGTGCTGCGGGTTAAACTGCACAAGCCTCTGTGCTGTAAGATCTATAGATCTGCAGCTGTAAGATCGAATCCACGTGATGGAGTGAGCACCCGTCGCTTGTCCCAGCTCCCGCCAACCTAGCGGTTCTAAAGCATGCAAACGCAAGTAGATAAATAGGGACCACCTCAGTGGGAAGGTAAATAGGGTTCCGTGTTTAAGTCGCACTGGCCATGTGACCACGGAAGATTATCTTCGGACAAATGCTGGCTCTATGGCTTGGAAACGGGGATGAGCACCGCCCCCTAGAGTCAAACATGACTGGACAAAAATTGTCAAGGGGAGCCTTTACCTTTTTTCGAGCTAATAGATCCACCACTGACATGGTATTCTCCCTCCGACAGCTGCAGGAGAAATGCAGGGAACAACAACAGCCACTCTTAGTGGCCTTCATAGACCTTACAAAAGCATTTGATCTTGTTAGCAGGGATGGCCTTTTTAAAATACTTCCCAAGATTGGATGTCCACCTCGTCTCCTTAACATCATCAGATCTTTCCATGAGGGAAAGAAAGGCACTGTAGTTTTTGACGGCTCAACATCAGACCCCTTTGACATCCGAAGCGGAGTGAAACAGGGCTGTGTCCTCGCACCAACACTTTTTGGGATCTTTTTTGCTGTCATGCTGAAGCATGCCTTTGGAACTGCAACCAAGGGTGTCTCTCTCCGGACTAGATCAGACGGAAAGCTCTTCAATCCCTCTAGATTGAGAGCGAAGACCAAAGTCCAACTGAAATGCATGCGGGACTTCCTCTTCGCAGATGATGCAGCCATTGTTGTCCACTCTGCTGAAGACCTCCAACAACTCATGAATCGTTTCAGCAAGGCCTGCCAAGACTTTGGACTAACAATTAGCCTGAAGAAAACACAAGTCATGGGCCAGGGCGTGGACTCACCTCCTTCTATTACCATCTCTACACAAGAATTGGAGGTTGTTCATGACTTTGTGTACCTTGGCTCAACCATCTCTGACACCCTCTCCCTGGATGTCGAGCTGGATAAACGCATTGGCAAAGCAGCCACCATGTTCTCTAGACTCACAAAGAGAGTATGGCTCAATAAGAAGCTGACGACACATACAAAGATCCAGGTCTATAGAGCCTGTGTCCTAAGCACCCTCCTGTACTGCAGTGAGTCCTGGACCCTTTGTGCACGGCAGGAGAGGAAGCTGAACACGTTCCATATGCGTTGCCTCCGACGGATTTTTGGTATCACCTGGCAGGACAAAGTCCCAAACAGAGTAGTTCTAGAACGAGCTGGAATTTTCAGCATGAATACGTTACTGAAACAGCAACGTCTACGTTGACTTGGGCACGTCGTGAGAATGGCTGATGGTCGGATTCCAAAGGATCTCCTGTATGGAGAATTAGTGCAGGGAAATCGCCCCAGAGGGAGACCACAGCTGCGATACAAGGACATCTGCAAGCGAGATCTGAAGGCCTTAGGAATAGACCTCAACAGATGGGAAACCTTGACATCTGAGCGTTCAGCCTGGAGGCAGGCAGTGCATCACGGCCTCTCCCAATTTGAAGAGACCCTTGTCCAGCAGGCTGAGGCAAAGAGGAAGTCACAAAAGCAGCAAAACCAGGGAGCTGGACAGGGGACAGATTGGATTTGTCTTCATTGTGGAAAGGATTGTCACTCTCGAATTGGCCTCCTCAGCCACACTAGACGGTGTTCCAAGTCCTCCATACAGAGCACATTACCATAGTCTTTCGAGACTGAAGGATGCCTAACTAAACTAACCTTTTCTATAGGAGTAAAAAAAGAAATAAAACAAAACCATAGCAAGTTAAATACTTGTATGTTGCTTTTCCTTTTCTCATTTTCCCTGGAAATATCAGGGTTTGCACGTGTTAGTTCCAGGCGCTGGCCTTGCTCAGCATCTGCAGTGTAGCTGCGCTATGGCTCTTAGTTTGAAGACAAAGCTACATTCTGGGAAGGTTGAGCTTAAGTGTTTTCTACTCAGATTTGCCAAATTCTGATGCTGTTGTTTCATCACAATTAAACACAGTCATTATCAGGGCTTTCTTGTTTGGCCCAACAGTGGATAAGGCTACATCTCAGGTAGAGCAGAGGAATATGTCTGTAAAGTGGTTGGTTGGTTCCTTAAGCACGTTGTAAAGTTTAGAGAGTGAAATGGGAGGTGGCAGAAGATAGAAACAGGTTTCTTAATAGAGTCATCTGTATAGAACTGTTAGCTGTAGATTGAAGCTTGCCCTCTTCTTCCTGTGAATGTCACATTACCCACAACATACTGTGTTATCTCAGTGGAGCATAACTAAGGTAGTGTGTACTTTGTAAAAAAAAGCAAACAAAAAAATTAAATTAAGGTTGAAGTCCTAAACTCACTCCCACCGGGAGTAAATGCTATCGAGCAGACTGAGTAAACATAGTTATGCTTGGACTGTAAATATTCTGCGCACACAAGGCCAAATCCAATTGTGAGCCCCAGCTAGAGGAGAATCCTGCTGATTCAGTGGCTCTCCTATATTTAGGACTGATAATTGGATTAGCTGAAACAATCAAGAATTTATGGTTAGAAAAGCAAAGTTTTACCACTTCTCAAATTAGCAAACTGGACATTGTTGCATAATTCCAGTTTTGCTATGTATGAGAAAGGGCAGGGGGCTGTGCATTCTGCTGCAGCTTTAGGGACTAGAGACGTAGCTTAGGAGGGACAACAACACAAGTGGTGATGTTGAGCTGAATTACAGAGCACAGACAGAGTTCTGACTCCTGTCCTCTGAAGATGCCGGCTACAGAGTCTGGCGAAACGTTAGGAAGAAAAACTTCCAGAACACGGCCAAACAGCCCGGAAAGCCCACAACAACCGTTTTAGCTGAATTCTTTTTCCCAGTGTAATATTCTGTGTTTCCAAATAACTGAATGGTATAATGAGATCTGGAATATAGCAATTACTGATAGGTTAACATGTGATATTAATTTAAAGGAAGGATTACTGAATAAGAATGTATTTAATTATATATCGGGGAGAAAAGGGAAAGGACAGTTACCAACACTACATTACAATTTTGATGGGAATAGGGGCCCAATGAATAATAATTACAGTGGTGCCTTGCAAGAAGATGTTAATTCATTCCGCAAAAATCACTGTCTTACGAAAACATTGTCTTGCGAAACGGAAAAGCCCATTGAAATGCATTGAAACCGGTTCAGTGCGTTCCAATGGGCTGAAAACTCACAGTCCAGTGAAGATCCTCCATAGGGGCGGCCATTTTCACTGCCTGTAAAGCAGGGAATCCGTCCTGAAAAGACAGTGGGGAGCCATTTTGCACAGCTGGCGGCCATTTTAGAACCGCCGATCAGCTGTTTCTAAATCGTCGTTTAGCGAAAAATCTGTTCCCGAAGCAGGGAACCGATCAACGTTAAGCGAATTTTCCCCATAGGAACTTCATCATAAAGTGGTTTCGTTGTTTAACGAGGCAATTGTTAAGCGAGGCACCACTGTGTATTGGAAGTACTGTATCTGAATTGGTCCCAGTGATGGAGTGTGTGTTCACACACACACACACACACACACGTGTGTATGTGTAAAATATAGTGCAGATGTTATGTTTTGTTTCATTTTGTGTTATTAAAAATGTGAATAAAATTATATAAAAATATTCTGTGCTTCTCTTTATAGTCCTGCAGAACTGCTCCACAAACAGAGCAAGTATGTAAGTCTCTGACATCAGGCAGTCTCTTCTTGTTTTAACTAAATTAAACTAAATTTAACCGTCATATTCCACAATGTTGTTAACCTCTCCTGCATTAGAAGTAATCAAAGTCACGCTCTTCTGTGTTTGAAACCCAGCCATCCTCACTGCCTTTCAGAGTTGTTTGCAGTGATTGGGGGAGGGGAGGTTTGTCAAAGCTCTGGCGAGATATTTTAAAAAAAGAAGAGGTGATAATGAGACCACAATAACTCTTCCTAAGGAACTGTTTTGAAAGGTTGTCAGTGTTGGTAATTTTCATTTAGAATAAAAACCTTAATGACTTTCCTTTCTCCATAAATTCAGTCTTCTGATTTTTAAGTTGACAGGTGGGGGAAAAAGCTTTGGTAATGCAGATTTTCTGGGCCTTTCATTGAAAGTGATTCCAAATAAGCATGTAAGTCACTAGGTTTTTATATTTTATTTGCATACAAGATAATTATTATTGGAGCATCACGCTCCAAAAAGTGATATTTGTGTCTAATTCATCAGCCCGTCATCAAAAGCCTCCGTTCTCTTTCTCTTCTCAATGAGTTGTTAGAAAGGACTAATTATGCTTCTCCGTTTCCCCCCTCTTTCACGTTTCACACTTAAAGTATCTAACAGGCCTAACAGAAGAAAAGGAACATTGGAGATTAGTGGGGGTGGCTTTGTCTATACTGTATGTGTTTTTAAATTTCTAGGCTACACATGCAGGCCTATTGGAGGATTAATAGGTTATAATTGAATTTAGTTATTTACTTATTTGCAGCTGAAGGAGTTGCTGAATCACACACATCTCTTTATTTGCAATTAAGGAAAATGCTGTTTCAGCCATCTGGGGGGAAAATCTGTTTTTTAAGAGGCTGTGAATTGCATCTCCCTCTGGCCCCTGCTTTTATCATATACTGTACAGAGAAGGGAACAAAATGTTGCTTTTTCAATCTATATTTTAAACATGATTTCAAACCGAGTGCTTGTTTAGCTAAAAGAATCTGACAATACTGTGTATTGTCATATGACATTAGAATCACAGAACTGGGAGCAAGGCAAAAATAATTATGTCAGTAAATTATACTGATTAAGACTGTTGGTCTGTGTCATTCAATGCTACGCTGATCGGCCACAGCTCTTTGAGGTTTCAGGCAGCCCTTTCCCTGGAGATGCCGAGAATAGAACATGGGAGGTTTTGAATTCAGAACATGTGCTTTACCACTGAGCTGCATTCCAGGAGTGTTTTGTTCTGCTTTTTTTGGATTGCAGCTCCAGGAATTCTAGCTGAGAACCCCAGATTTGCACACCTATAGTTTTTATCCTCTGAGATATGGTTTTCAAATTATTTGCTTGCACCATCGACTTCTTAGGCCTTTAATTCTTGTTGCTGATTTGTTTAAAAAAAGAGATACGGTGGTGCCTCGCTTAACGGCGATAATCCGTTCCAGGACAAATCAATTAAAAACACTGATGTTTCGGCAGGCCTTCCCCTCAGCCAATTCCTAATCTTCCCTCTTTTTTCCTCTCTCCTAATGTTTGTCCCATCCTGTCCAAAGTTTTCCCCCTTATTTAAAACTGTTTTAATTTATTGTATTACGCTTGCTGTAAGCTGCCTAGAGTGGTCTTAAGTGACTAGATAGGCGGGATATAAAACAAACAAACAAACAAACAAACAAACAAACAAACAAACAAACATTGTAAAGCGAAAATAAAAAGCACATTGAAACGCATGGAAAACCGTTCAATGCGTTCCAATAGGGTAAAAACTCACCGTCCAGTGAAGATCCTCCATATGGCGGCCATTTTCAGTGTCTGTATAGCGAGGAATCCGTCCCTAAACACAGCGGGGAGCCATTTTAATTACCCGGCAGCCATTTTGAAACCGCCAATCAGCTGTTAAAAAACCATCATTTTGCAAAGAATCGGTTCCCAAAGCAGGGAACCGATCATCGCAAAGTGAAAAAAACCTATTTAGCCCATCGTTTTGTGATCGTGAAAATGTCATCGTGAAGCAGATTCATCGTAATGCGGGGTAATTGTAAAGCGGGGCATGATTGTAAATGAATAGACAGATAAAGCTGCAGCAGTACTTCCTGGGAATTAAAGTCTTGCTGCCCGTTTAGACTCCGTACAGTCCCCCTCTATTCAGCACTGGTTAGGCCATCATCTTGAGTATTGTGTTCAGTTTTGGACACGACACTTCAAGAAGAATGCTGACACACTGGAACAAGTTCAGAGGAGGGCAACAAGGATGGTCAGGGGGCTGGAAACCAAGCCTCATCAGGAATACCTTATCAAGTATTGCAGATGGGGTACCTGAGGAGAATGTCTTTGCTCCTAGTACAGGCTCTCTGGACGTACCACTCACAGTGGTTATCTCTAAGGAAGATCCCCCTCTGAGATACATGTTTGGTGCCCAGCATTCTCTTTTGAGTGCAGTACTGGTACTATTGTTCCAGCAGCTCTTCTCTCTCCCCCATTTGCTCCAGAAAAAGAAAATGAGGATAGCAGCTGTAGCAAGGGGATATTAAAGGTGAGGACGGGCGAAAAGGTGTTAGTTATGACTCATAACTGATGAGGGCAGATGGTGACAGACGGTGACATGAAGCTCCATGGAGAAAATACCCTTCACTATTTGCCATTCTGGCAGAGAGGGATCCCAGTTTGAGGTGGAGACCTTCCTGTATCTGTGTGGCTGTCCTTCCAGGGTCCATATTGCATGGAGAATGTCTGTGACTTGAGAATACTTCCTTATTGAGGATGATGTCCTCAGATGTAGGGGATGTCAGGGCTGTGAGACTAGCACACTGCACCTCCATGCATGCTGAGAAACACACCCCAGTGGAATGCCTGAACAGTGCATTGGGCTGTTTGTTCCAATAAATTCTATGTCTAAGAAGCGTGTCTTAAAATGTGCATTTCAGGTGTGTGAAAAATGGAAATTCAGCCAGTTATTGGAGTATAGAGAGGGTTCATCCTGGTGAAAAAGTTGTCTATGCAGAACAAATAAATGAATCTGGAAGCATTAATGTACAATTTGCAGTGAAAAGAAAGAAGCAAATGCTTATTAGTACTTAGATTTACAGTACTAGGTTTTTTTCCCTTATTACCCTACGATTTTTTTTTCTGTTACTGCCAGCTATGGGAAGGATTATGGGCGATATAAAACCTAATTAGTCCACAAAAGTGTACTTAGTTGGGCTTGGCAAGCTCTGTTATGATATGATCCCTTATTTGCTCATTGCTTTCTAAAGAGATTCCACAAGTACTGTTAACATTTTATTTTCCATGTTTTTTAGAATCAGGATAAAAAAAAAGCATGAAATTGTTTCAAAGTAGATCTCCAGCAGCAGGGTGATCAAGATTTCGCCTCCTGTATTGTTTTTAGAACTATATGTACTGTTCCCAAAATTTGGAACGTGCTTCCCCCACCCCCACCCCCTTAAATCATATTTGCTCATGGCTACAAATGCAGTCACTTGGTAATCATGCAAGCAGATTTGGCAAGACAAACACATTCACATGGAATGTCTCCCTCCCCCAACCCGCACTGTATTTCATCTTAGTGGATCTAGAAACAGGATGTGATGAGCTCGCTCTAGACGACAGACAGGTTTATTCTCTTTCATGTGACCCACACAATAATGTGTAATGAAAGATTGCGATAATGCAAGAAAACAGTTATTTATCTGGGATTAGCCTACATAAAACCGTTACTCGGAGCAGAAAGTAGGACAGAATCACAACCTCTTCAAAATGAGGTTTCAATGGTAACCTGGTTTGAAGCAATTTCAAATCAGTGGGGGTGGTTTAAGTGGGTTAAGGATTAGGCTCCTGGAACTGCTGCTGTTTTTCTGCGCTGCCACTGCTCTCTGGAATTGAGTTGCAAGTGTCCTTTCCATGGATGACCTCTTGGAAACATTGATGGTCAGTTTTCAGGTTTTACAGCCTGGGAGAGGTTGGGCTGAGCCAAAAGAATGGGTCCATTTGCTAAGGGGTTCTCAAGCTGCAGAAGACTTTATTATGGGGCAAGCAACTGGGTGGCCCTGCAGATGTGATTTAATTGCAACTTCCTTCATCTTCATTGTGAGACAAAGTACAGCTTTCCTCAGAAATCCGTGCATCTGTGAAGCCGGCTATGTGTTTTGTATACATTTTTCTAAATGGCACACAACTGGAAAATATGCCTATACTGTATTAATTTGAAGGCTTGGTCATGACTTCGTAAACAGATCGGAAATTTGCTTGAGGAAGTACAATGTCACTTGGACGAAACAATGTTTATTGAAATTCATTCGTTGTTGTCATCGTTTAGTCATGTTTGACTCTTTGTGACCCCATGAACCAGAGCACGCCAGGCCCTCCTATCTTCCACTGCCTCCCGGAGTTGTGTCAAATTCATGTTGCTTGCTTCATTGACATTATTGACATATTATTGAAACTAGTGATGTTAAGTGGATGCAGGGGGTGCTCACATGTCCTGTGAAAGTGCTGGGTGAGCCTCCATGTCCCAGCAGGATGCTATTCTTTGGAGCGGGTGGGGGGGATGTGATTAGCTAGCTTCCTTACCCTAGAGCAGTGATGGCAAACCTTTTTGAGCCCGAGTGCCCAAACTGCAACACAAAAACCACCATGACCATCCCAAAAAGTTCCACTCCTCCAGCCGCATAACCTCCAGCACCTGCCCGGGACACTCGTCGCTCTGCCTCCGGATGCCATCCTTAAAGGTGCAGGTGGCAAGAGCTGGGTGTTTCCATGCCTGGTGTCCAGGCGGGTGTTTGTGTGTTTGTGGCAGCTGTTGCCATTTTGGCTCTCCCTCCTTTCCCAAGGGGACGTGGTGGCGCTATGGGGGATGTAGTGGCGCTGCGGGCTAAACTGCAGAAGCCTGTGCTGCAGGGTCAGAAGACCAAGCAGTCGTAAGATCGAATCCACGCAACGGAGTGAGCTCCCATTGCTTTGTCCCAGCTCCCGCCAGCCTAGTGGTTCGAAAGCATGCAAATGCAAGTAGATAAATAGGGACCACCTCGGTGGGAAGGTAACAGCGTTCCGTGTCTAAGTCGCACTGGCCATGTGACCACAGAAGATTGTCTTTGGACAAAACGCTGGCTCTATGGCTTGGAAATGGGGATGAGGACCGCCCCCTAGAGTTGAACACGACTGGACAAAAATTGGCAAGGGGAACCTTTACCTTTACCTTTACCTTTCCCAAGAGTTCTTCCTGAAATCCGGGATTGGAGGATGGGGAAGTATTTCTCTATGGCGACTTATGGCTTGTGTGCCCACAGAGAGAGCTCTGCATTCCATAGGTTCGCCATCGCTGCCCTAGAGGAAGAAGGCTAAAGTCAGGCAGGCTGACACTGGGATTTGTCAGGCTTGGTCTTCCGACATGCTGGAAGCAAAATCAGTGAAGGGCAGAGAACAAGAGCAGGTAACCCCAATTCAATGTGGGAATATGGCAGAAGCATACATCATGGCTCCTAGGAAGAAATTCATTTCACAGAGATGTAGCAGCAGCATAATTATCACAGGAATGATATAAGGGGAAAAGCTTGGCTAAGAGAATAACCAGTATCAGATTATAGATTTGTGAAGCATTGCCCTTTCCTGTTCAGAATGAATGGTGGGTGACATGATGGATTGAAGCAGCTCACGCTTTTCCTAATTTCATATTCACTAATAGACAGATCTGCGAAGCAACCAACATGAACTTGACACAACTCCAGGAGGCAGTGGAAGATAGGAGGGCCTGGCGTGCTCTGGTCCATGGGGTCACGAAGAGTCGGACACGACTAAATGACTAAACACAATAGACAGATCTGCTTTAGCCAATGGGGAGAATGTACAGTATAAAAGAATGTAAAAATTACAGAAAATGTCTACCGGCAGTGTGCACGAATTCCTGTGCAAGAAGAAAAGAGCTCTTGTAACCTGTGCAGAAGGTTGGAGGGGAATACAGATTGGATTTGGAGCCAGCTGGATAGCTCAGTGGTTTAGGTATCTAGCTCACAGAAATTGGGAGTTTGATTCCCTGTTGTGCTTCCTGGGAGGACAGCCTGCCTGTGTAGCCATTCTAGGATGCCCCCAGAAGATGGGAATCGGAAACTACTTCTCTGTATTCTGTACCTAGAAAAACCTTGGAAAGGATCGCTATGAGTTGAATTGATTTGCCAGCATGCAGATACAGTGGTGCCCCGCATAGCGAGGTTAATCCGTTCCGGATTAACCTTCGCTATGTGAAATCTTCGCTAAGTGGGAAGTAAAAAGCCATTGGAACGCATTAAACTTCATTTAATGCGTTCCAAATTGGCCCTAAACTTCCCACTTAGAGAAGTTTCCTGGCCCCGGGCAGCCATTTTCGCGCCCTCGGCAAGCGAGGGGAGGGCCCGAAAACGCCGTGCGGGGCCATTTCGGGTTGCCCACAGCCGTTTTGAAGCCGCAAAACAGCTGTTTTGCGGCTTCAAAACGGACCCGAAATGGCCCCGCGCTGCGTTTTTGCACCCTCCCCTCGCTTGCTGAGGGCGCGAAAATGCCGCGCGGGGCCATTTCGGGTCATCTGGCACCCATTTTGGAGCCGCCGAACGCGGCTCCAAAATGGCCGCCAGACTCCCCAATCGTCGCAATGCGAGTGCGGCGATTGGGTGCTCCGTATAGCGATCCCGAAAAAGGGGATCGCTATACGGATTCGTCGTTATACAGTGCGCTCGCTAAGCGAGGCACCACTGTATTAGGGACTGGCTGGATAGCTGAGTAGTTTAGATATCAGGCTGCGGAGCCAGAGGTTGGGAGTTTGATCCCCTTCTGTGAGTAGAGCCAGCCTATGCAACCTTAGGCAAGTTGTACAGTCTCGGGGTGCCCCCACAAGAAGGTAACGGTAAACCATGTCTGAGTATTCTTTACCTGGAAAACCTTGGAAAGGGTCACTGTAAGTCAGAATTGATTTGACAGCACACAATTATTATTTATTATTTGAAGAAATGCATCTAAACAGAAACTGCAGATTTCCCCCATCTCTGTTCCATACAGTGGTGCCTCGTAAGACAATTGCCTCGCGGGACGAAAAACCCGCAAGACTATTGGTTTTTGCGATCGCTATGGTGCCTCACAAGATGGCTTCTTCTATGGCCATGCTTCGCAAGACATTTTCCCCCCCCAAAGACTGATGCCTCACAACATGAATAAATGTCATTCATCTTGCGAGGTTCCCATAGGGAACCTCACAAGATGATTTTTTTTTTTGCAAGACAGCGATTCTCGCGAAACAAATTACATTCGTCTTGCGGGGCACCACTGTATTCCTATCTATGTTGGCTAGAGCAGAGATGAGTTGCAGTTCAGTAACATCTGGAGTTCCAAAATTTGCCTGTCCCTGTTTTAGGAGGCAGTTGGGATAAGAGGCAAAAGCATGCAAAACTGATGCTCAAATCAACACATGTCTGGGCTCTGAAAATTCTCTGGTTTTGTGAAATGACATATTTGTGCTTTAAGTATATGATTGCTGCCTCGTGCTTTGAAATATCCTCTTGTTCTTGACACAAAAGAAGTATTTCCAGTGACTAAGTAGTAGCTGAAAATGTAACAGTCGTTAAATAGATTTGATGTACA
This sequence comes from Pogona vitticeps, assembly GCF_051106095.1. NCBI lineage: Eukaryota > Metazoa > Chordata > Lepidosauria > Squamata > Agamidae > Pogona > Pogona vitticeps. The sequence goes on along the minus strand of NC_135783.1, from coordinate 337,322,280 downwards.
GTATGGGTCTCTCCAATGAATGGGAAGCTTCTTCCTGGCCTGTTCTGTCACTGCATATTATCATATGATGGTTCATGGAATGGAATTTCGTGACTGCCTTAGCCTAATTTAAAGGCATAGATTAATAAAAGCTAAATCCATGTGCATCTCTTTAATTTAATATTACAATATGATTGTGAGGGTTGAGGCTCATTTCTCTAGTGCCATCCCCTTAAAATGCATCCTGCTTCTCAGTTTGCATCTATTTAATTTGCTGCTTAGTTAGAATTGATTGTTATTGGTGACATAGGAAGCTGCCTTATATTGAGCCAGATGACTCGTCCATTTGGTCAGTAGCTACCTTCCAGAGTTTCAGGTCGGATGATTTTCTAATCCTAACTCATATCTCTGGTGTTCCATATCTCTGGTGTTCCTCGATGGTCTCTCATCCAAGTACCAGCCAGGTTCAACCCTGCTTAGCTTTCAAAGTTAAATGAGATCAGGTTTGTTATGGGTGGTATGGTGGATGCTCTTAACCCATGGTACAAAGTACATTCTCCCATCTACACTACCTCGCTGTGCCTGAAGACCTGCAACAGAGCATGAGGCAGCAGCATGATCCAGCACTTGAACCAATGCAGTATTCCTCCTCCACCATTTGGTGAGGTTTCACACTTGTAACTGTGCCAGTAACTACAAAGCTGCAGTTATCCCACAAAAGGAATGGAGCTATATTTGGTTAAGTTACAAACTTAATATAATGGAGTTGTATTTTTGTTATGGTCAATGAATTATGTCACTAGGATCTGTCTGTAATTGACCCTGATAGAAGCACGGCCAATGCATTGCAGTGTCAGGAAGTTATTGCAAACCACAAGAAATATGTAAAGAAAGATACAGGATTAATATTATCCATAGATGATTCTGTTCTAATGAAATTTCCTTAAGGGAAAACTAGAAGAGTGCTCCCTTGCCACTGCTTCTAATTATTTTGTATTTTTGTATGTATAGTATGCATACGGGGGACGTGGCGGCGCTGCTGGCTAAACTGCAGAAGCCTTTGTGTGCTGCAGGGTCAGAAGACCAGCAGTCGTAAGATCGAATCCACACAATGGAGTGAGCTCCCGTCGCTTTGTTCCAGCTCCTCACCAACCTAGCGGTTCAAAAGCATGCAAATGCGAGTAGATAAATAGGTACCATCTTGGTGGGAAGGTAAACAGTGTTCCATGTATAGCCACGCTGGCCACGTGACCATGGAAAATGTCTTCGGACAAACGCTGGTTCTATGGCTTGGAAACGGGGATGAGCGCCGCTCCCTGGCGTTGAACACGACTGATTAAAATCTCAAGGGGAACCTTTACCTTTACCTTTAGTATGCATAAAAGCCATACAAAAGCCAAGATTTTGAGACATTTCTAGGTGCAGGGCTTTTCTGTGCACCAATTTCCTGCAGTGGTAATTTTGGAGGGTCCGGGAGCTATGCATGGCCCATTTTACTTGTGCATGAAGGATGCGCCTGTGCTCGAATTCCCGCACCTGTTTTTGAAATTAGAAGTGGCTAGATGGGTTTTATTTCGTTTTGAAGGAAGTGCCCACCAAATGTGCAATCCCTGGATAACATTAAAATGAAGTGGAGCGTTCCGTCCTCAGGAACTTTTCGGGTACAGTACAATTCTCCTTTTCTAAAATCAGTTTTTTCCATGCCACATGTGGGGAACGGGAGATGTGGGGAAGCGCTTGGGGTCTTAGCAGGCTGTATGCTGCCTGCAGGTTGCACAACTCCACTCTTGATGTTTGTCAAGGTCCCACAGGGATTGCTCTGGTTATTGTTCTCTTTCCATCTTGGCTTTCAAACTTTTCTTCTTTCTCTTCTTTGCATAAAAGGAGGGGCTTTGGAATTATTGGATAGGGATTAGAAGCAGATTCGTACTTGCTTTCTGCTTTGGAATGGTTTGCATCGTAGAGGTTGATGTGGCGCAGTGGCTTAAGAGCCCACAATGTGTGTCGGAGTTCCCCTGTTCAAATCTCCTCTCTATCATGGACTAACCTTAAGCAATACGCTTTTTTCTTTTCATTTCAATCCTCCCATCTTCCAGTATGGAGATAATGATAGTGGTGTGCTTTGCAGAAGTCTTGTAAAAATTAACAGCCTGAAAAAGCACTTGGAACATTGAAACTGTGAGGCAGATGCTAAATATTGTAGTTCATTAAACACTAGTACAACTCTACAACTGGTCTGCTAGGAATTACTTTTCATTTTAATGAATTAACGTTTGGTGTCCTGTGCTCATGGATGCTTAAAGAATGAGATGGGGGATACTGGTGGAGGGATTGACATACCTTTGCCTAGTAGGATGATATTTTGGTTTTACCACAATCCACTATGCTTTGCTTTTGTTCCTGTGTGGAACTAGGAAGTAACTCTGTGTAGAACCAGGGTGGGTGGGGGAGACGCGCCTGCAGGCAGGAGCAAACAAGGTGCCCTGGTTGCTATAAACACTGTGAAAACAGATTTTATTATTTAATCTCCCTTTCCTGGGCAGGTTGCACATTGCATCTCTAATCATTTAATCGCTGCCCAGCTTTCATGGACAGGCAGTCCTTTTGTGCAAGGTCAAGCCCCCGTCTCCCTACCACGTGACCAAAGGGCCATTCATAAACAAGCCTATGAACATCTCCTCTTTTATCCTGCATGCATGGATGCGAGAGAATTGCCAACAATGGGAAGGTTTGGAACAGAAGTGGCTATTGTTCTGGGACTGCTCAGACAGGAGGGCAGCCTTTCCAGCCTGGGCTGTTGCAGGCGGCGACCTATTGTTTTTGTAATTGGATTTGTGCTGATGGGTGTCCGGGCAGTAGGGCTGCCAGTAAGAAAGCTGACCTGATTTTGGGACAGCAGGATGGCTAGGTGGACAGAGCCTACTAAGTGTGATAAAACAAAACTGTGCTTGGGGTCAAGGAAGCGAACTTTGGAGTTGATGGTGTTTACTGAAGGCAATATTTTTAGAGTGGGGTGGGAATTCTGATCAAGTGAAAATGCAGCTTGATGAAGTTTTATTAACACTTCGGTAAAAGGCAGAAGTACCTCTGGGCCTCTTTGTGGTTTGCAGGACATCCCAAATGTTACGATGAAATTCTAGCCCAGCATTATTAACACGGACTGGCTTCCCAATGCTAAACAGGCCTGACCTTGCTTCCCTTCTGAAACCAGCTGATATCACTGTTCAGGGTTTTGTGGTCAGGATGGAACACATTGTTAAGAATATGAATGAGTCTATAGAGGTGGATGGATGTTGACCAGATTGGTAGGTAGGTGCCTTCCCCCATATTTTGGTGCCGAGACATTGCTGTGTATGGTGTTCACACAGAGGGCCATCTTGCCACATTGAGCAAAAGTAAGTATAGTCCATTATGGTGTGCTTAAGCTAATTTACGGGAGGACATGAGTTTATGGAACTGAGTACTTTAGCTGTGGAATGAGTGTCCATTGTGTCCTGTCCCTCTCAGCGTGAGAGATTAGGTACACGTGTTGCCGGGTAGGAGTAGATGCATTTTGATATTGGCTGCCTGGTCATAACTGTGTTTCTCTATAGAGGAAAAGTGTATATTGATCACCTGCCACTTGACTTTATCCATAGCTTATAATAACGTTGTGTGCTAGAGTAGACTGAAAGCCTGTCTGGGCCAGCTGAGGGGCCTGAATGAAGTATTATCTCGCTATTTGTATTCCCTAGAAACTAGTTTTGACAAACATCTGAAGGTGACATACACTGAAGGTAAACTATCACCATCACAATTAATGCATAGTCTTTTTCTCCAGGAATTGGTTTGATTGCTTTTTGAAGATGCCCAAGTTGGTGCCCTTCGATTCAGTGGGGGTAGCAAACTGAGCAGCAGCTGTTTCACTATGCACTGTATAAAGAAATGTTTACTTTTGTTGTCCCGAATTTGCCACCTGATTATCTTCTGCTTATAGCAGTACCATTTCTAGTGACACATAAGCTGGGTTCTTCCTCACCCTATTAAATTAATAGTTTATCTTATTTGTTCCGCCTTGTTGCATGGTGGACTTGATTTAAATCACAATTTACATTTAAAAATGGTATTATTTGATGTTTAAAATTTTAAAAATCCAATTTTTAAAATTTAACTTGTGATTTAAATCATGATTTCAATTGTGATTTAAACCAATTTGATTTTTTAAAAAATCATTGTTCTTGAACCACCTTGTCTTGCCATTTTTGGCTGGGGAACATGGTGGTATTTAACTGCTCTCCGTCCTCCTGACGTGCTCTCTGAAATGACGCAGATCGTGAAGGAAGATGAACTACTTCTGCATATTTCAGTCTCCTCTTAAAAAGCAGCGCTGTGGGGAAAAAAGTTTTTAAATTGTAATTTCCAGTATTACCTAGCCAGCAATAGGTGAAGGAATTTGGGGATTTGTAGTTGAAGAAGCAATTTTTCGATGAAGAGACGCCAGCTAATGGTATATGTACATAAATGCTACCTGCCGTAGCCCAGAACAGTTCTGCTGTCCCCCCCTCACCTTTTTTTAAAAACTGCTATATGACATTAGCAAACTCTGCCTTGTTTACCTCTCTGGAACCTGCATAGGGCCGTCAGCTAAAGAGGAAAATGATTCTTTTTTGGCTAGGAGTACGCTCTTGTCTTGTGCCTGTACCTGAATGTTGAGTTTTGGATTGTGTACATTTTCTGTATAGGAGACCTTGCTAAGTTACAGGGACTTGTGGTGGCAGTTCTCTGCAAATGGGGTGCAGGCACATTTTGTGAGCCCAGCGCGAGGCACCTCCTGGATCCAACCCACTCAGCGTTACTATATAAAATGGCAAAGCTTGGACTACAGCTCCCAGGGTCCCTTGTCACAGAGTGCTGGCTGGAGTTATGGGAATTGTAGTCCAAAAGTGTAGCTTCCCCAGGGTTTTTGGTATGTAGCTTGCAAAGATCTAAATGAAGTTCTGCTGTTTTTTCCCCTAATCAAATCAAGTTAGTGTTCTTTTTTTTTAACCTGGAAATTGGGCTTTCCTGAGAAGATAGCGAGGGCCCCCTCTTTGACATGCCCTTCTGGACGATGTAACTCCTTCCTCCTCCATCAGTGTATTCCTGGGAGGTGAACTGCTGACAGCTAGATAGTCGTCCTTTAAGTGATGGCATTTAAAACAGCCTTGATCACACATGCCCTCATGGACACTATGCTGCTTCCAGCCCTGTGAATGTGCTCCAGTGGCTGCTTGACCCATTTTTGCCTTCCTGTAAACTAACCCTGGCAGAGGATTTGCATTCCCTTCGTGACTTGCCAGTAGCTTTTCTGTTACTCTCCTTTTCCTGTGCTCTCCTCCTCCTTCTATCCAGTTAATGGCATGGTGGATGCAAATGTACATATGGACAACGTGGTCCATGGAATTTGAATGATATGTTTCACTGTATATCTGGATATTATACAGAAACAGCATTTAGGGGTCCTTATTCTTATCTAGGCCCTTAACTTCCCCCTTCCGCTCATGCAAGAAAAGTACATTCTACCACAAACATCAGCACAATGTAGCCTTGCAGATTTTACTGAACTACAACTACCAGCATTCCACACTATTGTCTATCTTGGCTAGGCTTGTTGGAGTTGCAGTTCAACACCTCTGCCTGAATCCTTTAGCACAGGGGTCCCCAACCCCTGGTCCATGGCTCAGTACGGGGCTGTGGCCTTGGCAGGACCAGGCCACGGAGACAGATCTCCCGCCCCCCTGCACGCACATACATGCACAGACGCATGCACGCACGGATGTTCTCCCAACCTCCCCCACACACATGCTAAACCGGTCCACGGTCCAAAAAGGTTGGGGACCACTGCTTTAGCAAATGTAATAAATTGGCCACGCAGCCATATTTTGGCTGGAGACTCAGTTTCTATGTTGTACATTTGGGCTTCTTGCTGACTTTTGATCTCTACCCCATGAACCAACTTTTTCCTCTTTTCTTCCCACCAAATACAGGTCTTCTGTCAGTACCAAATGTCCTGTTTCAGTTTTTGGGCACTATACCCAAAGGGTTCTTGGAATGGTGCGCAGACATCTTCCGTACAACTATGGATGACTTTGTTTGATATTTTCAGCTGGCATCCTCCATTTTTATTTGCCCAGTCAAACCTCTACAATGGTGCTTTTGGTCTCTGGACAGTGGCGATATTCCCGGGATATTCCCTTAAACCTGCCAACAGAACCACAGGCTTTTAATATGTGGATCACTTTGCTCCTCTATAGGGATGATAGCTCTGCCTCCGCGGGGGTTGCTCTGTGAGCTAAATTTTTCACAACCTGCATCTGGCTTTCTGTTTTGACAACCAGTCACTTAATTTGGAGATTAAAGCGACAGTCCCCTGTTTAAAGGGCTCTTCTCTAGTTTGTCCTTTGATGAATGCGTATTTAAAATGGGAGAACCCTAGAGTGTCAACCAGCTTTTGATCAACAAGTGTAAATAAATACTGTATAGAGAAAAAACGTGTCATTGGGCAAATAATACTGGTGAATGAAATAAAAAAGCACCTGCTGCGTGTCTGTCCAGAGGTGGGTCAGGGCTGCACTTAACTTCACCTGCCACTGTGGGCGTGAAATGGCTACTGCCCATAAAGAAACATGTTGATTTTTTAAAAAATGGCCAATAATAATAATAATAATAATAATAATAATAATAATAATAATAATAATAATAATAATAATAATAATAATAATCGTCATCGTCATCGTCATCGTCATCGTCATCTATTTAATTATTTATTTATTTATTCCATTTATACCCCGCCTATCTGGTCATTGCGACCACCCTAGGCGTCTTACAACACAAATATGTGAACAAATATGTATATATAAAAAATAAATTTTACACGATTAGAAAGATACAAGGTGGAGAGAAGACGGCATAAATCATAATAGGAAGAAAAGGGGAAGAAAATCAAGGATTAACTGGGGGGGGGGGAAGGCCTGGCGAAACGTCCATGTTTTCAGTTGGTTTTTAAAAATACCCAGTGAGGGAGCCGCGCGAATCTCCGGAGGCAGATTGTTCCAGAGGTGAGGAGCCACTACCGAGAAGGCCTGCTTTCTTGTTTTTTCCTTCCGGGCCTCCCTCGGCATCAGGCTCCTCAGCCTCACCTCCTGACTTGCACGAGTGACATGGGTAGAACTAGGTAATGTCTTTTGCAGCACACCATTATGCCATCACAAGCAGGTGAAAAATCAATCTTCATATCGGAGTGTTGCACAATTTAAATTTATAGACATGTATAAAATATAAGTAAAATTTAAAACAAGTTAAATGTTAAGATAAATAGACTATTTTTGATGAGAAGCCGGTTACTTCTGTAATGTGATCTCACCCGTTTGCTAGATCGTCTTTTGTACGTGTTGTGGCCCATAGATTGCTTGCACACAAGTGCTGCACTGATTTAATTTCTCCACAGTTATAGGTAATTTCTCCTGTGCCCAAGTAATAACTCCATTTTACTTGATTATTTTTGATCTTCCTATTTCACTTAGAGCTAAAGTCTTGTCCTGGTGGGAGACACTCTTCAGCATTTGTCCATTTGGCAAGGTGTGTTATTTTTGCTCTCTACAGGTTTAACCTTGCCTCTTCTGGTTTAATATTTAGAGAAATGTGTGCAGAACATTTTACTCTATTTTAGCTGTTGATGTCCATGAAGTGGATGTGTTTGGTGCTCTATTACTTTATTTCATTTATTATTTGCTCACACCTCTCAACATACTTCTGGAGAGCATTGTCAGCCAAATAATGATATTTTTCAAGGTGGATAGGTTTCCGACAGCCAGTAATAATCTTCCTTGATTCATTAAGAGTTACATTCACTCATTTGGCATGTGCTGATTTATACCATTTGGCACTAGCATATTCTACTGTAGAGTCGCACAGAGACAAAGTGGTTGTTCTTATTGTTTGTGAGTGGGCATGCCAGTCTGATGCAGGCAGTTTCTCAAGTCTGTTATTTCTGGTGACAATTTTCTGTTTGGTGAATCACTTCCCAGGTTTCTTAATGTTTTTGTTTTGTTTCATGTATGACCTCTCAGGATTCCCTTTATTTCAGTCACTTTTCTTAAAATCAAAGTTGTCAGAAGAACTGTGATTTGTAAACCTTTAAAGTCCTGCTTCGCTTTTGTAAACTCAAGCCTGTGGCTTCCTTTAGGGAGTCAGCCCACCTCATGTATTTGGTCTCCCTCTTTTCCTACTGCCTTCCATCTTTCCTAGTATTATTAGTCTTTTCCAGAGAATCCTTCCTTCTCATAATTTTCCTCAAGTAAGACAGCTACACTTTGGCAAATGATCTGAATGCAAACCTTTATTTGGGTTAATATTTTCTTTATGGGCAAATAAAGAAAATATTAGAGAGAATTTTGTTAGCTGAGATTAGCAAAACAGGGCTCTGGCAGAACTTTAATATCTCTTATCTTAATTTTGAAAAGTGAGAAAAATGTATTCAGCTTTCTTGGTCACTTGAAGAATACAATTATTCATACTGGCATTAATTTTGGTAAGAAATTATTTCTTACCAAAATGAATGCTAGTATTGTTACCAGCCTACTCAGCTGAAGCTGTTTCTGGCGGGCCATGTGGTACAAATCCCAATCTGACTGACTGTGTGCCTATAATATTTAGGAAGTAGGTTCTCTCTTCACTCTCTTTTCCCCTTGCTTTGTTAGTATGACCGTTTTAGCTTTTAACTTATGTGACAGTTTAATGGATCTGGATAAACCTTGAAGCATAAATCGAGATCTTTATGGTATTTGTAGAAGATGTTTAGATAAGAATTGGGTGGGGTTCAGTGCATCCTAGATGGAATCTTCACGAGGGCTGCCGCAGTGGTTATTCATCATTTTTCATCATTTGCTGTTTCCTGTCACTTGAATTTGCTGTACTTGAGAGAGAGAAAATGTATGTAGTTCACACTATAGGATAAATAGGATTAATGGTATATTATTTGTATCTGTTTAATCCTCAAGAATGCAGACTGTTTTGGAACAGAGTAGAGTGGAAGATGCTTAGAAGGTGATAAGACTTCTTTTTCCTTTCTGAGGGGGGTTATCGAACGACACCCTTCCACTGGTAGAATCTGCTTCTGGAAATAGAAGGGGACGCTCCCTCCATGGAAATGTGCCTCAGAATGTTGGGAAATGGCTCACAGCAGGGTTTGGGCATTGAGAAGAACTGTGAGGCAAGAGAAAGATAGTCCTAATGCTACTGTAAGTGAAATGTTAAATGTAGGCCGGAGTGATTTTGAGTTCAAGGACAGGTTTTGAGTTTTTCTCCTATCCTTTTCTAGGGCAGAGTCAAGGAAGCTGGCAGGGACTTCCATTTCTAGTCCTTGTAGAAGAGGTATTTTGGCAAACACACTTTTTGGCTGGCTCTTCTTGGCTTAGTATTAGACTTGGACTAAGCAAAATGGATGAGTCATTCCAACAAGTTGTGTTTTTTGTATTGCCTACTAGCTCCAAGACTTGTACAGTAGGATCCCCCATCTATGGGAGATAGATTCCAAGCCTCTTGCCATGGGTGTGTGAAACTGCAGATAGTAATGAACCCATGATAGTGAGTACACTGTGGGGCTGGGTTGCAGCAGCGGTTAACACAGCCAGCGAGAGAAGGAGGTAAGTGTACGTGCGCATTGCGGTGTGCACCCTGCTTGCTGGGTTGCAGTTATACCGTAGCAGCCGCAGACAACTGAAACCATGCATACTGGCTCTGCAGATACAGAGTCCTGCTGTACTCCAATAAAATCTTGAGTGAATGAAGTCTTGAATGGAAGATTTCTAGATTCAGATCCATTGTTTTACAAGCCATTTCTCTGTTCAGGCTATGGATGAGCAAAAACCTGGGCTGTGGACATCATACAACAACTCCCACCCCTGCCAAAGTGCATATCCCCCAGAATCCCGAACCCTTTCCCCCTCCTAGTCTTGCTTTCAAATGTTTTAAATTTAATTTAACTATTTTTTTTTACTCAGAAGGGCCTCTTATACTCTCTACAGTGCAAATAAGCAGTTTTGTCATGTTTTGTGTCCGTAGCACCTGTTTTAAGCCATTTTTTTTTTCAAATCTGGAAGTGAATTTTACAAATTGGGAGTGGGTAGGGCTTGGGATGGTTTGGAGTTGCAGGCAGCCCTCCAAAGTCTGGGGTGGGTGGATGGGTGGGTGAGTACAGTCTCTTAAACCTGTGAAAGTTCATCTCCCCTTGCAATAGTTACTTAGGTGCCCATCTGCTTGTTTGTGAATCCCCGGAATCCCATCAGAACTTTGACAGAACAACTGTCAAGCTTATATAGGGATCTGTCACAGTATTCTTTACTCCAAGTCTCCGGCTGTTAGGCTGGGGCTCCTCTGTATAGCTCATAATTTATCAAGAAAGAATCTTACCCCATTGCCTTCATATTCCCCTCTGATCTTGTCAGGTTTTCCTCTCCCCATGCTGTTTTGAAACACCTGTCATTTTCCGATGAGGGAGTCCTGAGCAGTCACTTGAATCAGATGACCAGCCAGTTTGACTGGAGCTTGAGGTGGAATACTCTAGGGCAGTGGATGACTCCAGGCAACAAGCTCTTATCTTCCCTTTCTCATTTCTGTTGTTTGAGATCTGAAGCATTTCCTCTTACCAAATATTCCCACTGGCAGCTTCTTATACACCAGGGCGCACAGCATGTCAGATGGTACCCACCACTGCAGATGCCAGTCTCTTCTTTATATCATCCTGAGTGCAACGTTTGGAAGAATAGTCAGAGGGGAAAAATAGACCTGCTGGTGTGGCACTTAAGTACTGAAGTTGCATTTTACTATCTGTATTTAAATAAATTGTGCATCAGATAGAGTGAGCTACAGTCCATAAAAACCTATGCTTATTAAAATGTGTTAGTCTTTAAGGTGTCACAATGACTCTTTGTAGTTCACATGCACAGGATGAGGAAATTATATTTTTTGAAATGCTCGGAGCAGCTAGTAGTTTACTAACTTGGTGCAAACAAGATTCATTTCTTGGAATGATGTTGGAACACAATATGGGTCCAACTCACATGCCATGGTTCTTTCAGTGTTAGTGGATTCATAGAATTATAGAATAATGAAGTTGGAGGAGACCTGTAAGGCCATCAAGTCCAAACCCCTGCTCATTGTGGGAATACAAATCAAAGGATACCTGCTAATTGGTTGAATTTCTCTTGAATGTCTGCAGTGGTGGAACGTTCACATCACAAGATAATTGGTTCCACTGTACTGCTCTAACAGTTAGGAAGTTTTTTCTGATATTCAGCCTAAATCTGAGCCCATTGTTACCTGTCTGTCACTCTGGGATGATTGAGAACAGAGCTTAACCCTCCTCTGTATGACTACCTTTCAGTTATTTGTAAGTTATTATATCACCCCTCTGTCTTCTTTTCACAAGGCTAAACATTTCCAGTTACAGTATTTCAATCATTACAGTGACATCTACGTTGGCTTTGGCATGTTGTGAGAATGACTGATGTTCGGATTCCAAAAGATATCCTGTATGGAGAATTAGTGCAGGGAAATTGCCCCAGAGGGAGACCAAAGCTGCGATACAAGAATATCTGCAAGCAGGATCTGAAGGCCTTAGGAATGGACCTCAACAGATGGGAAACCTTGACATCGGAGCGTTCAGCCTGGAGGCAGGCGGTGCAACATGGCCTCTCCCATTTTGAATAGACCCTTCTCCTGCAGGCCGAGGAAAAGAAAGTAGCCAAATCAGGGAGCTGGACAGGGGACAGATTGTATTTATCATCAGTGTGGAAGGGATTGTCACTCTCGAATTGGCCTTCTCAGCCACACTAGACGCTGTTCCAAGTCCTCTATTCAGAGCACGTTACCATAGTCTCTCAAGACTGAAGGATGCCTAATCTAATTACAAACTTTCCTTGCGGGTCTTGGTTTCCAGTCTCCTGATCATCTTTGTTGCTCTCCTCTGAACTTGTTCCAGTTTGTCCACATCATTCTTGAAGTGTGGTGTCTAGAGCTGGACACAATACTCAAGATAAAGTCTAACCAGTGCTGAATAGAGAGAACTAATACATTGTGGGATCTGGAGACTATAATTCTGTTAATGCAGCCTAAAATAGCATTTGCCTTTTTTGCAGCCTCATTGCCCTGTTGGCTCATATTCAGCTTGTAATCTACATCGATTCCAAGATCCTGATTGCTCATAGTATTGCTAAGCCAATACAGTACTATGAACTTACAAATTGCTATGAACTTGCAGTTCTCATAATTCTTACGATCGGTTATGTTGGCTAGGCTTCATGAGATTGCAGTCTAATGATGTCTGGATTGGGAGGGCACATGCTCCTCATTCCTCTTCTAAAAGTTCTCCAGCCTTACTTGGTAATGCTGTGGAAGCCAGAAGAAGCCAATGGAATTCACGGGAGGACAAGATGAAGACATTATCAGGAACTCTGATTTTTTTTTTTGTGAAGAAGTCAGTGTAATTTTAAAATGAAAACCTCATCTGGAAGCATGTTGTGTGGAGTAGTAGTTTACATGGCACTACTTTGAGAGGTTACATGAATTACTTTTGCCTTTTGCACTGTGAATACAGCAGAAGAGGCATTGAGGTGTGCTATTACCATAGCATGTAACAGCAGATACCAGGACAAAGCATTATCTTGATGTTTGATAGGTTATTTTCCTTTATGGTCAGTCATGGGCAACATATATGTTTCTGTCTAGTAGTCCAGCAGCTGGCTGAATAGCTCAGGGAGCTGGAGAACCTGGCTGTAGAATTGGGTTTTGATTCCCCACTATGCTTCTTGGAAGAAGAGCAAAGTCTTTGGGGCTTCTGCAAGCCACACATTCCCCGGTGTTGGTGAAACTTGAGGCCACATCATCATTATCACCACCACCACCACCATTGGCCATTTTGAGGCAATAAAGAATTATCTTCCCCCTCCCTATTTAATTTGAAACCCGAACTATTCAGCTCTGCATTAATTCTGTTTCTCTTCTGATGTTTTGATACTAGCTGGCCCTACAGAATTATAATATGGAAGAGATGGTAAGGGAAAAAGCACTGCATTACCAGTAAGATTCTTTGCTCACCCTGGCCCCTCTTAAAACCATCTGTTGCTTTATCCCTTTGGTTTATTTGAGGTTTCATTTGGGTGTTATCAGCCTTGAAATCCCCAAAGCAGCGAGTTGGTGTTTTTTGATTACTTTTTTTTTTTTTGCTCTCAGTCACAGAACTGTTGTTTAAGTGTCGGTATGTTCCCTTGAATAGAAGCACGCTGCTGTTTGAGCCTTGACAGTCTGATTATGGCTTATCACTCTCCCTGCTTCTCTATTTGAAGTCTTCTTGCTTCTCTGTTTCTCTGAACTGAAGACAGTGTAAAACTCTGTTGAACAACTATTTTCTTGAGAGGCTATTTTCAGATACAGGCAGGAATCCATGAGCCATTAGTATCTCATTCCTCTCTAGAAAGCAAGTTTGCAGAAAACCCCTATGGCTATAGAAACCTTTGCTTCCTTAACCTGTCTTTGAGCAGGATAAATTTGGATGAAGATCCTCCTATTGCTAAAACCTCTCCTTAAAACCCCTGGCTTCTATGTTTTTTCCTAGTACTCGTCACTTTATAGAAGATGGAAAGATCATATTCACTTGGGAAAACTCTGTAGATTAGTTCTGCTTCATATTGATGATTTAGCTAGTTGTTATATTTTTCAGGAAGAAATCAGTAGCGTTGGTCAGTTGTAGAAATTGGAAGAGTTAGGTAGAAAGTTAAGAGACTGGGATACAAAGAACCTGTTTTTGAATGAATGAGGAATCAATATAATGTTTTTAGATAGCCAATACTAAGAGAACTAACAGTTTAAGAAGAGTGTGGCCCCTACTACCCAGGACCTGGCACTTCCTTACCATAAAATGCTTTTTTTTTTGTAAAATAAAAGCAAAAAATTGCTCAAACATTTGTCCATCCATCTGATAGGAAGGTGTAAATGTTGCTGCATTGGGGCATCTTGGCACACCCCCTCCTTAAAATTTTTGTTAATTTTTTCCCTTCTAAGAGGAGTATAAAGAGACTTGATTTAATTAAAAAGCCTATTTGCTTGCTTGCTTGCTTGCTTGCTTGCTTGCTTGCTTGCTTGTTTGCTTGCTTACTTACTTACTTACTTACTTACTTACTTACTTACTTACTTACTTACTTACTTACTTACTTACTTACTTACTTACTTACTTACTTACTTACTTACTTACTTACTTACTTATATCCCTCCCATTTAGACCGAAGTCTACTCTGGGCAGCTAACAATATTAAAATAAAATAAAGCAACAGTATTAATACACTAGAGGATGGTGAAATAAGTTAGGTATCAACAGGAGGGAAGGCCTGTCTGAAGAGCCAGGTCTTAAGTTGGTTCTTAAAAACACCTAGCGAGTGAGCCAGACAAATTTCTGGGGGAAGATTGTTCCAGAGCCGAGGGGCCACTGCCAATGAGGCCCACTTTCTTGTTCTTTCTCTTCGGGCCTCCCTCGCCATTAGGCCCCTCAGCCACCCCTCCTGCCTAGAGTGAGTGCTACAGGTAGATCTAGGTGGGAGAAAGCGTTCCGCCAGATATTGAAGGTCCTAAACCACTGATGCTACCTGGGTTTCCATGGTAAGTGCTGGATCAAGATGTACCCCCAAGCTGCGAACCTCAGTCTTCGTGGTGAGAGTCCCCCCCCCAAAGTGAGGAGTTTCCCAAACCACCAATCTCTGGGCCACCCACCCTCAGGACCTCCGTCTTGTCCGGGTTCAGCCTCAAACCATTAGCCTGCATCCATCCCAGTACGGCATCTAGATAGCGCTTAAGGGACGGAACAGCATCTACTGTTGTAGGAAAAAAGGAGATGCAGAGCTGGGTGTCAGCAGCATACTGATGACACAAAGCCCCACACGCCCCTATGACCTGACCCAGTGGCCTCGTGTAGATATTAAACAGGATTGGGCAGATAATCGAGCCCTGCGGAATCCCACAGTTGAGATTCCACAGAGCTGACACACTTTCCCCAAGCTGTAATCTCTGGGGACGGTCCTCCAAGAAGGATTGGACCCAGGCTAACGCCAGACCACCAATTCCCAGCTCGGAGAACCTCCCCAGGAAGATACTATGGTCAGTGGTATTGGAGGTGGCTGAGATATCGAGAAGGACCAACAGAGACATTTTGCCCCTGTCAGTTTCCCTCAGGAGGTTGTGAGACAGGGCGACCAGTGCAGCTTCTGTACCATGGCACGGCCTGAAGCCAAACTGAAATGGATCCAGATGCTGGTTTCACCCAAAAGGGCCTGAAGCTGGTCAGCCACCAACCTCTACTACTTTACTAAGGAAGGAAACATTGGCGATGGGTCATCCGCTGCCAAATTTGGTTTCTTCCTAATGGGTCTAATGAGTGTCTCCTTGAGAGACTCATCTCCTTGAGAGACCCATTAATTACTGCAGTGGCCCATTCAGTTGTTATAGGCCTGGCTGCTTTGATTAGCCAGGCTGGGCAAGGGTCAAGTGAGGAGGTGGTGGCATGACAGCGGTCAACCACCTTGTCTACCATATCTGGCTTCACAGGCTGAAAGAGATCAAGTCTTATCGGTCAAAGTGGAACACTTGACATCTCTGCTCAATCTACTGTGTTCAAAAAAGGAGAGAGCTCTCAGCGGATGGCCTCCACTTTAGAATTTAAAAATGCTGCAAATTGCTCAGGTGAGATACTAGTAGGAGGCCTGTCACTTAGACCAATAGATAGTGAACTACAGTGGTGCCTCACATTACGATGTTAATCCGTTCTAGTGAAATCGCTGTAGAACGAAAACGTCGTAATGCAAAAATAAAAAGCCCATTGAAACACATTGAAACCTCTTCAATGCGTTCCATTGGGCTGGAAACTCACCGTCCAGCGAAGATCCTCCATAGGGCCATTTTAGGTGCCTGTGCAGCGAGGAATCCGTCCCAGAAAACAGCGGGGAGCCATTTTGTTTACCCAGTGGCCATTTTGAAACCGCCGATTAGCTGTTCTAAAATCATCGTTTTGCAAAGAATCGGTTCCCGAAGCAGGGAACCGATCATTGCAAAGCGAAAAAACCCCATTCAGACCATTGTTTGCGATCGCAAAAAGATCGTCGTAATGTGCTTTCGTCGTAATGCGGGGCAATCGTAAAGCGAGGCACCACTGTATACGGAAAAGTTCACCTGCTCATTTGAAGCTTCACTTATCTGGACAGCGGAGTGAGCTTGACTAGCAGCCCTCACCTTAGTAAGGTAATGGTTAGTCGCGGTCCTGACAGCTTTCCGATTATAATCCATCCGTCTCCAATTGCACTCTAGCCTTCTCCTGTTCTGCTTCATAGCTCACAGCTGCTGGTTAAACCAGGGCATTGAACGAGCTCTGCAATGGAGAGGGCGTTTAGGAGCGATCGTGTCAACAACCCTGGTAGCCGCGGCGAGCCAGCCTGATCAGAGCATAATATTTGCGGCGGCGAACCAGAGCCAAGTCATTAAAGCAGTGTATTCTGGGGGTAGCAGCATGGGAGCAGATGTGGCCTGCCATCCCAAACTCTGGAAGTTCTCCACATCTGATACAAGGAAAGGAAAATAAGATTGCTTGGCAGAAGATAGATAGATATAAGTGGAGCCAAAATTTATAATGAATGAAGTCAATCAAGAGTGAAATTTTATGTCGGTAAGCTGGGATACACATGAAATGAACAAGGCTAAAGAGAACAGGTGATGAGACAGAGGGGAGTGAAGAAGTAAGGATGAAAGGACAGAGGGGAATCAAATCTGGAGAGAGCTATTGTAGAATGAGATACATGGGAAGAGATGTTGGAACAACTGAGCATAACATTCTTGATCAGCAGAGATACCAGGCTGGAAAGGAGATAAGTGATGTTTCTGTAGCCTGTAACTCACCAGGGCTAATCAACTCCAGCAGCTGCATATGACAACCCCCCCCAGTGAGTCATCTAACCTCTTGTCCTTCCTGCCATCCTGTGAAAGATAGAGGTGAGGGTGGGATGATGTGGACGGCCACAATGTGTAGCAGGTGGGCCGTAGGAGCAATCAGGAATGAAAAGATTCCTGTTTTTTTTTCCTTTGTGGGGAAAAATACCTTGCCAAGATGACTGGTGGATCTACACTTCAGGGGAAGGTCTAAGGTGATGAGCTTGAAATTATGCCCCTGAACAATGGCGAGTGGGCTGTCATGAAGATGTAAAGAAGCCAGTGTAATTGCAGCTGTGTAGGAGGAAAATAAACTCCTGATGTCTATTGAAAAAAAAAAGAACACACACTAATCCTCTTAACAAAGATAATATAATACCCGAAATACCAAGCATTCCTTAGCAGAGGAGTTGGACCACCTGTCATTACAGTACCTGAGATCTCAGGTCAACAGTAAATTTAGAAAGTGGGGATTAGCAGAAAGACAGGTTTGAAACCTGCATTCCCACGCTCAGGTGGACTCTGTGCTGGAGGACACATCAAAGGGCTGCCACTGCTGTTGTAATAAAGCTTGCTCAAATCTTTCACATCATTCTTCACTATGAATCGAGAAGCTGCCATTTTAAACCCATGGGAAAGCAATTCTGTGCCCCCTCCCACTTCCTTTGGATTTTTTTTTCCCTGCTGGTCTTGCTCTCCTTCAGAAGCTGCCTCTACTCCTTGTCAGATTTCAGAGAATTAAAATCTCAGGTGCTCAAAGGGAATTGAGAGGTGGGGAAGCTTCTTTTTGTTTGATGAAAACAGTAGATAGTTGGAAGTTGGGCCCTTTTCTCTGCACAAGGGGAGTCATGCTTGTTCAACACACATATTATGCTCTGATGCTTTAAATGGAGTTCTGAACTAACATGAATTAAGGTTCCATGTAAAGCAGGACTTAATCTTACTGCATTGATGTTTTTATTGCTGCATTGATGCTTTTCATTGCATATCTGTCCTGCCTTGTATACTTAAGACTCAAGGTTAATCACAAGCATTTGGAGAATTCATGTAACCCAGAAAAGCCATCAAATCCTGTGAGAATATGATCATTTTCTGTTACCACCCATCTCCATGGTGTCTTTGGGAGGATGGTGTTTTTCCCTTTTTAATCTCAATTAGCATCCATGGGGGCCATAAAATTGCCAGAAAAACATGCACTTCAGGACAGGTTCAGTATAGATGAGAAACTTTCCAAAGGATAAATGCAAGAAAGTCTGCCTGTTTCTAGGGGCATCAGAAACACATAGAACAATTGCAAGCAGGCCATGGTCTTGGGAGCGCTAGGCATTATATCAACAAAAATGCACACTGGGTAAAGATTTCTATTAAAGAAAGCCAGGGAAATCTTTCCATGGCTTCATTCCCATTCTCTGATCTCTTAAAGAATTACTTTCTCCCACCTAGGATCCTGAAGTAAATTGCTTCTAAGATGCTTCAAGATGTTCTTTCAATAGAAACAACAACCCAAAATAAGTAGGCTCCTTCCTTCATATTTGTGATAAATAAGCAGTTACCATCATCCGGAGGAAACCCCAGCTACTAGATACATAACCACTCAGGAAGGCTTAGGCACACACAGCATCTGCCTCAGGTGATGCTGTGATTCCTAACTATTAAGAATTAAGACTCTTCCTATCTGCGTAATCCTATCCTTATTTACCTTAATTGAACAGGGCCTGCCTTGTCATTACACAAGTGAGGCACTACATTTTGGGTGTCAAGGCAGGAAATTGTTAGGTCCCAATTCACCATCATCATCATCTTTTACCGCCAGGTAGAAGTGTTTGTGTGATTTTCTGCATCTGACAAAAAATGATGTGGCTGGCTTTAGGTACTATATGTATGACTTTGAGAGGAAATTGTAGCACTTGCTACTCCATCTCAGACAGCAGAATTTCTTGGGTCAGCATGGTTTCTGCTAGCTAGTCCTTCCATCAGTCTGGTTCTCTGACTTTTACTGCTTGGGCCTGATGGGACTTGTAGTATAACACATCTGAGTGACAGGTGGTTTAGAGAACGGTAGAATGCAGCAGAATGTATGGATCACTTCATAAAACAGGGAAATGAGAAAATGAGAGGATAAATATATTCTTAAATATAGACAGTTGTGAAATGGCAGAAAATAAGAAAATATAGGAAAGAGAGTTTTGTCAAACACTGATGGAATGAGGTCTGTGTGTCAGGATAGTGAATGCTGTAATAAAGTACATTTCCTTCTTTGTGAAGAGAGGTGGTTATAAAGTCTTCTCATGAAGTAACTTCTGTCATTGGAATGACTTGTGGGAATCAGCCTTGACACTAAAAATGAATTGTGAGCTTTATCTCAGGAAAAAAACCTGAGATTAATAAATAAATAATAACATGTTATTATTACATGCTGAAGAGACAGTATGTCTCCTGTGACTGACTTGTACATCTGATTGTGAGCTGATTTGAAAATAATATTGTGACTTCTAGCTTTGGGGTATTTTTTTTCAAGGGAGAGAAAGAGATTGAGCATATTCATTTATCAATATGGAATGAAATTACATTTGTCAACAAGGTTTCTCAAGAGCCTCTTAGGATTTAAATGGAAAGGTTACTATGGTTTTAAACAACCTCATGTTCTGCTGGTGGTTATTGTTGCCAAGGGAATCGATGTTTGCTCTTTCGTGTTTAACTACACTTGGCGTAATAATAACAGAGTGGAAATTGTGCTGTATTTCTGTGCTTTTTCTGTTCTAAAAAATCCCTCTTCTGAGTGGTTAAATGAGTTCTCTTTGGAACTGTACCACAATTCTCAAGGAGTCATGCTTGGACCTGAGTTAGAAATACTGTATGTATCTAAGTGCCCCAGGGATTTGGGAATGAAGGCCTTTATATTATGTGAACTCTCTTTTTTGAAAATAGGTTTGAAAATTTCTAGCTGTGCAACATCAAAAGATATAGACAGCGCCAAACTATTATCTACTATCAAAATATGATTTTTAAAAAATAAAAGTGGATGACAGGCATAGGTGGCCAAATTAATGGTGTCTAGAGTGACACCTTTCATGGTGCTACAGTTTATATGGTTTTGTATTTTTCCACCATATTTTTTAGATCCAAGGGACTCTCAGAATGAGATTAGAATTCAATGTTGAATATTGGCATTGTCTTTCTTTCAGCTTTATAGCCAGGAACACTGTCTGGCTGTAGACATTTGTGAATACAAGATCAAATAAAGATTTGCTAGTGAATGAATCGTCATAGATCTAACTGTAGAGCTGAAGCAGGTTGATTGCCCTGCTTTTGTTGTTGTTAAGTCATGTCTGACTCTTCGTGACCCCATGGACCAGAGCCCACCAGGCCCTCCTATCTTCCACTAGCTACCAGAGTTTGCTCAAATTCAGGTTGGTAGCTTCGATGACACTGTCCAACCATCTCATCCTCTATCGTCCCCTTTCCCTCTTGCCTTCACCCTTTCCCAACATCAGGTTCTTTTCCAAGGAGTCTTCTCTTCTCATGAGATGGTCAAAGTATTGGAGCCGCAGCTTCAGGATTTGTCCTTCCAGTGAGAACTCAGGGTTGATTTCCTTCAAAATGGATAGGCTTGTTCTGTTTGCAGTCCAGGGGACTCTTAAGAGTGTCCTCCAGCACCACAATTCAAAAGCATCAATTCTTCAGCAGTCAGCCTTCTTTAGGGTCCAGCTCTCACTTCCATACATCACTACTGGAAAAACCATAGCTTTGACTATGCTGACCTTTGTCGGCAAGGTGATGCCTCTGCTTTTTAAAATTTTGTCTAGGTTTGTCATTCCTCCCAAGAAGCAGGCGTCCATATCTTCCACTTCTGTTTGCCAGGAGGTGATGGGACCAGTGGCCATGATCTTAGTTTTTTTGATGTTGAGCTTCAGACCATTTTTTTTACTCTCCTTTTTCACCCTCATTAAGAAGTTCTTTAATTGGTTGTTCTGGGTTTTTCGGGCTCTTTGGCCGTGTTCTGAAGGTTGTTCTTCCTGACGTTTCGCCACTCTCTGTGGCCGGCATCTTCAGAGGACAGCAACCTGTACTCTGGTGTAGTTGGCTTGGGAATGTTCCTTTAATATCTCCAATTTTCTTGAACAGATCTAAGTTCTTTAATTTCTCCTCGCTTTCTGCCATCAGAGTGGTATCTGCATATCGGAGGTTGTTGATATTTCTTCCGACAATCTTAATTCCGGTTTGGGATTCCTCCAGTCTGGCTTTTCGCATGATGTATTCTGCATATAAGTAAGCCGGGGGACAATATACAGCCTTGTTGTACTCCTTTCCCAATTTTGAACCAGTCAGTTGTTCCATATCCAGTTCTAACTGTTGCTTCCTGTCCCACATATAGGTTTCTCAGGAGACAGATAAGGTGGTCAGGCACTCCCATTTCTTTAAGGACTTGCCATAGTTTGCTGTGGTCCACACAGTCAAAGGCTTTTGCGTAGTCAATGAAGCAGAAATAGATGTTTTTCTGGAACTCTCTGGCTTTCTCCATAATCCAGCACATGTTAGCAATTTGATCTCAAGTTCCTCTACCCCTTTGAAATCCAGCTTGTACTTTTGGGAGTTCTTGGTCCACCTACTGCTGAAGCCTACCTTGGAGGATTTTGAGCATAACCTCGCTAGCATGTGAAATTAGTGCAATTGTACGGTAGTTGTAGCATTCTTTGGCACTTGCCTTCTTTGGGATTGGGATGTAGACTGATCTTTTCCAGTCCTCTGGCCACTGTTGAGTTTTCCAAACTTGCTGGCATATTGAGTGTGGCATCATCTTAACAGCGTCATCTTTTAAGATTTTAAATAGTTCAATTGGAATGCCATCACCTCCACTTGCCTTGTTGTCAGCCATGCTTTCTAAGGCCCACTTGACTTCACTCTTCAGATGTCTGGCTCAAGATCAGCAACCACACTATTTGGGTTGTCCGGGACATCCAAATCTTTCAGGTATAATTCCTCTGTGTATTCTTGCCACCTGTTCTTGATTTCTTCTGCTTCTGTGAGGTCCATTTTTGTCCTTTATCATGTTCATCTTTGCACAAAATGTTCCTTTAATATCTCCAATTTTCTTGAACAGATCTCTGGTTTTTCCCTTTCTATTATTGTCCTCTATATCTTTGCACTGTTCGTTTAAGAAGGCCCTCTTAAATTGTCTCTCCTTGCTGTGCTTTGGAAATCTGCATTCAATTTTCTGTAACTTTCCCTATCTCCCTTGCATTTTGTTTCCCTTTTCTTCTCTGCTATTTGTAAGGCCTTGTTGGATAGCCACTTTGCTTTCTTACCTTTCCTTTTCTTTGGGATGGTTTTTGTTGATGCCTCCTGTACAATGTTATGAGCCTCCACCCATAGTTCTTCAGGCACTCTGTCCACCAAATCGAGTTAATTAAATCTGTTCCTTACTTCCACTGTGTATTCATAAGGAATTTGGTTTAGATTATACCTGACTAGTCCAGTGGATTTTTCTACTTTCTTCAGTTTAAGCTTGAATTTTGCTATAAGAAGCTGATGATCAGAGCCACAATCAGCTCCAGGTCTTGTTTTTGCTGACTGTATAGAACGTCTCCATCATTGGCTGCAGAGAACATAATCAATCTGATTTCGGTATTGTCCATCTGATGATGTCCATGTGTAGAGCTGTCTCTTGTGTTGTTGGAAAAGAGTGTTTGTGATGACCAGCTTGTTCTCTTGGCAAAACTCTATTAGCCTTTGCCCTGCTTTGTTTTGAACTCCAAGGCCAAACTTACCTGTTGTTCCTTTTATCTCTTGACTCCCTACTTTAGCATTCCAGTCCCCTAGAATGACAAGCTACAGACTGAATAAACAGACAGTAAATAAGACAGAGACAGTACTGAAACATCTGATGCATAAGTAATATGTGAAATCAAACTAATAGAAAGTGTGACCTTGACATGTGACTGATGCAGCTAATATTTGAAAATAAATGTTTTCACCTTACTGCTAAAATGTTAGATTAGATAATCAGTTGTTTGTCCTTTTTGATACGACTGTAAAAAATTTAATGCATTATTTTCCCACAGACAGCTCAAACAACGACTGCATCAGTTGCCATGTGTTAAATTTAATGTGTCATTTTCAAGTTTGAGAAGAATAATATACAGTATGTGGGACCAAATGTTGCTGCTCACTACCCCAAATGAAAAACAATTTACACAATTTAAAACACGAATCAGACAGTATCAGAAGAGTATGCAGAGAATCCGACCTGAGAAACTGAAAGCAGAAAGGTCATGGGGTGGTGCCACAGTGTTCTTACTCTCTTGACCTGGTTGGCCCTTCCTGCTGTTGCAGCTATTTACACAGTTGTTACTTAATGAAAAGTGCTTAACTGGGGAGGCTGTTATTATCATTATTCAATTAGTTACTCCTTCTTGGATGGGAAAAAATAATTCTTCCTTTTTAAAAAAGGGTGTGCATGTGTGTGCAACTTAACTAATAGGGTTACTTGAATAATCCAATTTACAGTACAGTGGTGCCTCGCTTAACAACGAATTTTTGGAGCGTTTTTGCGCTTCGTTTAGCGATGGTCCCTATGGGCGATTTTCGCTTAGCGATGGTTGGGACTATGTTTCGCATAGTGATTAATTTTGGGTCCCCTGTTTCGCTTAACGATAGTTTAAACAGCCTCATGTTTGCTGTTTTTTAAATGTTTTTCTGTTATTTATAAAGTTAAAGTTTACTGTTTAAAATGTTTGAAATCATAATAAACCTTTTGTTAACCAAATTTGACTTTGTTCTGACTCTTTTTAAATTTATTGTTGTATTTCCCCCCCCCTCCCCCATTGAGATGCATTGAATAGTTTTCAGTGCATTTCAATTGTGGAACCGCGTTTCGCTTAGCGATGTTTCCTATGGCGATTTTCGCTTAGGATGGCAATTCGTTCCTATTGGAACGGGTTATCCGGTTTTTAGTGCATTTCAAAGGGAAACCGCATTTCGCTTAGCAACGAAATCGCTTAGCAGCGATTTTTTCTGAATGAATTAACATCGCTAAGCGAGGCACCACTGTATATTTAATCCTGCAGACTGCAGTCCTGTGCACTATTACCTGAATGTAAGATGCATTAAACCATAGGTCGGGGAATGGGTAAATTACCCCATATTGGGTAAAAGTGAAAATCCTGGGTGTAATGAGCAGACTGCTACCCCCCCTCACTCCCTCCCACCCCACCCTCTGCAGCCAAAGCTCAAATTGTAAGCCTACTTCCTTCCTTGCAGCAGGGCACTTCTAAATGCTCCGTTCTTTCAGTAGATCAGGAGATAAGCCTCCCTAATTGGTTACAGCTGGAAATTAGCCTCATGCAATCAATCATTCCGGGGCTTCTGAATGACTGCTTCCTCCGGAAATGACTGCAGTCAAGCAGGAGGATAGAGAGGATCAAGGAGCAAGCAAGGGAAATGAGGGAAGAAAGGTGCGAGAGACCGAGGACTTTGTCAAGCTTATTTAAATGTACAAAATGGAGGGATAAAATGGAGGGAGGCAGGAAATGGAGGGAAGGTGGGTGGGTGGGTAGATGTGTGTGTGTGTGTGTGTGTGTGTGCGTGCGTGCGTGCGTGCGTGAGAGAGAGAGAGAGAGAGAGAGAGAGAGACTTGACTCAAACTGTGAAAATGCACAGGTAAGCAAAACTTTGAATTAAGGTGGGGGAAAAGGGCGGCTTTTTAAGGTGCTGCCTAGGTCTATCATTGCTTTCCTTCCAAGAAGCAGGCTTTGAATCTCGTGGCTGCTGTCACCCTCTGCAGTGATCATGGAGACCAAGAAAGTAAAATCTGTCACTGCCTCCATATCTTCCCCTTCTATTTACCAGGAGGTGATGGGACCAGTGGCCATGATCTTAGTTTTTGATGTTGAGCTTCAGATCATTTTTTGCACTCTCCTCTTTCACCCTCATTAAGAGCTTCTTTAAGTCCTCCTCACTTTCTGCCATGCTTTTGCGTAGTCAATGAAGCAGAAGTAGATGTTTTTCTGGAACTCTCTGGCTTTCTCCATAATCTAGCACATGTTAGCAGTTTGGTCTCTAGTTCCTCTGCCCTTCGAAATCCAGCTTGTACTGTACTTCTGGGAGTTCTTGGTCCACATATTGCTGAAGCCTACCTTGTAGGATTCAAGCATAACCTTGCCAGTGTGTGAAATGAGTGCAATTGTATGGTAGTTGGAGCATTCTTTGGCACTTCCCTTCTTTGGGATTGGAATGTATCTTTTCCAATCCTCTGGCCACTGTTGGGTTTTCCATTGATGATTATAAAAAAAGCACACTGGTCCTTTGATATTGGGCTGTGGCACCAGGGTGGGTGACATGACCTTTAGCCTGGTTTGTTCCTTTTTGCACAACACCCATAGGATGATTAAAGTGGTAGGGAAAGCCCCCCCCCCCCTAATTCTGCATTGGCTGTCTCTAGCAAGCGTGTCATTGCTAGCACCAGTCTAGCAGCCACTGATGATGATTAAATCCTCTGCGAGCTAGCAAAAATTTAATGCAACTTGCTAGAAACGTTGGACACCTTACTACTCCCAATACCACATCATGGCTGGAGCGCAATGTGTTCCAGCAAAAATAGTGCACATCTATATCAAATTTGGTGCATCCTGCTAGTTCGGTACACAGCCTGTGTAGATTCAATAATATTTTTAATTCAAATAATGTATGATTTCCTTCCTTTCAAATCAAGGGGGTAATGTCGGCGTATATACATTTTTGAGGGGTAAAAGGTAACAAAGTTCCCTGACCCCTGCATTAAACTAAGTGTGACTTAGTTCCAAGTAAATACACATAGAATTGCTTTCCTATCCATGCCTTTGTTATCTGCTGTCATGTTGCTTCTGACTTACGGCAACCCTATGAATTAATGACCTCCAGAAAATCCTATCATCGACAGCCCTTCACAGCTCTTGCAAACTCAAGGTTGTGCTTCCTTTAGTGTGTCAATCTATCTATTACTTGGTTTTCCTGTTTTCGTGTTGCCTTCAGCTTTTCCAGCCATTATTGTCTTTTCTAATTAGTCTTCTAATGACTGTTCTACAGTAAGTGCCTTTCAGTGAGTCTTGCTGTCATGAGTGCATAGTATTGTAGCTTGGCTTCTTTAGAGTTGTCAAGCAAAAATTAAGGATTCAAAAAACAACAACATACATAAAAACAGAGAAACCAAGGCTGCAATTTATGAATAGAATTGTCAATTTAGGGATATTTGTATTTAAATATAAATAGCCATATACCATGAATCCTTGGAACAATTAAGAAAAAAACCACAGCCTACCTGTTTTGTGTACAAGTCAGTGTTGTCAACTCTCATGGCTTCAAGATTTTTCCCATTTTTTTCTTTTGTACCCGAGACCCTTCAGGAGTATTAAAAGTGCAAACAATAAAAGTAAAAATGCAAAGACCTAAACCTGAAGTGGCTAGAAGTCTACTCTCAGTTTTGAAAAGTTGGTATTTTGGAGTGTTACATTATATGGGGGTGACAGCAGTTTTGCTCAATTTTAAAAGTTGAATTGCCAGTAGAGATGGTCATGAACCACTTTGTCCCAGTTCCTCCCAGTTCATAAAGGCGGCAGCATAGGTGCTGCTGCTCCCCTCCCCACATCCTCTGGCTCAGCCACCTATCAGGCCCAGCTTGCTTGTTTTTTCTACCTCCTGATCTCCCAGTCATGGGCAAGAGCACAGACCTCTCTGCCCTGCCCTTTTGTCTGAGTGGGAGATCAGCCAGGAGGGTGGGGCAGAGAAGCCTGAGCTCTTGCCAGGACTGGAAGATCAGCTGAGGAGGTGGAAAAAACAAACAAGCTGAACCTGATGAGTGACTGTTTGAGCCAGAGGAGGCAGGGGGTAGGGTAGCAGCAACACCTGTGCTGCCACCTTTACAAACTGGGATGAACAAGTTTATGCCATCTGTACTTGTCAGTCCTTCTCCAGGGAGACCTTGGAGTCTTTGAAGAATGGAAATTCATCTTCTTTGTTTTTTTGCCAGAAATGGAGAACGGCTGGGGACAGCTTACGAACTTAAAAATAGGAATACTGTTAGGGATGTTCACAAGAACATTCCTCATATGTTGAGCAGGGTCATACCTGATGGGTAACCACCTACCATGCCCCACTGTCTGCATAAGGAACCATATGAGCAACATTTAGAAAAGTTACTTTTATTGGCTCCAACTTGCAGAAGAGTTCATTCAGCATGGAATTCTTGCGAGATGACGCCCATCTTCCCCCAAACCTCAGTTTTTCCAGGCTGTGAATCACAGTGGGCAAGGCTGGGCTTAGATGGACAAGTTTGAGAAGCAAACCCCCCACAAAAAGGCTGAATGTTGTCCTAAACTTCTCGATAAGGACTCTGCTCTTTGGACCGGTCGAAGATTATTGCAGTGATCTTTGCAATGGCTCTGTGGCCAGTATGATTGATGCATGGTGTCTTGAATAATTGCCTTGGGATCCCATGTGCATGTGTTATTTGAAGGGTCAGAGCACATCTGTTGGTAAGGTCACTTTTTTTGACGGAGATTTAAAGGTTTCTCTTATGCATTCCTTATTTATCAAAATAAACCATGGTTTGTTGCACCCTACACTGTGAGAAAGATAAATATTTTAATACTGAAATAGTTTTAAAAATCTTTCCTAAGTAGCTTTGCTGCTAGAATAATTAATTAAAATATTTTGTCTCAAATGCTTTTGTCTCAAAATGTACATGAAGAAAGCAACGAAATCTTACAACAGAATACTGTGCATCAGGTGTGAGAAGCCTTTCATCTCCCCATAAGTTGCTGAACTTCAGCTCATATTAACCATTGTCACAAAGCCACTGGTGGGAGTTGTAGTCAAACAACATCTCAGATGGGTTTTCTACCTCTGCTATGCAGGTGTATTCAGGAGGAAATCCCACTGATTTCAATGAAGTTACTCCTGTGAAAGTGTGGATAAGAACTGCAATTACATTGAGCAATTTTTGCATTAGCATCAATCACTTAAGAACAGCTTTATAAATTTTAATTCACATGACTTCAAGATCAGAACTTTCATCCAGAGACTTTCCTTCATGCATACGATTCTTTTCTCTGGCATGCTTAAAGTTATTGTGGAAGATTCTTTGAGTAAAGTGCTTCGTATAGTTGATAGTTTTGTTTTCTGTTTTTCCATTTACTGTAATTGAAAATGGTGGGGATAATGCTGTATTGAATTGGCAATTTGCTATGCACTAGGGATATTGGCAAGGTCCGGAGTCTGAGTCTTTGGTATGAAGTCCTATGTTTGAATCTAAGTTTTTGGTACCAAGTCCTGAATCTCAAGCCCAAGTCCCTATTAAAAATAAGCCCCCTCCCCAGAAAAAAGGGAGGTGTGGGAGGGTTCTGAGTTGCGAGCCTACTCTGAATCATCGAAGAAAAAAACTGAGTTGAGACTTCAGTCCGATTTGACAGCAAGTCTCGTGACTTGAGTCTCTGTGCATACTAAGCACTTCGATCTTTGAATCCAGTTGATGCCCTTATTAAAGGAGCAGATATAATTGTACCCAGATATGTTGGCACTTGGAATCCCAAGAATATAACAGGCTAGAGATGGGGGTATTCATATTCATATACGGATAGTAAGCAAGTAAAGTTTTATTATGCGGTCATAGACCCGATTATACAAAGATAAATACATAGAATAAACACATAGTATAGTATAAAATCTTGCTATAGGATTTTGCGAATGGTCACAGCTGAAAATAAAAACTTAGCCACTAACTGTGGTTATTATTTGTTTCTCTCTGGACAACTTCAGATACCCTGTGGGAAAGAATCAAATAACACAGTTATACTATACTGTACTATGTATTTATTCTCTGTACTGTATCTTTGTATAATCGGGTCTATGACTGCATAATAAAACTTTTCTTACATAATTTTATCCTAACCTATAACCTGGTATGGGAAAGGTGTTAATTTCAGGTCCTTGGAACAGATAGGAGGAAACAGACAAAATTTACAGTAGTCATAGTGTTTTGCCATAAATAAATAAATAAAAGAAAAAAGAAAAAACAGAGATTTTTTTACCTGAGCCCAGAAATATGGAAGGTGTCTTTACTTTTTTTTTTTTACAATGTCCCACTATAACTAGTGTGTTAATAAAACATTACCTGTTTTAACTTCGTCTCTGGACGTTCAGAAGTTGATCACCAATTTTTCTGAAGTATCATTTAATGACAATGAAATGGGAAAGGGAATTAGATTATTTATTTTATTTTATTTTATTTTATTTTATTTTATTTATATCCCACCTATCTGGTCAGTTAAGACCACTCTTAAATGACTCAGCTTGTGTTTGACATGAAAAGTCTGGTTGTCTATTTTTTAGAAGAACATTTCACGTTTTGTGTACGTATGTATAAGGTTTCTCAGTCCTAATTCTAGCAGTCAGGTGCAGAGAATGACATTAAATGTCTAAAACCTTTGTATAAACTGAAGTAAAATAACAGAGGCCAAATACAGCAAATACAACAAAAAGCTTTTCAGGCAGTAATGTGTTGTTCCCTTGCCAACAGAGGTTGTGTAATGTTACTAAACATGGAAATCCCAATAATGTTTGCGCAATACATTTTTATCGTACATTTCCTAACCATAGGAATCAATTGTTTTCTTTTAGTTCTTTTAAAAAACAACAGCTGCACTAAGAAATCAAAAGCCACTGATGAATCAGCTTAAAAGCCTTTTTATTGGTAAAAAGCCCCCCCCCCCTGTTTTGTTTTCTTTTTAATAATTGCTTTCCTTGTTTTATTCTCCAAAAGCATCTAACCTGGAAATGAATTCTGCATAACCTGAAAGCCTTCGTATTGATTTTAAGTTAAATAAAATAAAAACATTGCCCCACACTAACTGTTTCATGTAAAAGGTCCTTCATCTCCTCTGTTGTTTGCATTTCAGGATGCTTTGGCCCTGAGCTACGAGGGATGTAGGAAGCAACACTCAATGATAAAATGTGAGCTAGCGGCTCTGGCTTCTTTTTCCCAGTTGACATCCCAGTTTTTGTATGTGGGAACATTTTGCCTGTCTGTGGCATTGTTTCCGAAGGGGAGGGGAAATACACACAGTCCTGCATGTATTCTTAATTAGATGTAATGTATGTGAGAACTACCTAGATAAATGGGCAAGCTGAAGCTTATCCTGCATGCATAATGTCCTTCCTAATAAGGCAGAAAGCACCATTGTTTTGTTGAATGCCCCCCTGCTTTCTTTCTTTAGGAACTACTGAGGGAAAACAGGTTTCTCCTTTCTCCCATCCATTACATGTACAGCTATAATCAGTAAGGGCACTTTGCACTTCCATGGCAATGTAATTGGGGCTTCATGCAGGTGATAATCTGCAATAGATTATCTTCTTTGGCTTTCATGGACAGTTCTCCTCATGCTGGTTGTGTTTAATAGTATCTCAGCCAGTGTTTCAGTAGTATTTTGGTGACAAAAGTTACAGTGACTTGATGTCTATCTGGGACCAGGAACAAAAGAAGAGAGAAACCCTTTCTTGAAAATGAATCCCCTCCTAATGTTGATTCAGTTCTCATATCCAGTTTTTTGGGAGTTTATGTCAGTTTAAACCAGTTGTAAGTCAGCCAGTTGTTCTCTTACCTGACAACCATGTTAGCTGGGGATGGTGGGGATTGTATTCCAAACCACTTAGTTGGGCCCCAGCTTGTTAACGTAACCCTTCTCCATGGTTGCTTTGTTGACACGGAGTGGTGTTTGTCAGCAGAGGAGTGTGTGTAGAACCCTGGGAACTGGGATTTCTTGCTCGTGTGGGCAATCTGTGCCTAGGCCAGAAACTCTTTTGTGTAGACATATCTGCTTCCACGTCCTCCATACAAAGCATGTGTACCATAGTGTCTCAAGACTGAAAGATGCCTAATCGAAATCAGCTTCATGTGTGGAAAGTGGCAACGGAGAGTTGGGATGTAGCGGTGAATCTACCTTGTTTCCCCGAAAATAAGACCTAACCTGAAAACAAGTCCTAGTATTATTTTTCAGGATGCTCGCAATTTAAGCCCTACTCTGAAAATAAGCCCCAGTTATGTTACACCCCACTCTCCATCATTGTGCAGCATTGTGCAGCAACCAGGAGATGACATGACTGTAAAATAAAACATCCCCTGAAAATAAACCCTAATGCGTTTTTTGGAGCAAAAATTAATATAAGACCCTGTCTTATTTTTGGGGAAACACGTTAGAAGTGCAGATGCTTGCCTTGACAGTTTCTGTAGGTAGCTCTCCTTCCTGGGAGTCCAGCGAAACCTAGATTGGTCTATATATCAAGGTCATGTTGTGACTGACTTACAGTGACTCTAATAGGGCTTTCAAGGTAAGTAGGATATTTAGGGAATGTTTTTACCAGTTCCATTTCCCTAGTGAGTTTCTATGGCCAAATGGGGATTTGAACCCTGGTCTCCAGAGTTTTAGACCATCATCACTCTGTCTGCTACACCACACTGGGTACCACCATAGGCAAACAAAGTTAATGGCTCTCAAATACCTGTTCCAGACCAGACCATGCTCACGTACTGTGCTTGAAACAATATACTGTTCCTGGGAAAATCGATTTCATTCAGAGCTACTCAGAGAGTTGCAGCTAAGCCTGTGGGTTGCCATGGTGGATAGAGCCTGCAACTTCAACCTTGTAAGCCCTGGCTCCACTTTACCATTTGATGGAGAAAGGAGGAGCTAGGTTACAATTTGAAGCAAAGCAAGTCTCTTTCATGAAGGGTAATACCTGCAGGCTTTGGGGTTTTTATCATCAAAGAGGAGACCAAGGGCTACTGGGAAGCTTCAGCTCCTGCCTCCCAAAAAGAGCATTGTGACATGAATCACAGGGGAGCCTGGCTTTGCCTGTTTGCCAGTGAAGTCTAAATTACTCTGTTGTAGGCTTTCCTCTTCCCTCCTCGTTCTTTTCTTCCTTTTGTATTATATCTGTCATAGTTTGAGCCTGAGGGGTAGGTCTGTCTTCTCTTAGTATAAATGGCGCTCTTAGGAAACATTAGGCATTTTATATCTAGCATCATTATCCATCATGCTCATTGTGTTTCAACAAACATCTGCAGTGGGGCTCCGGCTTCAACAAAAAGCAAGGGCCATTACTTAAGTCCTAAATTCCTTTTGTTGATCTTCTTTCCATTCAACCCACTCTAGAATGGGTGGGGAAATGTCTGTGGTCCCCAATAAACCAATTGTCTTGTCTTGGTTTTTTGTTTTTTTTTTAAGTCCACATTCAGTCCTCTCTGGATCATTATTCAGCTTCCCCCTTTCCTTCTGTGCATCACAGGGAGGGTTCAAGACCTTTAAATTGGAAGTCAGCTGAGATGCTTTGATTTTGTTGAGCTGTAAAATGCAGCTGCTTAGGCTGGATGGTTGATGGCAGACATTGAGTTCTTTGCTCAGTGGGAGTGAGGAGAAGGTCATCTGTTCCTGTTTAAGCATTTAAACTCTTGGGTGGGTATGAAGAGATGGGACTGAATGGTACTAGGATATTGTTTATATTTGACTCCAAAGTAAAGGAACCTCTTTGCATCAAAAGAGTTGGTAGAGGGATGTGGCCATTAAAAAAACCAGTGGTTTCATTTTTTTAAAAAAGTTTCATTTTGACTGCTTCTCAACCAGAAATACTACAAGAAACAGCTTATGTGTAATTAATAAAAATGAAAACCTACCTGTAAGTTTGCAGTTTAAAAAGACACAGCAAGAAAGGAAGAATGGGTGGAGAGGGAAGAGGGAAGAGGAAAAACACATGTAGCCTTTTAGCATTTCTCCTGGAATGGCCCTGCTTCCTATCTCCATCACCTTGTGTTTCAAGCTGCTGGAATCCATATGAGGAAGTGGCTGACATAAAAAGGAAAAAAAACCCTTAAAAATCAAAGCTAGTCTTTGGACTTCTTGTGTAGCACTATAACTGCACTGTAGTACTGCAAAAAGGTCCCATTTGGATCTGATTGAAGGCCCATTTTGTTTCCTGAACTGCTGGCTAACCAGATAGCCCCATAGTATAACATATGCTTGATTTTGGTCATGGTCCTCTTCTACTCCAGCTTTGGATATTTAAAGGTAAGAAAGCTAGACATGTGTTTGTGGGAACTGCTTTTTAGCCATTATGGATGGTAGCTCTTGCGAGTATAATGTTCCTTTAGTGTCTGGATCCCTTTTCAACCTGTCTTAAAGGTAAAGGTTCCCCTTGACAATTTTTGTCCAGTCGTGTCCGACACTAGGCGGCGGTGCTCATCTCCGTTTCCAACCCATAGAGCTAGAGTTTGTCCGCAGACAGTCCTCTGTGGTCATGTGGCCAGCATGACTAGACACGGAATGCAGTTTACCTTCCCACCGAGGTGGTACCTATTTATCTACTTGTGTTTTTGCATTTTGCATGGTTTTGAACTGCTAGGTTGGCGGAGCTGGGACAAGCGATGGGGGCTCACTCCGTCGCGTGGATTCAAACTTACGACCGCAGGTCTTCTGACCTTGCAGCACAGAGGCTTCAGTGGTTTAACCACGACGTCCCTGGTTCAACCTGTCTAGGTCACCACAATTTGTAGCTGTGTTTTGTTTTTTAAAGTAGAGACAGCCCCGCTGTGTATGTTTTTGGATACTGCTTGCTAAACAATATCTTGTGCTACACTTTCTCTTGACCATCCCATCCCATCTCTGTGAATGTCAACCACCATCCGTGCTTTGAGTCAGAGTGGATTTGATTTAAATCAAATTGATTTTGATCACACTATAAGTCACCCCCCCAAAAAAAAGAAGCAGATTTTTTTGACAACTTAATCAAAAACTGTTTTTTAAAATCTAAATTATGATTTTAAATCAATTAAAAACATTTATTTTTATTCACTCTGCTTTGAGTTCATGTAGCATAGAGGTGAAATGATGAGGCCAAAAAGAAAAGCTGCAGTTGAAATCCTGCACTGGGACAAGAATTCTCTATTTGGCCCTGGGCAAGCTAGTGTATCTCAATCTCAACCCATCAGGTCCAGTAGGTGGGCAATACAGCTCACCTTTACCTGCTTGTTGTCAGTGTGATTGAGAACGCCTGTGTGATAAGAATATAGTTCTTTATGGATGTGATGTTTTGTTATCTGCTGCAGCTGTGAAGATCCTCAGCTTCTTTTCAGAATGGCAGAGTGGGGGTGGACTATATGTAGTAGGACCCATCCTGTCATTTTATTTCTAGTAATGACTCTTCTGTGCCACATCATTGCTCAGTCTCTCCTCCATGCGTCTTTCTACACTGAATAAACACTTTAGGAAGCCCATTTAGTAAAAAACTGGCTCATGCTAGATGTTGCTAAATTGACTTTTAATCTTCTCCAATCCAACAACTTGCAATTATAATGAGTCTCTGCTAAGTGTTGTAGAAAATATTTCTGCATTCATCATCTTGTTTTGTAAGCACCTGATTGCATTGCTGAAATTGATTTAATTTAAGTGACACGACTGACCTACTTTGTGCTCTAGCTCCCTTCTCTTCCATCCTATTTTCTTGCAAACCTGGCAGGCTACTTTGGAGAAAACAAGCGAGAGGGGTGGCTTTCCTTGGCAAGAGGCAAAGGAAACTGTTTTAAAGTAGAATGGTCATATAACAAAACAAATAATAATAATACCAAATAATAATAGCTTTTAATTCTGGCATTATGTTTGATTGGACTTGTGAACATAGAGCCTCGTGGCGCAGTGGTTAAAACGCTGTACTGCAGCTAAAACTGTGCTCACGACCTGGGGTTCAAATCCCAGGTAGCCGGCTCAAGGTTGACTCAGCCTTCCATCCTTCCGAGGTCGGTAAAATGAGTACCCAGCTTGCTGGGGGGGCAATGTGTAGCCTGTATAATTAAAATTGTAAAAAACCGCCCGGAGAGTGCTTGTAGCGCTATGGGGCGGTATATAAGTCCAATAAATAAATAAATAAATAAAAACGAGAATACAGCTGCAGTCCTATATATGGACTTAACTTAGCAGTAAATCTTCCAGAGGTTTTTATTCTGCATAAATAGGGAGAAGTCAGCATAGGAGAGGATGAGGGATGTCTTTTAAAGTAAGTGATATCTGGCTCTTTTATAGGTTGTAAATCAATACTCAAGGGAGGAAAAATAAGAACGTAGCAGGGTTCTTCCATTTTAAAACGTTCTGGATTTGTCCTTTATTTTGCTGTGCTTTTTTTTTCATAGAGGCAGGGAGTCAGTGGCCCTGTAGATATTGGACTACAACTCCTATAATCACATGCCCTTGGGATATGGCATGTGGGCATAGTAGGATGTGCAGTCAACCACTGTTGAATCTTTCTCCAAGGCATTTGTGTTATTTGGTGTCATCGTTGCATCTGGGAGGCATGATGGAATTGCTAAGAAATGAGCTCCAGAATCGACAATGATGTGAGAGAGCTCTTTCTGGAGTATCTCCTCAGAGTAGGATTCCCACTCCAGTCTAGTATTTCCTCTGTAGAGGCACTTGATATTGCCAGGGGCAGGGTTAGGTCAGACAATTTCCCAAGATAAGCTGCTTTTTCAACCACAGGTGCTCTTAGAAATGTAACCTTTTTTTGGGGGGGGGATGATGATTTCCAGCATCCCCCAGCCATTGGCCAATGACACCTAGGAGATTGTGATATCTGTAGTCACCTTGAGTCCCCTCATCTGGAGAGAGGCAGTCTAATAATAAGACAAACCAGCGTCAGCAGCCTCATGTGAAAGCTGAATAATGAAGAAAGTTGACAGGAAAAAAAACAGGTTTCTTGAAATAAGGTGTTACGGAACAGCTTTACAGATACAATTTATGCACCTTTAGGAAGACTAATGCGAAGGGAACTAGATTAGATCAAGTGAGAACTCTCTCAAGAAGCAAAGATGACTAGGTTGTGTGTTCTTTCAGCATATCATGAGATATGATACTAGAAAAGGCAATAATTGAAATAATGCAAAGGAAAGTTGAAGGCAGCAAGAAAATAAGGCTTTTTCTTCTAGCATAAGGGAGACTATTTGTGCTGCTATCATGAAATGTAAACCTTGGAATCTTATCTGTGGCAAGAGTTTATCATGCTTAAGAAGATATAACTAGAGCTGTAAGACTGCCAGGGTAACTCAGTATAATTTTTTTTTAAAAAAATAAGGCAATTTCCTTCCTGGCAATAAGAAGCAATTTTTTTAATTGCAGTTGTGGGTAGGTCTGGTACTTTAAACTGTGTAATTGTCTGTGTATGCTTGTCATCTACATAGCTTTCTTATCTCTGACATGTTTAATGACATTTGTGGGTGTAAAATGAAGACACCACCTTTTCTGCTTTTGGGGAACCTGCTTGTTACCTCCATTGTGCTGTGACTGCTGTTGGAATTAAATTAAGTTCACAGTTCATTCACACCAGGGTGGGTTTGATTTAAATTGTGATTTAAATCAATATGAATTTAAAAATCATTGATTTTTTATCCACCCTGATCCACACATGCATGGGGTTAAGCTCTATTAAACATGACACAGTGTGCTTCTTACTGAATGTACATTAAATTGTATTATAAAATTTGCTTCTGCAGAGTTTAATGTAAATTTGCGGCACTTTTAACATGAAAAGCCTCCTTTTTTAAGCAGGTGTTTTTACAAGTTCAAGAGGTGATGTTAAACTACTGTGAAGGCAGAGCAGAATTAGTATTAAGGGCAGTGTGGATGATGAACATATATTTAACAAGGCTTAAATGCCTTCTCTTGATATTATCAACTTTGCAGAAGTAAAAAAAAGAGCATATTCCAGGGTGTTGCTGCCATAGTTACCTTTTGCTACTGCATATAAATCACATGGGTGCAATCATAAATTAAAAACACATGTTAAAACAGAAATGTTATGCATTTGGTGTGTATAGCTAGTATATGGATCTTCATAAAAATGATCTCTGAGAGTGTAGAACAACTAGTTAGAAAGTGTGTGCTTCACTATGTAAGTAATGTATTAGGGAAGGGTGGAATGGAATTTCATCTGTCTGAAAGCAATAATGATTAAGATATTATTGCTTAAAACCAGTCTCTCTAAGTGGCACATAGCAGAGGAACAGGTTACCTAACAGTGCCGTGGAATATTTTCTTAGCAAATTTGAAAGAAGTGGTGTGTGTGTATGAATGAGATTGTTGGTCTACTCTTTATCCTCATTAGCAACAATACCTCAGGGTATTGATTCAGAATCTCCCATCTTGCTTGCCTGGGGTGGATTTGATTTAAATCGCTAATCAGTAAGCATTTTATTTTGAATCTAATTTTAAAAATGTAAATCATATTTTTTTTTTAAAAAAAGGTTAGTGACTAGTGATTCAAATCATGATTTAAGTTGGCTTGATTTAAATCAAACACACTCTGCCTGCTTCTTAGAAATTCCTGGCAACAGATGCCAAAGATTCATGCAGGGAGCTTATGAGTAAAAAATACACTCTACCACTAAGCTGAGGCTCTTATGGCATAGTGAAGAATTACATCTTAGGAACATTTATTTAAGAATGATTCTCACAGTGGGAACAGTACAGAACCCTGAGACATCTTTTAGACCAGTGGTTCCTAACCTTTTTGAAAGAAACGCCCCCTTGAGCCATTGAGGAAGTTATCATCGCCCCCCTCCCTGAGGTGATGATATCTTACCTACCTACCTACCTACCTACCTACCTACCTACCTACCTACCTACCTACCTACCTACCTACCTACCTACCTACCTACCTACCTACCTACCTACCTAGTCTACCTCCCCACCCGGGTGCAAGGCAGTGCTTCATGGGGTGAGGATGAGAACCCAAGAGACCCTTTCCTTCCACCCAATCCACATTCAGTGCTCCCCTAAAGGAGAAAGGCGAGACGTGGCAGGTAGAAAGAGCTGGATCATCTGGCGGCAGCAGCAGCACTGGATCTACTGCCAGCACTGCGGCTGCAGTCGCCTTCACTGGTTTAGCTCACTCCAGCGCCCCCCTACCGCCCCGCTTCTGTTTTTTCACCCCCACACCGCCCCTTTTCGTTCTACTGTCCCCCTGAAAAATGAAATCGCTCCCTGGGGGGCATTATTGCCCACGTTAAGAACCACTGTTTTAGACCATGGTTTCCCAACCTGGGGGTTGTGATCTTCAAGTGGATTGCAAAGTGTTTCTTGGGGGGGGATCACTGTGGTTATCTTTAGTTGCAATTATTTTTATATTATATTAAATATGGTATACACAATACTGTTTTATTTTTTAATCCTCTTGACCCACAGAGGCAACCTAGAGTTCTTAGTTATTTCTGTTCCCCTTTGGGTGAATTTCCCTTTTGTGCATGAGTATCACTCTTACCCACCTTTGAAAGAGCTGCTCTTGCTTGCTCCTCTCTGCTCCTCTGCATCTACCTTTAGAGGACTGACGTCAGCCCTTTGGACTGTGCGTTAGCCCCGGCTCAAAGACCCTGAATAAGGCGAGCATGCAGTGCACGCTGGGAACACCGATGCCTAAGATAACAGCAGGACCAAAAAGTTGTTGCTGGCGGTTACCTTTCACTCCACCTGAATCTCCCACTCGTCCGAGTGCAGCAGTGGCAGCTCAGTGAAGGGAAAGGAGGCGTGGGTGGGGAGATGCCTCATGGAGGAGGAAGGCAAGAGGGGCAAAAAGAGGAGGGAGGAGAACCAGGGAATGGAGTAGGTCTTATGGGGGGAGGTGTTATTTGGGCTTGAGGGGAAGGAGCTGTTCGCTGAAGGAGGAGGAGACACGAAGGATGAAGTTGTTTCCACTCCCCCAAAAGTACATTAAACCCAACCTTTATTGATATTTTCCCCTTCCTCAAATTTTTATCTGGTAGAGGCAGACTTAAAGCCCCCCTAATTATGTTTTATTACATTAATACCAATATAGTAGGTTAGAATTACATTCTGAAAAATCTGTGTTTAATGTGTTTTTACCCTACTTACCATAGTCTCTCAAGACTGAAGGATGCCTACTACCCCATTTAAAACGCTTTTTTGGGGTGCAAAAGTGCCAGGGGGTCACAGGTTACTTGACTATTATCAAAGGGAGGTTTATGATTTGAAAAAGGCTGGGAAACACTATTTTCAACTAAGAAATTTATTGAGCTAAGTCCAGTACTTAGTATCAGCTAGGGCAGACTCGTTGAATCAGTGGAATAAGTCCTGTTTATTTATGTCTACCAGCTGGATTTAGTCAGTGATTCCAGAAGCTTTCATGGACTCGGTCCATTTCACAAGATACCAATTTACCAGTGGGTTTTGGCTGATCAATAAAAACTTGTAGTTACTGCTCCCTACCACCAGTTCCTTTCCTCCCTCCTGGCACATTTCCTATTAACCATCATTTGCCAAAGGAAACATTCATAGAACTATAAACACACCTGATCTTGTCTAATTTTAAAGGTTCAGTAGGCATTGGCTTGGTTAGTATGTTTGGTGGGTACACGAGAGAGGGCCTTCTCTGTTGCAGAATTTGGAATTCTTTCCCATAGGAGGGAATTTGCTATTTTTCCTCAAGCAGGTGGTTGCCTTTCTCTTCAAGCAAGCTTTCCCTTAATGACTGGCTGCCTCACTGGGTTTTTTGAATGGATTGCTGTACCTTACTGTTTTTAATTCATTTTTGTTGTTGATCTTATTTTTTTTTACTATAGTATTTGTTTGATGCTTTTTAGTATTTGTGTACTTAACTGTTGTTAGCTTTAAATACTGTCTTTTAATGATGTGAGCTGCCTTGGGTCCTTTTTAAAGAGAAAGGTAGAGTAAAAATACTTAAATTATGGATGGATGGATGGATGGATGGATGGATGGATGGATGGATGGATGGATGGATGGATGGATGGATGGATGGATGGATGGATGGATGGATGGATGGATGGATGGATGGATGGATGGATGGATGGATGGATGGATGGATGGATGGATGGATGGATGGATGGATGGATGGATGGATGGATGGATGGATGGATGGATGGATGGTGAACATAAGGAATAGTGGGGCTAGGAAAATATCCTGGTGAAAATCCTAGAGAGGTGCTGCGGGTCAGCATTGACAGTACTGGGCTAGATGAACAAATGGCTTCACTCAAAATAAAACAACTCCCCAAATTGCTATCCTTTGGTCCTAGTGCCTTCAGAAAGCAATTTCCATGAAATACTGTAATGGGTAGATTACTTGAAGCCTGGCTATCATCCTCAATCTGGAGGTGAAAAGGAAATTTGATCAGGCCAAGTTGGCACTAGGTTTATAGTTAGGAGTTCTGTTCTAGATCGGTTCACTTATTTAAGTTCTCTGCAGGTATTTGTTTTCATCTTACAGTTGTTGACTTGTTTCCTTCCACTCCCTAGTTTTAAGTACTGAATGCGAAATCTCTAGGCTGGAAAAGTCACTTTTGGGACTACAGTGGTGCCCCGCATAGCGACGATAATCCGTTCCGGAAAAATCGTCGCTATACGGATTTGTCGCTATGCAGAACAAAAAGCCCATAGGAATGCATTAAATCATGTTTAATGCGTTCCTATGGGCAAAAAACTCACAGTTCTGCAAAAATCCTCCATACGGCCACCATTTTCGCTGCCCGGTAAGCGAGGAATGGGCGCAAAAACACTGTGGGTGCCCATTTTTTTTAACCCGGCGGCCATTTTGGAACGCCGATCAGCTGTTAGGAAAACATCGCTATGTGAAAATCGGTAAGCGAAACAGCTTACCGATCATCGCAAAGCGATGTTTTACCATTTAAAACATCGCAATGCGATCGCAAAAACGATCGCAAAAAACATCGCTATGCAGATTTTTCGTTAAACGGGGCACCCGTTATGTGGGGCACCACTGTACATCCATCAGAATCCCGCCATCCAGTATGACCACAGGGATGTATAGTTCAAAAAAAGTGAAATATGAAAACATAGGAAGCAGCCGTTGATTGATCCATCTAATTCCAACATTGCCAGCTCTGACCAGTAACAGCGCTGTAGGATTTTAAGCAGGATTGTTTCCTAGTCCTGTGTGGAGATCTCTGGTGTTCCCTGCCAGTTTGCCATCCATCCAGGCCTGATTTTTCTTAGCTTGCAAAATGGGACAAGTTATGTTTAGGGGGGTTGCTGCTTTTTCAAGCTTGGGCTGAAAATAAAGCATTGATTAAATATGTACATTGTTATTCCAGGATAACAAACCACATAAACATATCTCTCCTTCATTTCATCTTTCAGCTTATGTCAATATATAGTCCAGAAATGATGCAAGTTACATTTGGCTGGAATAATATTGATTAAACTAGTCCAGAAATGACATCAGTTGGGGGTGGGCTGGATGGCTTCCCTAGTCTCTTCCATATGGGTGATTCATTTTGTTTGAGCCACTAAATCAATGAGTACAGGATGCTAGCATTGATTGGGACACTTCCACTTGGATTCAAGAGGAGATGAATGAAGCCCAGGGGGATTTGTAGGAAGAGTAACATGCCCAAGTTTCAAAAGGTTCAGCAACTTTTGGAAATTGTTCTGGGAAAGCCACATTGACCGTCTTGCTCTATTTCACTGGATAACTTTATTATAGTTGTTGTCTTTTCAATTTTGTTTTTGAGGTGGAACAAAGAAAGGCATTCTTAAAAAACTTTTCTACATACCGATTATAGAATACAGAGACTAGTTGATTAGAGAAAGTGGGGAAAAGCTAGAGCTTAGATTTTTTTTAAGTTTTTTGGATTGTCACTTGAACAGTGGCCATGCTGGATGAAGGATTTGGAAATTTTAAAAAGTAACTTCCAAGCTCTGGGAAGAGAGTTTAGCATTTGGCCCCATGACTTTTAGTTTTAGCCATAACTGTTTGATAAATAAGGTATCTGAACAAGCAAAATAGTTCTCTTCTGGATTTGTGAAGTAAAAGGGTCACGGGGCTGGCAAATACAGAAGGCCGGTGGTGCTGGGCAGGGGGTTGCCTCACTACAGGACTGGAAACTGTGGGAGCTTGTTTTCCATTGAACAAACAGGACTGAAGAAATAATTGGGTATTGGGGCCAAGAACAAGGGTAAATTGGAAATTGCAACTCTGCTGCCAGCACTCAACAGGGTTCTTAAATGAATGTGGTTCCTGAAATAATTTCTGATTTCTTCTCCCCCTACCTTTCGTATGTGTAGTATTTTCTTCCTTAAATAGCAAATCGTGCTGCTTTGCTGTTTAAGGAAGAAAATACTATTTAAGGAAGAAAATAGGCATGAGTGGAAAAGA
Organism: Pogona vitticeps; assembly: GCF_051106095.1. NCBI lineage: Eukaryota > Metazoa > Chordata > Lepidosauria > Squamata > Agamidae > Pogona > Pogona vitticeps. The sequence continues at coordinate 337,280,106 of NC_135783.1, read as the reverse complement.
AGCAAGAGTTTCGGGTCACAAGTATTTTGTAGGACTGTGTTAATGGGAGGCTGTATTTCTTGCTAGCAGAGCCGGCTCTATCGTTTGGGAGAGTACAAATGATGGGTAGCAATGTTTTCTCTGTCAGAAAACGTATTGTGTGCTCCCTAAATTACCTTGATATCAACTGACTTTGTTATGTAGAATGGGGAGGGGGCATCATCTTACTTCCAGCTGCAAAATGTCTTGACCCTGCAGAGGTGTTTTTTCTGGATTGTTGACCTAGATTTGTGGCTGTTGACATAGCGTTCGTTTTAGTCTCTTACTATGTTTCTCCCTCTGCTAAAACATGCCATGGATGAGATTACTACCTGCAGTGCAAGGGCGTATTGTTCTTCAGGAGCAGTTTACCAACAGAGAGTGGTGTGAAAATAATTAAAGAATAATAATTTAATGTTAAAAATCAGCTTTACCAAAGCTTGTATTCTTAGTTATCCACTGGTGGAAAACAAATTCACTTCCTTCCATCCTCACAAATAATTTAGGTAGAATAAATTTGAGCATTCTAACAAATGTCATTTGAACATTAAAATGACACAGAATGGAATAAAAATGTGCACATTACAGTGCTGAACTGCACAGTCCTCCAGTTTTTAAATCGTTTCTCATATATTTAATATTGACACATTCAGATTCATCTGTTGGCTGTCAAAATTGTCTACATTAATTTACCTCACATACTAATGTTCCTGATATGTGTCACTGTGTTTGATCAAGCAGATAATCAACTATAATGATTACTGGTAAATCATCTGCTTCAAAGAATTTTGTGATGCCAGAAAGAGTACCTAAGGTATACAAGTCCTTCTTCCCAATGTTTGTCCCTTCTTCAAACCATAAAGAGGTCTTAACTTCTTCCCTTTTAGGTTAGGATTCCGTTGACCCAGTTATTTTGCAGAAGGAGTTGGTGTAGATTTCTTAGAGCAATCAACTGTATATGTTGTCTCAATTCATGTCCTATAGCCGGACTGTGATTGTTCCGTTAGGAACATTATCCTTGCTTGCTCTGCTCATTAAGAACATTTTCCTTCTTCATTCCTCCCTTTACATGTTTCTGTTTCTTTCTTTGCGCCCCAATTGGTGGCAAACGTAGTTAACCACTGTGTTCAAATTTGACAGCCATTTATTTCTGCCAAATAATTTGCCTGCAAACCACAGTTGGAAACCCCCCAGAAATGGATGAACTATGATCACCACTGAGATAGGTAGGAGGGGTTGTCTGTGTAGGATATGAGGCGCTGCATAGACATGGAGCATATTTCTGGTGACCAAACCATAGTTCAGCCATGTTATGTGAAAAGAGCCACTAACTGTCTGATGTGCAACATCATCCTGAATTTTGAGGGGATTAGGGAAGGGAAGTAGGAACAAATCCCATAATCCTGAACTTTGAGGGGATTAGGGAAGGAAAATAGGAACCAGCGGCCCTCTAACCATCCATGGTTCCTACCCATATATTAACATCCGACAAGCTTTCACTTTCTCCAACATGTTTCCATGAATGTGACACAGGAAGTACTGCATACAACTTTTAATTGGATATAATTTCACAGTTGCTTTATTGATGACTTTACATCTTTAAAATGGAAAAAAAGTATATTCTTTTGGAAACAGGAGACACTGACTCAAGCTGTTGTAGACTGAGATGTGGGGCATCTTCCCATAGTGGGTTTCCAATTGGTGTACACCATGATATATATTTGTGCACATCTCGCTTGTGATGGTTGAACATAAAGTTTTGTTTTTTTGTGTGTGTCAGTGCAGGGGAAGAAATAATGGATAAATTGACCTGGAGTTCAGTTGCCAGGACATTCAATGAAGTCTTCAGAGTTCTTTTGCTAGTCATTGTGCACCAAGGAAAACACAGCTTAAGAAAAGAAATCCACAAGTAAACAGAGAGAAAAACAAAGCCCATTAATTATGAACCTGGCTATAGCAACAGATATCTGGCACTTTCCAAAGGCTTTCTGGGTTGCTGTTCTGAATATTGGAGGGGGTGAGGGGTTATTGCTTAAATACTGTAATGTGCTTTCCGTCCTCTTCTTGTTTTTCAATTATGTTGGTGCAAAGAGAAGAAACAAGGTCTCAGTGACTGACTCTGCAACCATATACATGTCTACTCAGAAGTAAATTCTGCTGAGTCTCCTTGAATTCAAGGAGCATATCCCAGATAAGTTTAGGGTTGTACCTTGAATCTTTCAAAAAGGTTGCAACCAAATTCCTTGTATTGCAGAGTGATTTCTGAAGTCTTCAGTCTACACCCAGCTGTTAGTTCAAACTAGAGTAGACCTACTAGATCACTTGCAAAATGGTAAGTCAGCCATTACATAGATCATATTGATTAAGCGGGTGTTCTCTATTTGGGACTGCATATGGATGTAGGCCTTCACACAGAAATATTTGGTTCACAGATGCTAACATGCATCTTAGAAAGATGCAGCTTGGAAAGACAGACAGTTACTGGAAGCTGTATAATCTTTTTCCACAGCAGTTTTAGACATAGCTCCTAAAAAGAGTAAGGATAAGACTGGCACTTACCTCTTTAAACTACAGTTTAAGATTCACATGACCTAAATGTTCTGATTTCAGGGGATAAGATTTTAGATTAGCCTTTTAACTGACATGATAGTATGTATATTAAGATGCTTACCCGTCATAAGGATACATTTATTCGTGTGAGAATATGCTTAAAGTCTAAAGCAGTGCAGTCTAGACCCAGATTTACTGTCTAATTTGCTGCCTCTGAGAATTAGATTTTGAGGCATACCTTTTCATGAGGTACATTAATGATGTTTTGCTATAGCAGAAAGACAAAAAAGTAATGTGAGTCACATTGAAGACAAGTACACTGGGGTTCAGATCACTTTTTTTATTTCTTAGGGATTTGAGAGAGAGAATGGTTACAAAATTATCTGGAGGGGCTGCATGTGCTCTGCACAGCATGTATTACCAACCCTTGTTCTAATTCATTGAGACTGACTGCTTCTAAGTAGTAGCCCTGTTATTAAAGAAAAAGAACATCGTGAAAGTTGGATTTGCTCCTCTCCTTTAATAACAGCAATTCTACACAGGACAAATTTGTTCTTGTATTTTCGTCATTGTTTTTTTGTTTTAATATTCTATCCCTAGAGATGAACTGTTAGATTTATATACCACCCCAGAATCCATTTGAGGGGATTAAGGAAGGGAAGTCTAGAAGATCTTAAAGTAAAGACATAAATGAGGTATTGCACTAAAAGGACTCCCCTCTGGGTATCTGTGTGGTAGATTGAAAGCAGGTGATCAATTTGAATCCTCCTAAGACTTTCAGCAAATTCACTAATCTGTATACAGTACTGTACTGTATATGGAAAAGTAATTGAGTTGAATTTAAACCACAGGTACAATAACATAATAATGATCTTACACTGTTTGTGACAATTGGATACATTGATTTTATTTTCCCAGATAAGGGTGTCTGGTTTTTTGAGTTTACTCACACCACATAAACATAAACATATATGGAACATTACATTGATTAGAATCCATTCTTCCTTCTGTTTACATCCTGTGTGTATTCCTCCCCCTCATTTTGTCCTCACTAATTATATGGCGTAGGTTCGTGTGAAAGAGAATAATTGTTTGAAGGTCAACAACATTATTGAAGGGAGGACATTGAGATTTAGTGTTCAATAAGAATCCAAAAATAAGGAGTGGCCAGTCTGGCAGTGCTGTGTATGATGTATCTTCCCATGAAAACTTAATGACACCATTTTTTTTGATGAAGAAACCCTGTCAGTACACCTTAGGAGCAGTGTTGTTTCTTGAAATGTAATTGGAAACCAAAGGCTTCCAATCCTGGTTCTTAAGCTTCAGGCCGGGTTTACTTTGTGCTTGTTTTTCGTGTAGGTGTATGAAATTCTTAAGTAAACGTTGCACAATAAAGTGCCATGGAATCTGGGTATTACTTCGGGAGGCTCCCTCAAGCATCTCCTCTTTGCCGCTGGCCGCAATCCTGTGAAGGTATTAATTGCCTTCCTTTACATGTGTCTGTACTGGATGTTTTTAAAAGTATGTCCTTAAAACCACACCCTTGACTGCTGTGGAAGGAATATGAAGTGTAGCTTAGTGGCAACATACATACTTCACATAGATAAACTCCCAAGTCCAATCTTCAGCATTTTTAGGTAGGGCTAGGAGAGAATCCTGCGCGAAATGTCAGGTAATTGCTGCCAGGCAGCGTCTGTCTGACTCAGTAATAAGCAACTCCCCATTTTTCCTGTGGCTAAATGAGTTCATCCTTTCCTCCGTACGTCACAGTCCTGAGGCAGATTGAGCTATTATACCACACGGTATTTAACACTGTGTTGTTTCCAGGCTCTGGATTAGATAGGCCTTTCGTTTGATCTACCACAGGAATATTTATGTTTTTAAGTGAAAAACTGTTCAACAAATATTCAGAGGGCTTATTTCCACATCTCTCATGGCATTTGACCACAGGGACTCGTCTTTTTAGTAGCTTTTGGAAATCTGCCATAGGTGGCCAGTGTACTAAAAGATGTATGTAGCCTGGCATAGAACATGGAATAGAACATCATTCCAAGTATCACGTGAAAGCAGGACAGCAGCTGATTGCTTATTGAGGACGCTGGCATTTATTTTGTGTTCTGTCCCCCCCCCCCCCGCCGCCCAGTGAATTACATATCTTGGCAACTTTCAAATAAGAACAGTTAAAGTAAACACTTCTAATAGGGTTGGGAGGCATCTGTTCCATCAGACTGCTTGTAGAGAGAATTGTTTCAAAAAGATTTGTTTAACTAGAACACTTCAGGACTTTGTTTTCTAGACCTGAAGGAAGACAGGTGTGTAGGTATGTACTTTTCCAGAACATTTTCTCCCCTACTAAAAAAAAAATCACACACGTACACCTTCCACCAATTTTGGGAGTTTTTAGGGGAGTTCAGAAGGGAACAAATGTATTATTACAGTGTGTATAATGCACACTGTGACTCTGACTTAGCTTTCGTTACCTTTAGTGACTATCACGTAGCCAAATCTAATTGGCTATGTAATAAGAAAATGCTTTTGTTCCTCAGGGAAAGAAAGCTGGCATAGGAAGGAAAAGGTGCCAGAGTCTGACCTGATTAGAGCAGCAGGCACCTGCAGAGCCAGGACGGGCAGAGTGTAGCAACTTGCAAGTATAGTTCCAGCCAATTAGAAAAATAGAAAAATAAGCCCAAGTTTTTCCTTAAAACTCTTGTCTCTTCCTCTTTCTTCCCCATACAGAGATGTACATCTCTTTTTTTCCCCCACAGAAGCGTTGCCAGGTTGGAATCAGGATATACACAAGGCTGGCTGGTCAAAATCTGGACAAGTAGTACACCACACTGAAACCTTTTGTTGCAGCTCCGACTTGCTCATTTTTTAAAAAATAAAAGTTTTATTTATTTTCAGTAAGGGTGAGGGTTGGGGTCTGGGTACAAGGGAATAAGGAAGGAATGGATAGGGGGTTGGGGGGTGGGTGGGGAAGGCGTAAAATTCCAGAGAGCGAAAGCGTATTCTTACATCCACTTATTTATTTATTTATTTATTTATTTATTTATTTATTTATTTATTTATTTATTTATTTATTTATTTATTTATTTATTTATTATTTTATTTTATTTTATTTTATTTTATTTTATTTTATTTTATTTTATTTTATTTTATTTATATCCCGCCTATCTAATCTATTAAGATTACTCTAGGCGGCTACTTAGTTATATTAGAATAAAAGGAAAATCACATAAGTAAACAATCTAACAGTTTTTCCAGACTATCTGTCTTTGCAACTGTCTCCATTCCTTTGGACCTTCTCATACTTCTTTTATCTATGCTTTCCAGTCCATATTTTGGATCCAATTGTAAACCCTTCCCATTTTTAAGTCCTTTTTGAGATTTATCTTTCATTTAATGCTTCTGCTAGCACATCCATCTCCGCCACTTTCAGTATCTTTTCTGTCAGTTCCTCCAGATCCCTCTTCTTTCTTCCAATATTTTCCATATACAGTAGTATCCTCACTACTGTGATTACATGTATTATCAAACATCTCATATTTTTATCTACAATTTCAGTTATAACATTCATTAAAAACAATTCCGGTTTAAATTGTATCACATGAAATAATTTTTTGATAACATTTCATGTATTGATTTCCAATAACTTTTTACTTCCCTACATGACCACCACATATGATAAAAAGTACCCTCCTGCATTTTATATTTCCAACATTTGCTGGGAATATTTCTGTACATTTTAGACTTACTCATTTTTAACGTCGGAGTCTTATAATCAACATAATCATCTGGTTATCTGTTAACACCTATTGGCCTGCTGTTGGCTGTATATAAATAATCTATAGTCATACTCAGGGCAAGAGTTTGGAATATGGTGTGACCAATCTGTATCTGTTAAAAGGCTCTTACATCTAAGCCGTAGCACCTTATTTTGTGATTCTTTCTGCTAGGTTTCCTTAGTGCCTTTACCCCTGAGTGACTTAGACTGTGCAATAGACAACTGGAGTGCTTCTTGTTTTAAGCATTACTGCAGGTGTTTGTTTTAGAATAATAAAACAATGGTACTGTAGATCTGCACCTCAGGGCCATTGTGTCCAGCAGGAAATAAAACTATCATTGACATGTAGTTGTCCAAGCTTGTTTTAAAACTTGCAAAGAAGGAGAATCCATTACCAACCAGAGTAGTCAGTTTTAGTACTTCATCTACGAAGGGTGATGATGAGAAGGATGTTACAGAAATGATTGGATACATTCTGTGTCTTATACAGTGGTGACTTGAGTTCATGGTGGCTGTTGAGGTGAAAGACAAGGCAGCAGGTGTTATTCAGGTGCACACATGCACATAAGTGTTCATTCAGACTCTGCTACATCAGTATCCAATTCATTAATTCCACAATATGGTTGAGGAGCATGAAAATATGCCTTTCCCCTAAATTAGAAATGTTCCTACCTGTTGCAATTTCCTCAGTTTTTGCTACCCCATGATAGTCTGAGAGTTCAGCAAGGTGGAAGCTCAGGTGTGAGGCCCTGATCCTCAACTTCTGGTAATAGGCAAAGGCGGGAGTAGGTTGGCTGGAATGATGCTGTGTCTCTTAAGTGTGTTTTGTTTAAGCTATTTAATGTTGTTTCTTTGACAGGTACTGTGTGATAAATCTATGTATATTGTACTCAGTGAATGTAGTTAATTAGTGCTTACAGGGTCAATCCCCAGAACTTTCTGTTTAGCAAGAACTGCAATATTATCCTCACTTACTGCCACCCACAGTCTGCTTTCTGAGCTTAGTTCCTCATAGTCTATATGGGGCTGCCTTTGAAGATGGTCTGGCGACTGCAGCTGGTCCAGAATCGAGCTGTGCGGCTGGTGAGTGGTGGGGCCACCAGGGGACATATCAAGCTGATTCTGATTAAATTACATTGGTTACCAGTTGCTGCCTGGGGCCCAGTTCAAAGTGCTTGTTTTGATATATAAATAAATAAACGGCTTGGGCCCTGGATACCTGACAGACCGCCTCCTTCCATATGAACCTACCCGGCAGTTAAGATCTAGCCAGAGGGCCCTTTTGAAAGAGCCGTCCCTCAAGGAGGTAAGAGGGATGGCTTGTAGACAAAGGGCCTTTTCGGCAGCTGTCCCCAGACTATGGAATGCCCTCCCGAGGGAGATTTGTTTGGCACCAACGCTGATGACATTTCAGCGCCAGGTCAAAACCTTCCTGTTCCAGAAGGCTTTTAATTGAAATACTGCAATATCAACGGTGGGTCCTGATGGCAATTTTTAGAGTATCTATTTTAATTGTGTTTTAATTGTTTTATCTTTTTATTGTATTTTAATTGTTGTAAGCCGCCCAGAGACCTTTGGATAGAGTGGGCAGCATATAAGTTAAATAAATAAATAAATAAAAATAAATAGTAGTGGAGAGGGGAATGAATTTCGCCGGGAACAGTAGACTGTTGTAATCTATCCCTGTTGCAGTGCAATAATATTTGAGAGTGTATTGGTATTGAATGAACAATTAAGAGCCATTAGTTTTACAAAAGCATTGCTTCTCATTTGTTGAAATGATCCGAAACTGCTCTCCTTGTAAGGGAAAGGTGGCTATTTATATTATATTGATGAGTGCCTGCACTTTCAAAATTACTGCGATACCATGTGAAGTAGCCATAAACTCACAAACAGTATACTGTGCAGTAGATATATCATAGATATATCATTCACTTCTTCTGCAGAGGGTCAAGGAGGAATTTATAAACAGATGCAAGTATTCAGATGGCTATGTGAATTTTTTGGAATTACTGCACAGGACAGACCTGTTGAGTATTCACTAAGATGTGGCACTGCGGCAGCATTTCCTTGAAAGTAGCTGGAGGCAACAGACTTCAATGACTCTCTTCTTAGAGAGAAGTTCTTGCCTACAAAGGTAGGAAGGAACAGAAATGGTCCACTGTTAATCCAGCAAGGGTGAACATCTATAGGATGTACTGAGCTGGTTTAGCAGACTTGTATATGCTTTCCTGTCTTTGCAGGTCTGCTCTTGAGCTGATTTTGACCTAGAAATATTCCTACAATTTTAGATAACCAAATTATTTTGCTTTAATAATGCAGTTTTGCTTGTTAAAATGGTTGCAACACACACAGGCAGGTACAGTACGCACAGTTAAGTTACACTTTCAGTTTACAAGTTTAACCTTTATACGGTATTTTCAAACACTCTCCATATATTACCTCAGTAGCCCTTGCAAGAAGCACTGTTAGGTAAATCATTGATTTCATATCTTTCAACGTTCTATTCATATGGTGAGCACAAATAGAACTGAATCTGGAACACTTAAAAAGGTGCACGCCGTCTTGAGGGGACCTGAGGTTTGCCAATGAAAAACTGAGGAGAAAAACAGTACAAAGCGAGAGCTTAAAAATACCCTACAGACAGTCCAGTGTGGTTTAGATATGTCCCATATGATATTTATTTATTTTATTTATTTATTTATTCAATTTTTACCCCGCCCCTCTAAACAACATCTACTCGGGGTGGCTAAGCTTTAGTTGGGGTTTTCCATCAACTGGGTTAAGGTGGTTGTTATTTATTGAATAACAACAAAAAGAAGCTAGTGTTATCCTGCTGTGTTTGGGAAAGTCTTTGGGCATATGGAAGACTGCTGTTGGTAACAGGAAGTGGATCTTTTTGGTTCAGTCAGTTTTAGCAAGGAAGAACTTCCTGATCATAAGAGCTGTTAATTAAACAATGGAACCGACTACCTTGGCAAATGGTGGATTCTCCATAATAGGATATCTTTAGACAGAGCATAGATGACCCTCACTCAGGGATGCTGTAAATAGGATCTCCTACATCATCTGGTTGTTGGACTAGATGTCATTTGGGGTACTTTCCAACTCAATAATTCTGTGATTCTAAAAGAATGCCAGGTATCTGCCCCATGTCACCCCTTCACAGTGTACCACAAATTAACTATAGCATGATTCAGAGCACAAAATTCCTTGATCAGGGAGCTCGACAGAAATACGTGCCTCATAAATCAAATGAAAGTTGGCATTGTTACACATTGAATGACATTCAAATTTGAGTGAATCAGAGTTCAGTGAGAGAGCGATCATTTAAATCACTTAAAGAACCAAACCACAATGCGAAAGCAAAGTGTATGCCTCAAAATTGGAACACTACAGCAGTAGCCTACAGAGTTAGAGGCTTATGGCTTTTATCACTCTGCATGGGAAATGCAGTGAATTCTTTATATAAGGACTTACTGTTAGCAGGATTATAATTAAGCCTACTGTGGTAATAAATTTCTTACCCAACAGTGTATGAATCACAAGTTTTATAAATTTATTTATTTACGAACACCTTAGTATTTGTGACTAAAAAGCACTAAAAGTACATCATAATACCTTCATTGGACATCTTTAAGCAGAAACTAGATGGCCATCTCTCAGGGATGCTGTAGCTGTGATCTCCTACATCATCAGGGTTTGGACTAGATGTCCTGTGGGTACATTCTAGCTCAACAATTTTGGGATTTTGAAAGAATGACAGGTATCTACCCTTTAGTTACCCCTTCACAGTGTGCCACAATTTAACTAACATAATATATAGCACGAAATTCCTTGAGCATAAATATGTGCCTCATAAATCAAATGAAAGTTGGTGGTTTTGTATCTAATACAGTGAGGTCTCGACTTACGAACGGCTTGACATACGAACGTTTCGACTTACGAACCGCTCTCATAGGAATATATGGACTCGACTTACGAACTTAGATTCGAGTTACGAACTCTTTTCTTCCCCTTTTTTTAAAGCTAAGTCATCTTAGGTTAAAAGGAAAAAAGAAAAAATATCCCCCTCTAGTGGCAGAAGGCGGAATAGCAGCTTCCCATTAGTTTCTATAGACGAAAAGAGCAGATACGGATTAAATGGTTTTCAATGCATTCCTATGGGAAATGCAGATTCGACTTAAGAACTTTTCGACCTGAGAACTGCCTTCCAATACGGATTAAGTTCGTAAGTTGAGACCCCACTGTATTGTGCTTCTTAATGTGTTCATTAGTAAGTAAGTCAGTCACAAATGTTATGGTTTAGGAGCTATGTCCCCTCTAATTTTTACTAGCGTTGTGTGGGGCTCTGCCCCACCCTATGCGGGGTTCTGGGTGCAGCTAGAAGTAAATGAGGAACAACATAGATCTGGCAGTGCAGGATTGATGCAGCACTGTATGTGCACAATTTAGAGGGAACATTGTTTAGGAGTGTATGTAGCTTCTAAATCCCAACTTTTGGTCCCCAGATGTTCTTGGACTACAACTCCCAGAAATCCTGGCCAGCACAGCTAGTGATGAAGACTTATGGGGATTTTATTCCAAGAACACCTTAGGAACCAAGGTGGGGAACCACTGCTCTAAATACAGTTCCGACAGTTTTGCTTAGCTATTTCGCTACTACATCTTGCTGTGCCTTTGTCCAAAATGTTGGAAAAGGAGAACAGGCATTTGGGCAGGGAGAACCAGCAAAGAAACCAATAAAAACATAAACCATGCTTATGACCGACATAGTTCAGCATTCTTCTCCTCCACAGGTCTTTGGGAAGCCCACCAGCCAGTCCTAAGTGGGTTTGCACTTTTCGGATTGTGTTCCCCAGTGATTGATATACAAAGCATTCTTCTTATGACAATAACCAGTGACTGTGCTAACTGGAATTTCTGGGATTTCTAGTCTACAAAAGTGACTTTACGAATTCTGAATTCATTGCACTGACCTTTAATGGCCGTTGACACCAAAAACAGACCATTCAGCATTAAAGAAGGAAAGTATTTTATGGTAGATAAGCAAGAGTTTTCAAGCAGACCAAACACATCATGATATTTGTTACCAAATAACTCCAGTATACTGAAATGCCAATAGTATTGATTGAGTGAATTGATACATTCACTCTCATCTTTGGTAGTTTTGCTCATGCAAGGCCATCACTTGATGACTGCAGTATTTGCTTGTATCAATAGGATCCATAGGCAGAACCTCCGAAGAAATCACCTGATCTGTAATGCTTTTCAGTAGAGTTAGTTCACACGTTTTGCTCCCAGTCCTCAAGAGCTTATTTGTTCACACATGCAGATTTCATCTCTTGGGTGACTCATATGTGTGACTCACAGATCAAACCCCACAGATGGGACTTTTCAATGCTTTTTGAAAGTGTGACTTCAGATTGATTAGCATTTTTATAGGCCATTCTGCCCCTCCTTTGAACTCTTAGCTATTTAAATTGGCTGGCAAATGGCTTGTCCCTGGGTTTGATGTATACACTGTGATGTGTGTGTTTGTGTGATGTGTGTGTTTGTGTGTCTGTGTGTGTGTTGTCTCCCGGCTAAAACTACATTATCAAGCTTATTGGTTTCTAGGTTTTAGCTCTGATACTCATATTTTAGGAACCATTCTTAGGATCATAGGCTTTCCATCTGAAATCGCAGTGGAATGCTAACAACATGGTTAATCTAATTAGGATTTTATTTTAACGGGTTCATTTCATTTAGTTATGACCTGAAGTACTCTTGAGCATTATCTTACATGCTGTCGAGCTGCTTTTGGAATTCATACTTTGTTTGTTTATTTGTTTGTTTAGTTAGTTATTTATAATATTCATATGCCACATTTTCTCTAAAGGATGCAAGGCCACTTACAGTATTAAAAGAAATGAATTATATTATATAATTAATATTATAATATTAAAAAGCTTTAAACAAGTATATTAAAGCTCATAATAAGAACAATATTAAAAATACAAATAAAACAGAATTCAGTGCTTCCTTTTAAAAATTGCCTTAGCCTTTAAGTTTATTGTAGTCTCCCTATTCTCTCTCTCTCTCTCTCTCTCTCTCTCTCTCTCTCTCTCTCTCTCTCTCTCTCTCACACACACACACACACACACACACACACACACACACACACACACACACACACACACACACACGTTGCAGTTCTGTTGCCAGCCCAGGTGTGACACCACATGGAAGTGTTCCAGGTCTCAGGTTTTAGCCCTGAAATGTTGCTGACTTTGCTGCCTTGATAGGTTCCCGTTCCCCAAGCCTTCTACTTATTTTAGGTTTGTCCTTTTCCCCTTCATGACACCCTGGCCTTTTAGTGACAGTTGTAAATGATTACTAGAGCTGTATATAAAGTATAAACATTAATCTTTAACCTACCAAAATGGACTGACATCTCTTTGATTGAAACAATATTCTGGAGCACAAGCAATGCAGAGTTATAATCTTGTTTTATCTTCTGCGCTTGGAAATTGGGACTGAAATTCTTTTCTCCCCATTGGCACCCTTAACTAAATAAAATGTTAGTGCAGTTCTAACAGATGGATGAATGTGGGGAAGTTAATGAGTAATATTTATCACCTAATTTTAAGGAAGTTGGCATGTAATGAGGCCAGCATGGTGATTATTGCTTCCATAAATCATTACATCTGGATTTGTAAGATGCTTCAGGAATACTGGTAATCCAAGAGAATAATGGGTGTTTAATTGTTGTGTTGTGTGAAAAGCAGAGTTCTAAAGGAGTATGTGCTGTCTTTAAATGATCCTCTAAAATGAGGTTGCTTAAAGAAATCAATGGGGAGTATAAAGGCTTGCTTGCTGAATGTCCCTTTGAGCTGGTCTGCAGAGCAGAAGTAAAAGCTGTCTCATGTGCTACGGAGAAGGGTTTGGGGTTGTTAATTGGTTTTATAGCCCCTTTCCATCGTAGCACTTTGAATACTACTTTGTTTCTCGTTTCATGAACATTGTGAGATATTTAAGGTTAAGAGATATTCACAGAAGGCACAGCTGGCAAAGCCAGTATTAAAGCAGTGTGGGAATCATAGTCTTGGAGAACTAAATATTTGCTGTCCTCTTCCTTAAAGGATAATAATACACTGGTGTGGTGTAATGGATAGAGTGACAGACTAGTACTCAGGAGATCCAGGTTCAAATCCCTGCGAAGCTATGGAAACTCACTTATGGGGGAGGTGCTGGTAAAACCACTCCTTAAATATCTCACTGACCTTGAAATCCCTTTTAGTTCCAATTTGTACATAAAATACACACACTTAAAGGAGATCGTCCCATTTGCTTAGATTTTTCTTTTGGAAACTGGGATGATACTGATGAAGAGAGACGGAAGACAGGAAATGTGGACCTCTCTTGGGTGTCTCGGAAACCTTCTCATGTTACCTAAGCAATAGGGGAATGAGTCATGCATCAGTGGCTCCTTTGCCTCAAATGTAAGATGGCAGGTAACATGGATATTTGCAAGATCTAGTTAACAATGCTTAGTATTGGAGATGCACCAATCTGTGTTTTTGAATGTATAACTCTAAGAACATAAGTCTGGGTGCCTCTAGTTAGTACTATAGGCTGACTTGAATAGTTACAAAGCACAGGGACTCTACGTGCATTCCAGTGAAATGTCCTTCCCAGTGACACTGCTACACGAAAAGCTTGGGGATAGAACCCATGCAAAAAGCGCAGTGTTTAATCCACAGTATCTTCACATATGGTTTCAAAAGCATTTGGGGCTATTCTCTTCCTTCCAGAGATCTATTTTCAAATGGAAATCCAGCATGGAGTAGCTTTCTACTCCTTGATCTGAGGCTTTGTTTTGCTCAAGTGAGTATACAAACTGCTAGCCTCCTTGTCATTATATAATGCTGCTAGGAAAGGTGTTTTCCTTCCCACCGCTCTGATAATGTGTCAAGTGAAGAGCCTTCCGGATGATGTCTAGAAACACTTGTCTACAGATCTTGCTCTGTGTTGCCACATATGCAGAAATGACTTATGCCCAAAGCATTTTAAAACCTACTCCCTCCCTTATGTCTCAGTATGATATCCAGGCTTTACAGAAGACATCTCCTTAATGATTCATGCTTCATGCATTCGGTTTGGTCAATGAAGGGTAGAGCAATGTTCTGTGATGCTTTTTCCTCCACCCCTAGCAATGGTGTGCCATTTGGCTGCAGACCCATAAAAGTAAGAAAACAGTGATAGTAGAGGGTCTCCCAGACAATTTCTGGTATTTCCATGTGAAGCTGGGAAAAATCACATAAAAAACTGGACAGAGTGGTTGCTTTTCATTGTAGGCTATATGTCTGAGTTGACCAAATACCAGTACTGTATACACCGAATTACTTGAACCTGAGTATTTTGCCTTATTTTATCTGTGTGATTGGGTTTAGCTGCAGAGCAGTATGAGCACTGTGCTTGGAAGGTTAATTTCCAAAAATCACTTGTCCTGTTACTTGGGGCACTGAAGCTAGATGTTATGCCCAAATACAGCTGAATAGTTGATAAGGACATTGGGAAGCCCCATTCCACAGTCTACCCCAGTGGTCCCCAACCTTGGGCCTCCAGATGTTCTTGGGCTTCAACTCCCAGAAATCCTGGCCAGCAGAGGTGATGGTGAAGGCTTCTGGGAAGTGTAGTCCAGGAACATCTGGAGGCCTAAGGTTGGGGACCACTGGTCTACTCCATCCAGAAAGTAGAATCACCTCCACATGTTTAGCAGAGAGGTCTTCCAAGGATCCTAATCAGTTCAATCAGAGCCCCAAACCATGGGAACATTAAAGTCTGATAAGCTAAACACACAAACGGGTTCCTTTGTAGGTAAAGGTTCCCCTTGACATTTAGTCCAGTCATGTCCAACTCTAGGGCGCGGTGCTCATCCGCGTTTCCAAGCCATAGAGCCAGCGTTTTGTCTGAAGACAGTTTCCGTGGTCATGTGGCCAGCACGACTAGACACGCTTTGTAGATCTTTGTTAAACACATGAAAGTCTTTCTAACTTCTGCTTGGCGGGATGGCATGGAGTGGGGCTTATGTGCACCCGCAGGTCCCCACCATCTATTGAGTCCTCCATGGATTCAGTCATAATCCCTGACCAGAGCAGACAAAACGGTGTCCTAGATTCCACAATAACTTGCCCATTGCTTTACTTATTAGGCACTTGTAATGAATCACATCCCTTACATAAGGCGGCTAGTGGGGAGGCTTTGTTCTATCTGCAAGTGAACTATAAGGGTCCTGGGCTGCTCTGGTTGGTAGAGGCACCATCTCTGTTGTTCCAACAACAACTCTGCTTACCAGAAAAGTAAAGGAGGCATTTCTTCACACTCCAAGCGGTGAACGGTTGGTCTCTTAATGTGATGCTTTGGCATTGCAAGAAGTTTGGGTGGCTCCCTCACAGACTTCTTGTTTGTGGCAAAGAAAGTTGTCACTGGAACAACAGAAGTAGTGTCTTTTAAAAAGGATCTGTTTTCCAGTTAAAAATCCAATAGACCCTTCCCTCTGCAAGCATTTATACAGAATGTAATTATTTGCTGTGTTAAAAGGGGCTGTCGAGTTACTTTTTGCACTGCCATTAAGAAGTACTATGGTTGCCCTTTGTTTTGTGGAAAAGTAATCAGTAACTATCAGTGCCACTGCACTGGTTCTTTTGGTGTGGGCTGCTGCAGTCTAAATAGGGTCACAAGGCCGTGCGGGGAGGAGTGATATGCCATTTGGCATGATCCTCACATCCAAATGGCATGTTGACCTAAAGGGAGCTTCTGTCTCCTTCCACTGTCAATTGAACATTTCCTTTGCTCCTCTGCAGAGGGGCAGGGGAAGTAAATTATTTTTGCCTGTGGCAGACTATCACTTTGCCTTGTGTGTAGTGCCAATTAAGAAACTGCCTGCATCTGCAGTTTTGATTGGCAATTCACACAAAGGGTAAATATTTTTTTAACATTACTTAATCTAAATGATTCAGAACAGCAGTGATGATCTAGCAGAATGTAGCAGCAGCAGCAACTTCATTCCCCTGTCTCTCTACAGAGGAGCAGAGAAAGGGTTCAATTTGCCAATATCTTGAAGTGGCTTGCTTATTAAGCCACTTCACAATGATGGAAATTGAAAATGAAAGGAGCCTTAGCAGCTCTGACAGCTACAAGACTCGATTTTAGTCTGTTCCCATCAATCCCACAATCTGGAAATGTACTAAATTAGAGTGCACCAACCCACACCAAAAAAAGTAGAACCCTCTAATAGAGCCTCAAAAAAGTGTGGATTGAAGTGCTCTGGGAGCAAATTGGTTTGCTCTAGTGATTAAGTATTCAGTGGAAAAAAAAAGAGTGAACCAATCCACATCCACAGTGCACCAAACAGCAAGACAGATGCCCATCTGGTAAGGTAAAGGTAAAGGTTTCCCTTGACATTTAGTACAGTCGTGTTTGACTCTAGGGCACAGTGCTCATCCCTGTTTCCAAGCCATAGAGCCAGCGTTTGTCCGAAGACAGTTTCCGTGGTCACGTGGCCAGCGCGACTAGATATGGAACGCTGTTACCTTCCCACCGAGGTGGTACCTATTTATCTACTCGCATTTGCATGCTTTCAAACTGCTAGGTTGGCAGGAGCTGGGACAAGTGACAGGAGCTCACTCCGTTGCGTGGATTCAATCTTACGACTCCTGGTCTTCTGACCCTGCAGCACAGGCTTCTGCGATTTAACCCATAGCGCCACCACGTCCCTTTATGCCCATCCGAACAATCCCTACATAATCTGGCTTGGGTTGTTGTATTGGGAGAATTGTGGGATAGAAATGGAATGCAATTAAACAGTGTCCCTTCCAAGCTTTCCAGAGAGATTGTGCTAAAGATGAATTTAGATGAAGGATAAAATGGAAGAGAGAAGCTCATTTTGCATGTCAGGTGCATGTCCTGGGGCTGGAGTCAATGAAGGGGTCATTACTCTGTAGTATATCCCCTTCCAGCAAATAAAGCTTAAGGAAGGCTAGAGGTAGCATCAGATAGGTGTCCTGGGGCTGGAGTCAGTTCCAGGATCAGAGAAAAAAGCGAAAGAGAAAGAACAAAGCTGTTTGAAGGAGCAGGAGAGTTTGAAATGACTGAAGGTGGTGATGGAGTGGCAGAGCTGAAGGTTAATGTCAGAGGCACAGGAGATGGGAGGGGTGGGGAAGAAACCTGATTGAGCTATTTTCACATCATCCCTTGTTCCACTGTTTAGTCTCTCACCGTGGGAAAGCTGCCAGGGCTTTAAAATTTAAATCCCTCCATTGTAAATCCTTTCATCTGACTGATGGGAGCTACAGTTGAGCATTACCCAGTTTATTATTTCTGTTAGTCAACACGACTAGTATTGTTTTGAGCTTCAGCTGGTCGGTGGGATGGAAGTGGCAGTGGGAGGCCTTGCACAGAAAAACAGACGGAAAAGCTGTCATTTTAGAAACACTTTGTAGAATGGGGCCATAAATCCCCTCTGGTACTGTTTTGCATCCCTTTTCACTTGTTGGGACTGATCCTACGGCAGAATGGAAGCTTGGAAGGATTGGCCTTTTCTTTTTTAGACAAGTGGCTGCATAGATGACTGTGAACACTATGTGTGTATGTCAGAGAGAGAGAGGAGAGTAGAGGTTTTATAGGGCCCTCTGAGGTCTGAAACTGCAATTATTAAAATAACATAAGGAGTCAAAATATGCAAAAATAAAACATCCTTAAGGTTTTCTGACCTTTTGTATGCATATAAGCACTGCTGTTTTATGATTGAACCAAAACTGGATTCGTTTGAAATGCCATGCTAGAGGAGAGCTTTGCAGATACTGTACTTTGAACTGCCAGAAAGATGAACAAGTGAGTCCTAGATCAAATTGAGTCTGAACTTTCCCTGGAGGAAAAAAATATTGAAACTGAAGCTGTCCTACTTTGGGTACACCATGAGAAGGCAGGATTCTCTGGAAAGGAGAATGATGCTGGGAAAGGTGGAAGGCAACAGGAAAAGAGAAAGAGCAAATATGAGATAAATTGGTTCCCTAAAAGGAAGCCACAAGCTTGAGTTTGCAAGAGCTGTTGATGACAAGACATTTGGAGATCACTCATTCATAGGGTCATCATAAGTCATGGGTGACTTGAGGGCACACAACAACAACTCCTCATCATGAGAGACCTCAGAACCAGGGAGAATCCAAAAATGCAGTGGGTTGGTTCATTCCTCATCAACAAATGAGAAGCAAGTGTTTTGTATATGTAGTGGCTCTTAATTGCACATTCAAGTTGCCCTCAAAATGCTTTTCATTACAATAGGGATAGTTTGCAAAGATTACATATTGTTCCTGGGACCATTCATTTCTCTTTCATCTACAAGGAGTATCATAATTGGGTTTTAGAAAGGTTTCTGGAGGGCCCATGGCCAATCATCCCTGCTTCTCAAAATGCCTTGGGGGTTTTGATCCTAGGAGCCATGGCTTCTTTATGCCCTTGACTATACAGACTGAGGCTTCAGAGAGGCGTCATATGTTTAAAGTTCCCTCTCTGTGAATAGCAAGAGGAGGAGGAGGTCTAACCACAACTCTTACTCCCAGAATGTATTTAGCCTATTTATTTGTTTATCCCATTTCTCTGACACCTTCCTTCCTGATACTCTTCCTCCTTGCATAAGAATCAAGGAAGAATAGCCTGTCTCTTGGCACTTCACTGTAAACATGCATAGGATTGGGGCTGTGCTACTGAAATCCTAAGCATGCTTGCTTAGAAGAAGCTCATCTGTAGAGAAACAGAATAAACTTAATGCCCTCTGACAGATGCTTTCTTTGGCAATGGAGACCATTTGCTCCAGAGGCTGCAGGACATAGGAGAGGCAGCAGCAGTTTTCTTGCCAGTGGTACAGACTAAATCAGAGCATTCCAGAGGCAGTCTTGGATTCAAGCCCATCCCAAAACAAAATTTGCCTGAGGCAAATTACCAAATGGTTCCTGTTCTCTGTATGGAAGTTGACGGAAACGTTAGCTGGATCTTACTTCATTCATAGCACTGAGATAGTATCATCTAGCATACAGGAGAGCAGCAGGCTACCGTAAAGGGGTAAATGGAAGGCCTTGCTTGGGTGAAGCTCCAATGCTCCCCCTTTGCTCTTGCAGGTGGTCATTTCACTCTGCAAAATAGTAAGGCTGATTGTCTGAGCTCATCCCTCCATCCCACCTCACTCAGTTTCACGTTGGATGCAATGCTTGGAAACGTTACTTTTTTGCATAAAACTTGAATTTCTTAGCTGGCATGGTAGCAGATACCTAATGTTCATTAAATATTGAATAGTAGCCATTACAATGTATTCTCAAAGGCTTTCGTGGCCGGGTTCCGATGATTGTTGTAAGTTTTCGGGCTGTCTGGCCGTGTTCTTGAGGTTTTTCTTCCTAACGTTTTGCCAGTCTCTGTGTCTGGCATCTTCAGAGGATAGGAGTCAGAACCCTGTCCTTTGGTGCAGTTTTGTGGGATAATTGACTATTTATAGCTGTGGGATCAACTTTTTGTCCTTTCTGGGAGACTGGGTGATTATGGTGATCAGCGTGTTTTTTGTTGTGGGTGTATTGTTGTGATAAGGGGGAGAGATGATCTTTCACTGTGATTGATGGGTATCGTTAGCTGGTCTTTTGTGTGCAGTGATCACTGGTCCTTGTGACTGGGTAGAGTTCGTTGACCTTTTGCAGGCTGTGTTTTTCCGTGCTGGGAGCCAGGCTTTGTTGAGTTTTAGACTTTAGTAGCTGTTACCTTTTTAATTATTGTTACAATTATTGCTTTTATTTTGCTTCTCCTTTTCTGTTTCTTTTGTTTCTTTTAAAAATCTTGTCTGTGGTTATGTTTTCTTCACATCAAACTTTGTGAAATACATTCCTATTAGTCCAGAGAACTCAGCAGTTGGGTGGCAAACCTGTTAATAAGCAACTTGATTAACTTTGCTTTGTCATCCATTGTGCTTTGCTGGCGATGTTTCCTACTTTAAAGTTGTACTTTCAGGAACACCTAATGGCTTTTT
This sequence comes from Pogona vitticeps, assembly GCF_051106095.1. Taxonomy (NCBI): domain Eukaryota; kingdom Metazoa; phylum Chordata; class Lepidosauria; order Squamata; family Agamidae; genus Pogona; species Pogona vitticeps. The sequence goes on along the minus strand of NC_135783.1, from coordinate 337,259,701 downwards.
TTTTTTGAGAAAGAAGAAAGGGGCCATGTATTCTTACAGATATATCTTCCTCAGGGATAATTTAGGCTGTTTCAAATGTTTTTCTCTCTCTTCAAATTAATCCCTGGCAATGACTTTGCTGTCATGAATTCATACTATGGAGTGTCAGATTAAAGTCTCCTGGGTGTGGAATCTGTTCTAGGAGTACCAGCTAGACCAGAAAACAAGGTTGTGGCCTCCTATTGTACACTAAACAGAAACACAGGAATCTACAGGTGCAGCTTTCTGTTATGTGCAAGCTAAACTTTTGTCATCATTTGGAAATTCCCTTTGAAAAGAACAATCAGCGACAGCAGCTAGTCTAAATGTTGATAGGTTTCATCAGCAGAGCTGCTATGTGTGTACCCTCTGACAATGTGTTGAGTTAGCACTCTGAAGTATTTCCTGTGAAATGCAAGAAACATTTGTATTTTGTTATGGTATGGGAACATTTACCTCTGTGCCTAGGTTGCTGCTTTTTAAATATTAAACAAAGAAACCTCACTCCTGTGCGACAGGGTCCTGAAACAGATGTTAAATAGGTGATTTTTTTTCTGGCATGTCACAGTCTAAGTAGACATTCTTACATCCAGTTCCTGGATTTGTTCACAGCCTTAGCTAGGACAACCCATTTGGAGAACTGCAGTTTAACATTGTGGGTGTCACAGTTACTCACTGCTGTTCTAAAAAGTGGACATAATTATTGTTGCGATTTGTTGGTCATTGAGTTTACAGCAGCCACACGTCCATTGCCATCCTCTACCCCTATTCATTTGAAGGTATCAGTAAATCCTTGCACCTCCACTCCATGTAGGGATGAGCCTAAAGTTCTACCTTCTGGATCCCCTCTGGTTGTCAGACAACAGGTGATGCACATGCCTTTTGTCGTCCTAAAGTCAGAAAAACACCCTGTGTGTGTTCAATCGTTTAGTCGTGTCTGACTCTTCGTGACCCCATGGACCAGAGCACGCCAGGCCCTCCTATCTTCCACCGCCTCCCAGAGTTGTGTCAAATTCATGTTGGTTGCTTCGATGACACTGTCCAACCATCTCATCCTCGGTCGTCCCCTTCTCCTCTTGCCTTCACACTTTCCCAACATCAAAGTCTTTTCCAAGGAGTCTTCTCTTCTCATGAGATGGCCAAAGTACTGGAGCCTCAGCTTCAGGATCTGTCCTTCCAGTGAGCACTCAGGGTTGATTTTCTTCAGAATGGATAGGTTTGTTCTCTTTGCAGTCCAGGGAACTCTCAAGAGCCTCCTCCAGCACCACAATTCAAAGGCATCAATTCTTCGGCGGTCAGCTTTCTTTATGGTCCAGCTCTCACTTCCATACAACACTACAGGAAAAACCATAGCTTTGACTATTCGGACTTTTGTTGGCAAGGTGATGTCTCTGCTTTTTAAGATGCTGTCAAGGTTTGTCATTGCTTTCCTCCCAAGAAGCAGGCGTCTTTTAATTTCGGGGCTGCTGTCTCCATCTGCAGTGATCATATTGGAAGCTGTTGGAACTCACTAGGAAGGTTACTCCATATCATGGGCACCACAACAAGGCTTGGCTTTTTCCAGGACTGGAAAAGTGACAATTAGCAAAGGCTTGGGAAACCTGTGCTCCTTTAAGGTGTTGATCAACTACTAGCCCCCTCATCTCTCATCATTAGCAGGAACCGATAGGAATTGACGTCCAGCAAACAGCTTTATATTCTGGTGAGCATTTGGTGGTTGACCCGTTGCTGAGGAAGGGTCCTTAAATGGATGGATGCTGTGCTTTTAAAACTGATTTAAAATGGTTTTTAATTCTGCTGTTTTACTATTATAAACTATGACATTTTGATTGAGTATTATACATGTCAATGATTTGTAAGTCTCCTTTAGTCCCAGGGTTGAGAGACAGGAGGTACGTATATTATTAAAAAACAACAACAAGCAAGTGTCTTTGCTTAATTCCCTCTCTTGAGTTGCTAGAGAGCTGCAGGTTTCCCACGGCTGGGTTTACGTATGTTTTCCTACAGATATCTTACCTATGAACACTTTTTCTCAAAACAAAAATTGATTTCTGCCAGAGCAGGTAATAATAATCTCATAAGTGTATTCGCGAAGGCTTTCATGGCCGGGATCTAATGGTTGTTATGTGTTTTTCGGGCTCTTTGGCCGAGTTTCTGAAGATTGTTCTTCCTAACGTTTCGCCAGTCTCTGTGGCCGGCGTCTTGTCTTGATAATCTCATAATCTTAGAACTGCAGAGTTGGAAGGGACCATATAGATCATTGAGTCCAACAGTTGCCTAAGAGACATTATGGGGAATCAAACTCCCAATCTCTGGCTCCACAGCCAGATGTTTAAACCACTGAGCTATCCAGGAGTAGAATGTTCTCTTAACAGAATGGAAGATTTATATGAAGCTGTGAATTCTACAGCAGTTGTACTAGCAGGTTTCAAAAGTATTTAATCTTGTCCCTTGAAAATGGCATGGAGTGAAGGACCAAGAGTAAAGAAACCCGGGAATTGGTGGTTTGAGGATCCTGTATTGATAGTCTGTTTCAGTTTCCCTTTTCCTACATTTCACTGGCCTTGTTTTCCCCGCTTAACTCCTTGCTGCAATGAACTTGGGCTAGCAGCCAAATCAAATATGTTTTCCCAGTCCAGTTAACTAACACATAGGATGTTTTCCCTAGAGGCTAACACCCTTTTACTGCAGTATAAAGGTTTCAGCATATTGAGGGAAAGTTGACCAGAAAATAATGTTTTCCTGTCGGAGGTTGGAGTACCATCTCAAAGCTGGGGCCTTGCATAAAAGTCAGATAATGACAATCATATTGGAATATGAGAGATAACAGTTCATGGTGCACATATGCTCATCCGTCATAACAGCTAGATTGACGACCTCAAGAGAAAGCCTTTCTTGATAGTGCCCCATTAGTTATGAAACTGATTGCATCATACACCTCCAATTCAAAGCCTTTAAAGAAGCTTTAAAAAAGTATATCTGTTCAGCTTGGCATTCCCCAAGTTGTTAGATACATAATAAGTGTGTTCAATTTAATTTAACCTCAAACTGGGCCTCATTTCCTCAATATTGACAGTGGAGTTCTATATTTATATCCACTTATATGTAACCTCTATATTGTTCGTAGGCTTTGTGTGTGTGTGTGTGTGTGTGTGCGTATTTATTTCATCTTTTGCTATTTCCATTCATTAAAGCAAGTCCGTGAAGATTCGTTCATGCAAATATAGTTGGTTGGCCTGTGGGATATCAAACTCAGAGAAGAATGAATGCTGAAGGGATTGCTCCATTCATTCAAAAGGAGAATAACTCTCCCATCAAGAGGGCCTTTGATGTACCTCCAGCCTCTTCTAACTAGGCCATATGTATTGAATGCATTTTTGTTTAGGGTCCTGTACTATGTCTAAAACGAATGAGAAGGAATGGAACGCAGGAATTATTATTAATAATTAATTTTCTTCGGTGCTTATTATGTTATACCTGCTTGTTTTGGGAGTGTTTGTATGTGTGTGTCCATGGGTTTTAAATAAAGATCTCAGTGGGATTCATGAGGTACATTGTAAAGCATAATTTAATTCCCTCTTTTGAGTTGCTGGAAGATTTTTGAAGTACTAATTATGAAGCAACTCAGATTCTCTATAACTAAAGCACTGCTAAAGCAAAATGGACTTCCATTGTGGTTGCTGATTATTTATGCAGTTTCCCTCCAATCTTGTGGATAGGATTGTTTGGCAAGGGCCTTCTTGAACAAAAGGGCAAAGTCTGCTCCCATGAATATATTTTTGTTGCCTGGCAAAGTATTAAGTTAGGAAAGAGTCCGGCAACTCATTGTTTATGCCTGGGTTTCATAGAGGTCCATTAATGTATCTGAGCATAGCAGAGTATAGATTGAATCACTGAATTTATAGAATGGGGGGGGGGAATATCAGGATGCTTCTATCAAACACAGTTCTGCTCTGGACTATCCAGAAAGTCATATTTTATTTTGTATTTGCACAGCAACGACATATTGATCTGTAGAATCACTAAATGGAAACTCGCTTCTAAAGATGTGGTATCTTTCACTCTGTTCTGATATTTGTGTAAGTGCCATTGCTTATGCAGCCAAAATAGTTCTATCCATGCACTAGAGGAGAGATATTAGCAGGCCCGAATAACATTTTTTTCTATCTGTTGTCGTCAACGGACACGGAGATTACCACTAGGGTGGCGCTCTTTCTTAACGGTGTCCTAATGAGGAAAAGAGCAAAATCCGACGAGACTACATACTACAAGGTTTAAATTCACGACTGAGCAACCAGGGAGTTAATCGACCAAATAGAACATGCACGTAAAAGCGGAGCTACTCAGAAACAATTATATAATGGAAAAAAGATCCCATTTATATTTTGTCTAATCTTAATTTTGATTTACCTGTTAATTTGTTATTCTGTACATGCCTAATAAAGGTTTCTGAAACAGAAACTGATATTAGCAGGCTTGGGAAAACACTAAGATTTGTATAAATATTCTCCCCCACCCCCAGAAAACAAAGTCTTTAGGGGACAAAAACCTTGAAAGGTAGAGGACTTAAAGTAGGCCCATGATAAGAGTGAATTTGTTCAGTGACCCTGGAATATTGACTGGCTGTCAATAGAAAAAGCAAATAAAATGAGTAGAGTTACTGTAGGAATGAGACAGACTATAATGAAAGAGGACATGGCTGGATAGAACTGTAAGAGAAAAGGTGGTGCAGGACCACTTAGATCTCTGATTATCAAACGCTGAGGAGAAACAACAGGCCGTGAATGTCATGAACTCCTTTAGGATTTCCCAGAAGCTTGGCAACAGTGGCAAGATCCATAGCACAGTGGTAGGAGGACATGTACTGTATTTTTTGCACCATAAGACTCACTTTTTTCCCACAAAACAGGGGTGTGGAAAGTCTGTGCGTCTTATGGAGCTAAGAAAACAGATTATATTTTCCTGTTTTCTTCTCCTAAAAAATTGGTGCGTCTTATGGAAAGGTGCGTCTTATGGAGCGAAAAATACGGTACTTTCCAGGCAGAAGGTGCCTGATTCAGAGCATGACATCTCCATCAGTTTTTTTTTCAGGAGTTAGAGACCAAGAGATTTTTAAAACTCTGTCTGTTGGGAAGACCTCTGTTGGGGTTCACCGTTAGTTCATCTAGCCCAGTATTGACAGACTGGTAGCAGGTGTCTAGGGTTTAAGGCAGGGCTTTTTATTAGCCCTACTTCATCTACTTCTGCTTCATTGACTACGCAAAAGCCTTTGACTGTGTCGACCATAGAAAACTACGGCAAGTCCTTAAAGAAATGGGAGTGGCTGACCACCTTATCTATCTCCTGAGAAATCTATATGTGGGACAGGAAGCAAGAGTTAGAACTAGATATGGAAACACTGATTGGTTCAAAATTTGGAAAGGAGTACAACAAGGCTGTATATTGTCTCCCTGCTTATTTAACTTCTGTGCAGAATACATCATGCGAAAGGCTGGACTGGAGGAATCCCAAACCAGAATTAAGATTGCTGGAAGAAATATCAACAACCTCCAATGTGCAGATGATACCACTCTGATGGCAGAAAGTGAGGAGGAATTAAAGAACCTCTTAATGAGAGTGAAAGAGGAGAGCACAAAAAATGGTCTCTAATGAGAAGAGAAGCCTCCCTAGAAAAGACCCCGAGGTTGAGAAAATGTGAAGGCGAGAGGAGAAGGGGACGACAGAGGACGAGATGGTTGGACAGTGTCATCGAAGCTACCAATATGAATTTGACCCAATTCCAAGAGGCAATGGAAGACAGGAGGGCCTGGCGTGCTCTGGTCCATGGGGTCAAGAAGAGTCAGACACGACTTAACAACTAGACAACAACAACATGGACATGCCTAGTATTTCCATCTTAATCTTCTATGCAAGTGTTGACCAGACCCAACCTGCTGAGTGTTCAAAAGCAGCAAAGGTCATTGTGTTCAATGTGGTGTACCAGAGTAAGCATTCAATACTTGATCTGTTGTCTGACAGTATAAGACAGCTTTATATGCTTGGAGAGGATGTCATACTTTTCTTGCCCAGTTTTCACCGTTCTTAGAATGTTTCTGAAGTACATAAAGACATGGTCCTAAAGAACTGGTGATTTCCTAGATACCTGTGAAGGCTGTGTGGAAATAACACAGCCTTCCTGTTCTTAAAAATAACACTATCTCTGCCCTACATTGTTAAGTAAAGATTCCTTCCAGGAGGAAGTGAATTGTGCCTTGAGCCTTTAGATATTTCCCTTTTGTAATTTTCATGTTGTGATTCTTAGCAGAGGCTCGTCCCACAAAAAGAGTGAGGCAATGGTCCCGTCTTTTACTCTTATGTCCGAGGAAGTGGACTTGTCCACGAAATCTCACATTAAAATATAGCAGTTAGTCCTTAAGGGGCCACCACTTTTTTTTTTTGGTCTTTTTTATTTTTTATTTTTCTTTTGTTTTGGCACAGGTTAACATGGCTAGCTCTTATAAATCTTCTGCACAAAACATTGGAACTGTAGCAAAAGTTTCAGCTTCTTCATAACGGGTGGAAAAGCTTCTAATCGGCTTCAGCCCCCAACCCCTGTGGGTCATGTGACTAGCGTTACCAAGATTAACACTGCACGAGGAAAGAAAAGAGGCTTAAATAACTTGAGGGTGCCCGGCAGGTCATTTTAACCTTTTCCTAATCATTAAAGCTGTGGAATCTCATTAGTCTGTGAGAGACAGCAGAAACGGTGGATGAAACTTTTTCTATTCCTATGCCTATTTGTAGAAATACAAATAACAAAAGTGGAGAAAACATCTGGAACTTCCCATAGACCTGGTTGGGTCTTGGTGGGTGTAGGAGAACTAGAAGAAATTCTTCTGGACTGCTTGTTTTGGGCTAATTTGGTCAGCTACTGCTGACGACAAAACACTTCTGTGGTGGTGTTAATGAAAGCAAGAGATTTAACATCATGGAGCTAAAATTAGACATCTAAGAAGAGTATCTCCAGGTTGCACTACAGTAGATCAGTGACTTACAATCTATATTGAAAACAAGGTGGTTAGAGAGCAAGGCCATCCCTGTATTTATGTGTGAATCAATTTTTAATTGTTTATGTTGCAGAGATTTCGTACAGCTGAAAAACTGCTTAGGACTTTTGCAGGGGAGTAACTGGAAAACTGGCAGGCATGGCTTGAGAGCTGGTTCATAGAATGGTTTCCGCACAGAGTGGAAAGTTGTAAGTTGCTCTGCTGACCTTGTGAATTCTTCAGTGCTTGCTTTATTCAGGGATCTAGTTTTGATTTTCAAAGCCCTAAATAGACTAAGCCCAGGAATAGGATACAGTTGTCTTTTGCTTCCTGTTCCTGTGCTTACCCAGCACTCTCGGAAATAGAATTTCGACATCTCTCTAGGGATGAGATGGAGAAGTGTAGAAGCACGGCAGATATTTGTACTTCCTTCCTCACTCCCCCCTCCATTTTGCATCATTGATAGAAACATGGCAAGCTGCCTTATACAAGGTCATACCATTTGCTATTCCAACTGTCCCTGGCTATTCAGTGGTATTTCCCATTCCAGCTCGTTGAGCCTTTAAATTCAAAGTGGACAAAGTATCACCCAGAGGACTGCTCTGACTTCCATGAGCCCAGATATGCCCCCCACTGTATAAACTCTTTATGTTCAATAGGGAACATGGGAGACAAATTTATCATTTTTTCCCTCTTAGGAAGCATCTTTTCAGCCCCATATTCCTCCTCTGCTGGCCACTAGATAGTGTGAGCTACCTTTTTCATGAGGCAGAATTCTATTAGCAGTGATAGAGCATACAGTGGACCCTCGAATTACAGATGGCTCGACTTACAGACTTTTCGAGTTACAGAAAATTTAGGTTCGACTTGCAACCAGAGAATTGACCTACAGACCAGAAAAAAAAACCCAAAATGGAACAAAAATGGAACAAAAATGGCCGGCTACAGCATTAATTGGTTTTCAATGCATTGTAGGTCAATGGAGACTCGACCTACAGACTTTTCGACCTGCAGCCACCGGTCCAATACGGATTAATTCCGTAAGTAGAGGGTCCACTGTAACCACTTCGCGGGTTATGATTGCTTCAGTGATATCACAGTTATGCAAAATGGTCATCACCTCCCTAAAAACAATGGGGCAGTGAATATCCCCCCCCCCCATGACAAGCTGGCCAAAAATGCAATTGTACAGTCAACAAAGGAAGGAAAAACATGATTTTGTCCATTAAAAAAGGAAGTTTTTTGGGGAAGTGAGTGGGTGGGGTGAAGAATGAGTGTGGCCCTTTAAAATGCAGGCCATCTTAATCACATGCTTGATTGCATAATTGGGATGCGCCTCATCAGTGGGTTGCAATTAGCCACAGAAAGTTATGCAAACCATTATTTCCATTTCTTTTCTCTTTCTCTTCTTTCCTTGCTCTTTAATTTGACAGCACCCTTTTCTTTACCATTCTCTCATTTTAGTTTAGTTTCTTGATTTCATAGAATAATGGAGTTCAAAGGGGCCGATAAGGCCTTTAAACCCAACTCCCTGCTCAATGCAGGCTTATAAGCTGTGAGAAGGAACTGATAGCACAGGGGAAGTCTTGACAATACACTGCAAGGATATATGCTGTGCTGCGTTCACTGTTTCAAACTCATGCTGACCTCATGTAGTTATGGACGAGAGGATAACCAAACCTTATAAAGTCTAGTAATGTGGCAAATTTTGGGTGAAGAATGGGAGTCGCTCTATTTAGATGACCTGATCTCTAAATAGACTCTTAGAGCCATGAAATGCGGGGCTGTGTACCTTCAGGGTAGAAAGGACCTGGATGGATCTCTCATATTTTGGTCTTTCTTTAGCTTCAAAATGGCTCTATCAAAATTTAAGGCATAATCATAATCATCGCTGCACACAGACTTGCATTTGTCTTCCCAAATAACCATAGAACCTTAGAACTGCAGTGCTGGAAGGGATTCTGTGCATCATTGAGTCCAGACCCTGTCAAGGAGACACAGTGAGGAATTGAACTCGTTGTTGTTGTTGTTTAGTTGTTTAGTCGTGTCCGACTCTTCGTGACCCCATGGACCAGAACACGCCAGGACCTCCTGTCTTCCACTGCCTCCCAGAGTTTGGTCAAATTCATGTTGGTCGCTTAGATGACACTGTCCAGCCATCTTGTCCTCTGTCATCCCCTTCTCCTCTTGCCTTCACACTTTCCCAACATTAGCATCTTTTCCAGGGAGTCTTCTCTTCTCATGAGATGGCCAAAGTATTGGAGCCTCAGCTTCAGGATCTGTCCTTCCAGTGAGCACTCAGGGTTGATTTCCTTCAGAATAGATAGGTTTGATCTCCTTGCAGTCCAATTGAACTCCTGTCCTCTCCTAAACCCTCCAGCAGTGATGGAATACTCAACACATTCATAAGCATTGTCTCACTGCTGGATGTGCAGTAGAGTTTTGTTTTGCTTCGTCGCCTGCTCCACGAATCCTCTGTTGCTGTCCAATTTCAGCCTTGCTGTTGCTTTCCAATTTCAGTGGAAGGTTGGGTGCTTCTTCTTGGCTGCTCTCTTCTTTTGCAGCTGTCTGTGTCCCATCACTGCACCTTTCCAGAGTACATAATGTAGGATGGGCAGAAGCCACCCTTGTATGTAAACAGCAGAGGCGAACACAACTTTGTGTTAACTACAAATCGACATTTTGATGTAACTGTGGGTGTTGACTTAGGTTGATGGTGCCCACCTTTTTGAATGGTGGCAGAGATTTAGGGGATACAACACTTGAGGGTTCACAGTTTATTTTTGCTGAAAGCCAGTTTTTCTAGATTCAGGACCTGATTTACAGATCTGGCAACAAATAACAGCAGTCTGAAAATGATATTATGTTTTCAGTTCTCAAAACTGTCAAGCCCATTCTTTTTTATTTTTTGCAAGACCTGCTCATTGCTTTTAGAACATGTTAGTGTTATGCTTTTTGAATGGAAGACTTATCTGTGTACATGTATTTGGGACTGAGTGCAATTGATTTATGTGGGATTGATTCTGAGCTAGCCTGCAGACGTGCCTTTTTTATTTGTCTACTTATCTAACAGAAACAGACAACATGTTTCTGTTCAACTGATGTTTTTTGTTTGGTCTTTTAAAGTCTCCCCCACCCCACCCCAGAACCTTCTTCTCTTCCATTCTTTGCTGCCTGCAGATGATAGGAATTGTTGTCCTAGATATCTGGAGGATAACAATTTCAGGAAAGCTGCTGTAACATTTCAAACTTGTTTGAACTGTTTCAGTAGGTTATATATTTGAAAAATGGGAGGTACATGCTTGAAATAAATGCAAACATTTATTTTTATAAAATAATTTTAAATTTCCTTCCTAAGGGACTGTGCCTAGAAAATCAGGGACATTCCATATTTTTTCTTTCTTTTTTCTTTCTATTGGTCCTGTACTACCAAAAGCAACCATATGTGCATTTCCCTAACAAATTACCACTTTGTTTTAATGTTTAGTTATAATTCTTCCCCTTCATCTTCCTCCTATAATGGAAATTATCTTAATACAATTACTGAAATGAAGCTGTTAGTAAAAAAGTTCTTACCACTCTACCCTACACAAAATCATTTAAAAATTGCTTTCTCTTCTCAAATCCCCATCCACTAAGATCAGTTGCCTAAAATATAATTTAACAGATATGCTTAGTTTACTTTGACGTGTCTACAGTGGTTAGTTAAGCATTCTTTCTGAATTTAGAGAATCCTCAGCCTCTGTCTCTAATCTAGTGGTATGATAGTAAGAGTCCTCAAGAGTCCTTAAAGCAGGCATCCAAAATTGTAGATAATTAAGCTACTACTTATAACTTATAAACCTGGTGCTAGTGGTTTTCATTACTGTTAAATGCCGGTCTTTTATAAAGCTAATCGGTTTTAATTCCTCATTCAAAAGCAGGCCACCCCAAAACAGTGTGTATTAGAAGTGGAACTCATATTTTACACAGTCAAGTTGCTTCTGATTTATGGTGACCTATGACTTAACGGTTTCCAAAAGATCCTATAATCAATAGCCCAGCTCAGATATTGCAGAATAAAGACTGTAGCTTCCTTGATTAAATCAGTCTATCACATGTTTGGACTTCCTCTCTTCCTACTGCCTTCAATTTTTCCTAACATTATTGTCTATTCTACTGAGTCCTGTATTCCCTTGATATGCCCAAAGAATGACAGGCTCAGTTTAGTCATTTAGTCAGTTCAGCCTTTATCTAGTCTAAAACCCACTTATTTGTCTTACTGAAAGTCTGTAGTGTCCTTAAAACTGTCCTCTGCCACCACATTTCAAATGAAGAGATCTTATGCTTGTCTGTTTCCTTCATTTTCCAACCTGTGCATCCCACAGCAGGAATAGCTCAAGTCATAACATGTTCTTCAGCAACTAAGATACAGTAGAGAAACATATTGCCTCCAAGAGGGGAGCCTTTGATGCCCCCTCCATCAGTTCCTGTTTAAAGCTGTCAAAGTTGGCAGCAATAATTGTCTGTCTTGTGGTAGTGAGTCTACTCTACAGATTAACTGTGAACTGTGTAGAGAAGTACTTCCCCACTCATATCTTCTCTTATTAAGTGGAGACATGAGTACAGTATCTGTAAATGGTCCCTCGTTCTCACATAGTCTAGCACAGTCTGTCACATGCATATTATGACCTGCTGGGTTCTTGACAATAAAAGCCGTTTTTGTGTGTGCCTTCAAGCAGGCAGTAAGGGTAGAAACTTTATGATGCCCTGAAAGAAAGGGGAAAAATTATACAAAATCCATTGTTTAGAATTTCAGTGTGTTTTTTTAAATATAACCTGTACACATTGATGAAATTTTTCAAAAATATGGGAGGAAAACTTGCCATCCTTTTTAAATTTCAAAAATCCTGAACATCTGCAGCAAAATTACCCAAGCCATCCGTTTTTATTTTTATTCTCCGCTCATCCTTGCCACACTCTGCAACCTGGAAAAGAGGGACAAATAATATAATATTACGAAAATGTATAAAACTATATATTTAGAACAGTAGGAGAGAGAGAGAGAGAGAGAGAGAGAGAGAGAGAGAGAAAGAAAGAAAAGATAAGGAAGCCTCAATGGTTATTTTTAATGTTGCAAGCTGGCATTCCCAGATAAATACTTTAGGAAACAAAACCAAACAAAAAAACTCCCACCCTCTCTTTGGTCATGGTGTGAAAGAGCTGACCTTGCTAATAAATCAGCATGCTTTACGAGAGCACAAGGTCTGTATTTTAAGCTAAGTGTTGTTCTCATGAGGCCTGTCAAAGAGCAGACCCAGAGAATCTGAAATATTGCACCAGGGAGCAGAGGTAAGATAACAGACTCACTGAGACCCAGTGGGAGCAAAATATTTTACTTGGTTCCGTCTGGAGGTCCTTGCATGACACCAAGTTTGATGGAAAGGTCATTGCACAATGCAGTGGAAATAAAAGTGTCAGAATCATTCACAGCACAAGAAAAAAAATTAGGGCAACAGACAGTGTGATATGAGAGAGAAATAGGCCAACAGAGTTTTCAGCCTGCCTGCATAGAATTTGTGTGATGGAGGAGGGCGCTTATGCTTTCAGTAGCAACTGCCTCCCATAAACCAAAAATCCGCTGTACTGTATTTGCATTAGCCTTTATTACAGGAAGAAAGTGGCTATGAAGTATTTACGGTTCTACTGGGAAAATTGAATCGTTCAAACCAGAACCACAACTACTAATATGTGCTGGATTAACTTTAGCTTGTTGAGTGAGCAGAGTACATTCAGAGAGGCAAAACGGGCTCCTGGTGGCTTAGCCAGTCCAGGCTGCATGGTGTCATGATCAGATTCTGTCTCATTGGAGGGGAGGATAAAGAAGCCTTAAGACTCCTTCAGGCAAGATCAGGGTGGCAGGTGGGGCAGAGAGAGAGAGAGAGAGAGTAATGAGCCCAAGTTGACCTGAGGACTTCTGTACTGAGTGGGGACTTGTCCCTCAAACTCTGTACCCCAGTCAATATAGCAATGAATGTATCACATCGGCTGTTAGATGGTCTTGGGTCCCACAGTAGGTGCAGGTAAAATATCTTTCCCGGACTGCAGTGGTGCACAGCACTGATGGGCTGGCCTGTGTGTCAAACACAAAGCCACATCTGTTCTTCTCCAAGCACTTTTTGATGTGCTTTAAAGCTACTTTTTAAAATTAAAAATAATTTGCTGTGCCAGACTTACCTAATCAAACAAGGGAAACATCCCAGTGGGAGGGTGGAAGGGAGGATGCTTGGCTCTTTTTTTTGTCTTTCAGGTCCATTTCTTTACAGCACCAATAATATCTGCGAGCAAACGCTCACAATCTCACAAAACCCAACCGTGCTTGCTTCTTGCTTTTGATTCTTCTTTCCTTCCCCTATAGTGTAAAAACTAGTAACTGTCAAGATGGTGTTGGACCACAACTCCTATAATACTGTGGCCACTTAGAGGGTCTATGTGAGCCTGTCTGGATTTAAATATATAGATCTAGCCGGTTGGTGAATGACTGTGTCTCTCTTTTTACGTATTTTGGCAAATAAAAGGTAGTGATTTGAATGCAGGTCAGTTTATACCCCATGCATAATTGGCACAAAATGTGTGTGTTCCTGCTGTCTCAACTGAAGCACAGTCAGTATGATCTGATTTTCATTCCTGAGGGAGTAGAAATGTAACAATCAGATTTGGTAAGGATGGAATTCCTTGCTTGTCTCACTCTCATGTGTAAGGATGAGCAAGGAGCCGCAAGATTATTACCCCCCCCCCATGATTGGGTGAGGTATTTTGTGTCTCTCAACAGCTGGAGAGATTTTATTCCACAAACTATGCAACACTGTACAAATTAGGGATGTGTATTTTGTATTTTTGGACAACAAATCCCATACTTCTCCTTTCTGGAAATCCCTCTTGCAGGACCCAGACCTTATAGACAGTAAATTGTGAAAAGTTTCCTTTTCCAACAGGAAGTTACACCTGTTGGCGCCAGGAAGGTTGCCAATTGGGTCTTCTCTCCAAGTGAGCACAAGTTAGCTATCTGTAAGGTGTGGGTCCTGGAGAAGGGATCCCCAAAAAGGAGAATTATGGGATTTGTACTGTCAAAAAAATAATAATAAATCCAAACTGCACATCATTAGCTCAAATAACATTTTAACACAAATAATGCACATTGCACAGGATCATTATGGCTGCTGGCTTGTTGCATGGATTCCTAAACATTAGAAATATGATGTTTTATGGAAATGAAGTGGTGGTGGGGTGGTGGTGTTTGTTTGTACAGTCACTAATTGTGTGGCTTATAAATTAAACACAAACATTGGATGGAGTGTTCACATCTTTTAAATAAATCAGCCAGTTATTCTGTGCTTCCTGTACGTATAGGTTTTGCTTTTCAAAGGGAAAGGACCCTAGTGCAGAGTGCAAAAAAAATAAATAAATAAATAAATAAAAAATGCGGAAGGCTCAATGGGGAAGCAAGCTACACTCTTTATTTCTTTATCTCGGCTGAAGGGGAGTAGTCTCACAAAGCTTGAACATTTCGAGTCTAGAGTACCTCATCAAATCAAGACAACCAAAATAAATGAGAGTTAAGGGAATATTCTTTACATACTTAAAGTGGAGAAGTTCAGGAACCTTTCAGAACAGTAAGGATTGGAAGGCAAGGCTTCAGTTATATATTGGATAGGAAGATGTGAAGAGAAGGAGCTATTTTCAGGAAGTTTCATAATACAAAATGTCCGAGCTAACTAGGTTTTTAACTGTGTCCTTGGTTAACCTTGGCTATCCTGTGCTTCCTTTGCCTTTATGTGTATGTCATATTAAGTCACATCATACATAAAATAATTCAGCTCACATTTATTGATAAGTAGAAAATATATGTTCTCTTTCTGTCCCTTTTTTTTTTCATGTGAATTTTGATCTTGTTCTTCCATGCTTGGAGAATTTAAAATATAGACATTGAAAAAATTCACCAAATTAATTTAATGAAGTGGCATTTACTATAAATGTTTTCAGTATAACTTTGGATTTGATTTGGAATTTGCAACATAGTAAGAACCTGTGCCAGGATGTGTGAGCTAATGGGGGAAATGCAAACAAGGCTTTATGCAGTTCTCATTGCATTGGCAAGCTCAATTTATTCGCTTTTGTTGTACCTCAGTGGATTAGGTACCTGGCTGCAGAGCCAGAGGTTGGGAGTTTGGTCCCCCACTGTGCCTCCTATGAATAGAGCCAGCCTGTACCAGGGCACCCCCAGAAGAGAAATCCTGAAAAGGGTTGCCATAAGTCTGAATCGACAATGGCACATGATTATAATTACTTAAGTTCATAGTAAAGGTTCCCCTTGACATTTAGTCCAGTTGTATCCAACTCTAGGGCACCGTGCTCATCCCCGTTTCCAAGACAGCGTTTGTCCGAAGAGCTCACTCCATCACGTGGACTCAATCTTACGACTGCTGGTCTTTGACCTTGCAGCACAGAGGCTTCTGCGGTTTAACCTGCACCACCACCACATCTTACAGTTGTGAAATCTGATTGGAAAGTCCCAATTACTTGGCTGGCAATACTGCTCTTAAACCATGCATATTCATTTTTTAGGTGATTATGATGTGTTTGTATATGTGTTAACATGTGTACATGGGAAGTTGAATCACGGCAAAAGGGCTTCTTTCTTATTAGGTTGAAATGTTTTGCTACTCATCCAAGTAGCTTCTTCTGTCTGAGGAGTGTTGGTAGGAAAAGTTGATTTCACTTCCCCTTGATTGAATAGGTTTCTTAGATGGACAAAGGATTGGGGGCGAGGAGTGAAAAATCCCACTTCTGCAGTCTTTCTCCACCTATTGTCATGAGTTGTTAATAGTGTTTCTAGTGGGTGTGGTCCTGATCTTTCTGGGGAGGGATGACCAGGATATATCAGGGGTCTCCTAGCAACTCCCCTCAGATTGAAGAAACAACTTGAATGAGTAGGGAAACTTTTCAACCTAACAAGAAAGAAGTCCAGTTGCCATGACTCAACTTCCAAATAACCTCACCTGGATGAGTGAATATGAGCATTTCAAGCTTGCAGTGCTTAGTGGCTGTACTCTTTGTGTTCCAAAACACATTTCACATTTTTGTTTCAGTGTGGAGCCAAGCTTGTACCAGAGGTTTGCATTTAAGGGCACTTCTCAAGACTCACTCATGTAGTCATCTTCTCCCATAATCCGGTACAAATTATACCTTGAGAAAGAAAGCAGTTGAATAGGCATTTGTGTTGGTGGAGAAGAGTTCACGTTACCCAAAGGCCTGAAGTTGGCTTTCATGAGATGAAATGATTTATTCTTTTTCATAAATGGATCCAAATTTGCTGGACCATCTCATGGAAAAATTCACCCTTGTTCCCTTGTAGCATTAAAGGCTTCCCCATTATTTAATTAAAAAAAAAACTTTACTGCTATTTGTTTTTCTTTGCTTTGACCTGTAATAATGATCACAGAAATGACCTCGTCAGCTTGGAGAGTAAAGAAATTTAGATTCAATTGAGGCCGGAGCAATTTTTATGTTCATATCTGCATGATCATGAGAGTAATAACAAGGCTTCTTTAATTAGCCTAATTCCAGTCTCATATGTGGAAACTGGACCATTGAATATAATTAGAATTTCAGGTTCTCAAGGTGAGAAGAGGATGTTCAGGTTTTACAGCCCTGCTGCTGGGAATGGAACTGGCTATTAAGTTTTGTTTTTCAGCATGTGAGCATAACGGACTAGTGTCTCTAAATTTACACAAATCATACCTCCAACTTAACCCTTTTTGGTGTACAAGTAGCCATGCTTGTTTAGGGAGCTTTTAGAATTGCGAGCCGAGAAAGTACCTTTCTGAAATTCTGCTTGAAACTTAAGAGGCTGGTTCCTCTATTTAAGCGGGGGGCGGGATGGAGATAGCCCCCCCCGCAAGTTATTAAATCTTCAAATCCCCATCAACCTTTGCCTGCATGGGTGGTGGTTTGCAAGCACTGATACTGGTCATCATGAAGGTTTAGTAGGATTTGTTGTTGTTTAGTTGTGTCTGACTCTTCGTGAGCCCATGGACCAGAGCACGCCAGGCCCTCCTGTCTTCCACGGCCTCCCGAAGTTTGGTCAAATTCATGTTGGTAGCTTCGATGATATTAGAAGGATTTAGAAAAGTATACAGTGGGGTCTTGACTTAAGAACGACTTAAGAACATTTTGACTTAAGAACCACTCTCATAGGAAAATATTGACTTGACTTAAGTACTTAGATTTGAGTTAAGAACTGAAAAAAACCCACGTGGGAGGCAGGGAAAGTGCAAAATTTGAACTTTCGGTTAACTGTTGGCCAGTGAAAAGGGTGCCTGTCTGCTTCCTCACTCCTCCCAGCGTTTAGAGAGTGGATTGGGAGTCTTCAGACTGCCTGGTACTGCCTGGGCTGTATTTTCCCTGCCTTCCCTGAATAGCAGCTTCCCATTAGTTTCTATGGACGGAAAAGAGCAGATACGGATCAAATGGTTTTCAATGCATTCCTATGGGAAATGCAGATTTGACTTGAGAACTTTTTGACTTGAGAACCGCCTTCCAATACGGATTAAGTTCTCAAGTCAAGACCCCACTGTATTTTCAGAAACAAATCAAAACCACAAAAGGATGAAGTTGTAACTGAGTTTTATTGATTACAGTGATAATGTATTGGTTTGCAAAGCTACATTCCAGTTTCTTGTACCCAAAGCCACATTCTAGAATTGTAGGTAGGAGTTGTCTCTCCCCCATGCCACATAGTTCAGTGGTTTTGTTATCTGGGTGCAGAACCAGAGGTTAAGTGTTCGATTCCCCACTGAGTCTCCTTGACAAGGGCTGGACTCAATGATCCATAGGATCCCCTCCAGCTCTGGAGTTCAAGATTATTATGTAAGATTATTATTTAAAAGGGGGAAGGAGGGAATATGTTAATCTGCACAATAGTATTTACAGAGTAGGAGCCCAGTTTCATGTAAACTTAGGAAGGAAGGAACCTAGTTTCCTTATTATAGAGTGGCTTTTTTATTTATCTTTTTAAATTCATCATTGCTATCATTTATTGCAGATCCTACCCTTGTATTTTAAAATTAAGTGCAGGGTGTTAAGTGTTCCCAATAGATGTGTAATGCTCACAGAATGGTGGATGTTAGTCTTAGAGAGAGCCATGGGCTAGACTTCCTTCCACAGGCTGAATATCCAGTACTAGCATCAACCTAGTTTGTTCATTTTTGCTCTCCTACCGTCCTGGACACCTTTGCTGAGCCTACCTTAGATTGAATTTTATGATGATTGCCTTGTGTTTCCTTGCAGAGGCCAGCATCTAAAAACTTGAATGTTTATTTAATTTAAATGGTGTTTAAGGTCTCAAGGTGATGGTTTGATAGAGTGTGGCTTTCCGTTACTGAGACTATCAAGAGATGCTGTGCTGCCCTGATTTTATTGGGAACCAGGAATGTTTTTGGCAAATCTGAAAATGCAGATGGAAGGTGCCTTTTTAGTGATCATTAGACATTTATTTCGGAATTTAAAATAGAAAACAGGAAAAAGAATGCATGCGTATATTTTTTGGAAGGCAGACAGATGGTGGATTAAATCTAATTGATTAGAACCTAAAGAAATATATATGTCCAGCTATATGGGGGGGGGAGGGGAATCCCTCAGAAAATTGAAACAGACATGTCAATAAAACAGGAACATTTTGGTTTAAGAGATGTATTTTAAACAACAGGAAATACGTCAAACAGAGCAAAATACAAATTGTGTCTCCTTCCCACAAATAGTATAAATGTCAAAGTATAAATAGCTTAAAATATGTGACATGGAGTCTTAAGTAAGCAACTTCAAAATACAATAGCCGAAATCCTGTTGTATAACATAAGCAAAATCATAGGCTTCAGTCTGTTCTTCCTGGATAATGTAGAGTCCCCACTGATCTGGCACTACATGGTAAAAATACATATTTTTGGATTATTTTCTTTTACCATGATATGTATAGAATTCACTTTTATTCACGGTTCTCAGCATTCGTGGGGTTGGGGTGGGGTTGGAATGAATCCCCCACAGATATGGGGTTGTACTGTAACTCTTATCACTGATTCAAAGGCATGGTTTGCATGACATTCAATCTAAACCAAGACTGGCAAACCTACGTTGGGGGTCCAGGGGCTGATTTTCTAACCTGTAGCCTTATGTGATCCTGATGATGTTAGGTGTGTGTGGGAAGAAACCCCGCCTGCTGTTACAACTGTGACATGTCTAAAGGTAAAGGTAAAGGTTCCCCTTGACATTTAGTCCAGTCGTGTCCGACTCTAGGGCGTGGTGCTCATCTCCGTCTCCAAGCTGTTGAGCCAGCATTTGTCCAAAGACAATTTCCGTGGTCACGTGGCCAGCGCGACTAGACACGGAACGCCGTTACCTTCCCACCAAGGTGGTACCTATTTATCTACAGTGCTCACATTTATTTGCTTTCGAACTGCTAGGTTGGCAGGAGCTGGGACAAGCAATGGGAGCTCACTCCGTCGCATGGATTCAATCTTACGACTGCTGGTCTTGTGACCTTGCAGCACCACCACGTCCCACTTGACATGTCTATTTATGTATAAAAGGCATGGTTACTATAAAGTTAACTGATAGTTTCCAAAAATGTATTAGTTTCCAGGCAGTGAATTATACTCTGGTAGCAAAAACAATGAAAAGTCTTGAGGCACCTTAGAGACTAATGAGTTTTACTTGTCCTAAGCTTTCGTGGACAGCAGCCCCCTTCATCAGGTAGTGAACTACAGTCCACCAATGCTTATGCAAATAAAACTAAATTCTTAAAGTTCTACAAGAGCCTCATGGTGCGGTGGTTAAACTGCTGTACTGCAGCCAAAACTGTGTTCATGACTTGGGGATCAATCCCAGGTAGCTGGCTCAAGATTGACTCAGTCATCTATCCTTCCAAGGTTGGTAAAATGAGTACCTAGTTTGCTGCAGGGGTGGGTGGGGGTGAGGCGGCGGCAGCAATGTATAGTCTGCATAATTAACTTGTAAACCGCCCAGAGAGTGCTTGAAGCGCTGTGAGGTGGTATATAAGCAACACATTTTGCTTTCGCTTTGCTCTTCATTAAAATGCATTAGTTACATGACAATGGAACATGGAGGGAGCTGGAACTCAATCATGGATATTGTATATTTTGCATACAATAGGACCTGATTTCCCTTCCTGGTTATTTCCTGGTTTTTTGTTTTTGTTTTTTTTAATTTTGGGGTTTTTTGTTATGGGAAATAGAGCCGGCTTTCGGCTTTAAGCAGAATGAAGTCATCTGTTTAAGATAGTACTGGTGGAGAGCAAAGGGAGAAGTAGATCATTGTAAGCGTTGTTGTCTAAATGCTACAACAGTTTTACAAAATGCTTTTTAGCCTGAGTGGTGGTGGTGAAGACCTCATTTGACTCTGCTTAGTTACTTTGTTAAATTATAATATAAGCTGTTGGTTTGTGGTAGAAATCACATTTTCCCTTCCATCTACCCACAACAAAAGCACAAACTAGAATAAACCAGCACTTGAACATGTAATATTCCTCCTCCATCATTTAGTGAGGTCATCTCTCCAGAATCATCAGAAGAATTAGGAAGTTAGTTTCATCAGATAAGGAGTGATATTATCTCTTGTTAAAGTACAACCAAAGTGTAACTCAATAATAATAACATTTTCAGGGAAAGGAGCTAATTACAAACAACTAGTTGTAACTAATCACTTCTAAGCTCTGTTCTCAGAATACTGTGTTCTAGAGAAGACTGAATGGGAGGGTGCTGTTGTGGTCACATCCTGCATGTGGGGTACTTTGCCCACTGTACAAACAGAGTGCTGGGTTTGATAAACCTTTGGAGAAATTGTGCTTTGTGTGAGAGCCAAGAATGTGAGCAGGCGTTCCCTAGATTGAACCTCATTATGGCTGTCAACGTATCAGCAGGGCAGATCCCCCACCCCGCCCAATTCCATGTATGAAAATTGTTGGGACTTCAACACTAATAATTAGAAAAGCTCCTCCCTCTACACCTAAATACCAGAGACCAGTTCAAGAGATGTAAGACAATTCTGCTTTACATCTCCTAACTGGCCTCTTTAGTAGAAGGGAAAGGCCAGAGCCCAGGGACGCAGATGGAACTATTAAGAGGGGAGCTACCAAAGCCGTCCTCCACCCCCATCTCCCGCCTGAGATGGTTGCCTCTTATTGCCTTAAATTACAGTTGACACCACACATTTTTAGGTTACTTTAGGAATTCCACCACCTGTCATCTTCAGTTTCTGACCTACCATGTAAGGTGGTTGTAGTGAGGATTCCCAAGAAGGACAATGTGACAAGTGAATAGAACTCACATACATACTGTAATCTAAAACCACAGACTGTTGTTAATACATTTTGAACCATCCTCTTTCTTTTGTTTCCCTTCTTCATGGCCCTTCAAAATAACAAGTAGATGTTTGTGAACAGTGATGAACTGTTCTCTTGAAGGAAACTAACTGCATAAAGATATCTGGAGTCTCCTTGCCCTTTTCTGGGTAGAATACTTTAAAAAAATGGCTCAAGTGTTGTTTTCAGCTGAGACTGGTTGGAAAGTTGTTATTTCTGCCTTGTCTGGTATCATTGGCACAAGCCTCAGTGGTGTGTGGGATGCCTTTTTTGGGTTCTGGGTTTTTTAAATGTTCTTCATTTTTTCAATCTTTGTTGTTTTAATGGCTTCAAACTGTGAAATGCCCCAGCGTTC
Organism: Pogona vitticeps; assembly: GCF_051106095.1. Lineage (NCBI taxonomy): Eukaryota > Metazoa > Chordata > Lepidosauria > Squamata > Agamidae > Pogona > Pogona vitticeps. The sequence goes on along the minus strand of NC_135783.1, from coordinate 337,237,890 downwards.
CTGGAGGCATTGTTCTCAAATTCTACTCTTGACCTTTACCTTCCATTGAGAGGAAACATTAGTCTAATTGTGAAGCAATCTTGTTTGACTTTAAAGCACCATCTCCTGGGAAGGTTAATCTCTTGTTCTCTCTTTTTTTTGTCTCCCTTCCTTCCTTTAAAGATTCATCATCCAACTACATCAGACAACTTGAAACAAAAGTCAAATTGCTAGAAGATGATAACAAACTTCTTTCCCAGGTAAGTGGATTTATAGCATGTGGTAAAGTAAAACAGGTAGGGAGTACTTGGGGTAATGACTGCTGTAAATCAGTTGATAAGAGAAATGTTATAAGCAATGATGGGACTGTTAGCAGACCAACTTCTTTGCTTTGTTGAGCCTGTTGTGTTGAGATTTGGAAAAGCATTATTTGTGATATTATCACAGGTAGTGGGAGAAATTATTCCCAAAATATCCCAGTCAATGCTTCCATTTAAAGTCCAAAATAAGGTGACTCCCTACCTTCATGCTAGTTAAGTTGTTAAATTTTAAAAAGGGGGTTTCAAATGTCCACTAGAAATGGGGGGGGGGGTTCCTGCACTCTTGTGGTTTCATGTCAAAGCAAGGGAAGGCTGGCAGTGTATACTGAAAATTACTATGATCTTCTAGATGAAAGGTTAAGGATGAATCCCAATATACTTCTATTGTTGTAAGAGATGTTGTTTTTATTTCAAGAAGGGGGAGATATTTGTCATTTTAAAAAAAGTTGATGGGCTCCTTTGGATAGCATGGTCTGTTGCTAAGCAATAGACCACAGACTGAATTTTTGTAACTAGTTCTTTCCATTCAGTATGCACTTTCCTTGACTCATTCTGGCTTTGTGTGCGATACAAATAGGTAGGGCAGTTTATCTGTTTGCTCCTTTTTATAGGAGGTCAAAAGCAGGATCAACAATTAATAGGTGAAAAGTCCAAGGGCAATTAAAAAAACTGCTTAACCAGGGGCATTCATCTTATATATGATGCTCTTAACCCAAGTTAAAATTAGGTTTTTGGCAGTTGGACCTCAGATTAGGTAATAGCTGAAGACATGTTTCAGATGGAATTTGATGGAGTTCTTAGAGAATTAGGTTTATCTTGATTAAAAATCATTTTTATAACATGACAGAATAGAAAAGACTAGTTAGCATAACAATCTCAGTCCATATAGGGTTAAAGGAGGTACAATGTGTTGGTGAATTGGGTCGAGTATTGGAAAGGAGGTTGAGAAGCATGTAAGGAAGGATTAATGCAAGAACTTGCACATCCTCATCCATCATAGAGGAATGGACTATATGTCGCTTGTACACCATATGCAGTTCCCAGCCTTTCTCTTATGGCAGCTCCCAAAGCCCCACCACCACATTTGCTGCTGGATCTTTTTCCTGATATTTTTCAAAAAAAAAAAAAAAAAAAAAAAAAAAAAAGAGAGAGAGAGAGAAAGAGAGAGAGAGAGAGAGAGAGAGAGAGAGATGTGTGTCTGCACTGTACTTTGTTTCTCAGGCTCAAAACACTTCCAGAAGTGTGATTAGCCTTTTTAAAAACAAGGTGTGTATGTCACACACAGCTTGTTTGCCGTGGATATAGCTGCTGTTATTAGAAGCAAGATATAGGGTTATTAGCGTTTTGTTTGGAAGAGTGAAAGCTTAGTTTTAGTTTTGCTGATATCTCAGCAGATTTGGACAAGAGCTTTATGGATACCCTGGACCTGCCAGAAGGACAAACAAGTGAGTCCTAGATCAAATCAAGCCTGAATTTTTCCTAGAAGCAAAAATGACAAAACTGAAGCAATCATAATTTGTACACTTCATGAGAAGGCAAGATTCCCTGGAAAAGACAGTAATTCTGGGAGGAGTACACCAGGGATGTGGATACCACTGGACCTCCAGGTGTTTTGGATGGACACCTACCATTGGCCATCCAGTGGGTGAAGCTGATGAAAGTTTATAAACATCTGGAGCAGTGGTGTCGAACTGTGGCCCTCCAGATGTTCTTGGCCTTCAACTCCCAGAAATCCTGGCCAGCAGAGGTGGTGGTGAAGGCTTCTGGGAGTTGAAGTCCAAGAACATCTGGAGGGCCACAGTTCGACACCACTGATCTGGAGGGTCAAGGATTGCCTACCCCTCATCTACATGAGTTGCTGGCAAATTTATTTAGGTTTCAGAAAGAAGCCTTTCCCAACCTTGAAATACTAAGGACCGAATCCAGGACCTTTTGTGAATGACAGTATGCTTGCTCTACCACTGTGCCATGGAGCTGATGTCTTTATACAGTAGTCACAAGTTATTTCTTATATTACATCTGCTGATTACTTGTTCTGTATGTTCTGACTTGTCAGTCATTATATGTCTGTTGATATAACTGGTTTGGTTTCTGACCTGGGTGATTTCATCTCGTATGCTGCTTTTGAATGGTGAAACTAAATCTATTCACGAGAAAGTCCAGCCACTCTTCTGTAAATTAGCAGGTGATGGCAGCAAGTTATTTGAAGGAATATTAAGGGTCCTCTGGACACTCTGGAGGTTTAGGGTTCACCTGGTTTCAGGTAGGATTTTTTCCTTCGCTCTACCTGGGGTATTCCTTGATGGTTATTCAACCAGACCCTATTTATTTCATGGAAAAATGAGATTGTAATGTCTTGAAGAGCACTTCCATGAGTGTAGGATGCTGTAGACTTTTGATCTATACAGTATTTGTAAAAGTGTACAAGAAGGGGTGGGGAGATAGTACATTATTTCTTGAGTGCAGGTTGCAGATAAGGAAAATGGCCAAGCAGCATTATAGTGTGACTATATAAGACAGTTTCCTGTGTTTTTAACCTGTGATGTTATGGATGAAGAGTATGTGCTCTTTGATTAGCACAAAGCTTGCAAAAGTTACTTTTTTGAATTGCATCTCCCCAGTTCTTCTGGCTTGAGGATTTGGGGAACTGTAGGCCAAACTTTTCCAGACTTGAGGTATAATAGTGGGATGATTAAACAGAATCCCTGTTCCTTTCATTGCTAGTTCCATAAGTCTATAAGAATGTTAATTCTGTACTGTTCAAAAAGTTGTAATGACCTACATTATTTAAACAAATAGGTGAAAAGATCATGCTGTATGGAATGAAAGAGGAAGCGTGAATGGGATGAATTTTAAAAACAGAGGCCCTCTGCTTATTTGAATTATAAGGCAGAGTTTTTTAAAAAATATATTTTTTAAAGCATCTAGGACTAAAGTGAATAGCCTCACTGAGATACATCAACAGTATCACTAGCAACAGGAATGGCAGGTTCAAAGGAATGGCAGGTTCACTCTGGAATGTATCCTTTCATTCACATGGGTCTGGCTTTCTGTCTTCCACACGTGTTGAAAGACTACAGAGAGATGTCAAGGAGTGTGGAATGATGGGGCTCATTTAGAAATCTTGATGTGAACTCCTTCTTTCTTTGAAGATACAAAGGGAGGCTTGACATTTCTCAGAGCACCTCCAAAACAGATCAAATAACAGGTTTCCTGGGAGAGGCACCCACCTCCAGCCAAGGGTCTCTGTGTCTTGGGGGCTTCCTTACAACATGAAAACTTTATTTTCTTCGTTTTTTACAAGGCTTGACTTGCAATATAGTCTGCAGTAAGAAGATCAAATTACCTTAGATGCAGCAGTAGTTTGATTCTGCTGTTTAGCTCTTGGAAAGAGGCCAGGTAGACTTACATAATCACCAGTGAGTCGCTAATCTCTTAATGGAGGGGCATTGTTGCATACTTAGAACCTCAGATTTCATCACTCTTGGGGTCCTGTCGACACAGCTTCCTACCAGGGAGCAGCCAGCTTTCTAAGAAGCTTTCTGTGTCATCATGAAAGGATAAAAGCGCACTGGTTTCAGGATCAGGATCCAGTTCAGCTGGTGGTCTTGTTAGCCTCCAAACTACTCCAGGGAACATTTGTCAGCTTTAAAGAAGAATGGGCTGACAGAGTTGAGCAGCACTATTGTTTCTGTGAGGAGCAGTCAAAAGTAAATTCAGATGCCCAAGAGTGGTTTTAAAAGGAAAGGCTTGGAAGGAAGCAAGAGGATTAGCTACAGTTCAGAAAGCAATTAAACATCTAAGTGGAATCAGTGTGGTGTAGTAAATAAAGAGTGTTGGGCTGGGATGCAGAAGGCTTGGATTTAAATATTATGATTGGTCATGGAAACTCACAAGGTTTATGTGTGTGGCAAAGGTAAATCACACTTGGAATATTTCACATGCTTTGTAGTCCCTGTTAGGATCACCATATGTCAGAAGCAAGTTGTAAATTTATAAGTTTGGGCTCCTCGTGAATACGTTGCTTAGACCACTGGTTCTTAACCTTGGGTTACTCAGGAGTTTTGGACTGCAACTCCCAGAAGCCTTCACCACCAGTTGTCCTGTCTGGGGTTTCTGGGAGTTGCCGTTCAAAAGCATCCGAGTAACAAAGGTTAAGAACCACTGGCTTAGACCATATTAAGTGACTCCAAATTATGATACTATGATCAGTTGTGCAAAATGGTTTAAGTCTTGTTGCAGGTCCCTCCCAGAGTTGATCTACTGAATCAGTTCTTGAGTGATGATTCAACACTTGTATCAGACCCAGTGATTCAGTGGGTATACTCTAGTTGGGAATACCAACAGGATCCTGGTCAGTAAGTCAAACATGCTGCTACCATGCAGGAGACCCTGCTAACCTGATAATTGTGTCTTCATGAGGACTTTGTCTTAGTACTACCTCTAATAGATGACTTTTTTGGATGTTGCCCTCCCACTATATGGAATGTTGTCTTCAATGAGGGCCACCTGGCCCTGATGTAATTACCATCCCAGTGCTAGCTTATGGTATTTTCTCTATTCCCAGGAATTTGTGGGTATCGGAGTTTCAAATGGTAACAATATGCCAATTGATTATTGCAGTGATTTGCTATTTTTGTAGGGATGTACCATACTGTAGATATATGGGGAAACTGTGGAAACCCAGAGTTATAAATTGTAAATGGCAATCACTCTTGTTCTGATCTATGCTTTTTTTAAAAGCTTCCCTTCCAAGTGTTGACTTTTTTTTCTCTCCCAACAACCAGAGAGACTAAGTGAAAGGAAGCACTAGATTGTTTCTTTGATTTATTGGGAGAAAAAACGAAGGAGAGAGCAGAGCTTGCATTTGCACAGCACCCTGAACAAATTACAGAGTGGTTTAGGTATTCCAGCTTCATGCAAGGAGGTGTGATGGAACAGCTCGCACGCCTGGCTAGAGATGGGAAGATGGGTTAGTTAACTAAATTCTTCATTCTTACCAATTGAGCTTGTCTAGGCTCAACAATACACATTAAGGAAGAAAATTCCAAGTCCTGTGGGATTCTTTGACTCCACTACAAAAGATGATAAGGAATTCATTTTTCAGAGAATCATAAAATTATTGAATTGGAAGGCGGATATAAGGCTGTAGAGAGTCTAACCTCCTGCTCAGTGCAGAAATCCAAATAAAAGCAGATCTGACAGATGGCTGTCCAATGTTCTCTTGAATGCCTCCAGCGTTGGAGCTTTTAGCAGCATTGGAGCATTTCCATCAAGGTCTTCCCAATTTGCACAAAATTCCCCTGTGCAAAACTAGTGTCCTTTCCCTTTGAGATGTAAATCACACTCCCACAGAAGGACTGAATGGTTGTTTGGAAAGATGCAGGCAAGCCATCTCATGCTTCTAATTCTTAAAGTCCATGAAACAAATCAGTGGCTATTACAGATTTGTACTCTTTTCTGTTATTCATGCATAAAAAGTGTTCTTGTAAATCGAGAGTGGCAGACAATATGTTGCCCCCTTGTAGGTGAGGCAGGAAAAATTAGTCTCTCTGCATAAGAAAGAGATAAGTGAGGAGCTACAACCCTAGGTCTAATTCAGTACTTCCCTAACTTTTGTGGCATCATGCTTTTAAAAAAAATGTTTGAGACACTTTCATGACTCTGCACCTCCTTGACCATCATCCATCTGCCATTTACAACAACCACAATAATACAGAGTGCTTTTATTTGCCATAAAACATGGGAGCCATGGACTTCTCTACCTCAAGAGTCTCTTTATGGGTCAAATAGTAAAACTTTGAAGCTACTTCTGTGGGTGCACAGTTCCACTTCATCAGATGATAGTAGAAAATAATAAAGGACTAACTAACAATATTGCATCTTCTAAATGAAAACTAACTCATGTTAACCAGAGATTCTCACAGCATAGGGATGCATCGCTTGAGAAACCATTACATGAACAGCACCCCAGTCACTGCCTGGATTATAATATTTCAATAAACAACAAGCAAACCTATGTCTTAAACTGGTCTTTTTTTCAGTCTGAAATGGACAGTTCTATACCCTGTTATTTTCACTAGATATAATCTGAAAATAACTATGAGGAAAGATATAAATGTTTTACATAGACCCTGTCACAAATCCAAAGAAACAATTATTGTATCATAGCTGGATGCCCGCCATGAGTTTATATGTGCAGGCACAACCAGGTTGCAAGCAGGTAGGATTAGGTTTAGGTATTTAGCTGTGGGGGATGTGGTGGTGCTGTGGGTTAAACCGCAGAAGCCTCTGTAAGATCGAATCCACGCAACGAAGTGAGCTCCCATCGCTTGTCCCAGCTCCTGCCAACCTAGCCGTTTGAAAGCATGCAAATGCAGGTAGATAAATAGGTACCACCTCGGTGAGAAGGTAAGGGCGTTCCGTGTCTAGTCATGCTGGCCACGTGACCATGGAATTTATTTATTTATATTTATTTATTGGACTTATATACCGCCCCATAGCGCTACAAGCACTCTCCAGGCGGTTTACAATTTAATTATATAGGCTTCAGACAAACACTGGCTCTACGGCTTAGAAACGAGGATGAGCATCGTACCCTAGAGTCAGACACGACTGGACTAAATGTCAAGGGGAACCTTTACCATACCTATTTAGCTGCAGTGGTTTAGGTATTTAGCTGCAGAGACAGAGGTTTGGAATTCAGTTGCCTACTGTGCTTTCTACAAATAGAGCCAGCCTCCATAATACCAGGATGTCTCCGAGAAGAAGGGAATGGTAAACCGCTTCTGACTATTTTCTACCTGGAAAACTTCGGAAAGTCATCATAGGTCAGAATTGACTTGACAGCACATGATTATTAACCAAGTTGCAAAGATAATTTTTCAGCAGTTGGTTAAATCTTGTAGATTACTTTTATATTTTTCTTGATATTATACATTCTAGCAACCTCCAGTTTTAGAAAATAACAAAACTATAGCCAGTAGCTGCTAATTTGCTTCCTGAAATCCAAAAAATCAGTAATTTTGCCAACATGTGATCTCACCTGCAGAGTTTTAGGACTTGATTCGTAATTGGTAGGCTTGACCTTTTGGTCCACCACCAAGCACCAGCAATGCTGTGAAATTAACAACATGATTGCAGCCTTTTTCAGTTTTAGAAAATATAAACTAGGACTCCTGCAATTTGTTGGCTTATTCTGTCATTTAACCATGACCATTGTTTGGCCTGTTTTGGTTTTTAATTTTGATATTTTACTTGATCTAGGGCAGCTTGATTTTTTTTTTTAAAGAAAAAAGTACTGCATTTAAGAAATTTAAGTAAACCATAAACCCATCACTGCAAACTCATATTTCTTCGTAGTCGTCTCTGTGAATGCACACAATTGGATTATCTATTCCCACCATTCTTTGGGAACGTTACTCATTTGAATTACAGGTCTCAGCCAGCATTGTCATAGGTGCACGGTTCCCACTGACAACTACAAAAAGCTCATTCAGAAAAAGCAGCAGCACAGTAGCATGCATGGTTTTATGGATTGTGCCCTTGCTCAGGAGGACTTCTAAAAATAGTCTTGTGCTAATGCGTTTACCTCAGTGGTTTGTCATGTTCAATTCTGAGAGAAATCACAGATGAGTCATAGCAAATCTGATGCTTTGGAATGTTAAAATGTGTGTCATCACATGTGTTTTTTTCTTTTCTCTTACTCTCTGTGTCCCCAACTTTGTAGGTCAAGGTAGAAAAACCCATGGCCCTTAAGGAATTGTTAGCTGGAACTTCCATCATCTCCCCCCCCCCCCCCTTGGCTGGGCTGTTTGGGGCGCTGATGGGAGTTGAGAGTCAAACAATATCTAGAAGACCACAGGACCAATTTTTCCAAAACACAATAATACGTCCGGATCACTGGTACTAGAAAGATCCCACTAAAATGCAACACAAAACACCATTGTTTTGGCATACCAATTGGCAAAAAGACCAGACTCTCAGTCTACGAGAGTGGTTGCCACTTCAACCAACTTTCTAACGGGTGTTCAGCTAAATAACATTTGCAAAGCAGCAGCGTGGTTACAACTCTTGAAGTTTGTCAAGGATTACATGCTGGATATAAGAGCCAAACTTGATGCAGTCTTCGGCAGAGCAGTAATCTCTTCTGTGTTGTCATGATCATTCCACCAGCCAGTAAGTGAACATAAGTGATTCACAGAGAACACAAAGGAGGAGGACAGGTTGCTTCCCCATGACTATGGTTCTTCAAGTGATCATCTGTGAATTCACTCAACCTGCTTGTTAATATTTGAAATTTTGAGTCTGTAAAGTGTTAAAAATGATTAAGGGGTTTTCAGAAAAAGTTGCTGTGAAAATATAGTTTAGTTTCAAAATAGCAGGGATCTTTCCAACAAGCCTGAGAACAAGGTCATGATATGATAACACTGCTTTGAAGGATTTCATTCATGCCTGCCAATTTAATGTTGAAGTAAACAAAGGGCCGAATTAAAAAAATTATGGATAGGATTGTTGATGTTGAAAGAAAAAGTATAAAATTGGTGTTTGTAGCATATTCTGTTAGTGATCATAACAGTTTACTATTGCAGTGGCATAATACCATAGACCCTTGATGCCATAAGGTCCCAACATTGTAAGGGCTTATTCCCGCAGAGTCTTATTGTTCCTCGGTCTGCAAAAATTGAGAGCTGTAACAATGACATAAATGTAAATAATGGCAGCTAGCCAGATATTAAGTGACACACCACTGGAGCCACAAAGATTTGTGGGAACAATAGAATTTTTTGTTGATTTCTTTTTTCATTTCCATTTCCTTTTCTTTTCCTTCCTTCCTTCCTTTCACAACCAAAGAATACGGGAATTTAAAGAGTTATAAATATGAGGGCATAGGACACACAAATGCAAAACATTCAACTCATAATAGCGGAATGACTCCATGCTTTACAACATGTTGAATAAGAACAACCATGGAGCAGAGTAGCTAAACATGGAGACAGCTCACAAACATAATGGATTTCCCTCCATAGATACAAAGGCTAGTTTGGTTGGGTGAACACTTAGAGTAACTTTCTATGTGTGTTATTAATATGCTTTAGAGGCTAAGAAAATCATTTTTGACAACTTGGATATTTTCCCTCATGCTTTAAAGTAAGGCTAAAGCTATAATGCTTTTTACTTAGAGATGTATCCTCTGTCTTTTGTTTTAAAATGTGCCTTGTTGGATTATATGCTCTAGCATTTTTATAATGTGACTTAAGCCATTATTTTTGATAATGTCATGTACTTTTGCTCCTGTAAACTGGATTTTAAATGACTTAAGTTCTACCTACAACTTAAGTTTTAACGCCTCATCTTTTGACAAGGTGCAAGGAAGGATTTTGTTTGAGTATTTAAGCTTACAGTTTTCTTCACAGCTGTAAAACTTGTATTTTACAACAACTCTGAAGTATTTTGTGCATATAGAAAATGGAAGTAATGTAGGTAAATAAAGCTTGTAGAAATATACAAGCTGATGTTGCCTGGAATTATTGCAACAGTAATGTACTTTGATATTCAGATGAATTTTGTTTAGTTTCATTCTGAAGGTAACACTTTTTTGGGATGACAGCTGTGATGAACACAGGCTTCTGTTTTCCCCCCTGGAGATCTAAAAACTTCTATAGGGCTCTTAGGGAGCATCTGGCATCAGAGTTTATCTAATCCAAAAAAGCAAGCAGGGAAGAAGTCTGTCATGCCATATTGTGTTTTTGGGATGACAGTGATGGACTAGGGGAATGGAGGATTTGCCTCAGGGTGGGTGTTGCATGTGCAGTGCATGGGGCAATCTAACAGAACTTGTTAAGCTCTAGAATGTTCTGGGGGAGTTCAATGCAGGTGCAAAAAGAACCCACATGTGTGAATTCACAGATAACCACTTGAAGAACCACAGTCAAAGGGAAGCAACCTGTCTTTTTCTGTAACATTGAGTCTACCCATGGCATGAAGGTTAAGTTGTTCAGTTTAGGTTTCATGGTCTTGAGTTTCATTTCACATTTTCACAGGATTAAGGACAACAGATCAGCAGGGTTGCAGTCGGTCTTCACTTCCAAGAAGACCAAAGGGATTTTCCAGGTCAGAGAGTGCCTCCACATTCATTGGTTGCCTTTGACCTGGAAAAAAAAACACCAAGCTTTCAATCAGACACACATTTCAGTGACAAGTCAGCAAGATGGAAAACTGGAAGGAAGTTTGTCACTGAGATAATGCCGGTATTTCCATAGAAGATTTAGGCTACTTAGAAGGGCTGTGTTCTATGGTGCACTGTTCAAAGATTTATGAGCTGGGGTGGGGTTCAGGTTTGCGTTTAGCAGATTTAGACAGCGTTGATGCCCCTTGTTCCCATGGAGCAGTTTGCTGAACGCTGCTTCTGCGAGCCGTCGCCTAGTGCTCTCTTTTCTTGCCTCTGCCAGTGTAGCTGCACTGTGAGCATGGAGTTGTTCAGATGCTAACAGTCATGTCAAGAGTACAGATGGTTACTCCTTGCAAGTAGTTAGTTAAAAGTAATTACCAATTAGCTGAGAAGGTTGCTTTGTAAAAGTAATCAATAATTAGTGCTAGCACCGCCACTTCAAGTAGTTAATTGCTGTTGTAGTTGTAGGTTTTGAAAAGTTAATTCCTCTCTTTCCTGTCTCCTAGCAATAAAGATGTGGATATTTGTGTTTCTGGACTACAACTCCAAAATTCCCCAAGCGACAAGTTTTGTTATACTGCCTGGGGAATTCCAAGAGTTTGTAGTCCAGAAATACAATTTTCCACACCTATATACACAAGGAAGTATAGCTCGTTTACGACCATATCTGAATGGCACTTACACCGTGTGGTATTTGTCCTTCATTACTGAGTGAGGCCATACTTCCCTGACAACGAAAATAACAAAAGTTGCAATTATGCTGCAAAAGGAATAAAGTTACTCATTAATTTACTGTCGTAATATGATCTAATTATATTTTAAAAACGCAGGTTCTGGTCATGTCAGTTCATATTAACATTTTTTTCATTCAGTGTCAGAAAAACTTTTAGTCATGTTCAGAAATCGTCAGGTATCACTTAGCAGGTAAGATAGCTCAGTGGATTAGATATATGGCCATGGAGCCAGGAGTTGGGCGTTCAGTTCCTCATTGTGCTTTCCAGGAGATGAGCAAGCCTATGTAACCTTGGTTAAACATAATACCGGGTTTTCCCCAAAATAAGACAGGGTCTTATATTAATTTTTGCTCCAAAAAACGCATTGGGGCTCATTTTCAGGGGATTTTTTTTTTCATGTACAGTGGACCCTTGACTTACAGGCGGCTTGACTTACAGACTTTTTGAGTTACAGACTTCTCCGGCCGCAAAATTTAGGTTTGACTTGCAGCCTGAGAATTGACTTACAGACCAGAAAAAAACCAAAATGGAACAAAAACGGCCTGTTATGGGATTAATCGGTTTTCAGTGCACTGTAGGTCAATGGAGACTTGACCTACGGACTTTTTGACTTGAGAACCGCCTTCCAATACGGATTAAGTTCTCAAGTCAAGACCCCACTGTACAACCATCTATATTTATTCAAATACAGTCATGTCATCTTCTTCTGGTTGCTGCACAATGCTGCACAATAGTGGAGGGCGGGGTTTCATTTAACAGGGGTTTATTTTGGGGGGTAGGACTTATTTTCAGGTGAGATGTTATTTTTGGGGAAACAGAGTGCCCCAAAAAGAATGGAATGGTTAACCCGTTATTAGTACTCTACACAAATTTCTCTAGTTGCCTAGCAGTACAGTGATTCAATGAACAGAATAACTTAAAGTTCCCTAGAATCCATGCCTTTCTCATCTACTAGCACTTACAGTCTCAGTAACCCACCCTGAGACATTTGTAAGAAGAAAGAATGAAAAATGTTTCATTATTTACAGATAAACAGAAAACTGACAAATATGACTGCTTTAAACAACAAGCTAAAAAGAAGGAAAGAGAAAGAATCGGCAGAGAGACAGGGCTGTCTTTAAATTCAGAGATGGGGAGGAACAGTTCCTTAGTGCTATTTGTCAAATAAATCACAACGCCTACAAGCTTTTCAGAAGCAAGTATTCAGCTATAAGCATTGCCTGATGCTGCTTTCACCTGGATATTTAAGAACATTGTCAACTTCCCTTGCTTCTCACTCAGTAATAACTGGAATGATTTTCTTGTTGCCCTATTAGTAGCCACATGTGGTTCCCCTTAATATGTTGCTGTCTTTGGCTCAGACCTCTCATTGGTGATAAACATTAGTGCCTCCTCCCTTCCTCCCCCAAGGACCCCTTCCCAGTCTCTGCTTGTTAATTTTGTAGTGTGGCAATGATTTCTTCAAGGAGCCATGCATGGATCTCCCACAAGTAGCATAAAATTGCAAATTTCTTTATTTCCCCCAAGTCCCCTCCTGTATGTGGGGGCGGAGGTTGTTATTCTTGTAATGTGCAGTGTCCCAAGGCCAGCTCTGAGAAAGAGAGTAAGTGACTCCTAAAATAGGGAGGGGGGACAATTCTTCCATTCAGAATCCAGTAAGGTAAAATAAATTGTAAATTGTAGCTCAAACTGTTATGACATGTGATGTTCAGAGGTGTGTTTAGCTTAAAATAAAATGCTCCCAGACCATCAAACTTCTGTGACCTTCTGGATTATTCTAATTGTAGAGATAAAGTGTTATTTTGTATTGTATTGTATCGGCCCAAATCCTGTTGTGTAGCTTTGTATGGACAATGCTGGTTGTGATGTCATCACAATACATCTCTGATTAAAGGCTCCCTTTGGCGATCCCCATATCCCAGTCAGTGAGCTATTCCTGCTGAGACTCAAACCAAGAACAGTTAGATGATTCTCTTTACAAAAGTTTAAGACCATATGGGCACATTATCTCTTAATGTAGAACAGTAATTTGCAGGGATTTTGGCGAGTTTTTGGATTTATGTCCCAGATCCAATCACCAAGTCTTTGGTGCTAAATCACAAGCCACCAGTCCAAGTTCCTATTAAAAACAAGCTTTTTTCCCCAAGAAAAAAGGCAGAGATAAATGAGTTCCGTGTAATTTAAGTCTAATTTGACAGCAAGTTCCGCTGTCAAATTATCCCTGATAATTTATAATCTCCTTTCCCTAAACAAGTTATTGAGCTATGACACATTTTAAATTACAGGTGTAATCACAGAGGTTTTTTTAAAAAATTAACAATAAAAACTGATTTAAATAAAAAATTATGTAAATACAAATCCCTTTTAATTCTGTCCCCAAAATCATTGATTTTTATCCATCCTTTTCTGAAACCATACTCTATGTGCCTTCTGCTCCTTTGAATTAGCCACAACAGTATCTAGGAGCAAGCCTCTTATGTTTATTTAGCAATTCAGTCCGACTGTATAATCTTATAGTGTACTAAGAATTACACTGGATTTCCATGACACAAATTAGTCCACTGTTTGGTGCAAATATCGCTCTGAGCAATTTGGATAAAAACAAATCTAAATAAAATTATCACTTCGGTGTGCATGTCTGAGGCACATACTTCTGGAGTGGGGCTCTACAGCCGGTGTTCCAGCATCCCATGAAGAGTACATGCTTTTCCTATTCACAACCCCTCAGAATTCAGTGGAAATCACAGAAGTCAATTGGAGTTGGGTTTTGGTGTTGATGTGATATGCAAGAGAAGCCTTATGTCTTTGTGTTCTACTTTGCCTTTTTCAGGCACTAGATCCCATATTTGTTGTAATTTTGGGCCCAGTTTAGGTATTTTGCATTTAAAGGATAGCCATTTCCTGCTGTTTTGGACATCATGATACACATGCAGAGCAGCTCAGACAACATATTGTACTTACTGGATTGGATCAGAGTGTCCTATTCTGCTACCGATTTGAAGATTTGTGATTTTGCACTACAACTCCCAGAATCCTGCAGGCAAAAAATCACACACCTGCACACATTTGCTTCCAGAGGGCTCCTTTTGTTTGTGGGAGAGATTGTGATCCATAGGAATCAATAAAAGAGCTTGGGGTAGTGGTTATTTACCTTGAAATTCCTTTTGAATTATAAAGGATGTAAGGGAAAAGACTGGTTTACAGAACTTGACATTGATAACTTAATGACATTTCCAAAGTTTTCCATCCTTTTTCCTATTATTGCAGCAACAGAACTTTGCCATGGTTAAAAATAAGTCAGGAATTTTGGGGGGCAAAAACCCTTGCCTCTGTTTTCCACTTTTTGAAGTATCCATCTTTGCAAAGTTCTTACTGTAGGTTTTTGGTATTGTTATTTTGTACATGAAAAAAAACCACATCCCCTGAAAATACGCCCTAATGCATTTTTTGGAACAAAATTTAATATAAGACCCTGTCTTATTTTCGGGGAAACATGGTAGTAGTTGAACAGTTCTCAGAGTTTTAAAGCATGGTCCTGTTACCGCTTGCATTGTGCATACCCTGCCTTGTTTGAGGGTTCTAAATGTTCACAGACCATTGTATTTTGCTGTGATTCTCACCTTTCCTTAGGTGTGAGCTTGAATGTAAAATACAATCTGTTGTCTGCAATCTTAGTCAGCATCATTCACATAAAATCAGACAAAGCATGAGGTTTACGCTTTGGCATCTGGAAATGATGACCCACTGGGAAGCCTACAAGATGTGCTATTGTCTGTAAGTGGCCGATTTGCATTATTGTATGTCCTTCTTCTAACTCGTCCTGGAACTATGAATTTGATTGACAGCAACTAAAAACTCCAGACATGCACATTGTCATTATAGGAAGCTTCTCCCAGCATGGGGGCCAAATGAGATTGATGTACATTCTGTTTTCCTTGTAACTCGGGCTAGCAAATGGCAGCTTTGACAGACTAAAGTAGGATAAATTGTTTTTATATAAAAAAATTAAAAAACAATACTCAAGAGGGAAACAGTGATATCAAAGTGACAAAGCAGTCCTGCTGAGAACAGTTGGCCACTGCATTTCACAAACTCCAAAGCGCGCTAATACTTAGCTAGTGGAATTAGGGCCTAGGGCTCCATTATGCTGATTACCAAGACAAGGTCATCCCTATGAAATTTGGTTTGATTTGGTATTCCATGCTGGAATTCACCCTTTCTCAGCTTAAAAGGATATAAAAACAAAAAGGTAAAGAGCCATCACAGCACTCTGTTGTATCTTATTGTGAATTTAAAACTTAAGTTGAGGTGCTACCATGAAACGTAAGTGATCACACATACTGTATACAGTATAACAAATGCAGACTGATAAACTTAAGTTTTTGTTTGTTTAGAAAAGAGCCGGTGTTGTGTAGTGGTGGACTGGGACTCAGGAAATCTGGATTCACTGGGTGGTCAACCATGGGTCTGTCAGTCTCTCTTAGATAGACCATTTCCTGCCTCACAGGTTTACTGTAAGTATTCAGTAAGGAGTATATCTGGCAATTAAGGTGTGGAAGTGATTTTGGACCACCAAGAAGAGACTGAAGGGCTGTGTAGACAGTCTTAAGAAAAGACAAGAAAAGGAACTAATAATAAAATTAATTGTATAACTTTCAAACCTCAGAAGGAGGGAGTTCTTAAGGCAGTTAGAACTTTATCTTATAAAGTTACAAAAAATAAAAATGGAAAAACTTTGTACAGCAGAATTTTCTCCCCTCATCGTTACCTTTTACCACTGTTACTGCCTCAGTCGACTTGCTTTACATAGTAAACACTTAGGAACTGGTTGTCATGGTGTGCTTGAGCTTTCTCCAGGCAGAGGCAGCTTTGGGGCACAGAAGAGCAGCAGTATCAAATAATTTGGCCAAGCAGTAACTCTGAGCTTTCTTTTTAGTTTCGTTTAGTTTCATTGGGAATCTTTATAATAATTATGTTCCATCAAGTTGATTCTAACTTTTGGCAACCCTTACCAGGGTTTCCTGGGACGTGGTGGCGCTATGGGCTAAACAGCAGAAGCCTGTGCTGCAGGGTCAGAAGACCAAACAGTTGTAAGATCAAATCCACGCGACGGAGTGAGCACCCGGCGCTTGTCCCAGCTCCCGCCAACCTAGCGGTTCGAAAGCATTCAAATGCAAGTAGATAAATAGGGACCACCTCGGTGGGAAGGTAACAGCATTCCGTGTCTAGTCGCACTGGCCATGTGACCACGGAAGATTGTCTTCGGACAGAAACGCTGGTTCTATGGCTTGGAAATGGGGATGAGCACCGCCCCCTAGAGTTGGACATGACTGGACAAAAATTGTCAAGGGGAACCTTTACCTTTACCTTTTACCTGGGTTTCCTAGGTATAGAATACTCAAAATTCATTTACTGTACATCCTGCCCTAAGGTGATACAACAGTTTAATATGGCTTAAAATGTATAAAGCCATTTAAGAATTTAAAACAATTTAAAAGGTTTATACTTACAAACTGGCTGGCTTAATTTCTCAGTGAGTTAAGCATGTAGCTGTGGAAAGACTGCGGGTTCAGTTCCTCGGTGTTCATTCCAGAACAACAAGTCTGTGCAGCTTTGGGCTAACTGCATAGTCCCAAAGCACCCCAGAAAAAAGAAATGGTAAACCCCTTCTGAGTAGTCTATACCTAGAAAATCCTAGAAAAGGTCACCATAATTCAGAAATGGCTTGCCTCCACTGGTTGCCCGTGGAGTTCCCAATGAGGTTCAGGGTTTTGACACTCACATACAAAGCCCTCCACGGTTTGGGCCCATGTTACTTGTCGAGGTGTCTGTCATTAATCTCATCTGCCCGACCCACAAGATCAGTCGAGGCTCCTTCGGCCACCCCGAGGAATACCCATAAATCCTCTACAAGAGGTAAAGCCTTCTTCTCAGTGGCTCCAGCTTTATGGAACCAGCCACTGGAGGAGCTCCACCTAGCTCCCTCCATGTTGATATTTAGGAAGTAATTAAAGTCATTGTTTTTCGGGGAGTCTTTCCACACTGACCCCAGCTGACCACCTCCTCCCCTCTCCTTTATCCCTCCTCTTCTTCCCTCTCCTCTTTTCCTCCATCCACTCAGGGCTAGTCATCTTTTTTGTTTTGTTTTGTTTTAGGGTTATTGCTATTAGATTTAATATTTCTATTTTTATTTTTGCTTTTTTTATTTTACGAGTTGTGCTTTGACACTAATGGGAGTGGGATACTGGATGGATGAATGAATGACTTGGCAGATGATGATGATGCTTACACCAAGGCTCCACAAATTGCTGAAGCCAAGATCATAGAACCCAAGGGAAGAGGTGAATTGCCACTTTCATACTGGAGCTCAAGGATGTCAACAAAAGAATGAAGTCTGCATCTCTGCTAAATGAATCTCGGAAAGAAGAGCATTCCTGCTTTGAGTTCAGGATATAAATTTTACCTTGATTAGCTAGGATAAAAGACAATGTGCATGGAATGAGTTGTCTGGTATTTTGTGACCTCCGTGAGGATTATGGTGTATTGAGGGTTAGGATCTTGGTTAGGGTTGTAGTTAGGGTTGGGTAAAAATGTGCTTTTCTTGTCTTCTGTGACTGCAATGAACATTTCAGTGCCTGTCCCACAGAAGGAGGTGTTCGTTTCACCTTTAATTTATCCAGACAGTGCATTTCTTTGGTTGGGACAAAAATGTTGCTGTTAATATTGGAAAGGAGTGGAAAGCAACCACACGGTTATCACTGCTCCCTCTTTAAATAATTATTAGTGCGGTTGTATTTAAGAGTAATCTCTGCTAATGAAAGGTAGGAAAGATAATAACAATATCCTTTCTTTGTATGTGAGCAAACTGACAAAGCAAACCTAAAGACTTT
This sequence comes from Pogona vitticeps, assembly GCF_051106095.1. Taxonomy (NCBI): domain Eukaryota; kingdom Metazoa; phylum Chordata; class Lepidosauria; order Squamata; family Agamidae; genus Pogona; species Pogona vitticeps. The sequence goes on along the minus strand of NC_135783.1, from coordinate 337,219,796 downwards.
CTAAAATAATGGTTTAAGTAGAATTAAATCGTCTTCTTTTACCATGTTATTAGTCCTTATCTGTTAATGAGCAATTTGGGTCTTTTTCTCTGTAATCTTTTAAAACTTGGTTGTGAAGCCTACTTCTAATGTGTTAAGTGTTTATAAGTATTTGAAGAGACGGCAAGGAGGACTTTACAGGGGTAATTAAAAACGCTTTATCCCTCTTATGGTTGTTATTATATCTGAATAGATTTGATTGAAAACTTGAACATATTGTTCGTGAAATGTATGCGTTCGCAGTCCTAATGATGCAGCCCTTTGGACTGCAAAGGCCTGATTTAGCAAGACTCAGAGTACATTTGCAGTTTCTCAAATGAACTGAGCCAGCCAAGCTGTTCAGAATTCTATAGTTAATGAGATATATTGTAATATAGGAAGATTCAACCCTGTATCCTCCCACAGCCACATCTCGAGCTGTTGGAGTGGTTCTAACTGTTGCTGTGCTGCAAGTCCTCTCATCCATCACCGTCATCTAGAGCTGAGGGTTCTTGACGCATGCCAGGCACTTCTGGAACATCCACAAGTTGCCCAACCTTGATCGGAATTGACTGACTACAGCTCTCCAGGGTTACTGACTCCCCCAGTTGACTTCCCCATGGCACTGCTGTCTTCCAAGGGCAACTGTGCCCATCCAGTCCCACTCAAGAGTGTTGCCCAGGGAGCCATTTCAGCCCACAGGAACGCTGCTGGCCATAGCTAGGAAAGGAGTCAGGGCTTCTTGGCAGGCTGAGCAGAATTCAGCTGAGCAGCTGTGCCACAATTGGCAGCTCCACAATTGTTCAACTTGGTAACGCTTTAATCACTCATTGTACTTCTGGAAATGCCTTGCTTTTATAATCAAGGATCAATGCCTGAAGATTTTAATTACCTGTCTTGTCAAAGAAACAAAATCCCCTCTCATTTCTGTCCCTTCATTTTCACATCCTCCCAAGTTGGAGAAGTCACTGTTGAAATTGGTGATTGGCTGTATGCTGACTCTTTATAAATACATCCCAGGGATGACTAATAGTGAAGTCATGCTCTGAGTGCCAGGTCTTTATTTAGTCAACCTAGCACCATCTGGGGTACAAGAAAGTGTTATTGGCAGGCACCACTCTTGAACATGGCCCCAGTCATTCGATTTAAATTTAATTAGAATGAAAAATGAAAGGAACTGTGTGTGTGTTTAGTCGTTTAGTCGTGTCCGACTCTTCGTGACCCCATGGACCAGAGCACGCCAGGCCCTCCTGTCTTCTACTGCCTCCCGGAGTTGGGTCAGGTTCATGTTGGTTGCTTCGCAGACACTGTCCAGCCATCTCATCCTCGGTCGTCCCCTTCTCCTCTTGCCATCACACCTTCCTAACATCAAGGTTTTTTCCAAGGACTCTTTTCTTCTCATGAGATGGCCAAAGTACTGGAGCCTCAGCTTCAGGATCTGTCCTTCAAGTGAGCATTCAGGATTGATTTCCTTTAGAACTGATAGGTTTGTTCTCCTTGCAGTCCAGGGGATTCTCAAGAGCCTCCTCCAGCACCACAATTCAAAGGCATCAATTCTTCGGCGGTCTGCTTTCTTTATGGTCCAGCTCTCACTTCCATACATCACGACAGGAAAAACCATAGCTTTGACTATTCGGACTTTTGTTGGCAAGGTGATGTCTCTGCTTTTCAAGATGCTGTCAAGATTTGTCATCGCTTTCCTCCCAAGAAGAAGGCGCCTTTTAATTTCAGGGCTGCTGTCTCCATCTGCAGTGATCATGGAGCCCAGGAAGATAAAATTTGACACTGCCTCCATATCTTCCCCTTCTATTTCCCAGGAGGTGATGGGACCAGTGGCGATGATCTTAGTTTTTTTGATGTTGAGTTTTAGACCGTTTTTTGCACTCTCCTCTTTCACTCTCATTACAAGGTTCTTTAATTCCTCCTCACTTTCTGCCATCAGAGTGGTATCATCTGCATATCGGAGGTTGTTGATATTTCTTCCGGCAATCTTAATTCCGGCTTGGGTTTCTTCCAGTCCAGCCTTCCGCATGATGTATTCTGCATATAAGTTAAATAAGCTGGGGGACAATATACAGCCTTGCCGTACTCCTTTCCCAATTTTGAACCACTCAGTTGTTCCATGACCAGTTCTAACTGTTGCTTCCTGTCCCACATATAGGTTTCTCAGGAGATGGATAAGGTGGTCAGGCACTCCCATTTCTTTCAGGACTTGCCATAGTTTGTTGTGGTCCACACAGTCAAAGGCTTTTGCATAGTCAATGAAGCAGAAGTAGATATTTTTCTGGAACTCTCTGGCTTTCTCCATAATCCAGCGCAAGTTAGCAATTTGGTCTCGAGTTCCTCTGCCTCTTCGGAATCCAGCTTGTACTTCTGGGAGTTCTCGGTCCACATACTGCTGAAGCCTACCTTGGAGGATTTTGAGCATAACCTTGCTAGCGTGCGAAATGAGTGCAATTGTACGGTAGTTGGAGCATTCTTTGGCACTGCCTTTCTTTGGGATTGGGATGTAGACTGATCTTTTCCAGTCCTCTGGCCACTGTTGAGTTTTCCAAACTTGCTGGCATATTGAATGTAGCACCTTAACAGCATCATCTTTCAAGATTTTAAATAGTTCAACTGGAATGCCATCACCTCCACTGGCCTTGTTGTTAGCCAGGCTTTCTAAGGCCCACTTGACTTCGCTCTCCAGGATGTCGGGCTCAAGGTCAGCAACTACATTGTCTGGGTTGTCCGGGATATCCAAATCTTTCTGATATAATTCCTCTGTGTATTCTTGCCACCTCGTCTTGACGTCTTCTGCTTCTGTTAGGTCCTTCCCATTTTTGTCTTTTATCATGTTCATCTTTGCGCAAAATGTTCCTCTAATATGTCCAATTTTCCTGAACAGATCTCTGGTCTTTCCTTTTCTGTTATCTTCCTCTATTTCTTTGCATTGTTCATTTAAGAAGGCCCTCTTGTCTCTCCTTGCTATTCTTTGGAAGTCTGCATTCAAGTTTCTGTAACTTTCCCTATCTCCCTTGCATTTTGCTTCCCTTCTCCTCTCTGCTATTTCTAAGGCCTCGTTGGACAGCCACTTTGCTTTCTTGCATTTCCTTTTCTTTGGGATGGTTTTCGTTGCTGCCTCCTGGACAATGTTACGAGCCTCTATCCAAAGTTCTTCAGGCACTCTGTCCACCAAATCTAGTTCCTTAAATCTGTTCTTTACTTCCACTGTGTATTCATAAGGGATTTGGTTTAGATTATACCTGAGTGGCCCAGTGGTTTTTCCTAATCTCTTCAGTCTAAGCTTGAATTTTGCTATGAGAAGCTGATGATCAGAACCGCAGTCAGCTCCAGGTCTTGTTTTTGCTGACTGTATAGAGCTTCTCCATCTTTGGCTGCAGAGAATATAATCAATCTGATTTCGATATTGCCCATCTGGTGATTTCCATGTATAGAGTCGCCTCTTGTGTTGTTGGAAAAGAGTGTTTGTGATGACCAGCTTATTCTCTTGACAAAACTCTATTAGCCTTTGTCCTGCTTCATTCTGAACTCCAAGGCCAAACTTCCCTGTTGTTCCTTTTATCTCTTGGCTCCCTACTTTAGCATTCCAGTCCCCTAGAATGAGAAGAACATCTTTCTTTGGTGTCAGTTCTAGAAGGTGTTGTAAATCTTCATAGAATTGTTCAATTTCAGTCTCCTCAGCAATGCTGGTAGGTGCATAAACTTGGATTATTGTGATGTTGAATGGTCTGCCTTGGATTCGTATTGACATCATTCTATCATTTTTGAGATTGTATCCCATTACAGCTTTTCCCACTCTTTTGTTGACTATGAGGGCTACTCCATTCCTTCTACGGGATTCTTGCCCACAATAGTAGATATGATAATCATCTGAGCTGAATTCGCCCATTCCTGTCCATTTTAGTTCACTGATGCCCAGGATGTCGATGTTTATTCTTGCCATCTCCTGTTTGACCACCTCCAGCTTCCCAACGTTCATAGATCTTACATTCCAGGTTCCTATGCAGTATTCTTCTTTGCAGCATTGGATTTTCCTTTCACTTCCAGGCACGTCCACAGCTGAGCGTCCTTTCGGCTTTGGCCCAACCACTTCATTAGCTCTGGAGCTACTTGTACTTGTCCTCCACTCTTCCTCAGTAGCATGTTGGACGCCTTCCGACCTGAGGGGCCCATCTTCCAGCGTCATATCTTTTAGCCTTTTGTTTCTGATCATGGGGCGTTCTTGGCAAAGATACTGGAGTGGCTTGCCATTTCCTACTCCAGGTGGATTGCGTTTAGTCGGAACTCTCCACTATGTCCTGTCCGTCTTGGGTGTCCCTGCACGGCATAGCCCATAGCTTCTCTGAGTTTCTCAAGCCCCTTCGCCACGACAAGGCAGCAATCCATGAAAGGAACTGCAACTCCTAAACTGAGGATGATCTGTGGCCACTGAATGTTGGGTATATATTGCGGGGACTACGTGTATGTCCTTGAATTTCTAAGCAGTAATTTAATTTTAGTAGTGAAACTACTGCATGTTTTCCTTATTGTGATTTGTTACAAATAGTGTGTGATTTTGGTGTGGGGGATGTTGGCCACTTTTGAGTCACTATGTTCAGTGCAATAGGAAAGAAATGCACCATTTTATACGTAAATTTCTAGCTGAGCAATGGGATTTCCTTGTTGGAAATTATTTCCCTTCCCATTGTACTGGCAGAGTGTTTTCCATTACAGTGTGGTCTTGACTTGAGAACTTAATCCATATTGGAAGGAGGTTCTCAAGTCAAAAAGTCTGTAAGTCAAGTCTCCATTGACCTACAGTGCATTGAAAACCAATTAATCCCGTAACAGGCCGTTTTTGTTCCATTTTGGTTTTTTTCTGGTCTGTAAGTCAAATCTCAGTCTGCAAGTCAAACCTAAATTTTGCGGCCAAAGAAGTCTGTAACTCAAAAAGTCTGTAAGTCAAGCCGTCTGTAAGTCAAGGGTCCACTGTAGTGGATAGGGTTGATTAGATATCAACTTGGGTAATACCTGAATCACTAACTCTTCCATTCTCATAGGAATGAGTCTTGAATTGGTTGCAGTTCAAGGTTGGACTTCGATGCAGTTTAACTATTAGTTAATGCTGTGGTAATGGACAGGCAAGTCATACCATTTTTCCATGTAGTGTGGAAGCTGGAATGCTTTGTTTGGAGGTCCCCAGGCTACATTCATCAGTATTCCCACCATCAATTCGATCTTACTGCTCTAGTCATAAATCTGTCACAATACCAAATATATAATAAAACTGAACATGAAACACACGTATAAGGAGCCAAGCTGACATGAGAAGAAAAATATATGGGGTTGCAACCCACTAAGAACCTTTATGTTATCAAACACAAAACACAGAGTACAATATGAATGAGTTATTTGCACAAATTTGAATGGAATATTAGAGAGATGGAAAACTGAACCAGCTAGCTGGCTTTGTGATAAGAAGAGATTTTGATTTTTAAAGATGCATCACGAGCCTCTGTTCAGTTAAAAAGCGGGCTATAAACTACTTAAAGCAAACATACAAAAGTGGGCTAAGAACTCAACTATGGCTCACAGTACCCTTTTTAATGAATACAAGATAAGCTCATGTCACTTTTTTCTTTTAAGGCCAAAAGGAAGATAAGTGATGCTCAAGGATGTCAAAAGATCATCCACTGCCTCCTTCCTCGTGCTGTTGTGTCATACTGTATTCCTAATCAGATATGCATTATATGATTAAAATGAATACATGACAAAAAGGGTGGAGGAATTCTCCTTATGAATTGTAATGGTGTTAAAGGTGTAATAAATGAGCCTTGAAATTCCACATAAGCAATAATTGTAGTTCATTGGAGGAAAAGTGGATTGTAAATGTTGCAGCACCTTAAAGACTAACTGCTATTTTTAATGTCAGCTTTTGTGGACAGTTCCACTTCTTCAGTGGACTTGTCTTCATTATTTTTTCATTATTGTTTTGTTTTTGCCTGACATGCTAGCACAGACTAATATGGCTACCACTTCTAAAACTACAAACATTAATTGATGATAAAGGAAGACAAAATTAAATATAAATAAGAATATACAACAGGAATGATAAATATTTTCTAGGCTAGTTTTTGCTAATGTAACCAAAAATATACTCAACAGAATATGACTGGTTAGTTACACTGGTGTAAGTGCAGAGGCATAAACTGGTGCAGTGAACTGCTGCAGTTTTCTGGTTGCACCCAAGCTATTTTCTAATTACCGTATTTTTCCATGTATAAGACTATACTTTTGTCTAAAATCTTTAGACTAAAAATTAAGGGTCGTCTTATACACGGAAGCAAGCTGAGGCGAGAACAAAAACAAGTGGAAGGGAAAGCAAGGATCAAAGTGATCCCGCAGTGCTTTGATCCCTTTCCCCCCACCCTTGCTAAGCCCAACTTAGATTTCTTAATTTTGAATTAGAAAAGTAGGTGACATCTTATACATGGGGGTGTCTTATACACGGAAAAATACCGTAGTCTGAAAGGATATGAGATGATATTGGAAACCAGAATAGAATCCAACATTTTATGTAAATGTGAGAGTCTGTGTTAAGGCTTGCGTATTCAGCTTGCTGGGGGTAAATATGTGGCCTGCATAATTAAATTGTAAACTGCCCAGATAATGCTTTAAGCACTATGGGGCAGTATATAAGCTTGTTACCTTGCAAGTTTGTCTCCATCCAAGAGTTTTGAGTTCTAATAGCACATCATACTGTTTCCTCTAAGCATTGGTGTGTCAGAGAAAACTAAACTATCATGCACCAAAGACTAGATCTGTGGCCAAAACCTGAGGTGTCTGGATTTTTATTGAATATATAACTGGACTAATTTTTGTGGTGTTTTACTGCAGCAGTTATTTATGCATGCCACCATCACAGTTCTCTTGAAGTAGAAAATATGGTAGCAGCAGAGGCAATTTTGAAGTATTAAGGGAGCATAAGAAACTAAAAGGTTGTGTTTTTGCAGCTTCAGAACAATATGGTTCCAAAAACCATAAAGTTAATGAAAATGGTTCTTGCTAATAAAACTGCCTCATCCATCCAAGAGTTTATGTTTCAGTGTCCATTATATTAGATGTTTTTAATTCTCATGGTGGAAGACAAGAGCATGTCCCTTTTCATTCCCTACTGCCTTCAGAGCTCCTATAGCAAATAAGGGGTGGTGGCAGAATTTTTGCCATCTGATAAAGATGGTTTGTGGGTGACCTTATTGTCGTCAGGTGCTACTAAGTGACCCTCAATTTATGGCGTTCCCATGAATAAGCAATCTCCAAAATGTCCCATTCTCTACATCCCTGCTCAGCAATTGAAAACTCAATCCTGTGGCTTCCTCTAGGGAATCAGTCCATCTGATTTTATCTGTGTGCATTCATAGCCTCTTCTCTCTGAGTGTGGAAAGAGGGGGTTTGCAAAATCCTGTGGCCCTTGTAGTGCTTTCTTGGGGCCCCGGAGGATTGCTACCAAAATGTTTTGACTTGTCAGATTACTCATCTTATAAATGATAGAAGTTGATGTTAGAGTAGGCCATATACTAAGAGTTGGAGGTGAGCAGCGGTCTCATCATGGGATTACACTCTCCCTACGCCAGTCTTGTGTTACAGTAAGGTAAAGGTTCCCCTTGACAATTTTTGTCCAGTCGTGTTCGACTCTAGGGGGCGGTGCTCATCCCCATTTCCAAGCCATAGAGCTAGGGTTTTGTCCAAAGACAATCTTCCATGGTCACATGGCCAGTGCGACTTAGACACGGAACACTGTTATCTTCCCACCGAGGTGGTCCCTATTTATCTACTTGCATTTGCATGCTTTCGAACCGCTAGGTTGGCAGGAGCTGGGACAAGTGACGGGCGCTCACTCTGTCGCGTGGATTCGATCTTACGACTGCTTGGTCTTCTGACCCTGCAGCACAGGCTTCTGTGGTTTAGCCCGCAGCGCCACCACATCCCTGTGTTACAGTATCTGTTCTCAAAATTCAACGTATCCTCTGGATGCTTATGAGTTTAACCCCACACCCAGGCCTTATAGTTGATTCATCAAAATCACCAACCATGACTCTGTAATGACTGTTAGCATCCCCTTTTGATTACCATTTTCCCCAGGGATGAGTGGGACCCTCTTGGGGGGGGGGAGTCTGAAGTCAGTATATGGCCCTTAGCCCACCTTTTGCCCACTCTTGCCAACAGCAGTAGATAGAGTATATACACAGCCACATATGCATAGACAAACCCACACTGATATGTATATCATATTAATATATGGTTTGTTAATAATTGATGTTTTTGGCTTTATATTATTTTAATTGTATATATGCTGATGTTAGCCGCTCAGAGTGGTATAAATATACCAGATGGGCGGGATATAAATCAAATAAATAAATAAATAAATAAATAAATAAATAAATAAATAAACAAACAAACAAACAAACAAACAAACAAACAACCTGGCATACATTTTTTTAAAAAGCAAAGCATGCTGCTGATATACTGCCCCTTAGTGCTTAAAGCAGTTTACAGATCTCAGAAGGATGGAGGTTTTGTAAACCTCAAGCTGGCAACCTTGGACTGAATCCAGGTTGTGAGTAGAGTTTTGGGAGCAGTACAGCAGTTCAACCACACCGGGGGTCTCCAAACTACGGCCTGTGACCCACATCTGGCCCGTCTTTGCCTTTTTATCCAGCCCGGCGAATGCCGGAGGCTCAGGTCCATTCCCTGTAGCCCGTGCATGTGTTTCTTCAGCCCTCAAAAATGTCTAAAATGCATGATGTGGCCCTCATGTTGAAAAGTTTGGAGACCCCCACACTTACACCATCAGAGACAGGTACAAAAAATTACAGTTGTCTCTGCTAAATGCAGAGAGGTATAGCACATGCAATTATAATATTCCGAGCCACAGTCCAAATTACATCAAAAGCAGATAATAAGAAGCAGTTAATATTAGCCATACACTGTTCCAAGAAAATCATCTGTGAAGCTCAGTGATATTGTTTAAAATAAATTCTTTCCTAGACAGGAATGTTTTTATCATCTTTCCCAAAGAATCAGTCTTCATAAAAATGGTGATTTGCAAGGCTAGGAGTAGGGTGTCAAAGGCTGTGCGTTGTGCAAAAGCAGATCTATTTTTGTGGGATGAGGACAGAGTACAGGTTTAGTGTGCAAGTCCTCTTTGCCTCCTGAAGTGGGGAAAATAAGGATCATGTGATCTCTTGATATTAAGTTGTTTGCTTCAAACATTCCTGATGTTTAGCAGTATGTAATGCATGTGGTTTGAAATATATGCTTTAGTAATCTATGTTTGTCCACTTCCTTCCTTTCCCAGAGAAAAGGATTTATTCTTATATGAATGAGGGGTTAGATGGATCTGCAGTGAAATGCTTTAGAATAAGTATTTGTTATACCCATATCACACTCTTACGTGGAACATCTATTGGTCTCTCATGCAAGCCAGCATTACATATTGCTAGACAATCTTCAGGAACACAACATTATCTTATCTTCCCAGACAATTCACTCAAAACTGCCGTCTTAATCAGAGTCTGATGTAGGTTTAAAAACTGGTTAGTTTTAAACAGGTTACATCATTGCAGATATAGTATTAAGTATTAAGATGCTCAAGGGAAGGACAGGGGAGTTTGAGCGGAAAGAAGGGAGAAGAGAAAGGACGTTCTTAAGGCATGGTCCCAGTTTGCAAATCATGTCGTCAAGGATTTGATATCAGATATATAGCACATTTGGAGAGAGAAAATGAGAGAATGGGTGTATCTCCCTTTCTGTTATTTTCTTATCAAAAAACATGTCCTGCTTACCAGTGTATTTGCACGAGAATCATTTCTAAATATTTTTAAAGCTCTTACTGTTTGCGGAATGTTGATAACAGAAAAGGAAAGAATTTCAAAAATATAGCCCTTCCAGTTGAGTTTGTCAACAGTTTTAACATTTTAAAATTGCAAAATAAAGAAGAGGAACTCCTAAAGATATGTACATACCTCTGCATATTTTTCATTGTTTTAAAATCTTAACATAGGAGCCCAGTCTTACTGAAACACAACTGAAGGTAAAAATATTCAATCTGTATTTAATTGTTCTGTAAAAGCTGCGAATATGAAAGATTCAAGGTACAATGAGAAGGGCAAAAAAAAAAAAAATTATCATCCAACATGGAAAGGCATAAGTGTTGAATTTTAATTGGTTGAATATCTTTTCCAATGTTTGAAAGCATAAGAACATTATGGTCCATTTTAAAAATATATTCAATATTCTAGTCAGTGATTTGAACATAAGCTAGATTTTGTAATGGAAAGAAATCTCCATTGACAGAAGGCCATTGGAATGTTAACACAACAATTTCGAAGGGGGTTTCCCTCCCCTGTCGTCCCCCCTCCAACCTCTCCAGATCAGCTCCAAAGGGATCTTCAGTGGTCCAAAAGAGCTGCAGGATAGGGAAAAGGATTTTTTGGTGGGGAGGGGGAGATTGCCTACTTTTCTCTCTGCTCCCTGATGCTTTCCATCAACAGAGTGATCACCACTGAATACAGCCCAAAGTCATTATGTGACTCATCATACTGAAAAAGAGGGATTGGGGGTGAGATGGGAAATAAGTAAAGACCTGAAATTAGAATGAAGTTCATTTTATTTACAGTGGGCTAACAGATGTCCTATTTCTCTCTCTTTCTCTTCTTGGCAGCAATCAAGCACTGGTGATTTGAGGACTCTGCGGAAAGGGTTATCTCCATACCACTCTGAGTCCCAGCTGTCATCACTGCCGCAGTATCAAGATGCTATGCAAAATGTAAGATGCACACAGCTATCTATCTGGTTTAATCATCCTGGTGGGAATCTTAGAGGTGTGAAGAGAAGGAGCCAGAGCAAACCAAACCAAACCAAACCAAACCAAGAAAGCACATTTCTGGAAAAGTGACTAATTCCAGTGTTCTGCAAAGACAGAAAATAACAGGGGGGGGAAACATAGTTGCTCCACTTGGTGTGGATTTACTCTGAATTTTCTCCTGTCATATGCCCTTGGCAAATGTGAAAAATCAGTGCTGGTTATGAATAGATGCCATATACCCCATGAGGATCAGGTGACATGGGTCATAGCACACAGCACTTGTTCAGAAGGCCCTGTTTTCTTAAGAGGACAGCCATTGAAACTCTGAGATGGCTCATGCTTTTCTTGAACTCTTTCACGCACATGTTCAGGAAAAATAAATCAACAGAAGTAGAAACTGCCTTTTGCCATAATTTAAGTGCCTTCTGCTTAACGCTTTCTATTTAGGTATGTTTCTGTTTAGTCATCCAATCAATGTTATTCAATAATTACTTTGCTCTCCACCAGAAAACCTTAACTGAAATGTAAGAAATTATTACTATACCTTAGCTAGATACTTTTATTTTATTCCTGTAACAGCGAGTACTTAATAGACACAGTGTTATTACTGACAACCTGCTGCTGAAGTAAGAGTTGCTGGCAAATGATAACACAGCAAACACTTAATTCAAAAAATTTCCAAGAATTTTAGTAAATGACATATACAAAGGGTGACCATCGCTTATCTAGGTCTGCCAGAACATTCTGAAATGTTAAACTTTTGGAAGCTAAAATGTTAGCAGTTTTAAGAAAGGAACAATGGATACTCTCCTACTGCTCACTGTTTTTCCCCCCATAATGGCTTTTCTTGGGTAAGGCGGGCGAAAATGAAACAAATCACAGGAAAATAGGAGAGGATCATCAGTTGAAAATACAGTGGGGTCTCTACTTAAGAACTTAATCCGTATTGGAAGGTGGTTCTCAAGTTGAAAAGTTCTTATGTTGAATCTGCATTTCCCATAGGAATGCATTGAAAACCATTTAATCCGTATCTGCTCTTTTCCGTCCATAGAAACTACAGTGGAACCTCTACTTAAGAACTTAATCCGTTTTGGAATGGTGTTCTTAAGTTGAAATGTTCTTAAGTTGAAGCAAAATTTCCCATAGGAATGGACTGAAAACCAATTAATCCGTTCTGGCTGTTTTTTTTGTTATGTAGAGGTGCGTTCATACATTGAAGCATTAGTTCCCGTAGGAACTAATGCAAAGCTGGTTAATACGTACTCTACCACTAGGGGGAGAATTTTTTTTAACCTAAGATGACCTTAAAAAAAGAGCAGGAAAGGTTTTTTTTTTCCTGTTCTTATCTTGGATTTCTGTTCTCAAGTAAAAGCAAAATTTAGCAAATGGAGCTGTTCTTAAGTTGGATTGTTCTTAAGTAGAGACGTTCTTAAGTAGAGACCCCACTGTATTGTCTGCATCTCCTATGGACTTGCTCATGTCCTCCTTTTCTGTACAAAATGCCCAAGACTCTTTGTTTATTCATGATTATATGTGATTATTGGTTTCTAATATAGAGAAAGTTGGATATGTGTCTGCCTGGTCAAGTTATAATTTGCTACATTAATTTTCTGCATACAGTATTGTAACTTACAATGCTGATTCAGGTGTCTCATAGCATAGTGGTTAAACTGTAGCATTGCAGTCAGAATTTGCTCATGTGAGTTGATGAATAACTTCGTAATTAGCTGCAGTTCACCACTGCAGTTGATGCTATTGCACTTACACCAATGTATCTGACCAGTAGGATTCTGACCATTATCTTCTGGAGTAATATCAGAGGGAGAATGTGACCAGGTTGGTGAGAAATTTGGAAATCCAATCCAGTGATAAGCAGTTGGTTGAAACAGCCAGCTATGTTTAGTCTGGAAAGTGGAAGATTTAAGGGCAGACAGATGTCTTGGTTGCTTTAGGTTTGTTCCTTTCATTAGGTGGAAATTGGTGCAGCAGAATAAATTTGGCCAAGCATTAGGAGAAATGTTCTGATGCTGAGACCTATCTTGACAGTTGGATAAATCTATCTGGATATGTGTATTTGCAGTTGCACCCTGTACTGCAGCTCCCATCTTGAGCAGGTGTGTTGACTAGATGGTATCTAAAGTCCCTTCCAACTCTGTGATATCTGTGCAACCAGCTATAGTCCAAGGGTGGGGAGAATGCGGATCAGGGTTATGATGTCTGCTACAAATCCACGGGCTCAGAGTTCTTTCCTTCTAAATGTGTCTTTCACATGTGAGTAAAAACCTGTGGAGATCTTGCCAGCCTAGAATAATCTACTCTTCTAGTAACTGAGTTCCCTGGAAGAAGTATTCAAATAAAGAAATATTCTAATAATTTGAAGCTGTAATATATTGTTGTTTTTCATGATGGTTAGAGGCATCTTTGGTGGAAACTGAATTTAACCAGGCCAGTTGTGAAGTTTTAGGGAAATACGTTTATGCCACCACCACTACCATATTTTTAAGCGTAGGAACAGTAACAAGACTTTGTTAAGAGCCATACATCTTTTTGCTTTGCTGTCCATAAAATATTTTCCATAGAATGAGGGGAAGCCAGCTGCAAGTCTTAGATTTCTAATCTCCGGCATGTTGTTTGTTTGATGATATAGATGGTGTTTTGTCAATTCAGCACCCAGTGTGGAGGGGATCTTCTTACAGGCAACTGCTTGTTCCATAGATAAAGATAAGCAGTAGAGAGCTTTTGAGCTAGTGTTGTTGTGTTTTTTTTTGAAAGGTCCAGTTAAGGTACATATCAGAGACAGTAGGAGCATTTGTTACTCAGGTGAGCAGAAAAGTATACTAGAATAGTACTACAGTGGGGTCTCGCTTAGCAGTGATAATCTGTTCCAGGAAAATCACCGTTAAGCAAAAACATCATAAAACGAAATTGAAAACCCCATTGAAACCCGTTGAAACCCGTTCAGTGCTTTCCAATGGGGTAAAAACTCACCGTCCAGTGAAGCTCCTCCATACGGCGGCCATTTTCGCTGCCTGTATAGCGAGGAATCCGTCCCTAAACACAGCAGAGAGCCATTTTAAGCACCTGGTGGCCACTTTGAAAATCCAATGATCAGCTGTTTTGATCATCGTAATGTGGAATTGGTTCCCGAACAAGGGAACCGATCTTTGCAAAGCGAAAAAAAACCCATTTAGACCATCATTTTACGATCGATGGTCTAATTGCGATCGCAAAAAGATCATCGTACAGCGATTTCGTCGTAATGCAGGGCAATCGTTAAGCAAGGCACCACTGTATTTAAAAGTAGCTGGCTGGGTTAACTTATTGAGTTTGGTATTTGCTTGTGGAACCAGAGGTTGGCAGTTTGATTCCCCACTGTGCTTCCCAAGAGAAGAGTCAGCCTCTGTTCCCTTAGTTCTGCTTGCATAGTTCCAGAGTGGTACCTGAATAATGAATTTATAAATCACCTCTGAGTACCGTATACCTATGTAGAAGATCTTGGAAAGGGTCGCCATAAATTGTAATCAGTTTAATAGTAATTGCTATTGTGCAAGAATGCGCATGGACAGCGGCAGGGGGTAAAACCAATTCAGAGTATACTTTGCTGTGCATTCTGGCCACTTTGCCATATAGGAAAGGCTATGAATTCCTGGTTCTGATTGTGTAATGTGGTCTAGGCCAGGAATATCTTTATTGTACTAATCTCATGACTTTGCAGATTGTTCCCAGGTGTCACTAAAATATCCTGTGTTTTAAGTGAGTCCTCGCATTTAAACAGGGGACGTGGAGGTGTGACACAAAACCCTCCTGTCACCCGAAGGTGGTAGCAATAGTGGCCAAGGAACAGGTTGGCGGCAGCAGCATCAGGGTGGTTCTCCCCAGCCACTGAAGATGCTGCCAACACCACTGTTGCCATTGCACTCCCCAGCCTCTGCTGTCCAACCACCTGCTGGACACGCAAGTCCTACAGCATAGGAAGGGTTGTTTTATAATCTTGACAGACTGCAGAGGAAGCTGTATTAACATTTCAAAATAGTCAATGTTGGGCACCATCTTTTACTGCAGTAGGGCTTACATTGTGTGCATTAATAGAAGTTGCTGTGAATTTAAACTTGCTTTCAACTCACTGTGCAGTTTTGGACCAGGTTCTGTCTGTTGAAAGAGAATCCAACACCTAGGCAAGAGTGTGTGGCATTTCCTTACTTGATTGTTTTTCAGGTTGCTTTTCAGTGACTGGATATATAAGAAGAACAGGTGATTTAATGAAATAATCGCAATGAACTTGGGCTCATAGTGAAAGCTTAATCTCTTCCATGTAGCAGGAAAGGAGAAAAGGGCTCTCTTGGCAAGTTAAAGCGTAACAAGCTTTGTTTGGCATGAGGTTTTGTAAACTATGGGCCATGTCTTCAGAGGCACCTGGAGAAGTGGGATAATGCAGAAATGTTTATGCCAAATAAAACTTATTAGTCTTCAAGTCCTTGTTGTTTTTGCTGTACATAATATTTCCTAGCAACATGCGACAGGTGGATATATGGTGGAACTGCAGTCGTTGTCCTGAAAGAACTGAAGGTCAAACATGGGAAAGTTAGTTTTTTGAATGTACAGTGGGGTCTTGACTTGAGAACTTAATCCGTATTGGAAGGCGGTTCTCAAGTCAAAAAGTTCTCAGGTCAAATCTGCATTTCCCATAGGAATGCATTGAAAACCATTTGATCTGTATCTGCTCTTTTCCATCCATAGAAACTAATGGGAAGCTGCTATTCTGCCTTCGACCACTAGAGGGGGATATTTTGTTTCTTTTTTTCTTAGGTCAAGAAAGGTTCAGGGAAGGCAGGGAAAATGTGAACTTTCAGTTAACTGTTGGCCAGTGAAAAGGGTGCCTGTCTGCTCCTTCACTCCTCCCAGCGTTTAGAGAGTGGATTGGGAGACAGTCTTCAGACTGCCTGGTACTGGACTGCCTGGACTGCCTGGTACTGTACTGCCTGGACTGTAATTTTGCACTTTCCCTGCCTCCCACGTGGTTTTTTTCAGTTCTTAACTCAAATCTAAGTATGTAAGTCAAGTCAATATTTTCCTGTGAGAGTGGTTCTTAAGTCAAAATGTTCTTAACTCAAGCCGTTCTTAAGTCAAGACCCCACTAGGAGGTTTTGGAAGTTGTGGTCAAAAATGTAACACTTCCAAGCTGTGTTTTATTCTAGCTCCTGTGTTCTAGAGCCTAGAATAGTGCTTCTCAGCCTTTCATATCATGTATCATGCTAGTCACCCTCTCAAAGAACCAGGGTCCCTTCATGGTAGAAACAAGAAGTTCATTTTCTCCCAGAAGGAAATCTATACATTTCACCAGCACTCAGTTGTTATTTTTATCATTTACAGTAAGTGTTAAAGGCATAAAAATTGCAGTACTATCGTTAAGAATAAACACAAACAAAAAAATTCCTCTAGTACTAGAAAATTGCAATAATAATGCTGAGTATAATTTTTTCCATACCTACTTTAAAACACAAAAATAATTGATGGAAACAGTGCAGCAACATTATTGGCCTTAAATGTATTGCTCTGATTAAAGCAAACAAAGCAAAAGTCATAAGTCTATAATGTTTTATTATAAAAACCCTGTGCCCCACCTAGATGACTTTGGTGTCCCACTGGTGGTACATATGCCACTAGCTGAAAACGACTGCTCTACATCATGCCATGGAATCCTCTGTGTCACATAAGAGTTCCACAGCAAACAGAATGTGTGTCCTAATACTTAACACTTATAGCAGTTTTATACCACTTCAGTTGCTGTGGTACAGTCTTGTGGAAGCCTGCTGTTTGCAGTTTGGTGAGGTACTTTGAATTCGCTGTCAGAGAGATGTAATGGAAAGAGATGTCTAATAACTTCGGCAAACTACAAATCCCAGTATGCCATAGAATGGAGACATGGCAGCTAAGGTGGCATGAAACTGCTCTAAGAGCGTAGTGTAAATTTATTCAACGTCAGAGTGGGATGTTTTTCATTTTAGTTTTACAGTTGGAACAACAAATGCTTGAGGCATTTGTGCTTGAATTGACCCTACAGGAAGCTATTCCATTACATCAATGTAGCAGTTATTTCATTTATTATTTTGCTCTCAATGACAAAAAAAGGTATGGTCACAAAACTGATTTTTTTGCCTTGGGCTCCCAGATGTCTTGGGCTGACCCTGTACAAAATGTAATTTACTTCACTGGTGTTTGTTTAATCAGCGTGGTGGAATAGGCTGGAAAAGACCTTAATGTTGGGAAAGTGTGAAGGCAGGAGGAGAAAGGGACGACAGAGGATGAGATGGTTGGACAGTGTCACCGAAGCAACCAACATGAATTTGATACAACTCCGGGAGGCAGTGGAAGATAGGAGGGCCTGGCGTGCTCTGGTCCATGGGGTCACAAAGAGTCGGACACAACTTAATGACTAAACGAACGAACGAACGGAATAGGCTGTAATTTTGCAGAACAGTATTTGGTCTTTGCTGGTTTTGAGAGGCACTTTGGATCTTGACGGTTTAGTTTTCTTGCTGTAAAGATCAACAGCAGTTCCCACTGTCAGCAAGGTACTACTTTGCAGGAAAGGGTGGAAGCAATGGAGGAAAACCGGAACAGAAGGAGGTTTAATGCCAACAAGACACAGATCACTTTGTGAGGCTGCTGAATGAAGTGTGAAATCTGAAGCAGCTCTTTGAATGCAGCAACAACAGCAGAAGAGGGGAAAAATGAGAAATGCTGGCTTTTAAACTTAAAGTCATTTGGTTTCCCGAGGAGAATTATTCATTACCCTTCAATTGCTGTAGTCTTCAAATATGGTTGTAAATTGTAGTTAAGGTTTTCATGTCAGTATTTTTCAAATTAAGCCTTTCGCCTACAGAGTTTACTTTTTTGCGGAGATGCATAGGGTTTTATTGCATGGTCAATCCTCTTGCATACTTACATTGGCGTAAGATGCAACGTTTGGAGGCAAAATACCATAACTTGGGACAATTTGGCACCATTTGCGTAGCTATGGAAGAAGATTTGGGTCTCTGAAAACGCGGAGCCTTTGTTATTAATTTAATTAATTTTTATGACCTTTTTTATAAAGTACATAAGGCAAGAGAGTAGATGTGTGTGCATTCCTGTGTACATGGTCATACCCACCTGCTTTTAAATGGAAGCCTTATCTTTCCTTATTGACCAAAGGGAGTATCCAGACCTTTTTTGTGGCTTAAGTAGACGTCGCTGAATAAGGCCATGGCCCTAAAGCTACGCTGTGACTGACAGGTGGATGTCTGATCTGGGCAGGCAGATGGGCTTGGCTTGGCGTCTGGAGAAACTCAATGGTTACTGAGTGTTTACATGGCTTGCTGCCTCGTGTGTTTAACAGGTGGTGAATTAAAGAACCACGAAAGAGATTAACATCTGGAATAAAGTCCTTCTTAATTGGAGGAGGTGCAGGGGAGGGAGAAGCCTTGCATTTTTTTTCCCCTGCTAATACCACATTTTTTTCCTGCTAATGCCGCTTTGGTGTTCTGGAGAAGTTCAGC
Organism: Pogona vitticeps; assembly: GCF_051106095.1. Lineage (NCBI taxonomy): Eukaryota > Metazoa > Chordata > Lepidosauria > Squamata > Agamidae > Pogona > Pogona vitticeps. The sequence goes on along the minus strand of NC_135783.1, from coordinate 337,201,388 downwards.
CTGCTATAGAGTGGGGGGAAAACACCCATTTGATTCAGACAGAATCCATATTAATTCTCCCCTGACCTTCCTTCTCCTGCCTGTAAGAATTTGTGTTCCCCAGCCTGTGCCCTGTGGCAGGGTTTTCTGCATTTTACATTTGTAAATTCATCCCAGTGTGATCTAGGACAGCACATCTATTTAAATATGAAAGAGAAAGGCTGGGGTTGTGGGTTTTGTTTTGTTTTAAATTGGATGCCTGCAGTCTATCTGAAGAGTGGGTGCCCAATAATGAAATGTCACAATTACTTTGGATCAACAGCTCTGCTAGTAAATGGGCAGGCAGGCTGGGAGGGCACGATGCAGACAAACAGATAATTTGGCACATTGCTGGATACTGTGGGATTATAAACTGGATTTAAAAGCTGGTCTGGTTAGCAAATTCTAAAGAATGTGGCTTGTTATAATGACAGTCATGATGTCTTTAGTTTAAAATGGGGAAATAATGTGGTAGGATTAGTGTCCTATCATTCTTTTAGTTTAAAATGGGGAAGTAATGTGGTAGGATTAGTGCCATATCATTCTTTGCCAAGTAATGAAAAACGTACTCTTACTCTGTGTGTGTGTGCGCACATGTGTTCATATCCCTATGTATATTTCTCTCCTTTCGCCCCTGCTGCTTGTTTCTGAATACATGTTTGATATTCCCACTGAACAAGATGGAACCTGGACACAGTCAAGAAATATGCCCATTATATCCTCCCTGCCCCCCTCCCAATAATCAAGTATCATTATCATAAGGGACAACTTGAAAATGATCTGCCAAGATGAAACCTTGTGATCAGTTAGATTGGGCCTGGTTAAGTGAAAGCACACGACTTGAAGTGCAAAACATCTGGAGGGCCAGAGTTTTCCCCACTGTGCATCAAGGAGGGGTGGTTTGTAAGATTTCTGGACATGTAGAAATATGAGCATCCACATGAGCGCTTAGCAGATGTGGGAGAAATGTACGTACAGCAGGGGGGCTCGGTGAGGAAAGCGCTTTGTTCTTCCTTCCGACTACTCCAGACAGGATGGGTGCAATTATCCCATTTCATTCTCACATCAAATTGTGAAGTAAAAGGAAAGCTGAGAAATATGGCTTGCCCAAGGCTATCCAGTGAGCTTCATGGCAGAGCAGTGAATTAAGTCCAGCTTTTCTGCATCCAAACCCAAGCTGTACTACGCTGGCTCTAGCACAAACAGTACTTGATTTTTATTCACTCCTTCTGTCTCTCCTTCCCCCCCATCCTGAAGAAGTCATGCTTTCCTCTGTATGTTCGAAGAACTCCCTGCTACAGTGGACCCTTGACTTACAGACGGCTTGACTTACAGACTTTTTGAGTTACAGACTTCTCTGGCCGCAAAATTTAGGTTTGACTTGCAGACTGAGATTTGACCTACAGACCAGAAAAAAACCAAAATGGAACAAAACCGGCCTGTTACGGGATTAATCGGTTTTCAATGCACTGTAGGTCAATGGAGACTTGACTTACAGACTTTTTGACTTGAGAACCGCCTTCCAATACGGATTAAGTTCTCAAGTCAAGACCCCACTGTATATGTATATCGCTCCCATGTCTGCTATGCTCTTATGTGAGTACATACATTTTCACATGTCCAAAAATCTTACAAACACACCACCCCTAGAAGCAGAGTTTAGCAAAGTGCAGATGTTATTGGATTGCAATTCCCATCAGCCCTCTGTGTGTGTCTACAGAGCTGGGGGTTGAAATCCAACATTGGGGGGGGGCTGCACTTTGGTCATCATTTGTTTAAAACATCTTATCTTATGTCCTGAGTGGCAAGATTGGAAGTCACAACACTTTGGAAGGTGAGCAAGAAAGCTATGAATTGCTCTCTTCCATTAATGATAATAAACTTAAGTAATATCTGGACTTGTTGCCATATAATTGGTGTCATCCTACACCAGTGATTCACAACCTTGGGTCCCCAGATGTGATTGGAAGACAGCTCCCAGAAATCTCTCTCTCTCTCTCTCGTTCTCTCTCTCTTCCCAGTGAAACAGAATAAATATTTTTGATCTGCCCTGTGAGCCATTTATTACTTTTGGGAGAAGGTCAAGATATACAAATGAATAATGTAGGTGTGTTTCCCATGTTTCTTCGCCCATATCTCTTTAAGTATCTTCCTGCTGAAGGGAGACAGCTGGGCTGGGAGGAGGAGACCCACTGCCTGCTGGGACATTGAGCTGTAGCCATATGGACCTTTTCATTAATCTCCCCACCCCCAAACACCCACATAAAGATGCCCAGAGAAAACAGCATCCCTGTGCCACAGGGATAGATTTTTATTATAGGCAGGATAGTTTCCATGGAACTCTTTGGGGCCGAGTTTTTATAACTGTTGCCTTCTGTGCTACACAGTCGACTGTATTTTCATATATGGAAGGATGATTATTGTTGAGCAAGAAGCTAAGTCAATACCAGAAGCCTTCCCCTGATTTCCATGCCTTGTATGCTCATCAGGTATTCTGAGGAAGAATGATTTCTTGCTTTTGGTGTGGCTCCTGGGTATCTCTTGTCATTCACAGTTCATTGCCTTCCCCTGGTATGAGTGTATGTTCTTCCTCAAAATGAATGAACCTCTGTCTCATTCTAAAAAGAGTTGGGGAGAAAGGAGTAGAACAGAGAAAAGGGTATATTTTTGTTGACATCTTCTTCACCAGATGGTGATGACAGTTAAAACTTCAAGGTGTGATGACATATCCTCACATTTCTGAATGAATCATCCTACAATTGAAGCTAAAGAGATCCTTGGTTTGGAGTTAATTTTTCTCTCTCCACTTTTTTACAGATGTGCTATGTGAGTCATGTGAAAAATTGGAATTATCACCGTCACCTTTCCTTTAGCTTAATCTAGTTCCTGTCACTTCTTTCTCTACTGAAAGGCTAGGATGTTTTATGTATTTATTCATTTTCTATTCAGTATTTGTTTTTATAGGAGGGCCCATAAAGTAACTCACAGTAATTTTTTGTATTAAATTAAATTGATTTCAGAAGAGTAAAGTGAAAATTCAAAACTCTCAAAATGCAGCATGAAGAAAACTAAAGGTTCTACACAGGACACAATGGAACCAAAAAGTGGCTAAAATCCTGTTGAGCAACTATGCACAAGCACCTCTAGGTTGCACCTACAGTAGCTGTGCTAGTGCTGATGTTGAACTGCTAACTAGAGGCAAGCATGAACCACATACCAATTCATTTTTTGGCCAAATATATGGTTTGGTGCTTCCCAGCCCCACCTCCTCTTGTGGAGCTCCTACTCAGAGACAGCACTCCAACTTCCCTACCTTGCCTCCTCTGGGCTCTGCTTCTGAGTGGGCACCTGCCAGAGCTGGCAGGGCTGGGAAACATCAAGCATCTGTTTGGCCGAATCTCTACCTCAAAGTACTTCCAGTGATGTATTGTGCAGTCTGTCATTTGTGCAATCGAATAGCACAATCCCTTGTTGTGCCAGGAGCTAGTATAAATATGCCAGGTGTCATGCCTGGCATATTTATACTAGTGTAATTTTATGTTACACGAGCATGAACAGTATTTTGACCAATGATTTGTCTAGCTAGAACCATCTACAGGAAAAGACAAAAGCCTATCTCACAGCCATAAATACTCCACTCCCAAGCCAACTACACCAGAGCACAGAGTGCTGTCCTCTGAAGATGCCGGCCACAGAGACTGGCGAAACGTCAGGAAGAACAACCTTCAGAACATGGCCAAAGAGCCCAAAAAACCCAGAACAACCACTAGCTAGAACTGCTTGAAAAGTTCTTCAAGATAAAGTGGGTGTGATTAAACTTCCCTCTTCTCTTCAGTATTTGGTACAGCAGTAGAAATGTGTAGTCCCGCTTGCTTTTGCTAGCATAATCAAAAATAAGGAAATATGTTGTTGCAATCCAGGGTTGTCTAGAGAGGCACTTATTTCCTATCCTGAAGGAGGAATTCCTCAGCCACCCCCACCCATGTCCAATAATGACCCCCATCTTCTGTTCTGTTGTTTAAGAAGTTAGATTTTGCAATTCCAACTTCTGCATCTGAGAAACAAATATTCTCCAAATGCAAAATACATTTGAACTACATTGTTTTTTAAAGAGAGAGAGAGAGAGAAGAGAAAGAGAGTTTACATTATTGTATCTCAAGAAGGTGTGCGCTTTCTGGCCTTTAGGCAGAATTGTTATGATAGTGATATAAATAGCGGGAGAAAGTGGCATTGCAAATCAAAGAGAAACAGCAAATACCTAAATACAGGTATATGTAAACAGAACTTATTTAATCAGTATTGTGACATTTTTAGTACTGTGTGTGTTTCTATGTGGATCTTACATTGTCATCCCACACAGTCACATTTCTAATGTCATTATATGAATTCTCATATGGCACTGGTGCAGCTAAGCCCTGCATATATCAGTGTTTGCTTCCATAGTAACTGATATACTTCAGAGAAGGGAAAATAGGGTAGTAAGGAAAGACAAGGAGAAAAGATCAGAATAAAGTGGCTCTTCATGCTGAATGCATGGAGATTTTCCAAAGGCTTTGATTCACATAGAGTGGTTTTACTTTCTTGACTTCTGAATTCACAGGGGGGAAAAAAGAGACAGCTGTGATTTTGTTGTTAACCACTTCCATCAAAGTGGTTAACAGAGCTCAAAGCACCAAATATTTGGAGTGTTGTTTTTGTCCCAGATTTCCTGTGTATGACCTTGAAAATGAACCATCATCTGCTAGGTAAATACACGGTCATCATTCACAGGGGTGTGGTTGTAACCATTGGTGAGAAGGTTGTCTAGTCTGTCTCACCTTGATGTGCGTTATAATTTTTCCACCCTGCATTTCTAATCAGATGTGTAAGAGTGATAAACTCTCACAGCTTGGATTTCATACCATCGTGCAGAGGACGACGATAACAATAATGGTGGGGTTTTTTTTGTGTTTGTTTTTTTGTTACTTGGGTTCCTGATATGCTTACGTCTATAGGTATTGTATAGTGATCTTCTCTTGATCCTTTACTGAATCGTATTCAAAGGTGGGGATATTTACTTTTGTGGATTGCACCACCATAATACTTCCAGACAGCACAGCCACTGGCCGTGCTCTCTTGGGTGTTTCTGGGACATGTAATCAAAACAGGTAATTTTTCATCTCTCTTGCAGTCTTACTAGCCCAGTCAGTCTTGGCTATTCTGACCCAGAGTGGCTCTTCTTGGGCAGAGAGTCGAAGAACACGCCACTTGAAAGACAGAGTTATTATTTTGTTGTTTTATGTTACTGAAAAATAACTTAAGGGGAACTGACCTCTATCTAATCTTTTGAGCCATTTTTTTAAAAAAAGCATACAAAGTATGGGGGAATTGCCTGCTTACGTAGTTCTCATGAATTTCTCCTAGTGAACTCAAAACTGCCTCTCTGAAGTGTCCTGATTCTGCTTTGCCCAGACTTACATCTTGGCCCAGATTTACATCTGGGGAAAACAAAAGCAGATTTAAATGCTGTTCATGTTGTCCTCTTGGTCTTTCTGGTTCTGGATTTGCAATCTTGTTTTCAGCAAACTTGCACCTATGTAACCATACGTTCTAACCAGAGCTTTTACTTTTAAGGAGAATCAAGGCTTTTGAGCTCATGTGCGGTGGAAAAAACTGGAGGGAAAAGAGACACTTTGGAGACTGACTGGATTTGGGGAGCCATTTTGATTAAGATCTGCTGGAGTGATATTGAGGGCCTAGGTAAAGGTAAATGTTCCCCTTGACATTTAGTCCAGTTATGTCCGACTCTAGGGCGCAGTGCTCATCCCCATTTCCAAGCCGTAGAGCCAGCGTTTGTCCGTAGACAGTTTCCGTGGTCACGTGGCCAGCGCGACTAGACACGGAACTCTGTTACCTTCCCACCATGGTGGTACCTATTTATCTACTTGTATTTTTACATCCTTTCGAGCTGCTAGGTTGGCAGGGACTGGGATAAGTGACGGGAGCTCACTCCGTCATGTGGATTTGATCTTACGACTGCTGGTCTTCTGACCTTGCAGCACAGAGGCTTCTGCGGTTTAACCCACAGTGCTACCACGTCCCTATTGAGGGCCTACTTAGTTCTTTAAAAGATTGAAGTGAAATTGTGTTTCTGATTTTAACTGTTGTTTCTGGAATGCAGGCCAACTGTGAGTCAGAGTCTTTATTTCCCATCAATTTGCCCTGCTGGGACACTTCTCTTTCCCAAAGGCCTTGGAAAAGCAAGTAGACACTGCAGGTGCTGGATAGAAGCAAGGTTTGGCTTGCAGAAATCCGTTGGTCTTTTGGATTCCCTGGTTAGAGCTTTAAATGCCTGAACTGGAGGAAGATTGAGAGGTTTCCTACTCTTTATGAAGGACAGGCTGAGGCGAGGAAAATGAAGAGACAAGTTTAAACAACAGGTCTGCTTTATTGATGCATTTTCTTGTTAATAAACATGCATCAATAAATTGGAGTATTTTTGGAGCCCCATGAAAACCAAAGTAAAATGAAGCAGGTAAAGTGAACTGTTCATTTATTGTACTGTAGGGTATTTCTTGACACCAGTTAATTCCAATTTATTCCTCTGTAGATGGACTTTAGTTTCTTCTGAATGCAGTCAATGTACTGCCCCTGAAGGTATGTCGTTTCTCCTTCATCACTGCATCGTGGTTTTCTGAAAATACATTTTTTGCCTCTAACTTTGGACAGGCAAAAACCTGCAGCAAATAACAAAAATCTGTAAATTTCCTGGGACACTTTTTTTTGTCCCTTGTGCAATATTTGTGTGTCTGTGTTTCTGAGGAGGGAGGACCCCTGTACATAGGAAGTGGCTGGAATTTGGGGGCAGTATTTACAGTTGTGCGGGTGACAGTGATGTGAACTACCTACATTGCAAATCAATTTCAGTATGGATTCGGCAACAAAACATTCTAGGGGGATTATAGTGTCTCATTGTGGTAAAAGACGGTTACGAAGACTGGAGATAAAAAGCAGATGCCTGCTTTTGGAAAGCATGGGTTGATAAGTCTATTTGGTTAACAGAATTTTTGGGAGATGTCTTGGAGACATATCACTTACTTCAAAAGACAGATATCCCATCCTCCATGTGAGGGTAATTTATCCTGTTAACTGTTTGTGTGTCTTCACCAGCTAAAGCTCATTAATTTTAGGAATTGTGCAAAAATCTTTGGCAGCAGTCACAACTCTCTCGCCATGCTAAGTGTAAATGGAAAGAACACAAGAACAAGTACGACCACATAGACAGTCAGTGCACAGTTAATCATAAGGTGTTTCTCCTTGTTGTGCAAAATGGCAAGGTATTTTCTACCAGTGTCAGTTAGAGTTCCCACAAATTGTAAGAAAGACTTTTTCCCATCTTGTGCAGTTGCACAAAATTGCAACAGCTGCAATCTTCTTGCATTGAATTTTTTTTCTAAAAAAATTAGAAGCAACGGATGAGTTGTTTGCATCTTTTACTCAGTCAATCCTGGTGAACCTTCTGTGCTTGTTGTATGTGTGTGCTTTGCTCCGCAAAAGGAAAAGATTATATTTTTGTGTAGGGACATGTTGTGCAGTTGTAGAAACCTCAGTGAAACCTTTTCTCATTCTTATGCTGAAAGTGAAAAATTGCATGGGGGAATGTATTGACTGCATAATTCTTCACCCCCACTATGCAGTGTGCCTTTTCTTTTCTATCCACCTGTGCTTGAGACATGCTCAAGTGCTTTGAAAGGCTAACTTTCACATTCAAACTATTCACAGGTTCGTATAGTTTTCAAAAAGATATATCTTTTACCACACTACCAGTGAAAAAAGTTAGAGATATTTCATTAACCTTTATAGCTATTTAACACACTCTTTTGCACAGTCCCACTTTTAATACATTCTTTTATTTAAATTATAGTCCATCATGTAGTTGAAGAAACTAAGATCAAAACAGAATAGACTGAAACCAACCTCTTGGTAAAAATGTGGTAGAAGACAAATAAGATACACTTAAATCTGCTGCCTTGTATAGCCATTTAAACATAGTTTTCGATTGAGTAATACATTTATGAGATAACTGCAAAGTAGTAGTTTGTGACTTTTTAGTGATCAAAAGGCATTACTCAACCCAGAACTTTTTTTCTGTGTATGGATCACGTGAGTACTTTTCTCTATTTTCTAGCGTCTTTTTATCGTTGAAATTGTTTCCATATTGTGCTTGTCACAAATAAGTAACACTTGCACAACCTTGCCTGACTTTTGCATCTGTTCAAAACCACGTGAAAATACATTCTGCATATGAGCTCCACAGAAAGATGTGAGTGTGTCCGAATCATAGAATCTCCTGAGACAAAAATTATTTCTCTTCAAGCAAAACCATAAGGAAAGCTTTTATTCTTGTTTTGAAACAAATTAATGTGTTTAGAGTACTAGTAAATACAATGGATGGTAGTTTTGCAGTTAGAAAGGTGTACAGGTTTTGTGGAAAATGAACTGAGGAAAAGTAAGAGAATTAGAATTAACATTAAAGATTAAGAGCTCTTAATCTTTAATGTTAGTATTATTCTGTTATTCTGTAATGTTAGTATTATTCTTAATCATCAGTATTATTCTGTTCTATAGGTAGCCATGAGTGTGGGGAAGCTTTGTTTCTACATTCTTCTATTCTTAACACTCTCTTTAGTTGTACTAAACCTGTAAATATGTTGAAATAGTTCTTTAGTATGAGAGACACACTGATATGTGGAAGCAGTGGATGAGGAAAATGCCATTGTAGTCCTAAGCAGTTTCAAGGTTTCAGTCTGTTTGGCCCAGTGGAGACATATAGTGAAATTGAATTAATTCCTATTAAAGTAGCCTCACTGAATCAATGGAACATACATGAATATTGACTTTGCAAGTTTCATTCATTCAATGGGTCTTTCTCTGCTTGGGAGTGACTATGACATTTCTCCCATAAAGATAGTACTCTCTTAAGTAGCACTAACAAGGGTTACTGGTAAACCCTTGATTTTCTTTTACTAGTTTCAATTTTTATTTGAAAAGGAGCATTCAGTTAGATTTTAATAATGATTAGTGCCAGTGCAGGCTAAATTAACCTGCCAGTCAAGAAAGGTATTCTCATGAGTGAGGGAAAGTACCCCTTCATCCTCCTGTTCTCTTAACCATTTTTCCTTATGAGGCCACTAGTTATGCCAGCAATTTGATCATTCTAATTTAGACAGGGGAGGGAGAATATTTCTAAAAGTTGGCTCTATTTTCTATGTGGAGGTGTAGCATTACTGCAAACTATCACAAAGTGCTGGACAAGTAAAGCTTCTGTAAGGTACAGTGGTGCCTCGCAAGATGAATTTAATTTGTTCCCCGGTTAATGTTGTCTTGCGAAAAATTCATCTTGTGAAACGTGTTTTCCCGTAGGAATGCACTGAAATCTAATAAATGCGTACCTATGGGCAAAAAAAAAGTCAGAACAAATTCAAATTTGGTTTACAAAGGGTTTATTAAGTGCTCTTTAAAGCCATATATATTGTGCAGATGATTTTAAAAAATTCAATCAAAACACTTTAACTTTTTAAACATCATAGAAAAACATTTAAAAATCAGCAAACATGAGGCAGGAACAAAGAACGGAAAACATTCTTCTTGCGAAGCACGCCGTACGAACATTTGTCTTGCGAGTCATCACCATCACCCCCCCCCCAAATTGCCAAAACCATTTGTCTTGCAAGTTTTTTGACCTGTGAGGCATTTGTCTTGCGAGGCACCACTGTATATCTATTTTGTGAAGTTCCTTTCTGTGTGAAATAAAGTATAGCTTCAGCATTGACCAAAATGGTATTTTCACTTCGTTCCTAAATTAGATAAATAACAGTCACATCATTCCAACTGATGGCAAGACTTGCCAGAGGTTTCTAGGTATGAAATACTCTCAGGTAGATTACCATCTTGCCTTCTGGAGATGCTCTTGGACTATTCAGCTTGTCCAAGGCTGCAGAAGCTTCTCTCGAGGTGTGACTGGGAATCAAACTCTCAAGCACTCTAACTGACTGAGCTATCCATCCCCAGCTAAATTAGGCAAATCCCCTTGCATAATTTGTGAAGTGTGATCAGTATGTTTAAAAAAACCCACTAAAGTGTTTCTATGCCATGTATTTCAGCTCACTGCTGCAAACTGCTTCTCACACATCCAACAGTGCTCTTGGCCACTGATCCTTCAGTGCTAGAATAAGGCACACTATTTTTGTTTGTAGCTCAGCATATTTTCTTCACACTTCGGGGGCTGCTTGAAAGGGATTCCGAGTCAAAACCTAGTTCCTTCTGCACCTTGATGTGGCTGTATTGATTAGCAAAGGGAAGCACTAATGGCTTATATCACTGAGGAATTCACCAGTTACATTGGAGTGAACTAGGCCACAATTTCCAGAATTCTTGGAGGAGTCCAAAAATGAAATCCAGAAATCTCAACGAACACACCCCTAGCAACTTCCATGCTCCGGTTCAAACAGAGCATATTCCTCTTACATATGAAATCACAGGTTTCCTGTTTCTTCCACATAGCTGCAGAAGAAGAATGAGCTAAAAGCTCAATACAGCTTGTTCATGTGACTGAAAGCTACATTTTCTCATTTGTTGGAATTCAGCTAGTAGCTAGTCTGAGAGCTGGTGAGCTTGGAAGGGAAGATGAATACAAAACATATAGAGAATAAAGGTAAAGGTTCCCCTTGACATTCTTAGTCCACTCGTGTCCAACTCTAGGGAGTTGGACACGTTTTCAAGCCATAGAGCCAGAGCTTGTCCGAAGACAGTTTCCGTTGTCACTAGGCCAGCGTGACTAAGGAACACCATTTTACCTTCCCACCGAGATGGTACCTATTTATCTACTCACATTTGCATGCTTTCGAACTGCTAGGTTGGCGAGGAGCTGCGACAAAGTGACAGGCGCTCACTCCGCTGCATTGATTCGATCTTACGACTGCTGGTCTTCTGACCTTGCAGCACAGAAGCTTCTGTGGTTCAGCCTGCAGCGCCACCACGTCCAATAGAGAGCAGCAAAATCTTAAAAATTACATCTACCAGCTTTGTCTCCAATTTGGAAATTCTAAAATAAGGAAGATCATCAAAGTAGAAGGCTGTAATAAGTATCTGTGTGCTCTGCATAGCCAGCCTATTACCTATAATGATGTCACATACCACTCTGTCATTTGGATTTAGCTCCCTAGCCCAACTGGATAATCTCTCTTTGTTTTGCCCACAAACATAAAGGCAAAATTTTGAGCCTTTCAATGAACCCATTGTTGGTTTCTCTGAATGACACAGCACAAATGGACAAATCACAGAAAGGATCAGGACATTGTATCTCACCTTGTTTAGAAGAGACCTTAAAAGGGATTATGCATATCAAAGGTTGCACAATGAATGAGTTGAGTACTCAAGTTCCTTGCTATGAAAGCAGCATTTCTGTCTTTTTGATAGGATGCCAGATGTCAAAGGACTAGATTGAACATTGTGGAAAGGCTTGGGTTCAAAACCTTCCTTGAAAGGAACTTGTTGCATTTTGAAAAGATGTTGCCATGCAACCTGTAAAGTGGATCCCAACAATTTCTCTCCTACCCACACTGTCAGCCAGTCTGTCGCTTCCTCGTAAACGTTACAGCGGTGTGCATGATGTGAGAGGTTAATTTGCTTTCTTATGGTTAAAAACTCTGTTCTGATACGCCATAACAAATGAGGGCCATGCTCCATGTTTAAAACTTTGTACATTGGTACAGATTTTTTGGTATTGATAAACCTGCTTTTTTAAAAAATAGCTAAAGTCACATCAGAACGGAACCATTTGGGATTAGAACAGCAGGAAGGTTTTCAACCGTTGAGTGTGTTTGGTACCAGGACAATTGAATAAGAAGGAATTGTGCTATATTCTCTTTCCCTGCTGACTCTACTGCCCCCCTTCCCCCCTCCACTTGAAAGTATGGGAAGTTAGTCTTATTCATATAAATATCTTCTTAAAATTGTTTGCATTCTCTGTTGTGTTTTTTTTACAGGGCCCTGTTCGTATGACTCCTGATCTGAATGCTTCTCCTGCAGTGGGATATGTTCCCATAAGCCAGAAACCCGAAGCCGTGGTGCACGCTATGAAGGTAAGCAGGTATTAGTGAATAAATTAAGCAAATCCATGCTTTGGTTCCACCCCAAGAAGGTAACGTCCACGAGTTGCAGTATAAGGGGGTGTTTCCATATTATAACAGTTCATATGCCTAACTAAAGGTGACTTTTCTCATGAGATAGCATAGACCTGGAAAACATGTAACCTTCTATATGTTGTTGAACCCCATTTTCGATCACCCTTAGCTAGCCTGGACAATGAGACACAATAGGTTTATTGGGGTCTTAAGGGATGAAGTGCCTCCACCCTGGTTGTAGCAGAAATAGCTGCCTGTTTTTTTGACTAAGGAAAAAAGGTGCCATCAGGTTGGCGGTGTTGCTGCCTGATGTCCCAGATTTTATTTTGTCACATAGAAATCCCTTATCTTGTTTAGTAGTGAGAGGAGGAATTAAAATCACAACACGTTTTTTAATGCTGGATCATCCTAAGAATCAGTTGCAGACCTTTCATCCATATGTTCCTTATCCTCTAGGGCAGTGGGTCCCAACCTTGGGTCCCCAGATGTTCTTGGACTGCAACTCCCAGAAATCCTGGCTAGTGGTGAAGGCTTCTGGGAGTTTTAGTCCAAGAACATCTGGGGGACCCAAGGTTGTGAAGCTCTGCTCTAAGGCAAAGCATTTTGTAGTGCCTTTGTGAAGACAACCATTTAGGCAATAAAACAGAGCACCTGTTACCACCGTGAATTTTGTTTTCTCCCATCTTGCCATGACCAGTAAGTAGAGCAGTCCTCCAAGAGTTTTGTCTGGCCTCATTTTCAGTTTGGCTGTTGGGATGAAACCAACCAAGGGTTGGTGGATTGCGTGGCATTTTTGAACACTAGCACATTTTATTTGGCATGAGGTTTTGTAGACAAAAGCATATGCCAGATAAAATGTGTTTAAGGAGTAACAAGGCTTCTTGTTTCTACAGTGTTTAGGCTGTGATCTGTCCCCAAAAAGGAGCTGCTATATATTGACTTCGTTGTTTTGTTGTATCACTTTTTGGAGTACTATTTTTAAACTATTTTTTTCAAAACGAACCAACCACAGTTGGGTCCTTTTAAGTAGAAAGACAGAGTAAAAATATTTTTTTAAAAAAATGCATTTAAATAAATTGTAAAATAAAGTGTATTGTCTTGACTGTGGGTAGACTCTGCAACCTCCAGAATGTGATTAGTGGCTGGGGAATTTTGTGTGTTGTAATCTCCAAAAGGTATGGTTCTTCCCTGTGGTTTCCCTGTAGCAGCTGATGTGTGATGCTGCCCCAGGGAGGTCCAGAAAAGAGGAGAGCCCCCCTCAAGCTTCACTAAAGAACCTGGCATAAAATGCAATAAAAGTATGCGAACCAAATTCTCTAGCTTATGCTCACGTACGCCTAGTCTGACATGTCACATTGATGCATCTGTATCACCCCTGCGGGACTGTAGTTTTCATTATCCAAAATCTCCGGGCTGTGAAAACTCTTCTAAATGTATCCGACCCTAGGGCACTTAGATAATCTTTCAGGTTATGATTGTGTGCATAGATACTAAGAATAAGAAAGAATGAGAGAGGAAGGGAGAGAAGAAGGCAGGGGGCGAGAGGGAGGAAGAGAGGGCTTACTCAGCTGCCAGAATCTGCTTGTATTTCTAGGTTCAGAATTCTATTTTTAATAAGGGAACGACCAACATGGCATTTCATTAAGATGCATTCATGGAGAAAACTGCTCAGCATCTGCTCATCAGGCAGCTATTAAAGCTGGGGAAGGGGGGGGGGCTAGGATCTGAATCCAGCCGTCCTGGAGTCCCAACTCAGACCCTTTGAATTTCCCAGACGGCCATGTCTCTTTCCACCTAACATTTTGTGACTTCCAACTTTTGCAATTCCCTCCCTCCACCCATATTCCAAAAAGTTCACGTACTTGTCTAAGACTTGGTTACCACCAGTAAGTGCTTTAAGATGCAATGTATAGGTATTTGCCTTTGCTCTACACTCTATTAGCAGGCAACCTCTGGAACGTTCCTGAAATTGAGTTTGGTCCCCAGGCTGAAAAAGTTTTCCTGTTTTTGCTTTGAAGTATGGCTGGGCAACCACTAGAGATTGAGGAGCGACATATGCCCGTTTCTGGGCCCTAGAAAGTTTTATCTGCTCCTGTGATCCTCATTACCTTTTGGGGGAGGAGTACATAATTGGGTAGTATTCAGAAAGCCCTCTTCTGCCCTCTAGTGGCCACAGTTGTAAAGAACCTTTTCAGATTTTGGGGTGAGCAGCAGGACATCTGGGGACCCTTCAAAACACAGCAGAAGCTGCCCTTATGGAAAAGAATCAGTTTTCTTTTTGTGGAGTATGAGGATGCCGGAGTGCCATGTTTGGGCTCCTGAGGAAAGCACATGTTGCCCACCCCTGCTTTAAATGCTCAGAACTCTTGTCAGGAAGGGGAGGGAATAAGGTTGCATCCATAGTTTTACATCTTTCCCCCAAAGGCTGTGGCAAGCCAGCTATTTTTTCTGGCTTTGTTCCATTTCCTTTTTGTAGCCTATTGTGCAAGAATCAGGCAGCTAAAGCATTTTCTGTTGATTCGTTTACAAGCATTGGAAAGCTTTGCCTGTAAAGGAGGAAGTCTAAAGGGAAAAAAAATGGCAAGGGTCAGATCACGTTGCTACTAGAGATGGGTGCAAATCAGAAAAATTGTGATTCATTTTAATATTTGTTATTTTCAAAGCTGATAAATCACAAATTAGAAATTTATGATTTTTTCCTGATGAATAAACTAAATAATTCACAAATTCATTTTTTACTTTAAAACTCTATAAAACAACGCCCAGGTCACCTAGAGACACCATGATTACAGGGAGGCTTCCCTGGACTCTTCTCTACAAGCCCTGCACGTTCAGTGAAGTTTGGGTTTTGGGTGTCCGAGCTATACAGCCACAAAGTGCATCTCCCCCCAAGGAAAGTGCCATTTAGCAGCTGCCACAAAGTGCATCTCCCCCCCAAGGAAAGTGCCATTTAGCAGCTGGCTAAATCTTCACCAAACTTGGAGGGATTGTAGAGGAGAGTCAGAGGAAGCTTCATTGCAATTTTGGTGTCTCTAGGTTCCTTGGGGGGGGGGTGGCATTTTATAGCCAAACAAAGCGATGAATCAAAATTTCATTGATCCACGATTCTTTGGTGACATTGATTCATACAACTATGGATTAACAAATGAGCAACTTTTGAATGAATTTGGTGATTCATTTTTTAATTCACGCTCATCTCTAGCTGCTACTGTTTTTCCTTTTCATTGTCCTCTTTTACCTGAAATGTGTCTGAAATTGCATCTTTCATAGCTCCATGATTGGCAGGTGTTCAACAGGTGTAGTTTCCCAAATCAGTGCACCTTGTGTACATTCAGTGATAGAGATATATTAAAATACACACGGAGATCCATGTTTATGGGAGAATTTAATGTTTGCCATGAGAGAGAGAGAGAGAGAGAGAGAAAGAGAGAGGATCTCTCGTCCGCGGTTTACAGACTACTAATTAAGCCAACCCCAAATGTTGTGTGGATTTATGCTGTGGAGGCAACCAGCCTTTGGCTTAGAGCCTGCTGTTTCTGAGCTATGCACTGAGACATAATTGCCCAGGCTGTTGAGCATTGCAGGCATACAGAGGCCTAGATGAGATGCTTCTACATCTGACATCCAGCGGGATCAATAATTAATTCTTGCCTTTTCACCAGAGATCTGGTTTTATTTGCTGGCTATTAAGTCCCTCTTCTGGCCCTGTCTATTCCTGTTCCCATACCCACTCCTTTTAAAAAGAGAAAAACTGATAGATGCAACTAATTTAATCAAAGCCATAATAGTAAGGCCATCATTCAAACTGGCCTTTGGTCCAGAATAAGTCGGTTAAGTTAGCAGCTAATGCAGTTTTCAAACTAGGTTAAAGGTCCTAAGAGAACGACCTATTTTTGTAACCAAGACTTTAAATATGCTGCAGGAAAAAGAGACACCACTCCGGTTCTAAGCGGTCAGTCTGCAGTGCTTGAGAGAACAGTGAAATGTAAGCCTGGGAAACCCCTCACCCCCGGCTGAGCAGCTGCACTATTGGTGTCCAGAACAGAGGGTGGATGAATTAAAATAATCAAAATCCATTGCACTATTAATCCAGGTTTTGCCATATTGGATTTTGCAATCTGAATTTTAATTTTTTGTGTATGGGGGTGGGAGGGATGTGTGCACTAGAAATGGTTGAGAATTTATGCAGGAAACACAAATCCTGACCATTTTTGATTGAAAACACTGCTGGACTCTGGCTTCTGAAGTTTTGCAAGACCTTGCTTTTTAAGGTTTGTCACAAAGGGCGAATATGGATGTTTTCCTCTTTCTTAAAATTGGTCAATACTCAATTGTTTGCAGATGGACTTATTTTCCATAGACAACATAGCAACTAGGTTCCTCTCCCGAGGTGAGGTTTTGCAATGCAGATATGGCGTTTTCCTTTTGTAGAACAAAAACCTTGCCATGTCAGATCAAGACTCTTTTCTGCAAGTGGTCAGTCAGTCACATGACAAGCCCACCAAGCAGGACATGTTGGAGAGGACTGTGCGATTGTAAGACTTTAGTGCTGTGTTTCCCAACCTTGCGTCCAGATGTTCTTGGACTGCAGCTCCCAGAAATCCTGGCAAAGCACAGCTAGTGGTGAAGACTTCTGGGAGTTTTAGTCCAAGAACATCTGGAGGCCCAAGGTTGGGAACCACTGCTTTAGTGTTTTGAACTGAGTCTTAAGAAGTCCGGGATGGTATGAGGTCTCCTGCCTTGGGCAGGGGGTTGGACTAGAAGACCTCCAAGGTCCCTTCCCACCCTATGGCGAATCTATGGTTCTATGAAGTTGAGATTCTTATCTCTGCTGTGCCATTACCTGAGCTAGTAACTCTCTCCTAGCCTGGCCTTCCTCACAGGGTTGTTGTGAGCATAATAATGGTGTAAAGAAGAGCCTTGTACAGTGGTGCCCCGTATAGCGAGGTTAATCCGTTCCGGATTAACCTTCGCTATATGAAAACATCGCTGTGCGGGCAAGGAAAGCCTATTGGAACGCATTAAACTTAGTTTAATGCCTTCCAATAAGCGTCCAAACTTACCCCTCCAGCGATGTTTTCGCGTCCGGCAGCCATTTTGGAGCCGCTGATCAGCTGATCGGCGGCTCCAAAATGGCCGCCGGACGCCCCAATCGTCGCAAAGCGAGTGCGGCGATTGGGGCAGATCCGTATAGCGATCCCCAAAAAGGGATCGCTATACGGATTCTTCGTTAAACGGTGCGCTCGTTAAGCGAGGCACCACTGTACACCACATAAAGATGACTAGAGGAAAGGTAGGCTTGTACATGTAAGCAATGTAACAAAAAAGCAAATGCAAACCAACAGTTTTTGATATCTGGTAATCAGAAGTACCACCATTCAATTAGTGTGTTTAAGATCATAGTAGCATAACACGCCTCTTTTCCTCCCCATTTGAGGTAAGCCAGGCCAAGAGATGGTGACAGATCCAAGGCCATATAGTGAATTTCAAGCCTGAGTGGGTACCTGTTCTCTGGTCTCCCAAGCCCTAGTCTGAACACACTAAGCACCACACCATCTAGCACACCTGTGGGCAGCAGGTTAGTTTAGATGCCCATGGCAAGGTTGGGTGTCAAATACCACTCCAGCAGTGGAGGTTAGCCAGAGAGTTCATGAGAACAGCAGGATCACTCCTGTTCTAGAGCATCTGCCACCTTCCTCTTTCCAGGAGTAATGCTGTCCCTGGGCTCTATCGCTGAGTTGCCATCTATCCATAATTTGTCACGCACCACTCTGATGGCTGGCAGTGGTGGGCAGCTGTTGCCCTCCAGATTTTAGTGGAATGGAGCTCCTCATCAGCCCTGTCTACCATAGCCAGTGATAAAGAACGCTGGGTATTGCAGTTTTAACAATGTTTGGAGTGCAGCCATTAGCCACTCTTCCTTTACACGATGGGAGAGGTTTATCTCTTTTATATACCCTAACATGGAGGGGGGGAGGGAGGGGAAAAAGTTATACCACTACTTCATCCCACTTACATACCATTGCAGTGTCCATTGTCTTGCTCTTTTGTGTTAGGAAGTGACTAATTTCATCATTATATGGCCAGGACCATATTATATGGCCATGGAGATGGGCTTGTAATGATTAAGTTAATCAAATGTTTTCCAGGAAATCTCGTAATGTGAACTGCTTCTTTAAGTGGAATTGTTCCAAGTTTAATTTAAGTTAAATGATGTATGTGGATAAAAGGTTTAAGTAATGTTCTGTTATGTTTGATTGCTATGTTGTACCTCTTGACTCTCATCCTCTTTCCTGTGGTGTGTGTACATTGAGAGATTGTTGTTCACCTACTCAGTGTGAGAGCAAAATGATCTTGGCATTTGATGTCTGTAGGGTATCACCGTGCATTGTCTCTTTATAATTTCATGTCCGTTGTGTTTGTCTGTAGGTCCTTGAAGTCCATGAGAATTTGGACAGGCAAATAAAAGAAAACTATGAAGAAGACCTGAGTGAAAAGGAGAAAGCGATTGTTCGTGAAATGTGCAATGTAATGAACCCATTTTCCACCGTCTTTCATATTTCCAGTTGTTTGCTTCCAGTTGTGGTGTAAATGCTGCTCACTATCTTGTAGGAGCTGTTCTCAGTGTGCAGGCTTATTTGCCTGTTGTCCTTGCAGCCTGCAGAGAAAATGGGTTTACTTGGCGACTGAGTGCGCAGTCATATTCATGTCTACTAGGAAGCCCTGCTGAGTTCCGGGGGCTCCTACGTTAGTATGTATAGCCGTGGTGAGCAAAACAGGGACATCCCCCCCCACACTGATTTTAGTCTCACAGCTATTATTCCAGCCTCTGGAGTCCACAGGAAGGGATGGTTAAACTCTGATGGGTGATCTCTGCCCTAAAACGTTTTTCAACAAAAGAAAGTGTATGGCGAATAAGTACATTCTTTTTGATAAAAATAATGCTTCCAGAAGCCTTGTGTAAAATAAGCAGGGAGGGGAAGGAGGGAGAGAAGGGGGTTACTAGCAGAAAGGAAAAATAGATAGCAAGTCAGAGGAAATGGGGGCAGAAAAAGAACACGCTGGAAAATAAGGGTGATGGGAGAATAATAACAGAAAGAGGGAGGAAGTGGTGGAATGAAAGAGAGAGAGAAAAGGTGAGGGAGGGAGAAAAGAGCAGACCTGCTCCCTTTTGGCTGTAGCTACCACTGACATGCAGCTTTCATTCAGTTACCCAAGAATATGTCTCTTGGCAGAAAAAAAAAAGGTCCTCCGCCATGGGGTATGAACTTCTTAAGAGTCGAGAGCCACCTGCTCCATGTGCCACTCCTTTCTGGTGAAGAAATTAACTTGTAGTGGTAGCCTAAGGTCAGTGTTATTCTTTTTGGCAAGAGCATGTCTCTTGCTTTGCCTGTCAGCTGGCCTGCCAACCCCCAGAATGGAGTCATCAGCGGCCATTGTTCTGTGTGCCTGGTTCTTCTCCGATTGCTGGCTGTTGTCATCAGGACTGGAGAAAGCACACTTGAGTAATCATATCCTGTCACTCTGCGTAAAACTAGACCATTACTGGGGAAAGCAGGAAAGAGATACCAGGGGTAGTGGCCATTTCCTGTCTCTTGTATCAAAGACAGAAGGGTAGGGAGAGAATGAATAAATAGAGGGTGGGAGTATATGTCTCCTAATTTACTGCAAAAAAAAGGAAGGCAAATATCACTGCCTCCTTCCACTGAAAGGATTCAGCAGGTAAACCTCTGTGTATGTGTCTGAAATCCCACGGCCTGAAAAGAACAAGGGTTTGTATTTTCTAAAATTGTAGAGATTTACAAGGGGGAAACTGTGGCAGTCTGTTAAAGCAAAGACAGTTAAGCAAAGTATGCTGCTTATATAGCACCCCATAGCACTTAAAGGTCTCTTTGGGCAGTTTGCAGTTTAATTATGCAGTCTACAAATTGCCCCCCCCCCACTCCAGCAAGCTGGATACACTTGATTTACCAATCTCAGAAGGATGGAAGGTTGAATCAACCTATCTGAGCCCATCGGGATTGAATTCAGGTCACGAGCAGAGTCTTCACTGCAGTATTGCAGCTTAGCCACTGTGCCCCAGGGCTCTGCTAAACAGACTCTGAAAGACTTGACACATTTTATTTGGCATTAGCTTTGGTGGACAAGAGTCACTTCAGGTGTATTGGAAAAAGTCAGCTAAGATTCTAGGCTGGGATCCAGAGAGATCTTTGGTGCTTGAAAGGTATGCACGTGACAAACTGCTTTATTCAGAGGTGGTGCAGGGCTTTTTGTTTGTTTATGGGCAGAGGAGTCAAAAACGCAAGGTATTCTATGCATCAAAAACTCCACCAGAAGTACAAAGCTGGAAAACAATTCTGTGCATATGTTGTTTGGTGCCTCACTGTGTTTATAAAGGTTAATTTTTAACGCCTCCTGGACTTCCCCAACTAATACGGTGACTTGGAGGAGTCTAGACCCATAGACCTGTTGTTGTTGCTGATGATGATGTTGCTTGTTGCTGTTACAAGACCTTGTTCAATACGATTTGGTCCTAGACAAGTTTGCTGGCTGAGTTACCCAGTGAATTAGGTACTTGGCTGTAGAATCAGAGAATGAGAATTTGATTCCCCACTGAAATAATTCCCCACTGTGCCTCTTGTGGGGGAAAGCCAGCTTGTGTAGCCGTGGGGAAGCTGTACAGTCCCAGGATGTCCCCAATTCTAAATATTGCACACTTAGAAAACCCTGCAAAGGGTTGTGTAAGTCAAAATCTCCTTGACAGCTCATTTGTTGTTGTTGTTATTATTATTATTATTATCATTATTATTTTAAATGTTCATAGTGCTGCAGATCTGCTTTCTAGGAAGTACATCCTGCTGTGTCCACAGCAGCTGAGGATTGGATTTAACTTTACTGTAGAAGTTGTCTGTTTTGTGTCCATCCTCTACCACTAATTGCAAGTCTGTTCCCTTGACAGAGATCATTGCTACAGTTTTCAGAGAATTCAAAGACCATAATCAAACAGTCCTTGTGGTCAACCATGTATGGTTGGAAGCCCACACTGTCTTCATGGAGTCAGTGAAATTTAGAAGCTTTTGTCGGAAAACCACTAATACTTCCATTTAAATGCTGTGGGCTTGTGGGATGCCATATGGCATGTAGCCAGAAGCAGAAGCATGCCGAACAGAGGCACTGTTTCTTTAAACCTGCTGTGTCAGAGTGGTGAAGACACGGCGTTTTTCCTCATACAAAGAGCAAAACTTTTTTAAAAAATTAATGTTCAAAGGGCTTTCCTTAACAACTGCTTTCAGACTTTCCCATTAAACCCAGGTGGTTTTCATAAGCCTTGTGGCCCTTTTGTGTGTTGGAAAGTGCTATATTTAATCCCCTTTGCAATGTGAGGCATTGTGGAAGGGTCTCAGTTGTACAACAATGGCACCTGTCCATCTTTTGAAACAGGTCGCTTTCAGGTGGAATGAAAGGCTCACACTGCAAAGGCTCCCCTTTGCCTGTTTTATTTTTTTTTTTTTTACATTTTTTAAAAAGTTGCTTACACATCCTGGAAAGAGCTGAGGTTTTACAGCGTGCCTCAGAAATGCTGCCGACACTTCCTTGTTTATTGTGCTTTGAAAGGGACATTCTGCCTTTAAAGCAGCATCACTGGGAGCCCATTAATGCTTAGAAGAGTGATAGATATGAGCTCTAGACTGGTGAAGTCCCTGGCAATGCAAACTGCCTTTTGCTCAGTCCTTTGTCCTATTTGTGTGTCATTTCCCTCCCACCCAGCCTTTTAAAAACCCAAAATGTGTCCTAGAATTTGCTTGCAAACATATTTATATACAGTGGTGCCTCGCTTGACGATGCTAATTCGTTCCAGCGAAATCGCTGTAGACCGAAAACATCATCAAACGAAACGAAAAAAACCCATTGAAACTCATTGAAAACCCATTCAGTGCATTCCAATGGGCTGAAAAACTCACTGTCCAGCGAAGATCCTCCACACAACGACCATTTTCAGTGCCTGTAAAGCGAGGAATCCGTCCTAGAAAACAGCGGGGGGCCATTTTGAAAGCCGGTGGCCGTTTTGAAACCTGACGATCAGCTGTTTGCTGATGGTCGTAAAGCGAAAAATCGGTTCCCGAAGCAGGGAACCGATCATCACTAAGTGAAATTCCCCCATTTAAACCATCGATCGCAAAAATGTCAGCGTAAAGCAGATTCATTGTAGAGCGGGGTAATCGTCCAGCGGGGCACAACTGTATATATTTAAAAAGAAGACATTCTCAACTTGGATGTTTGTAGTCTGAAAGACACCACACAAAAACAAAAAGAATTGAAAGAGAAGAATTAAGAAGCAACCTCAGGTACCAGAACCAGTGTGGATAAAGTCCCAGACTAGGACTCAGGAGACCTGGGTTCAAATCCCTGTTTGGTGCCTAACTAGTGGCAGTGGCAATGGTATACCACTCCCTGAACATCTCACACATCTCAAGAACCCTGTAAAGGTTTACTATCATTCATTCATTCATTCATTCACACACACACACCACCTCATTAGTGCAAGCACTTCTCTGGGCAAATTAAAACTGAAAGCCTCAGAAGACCCCACATAACAACATAAAGGTAAGGGTTCCTCTTGACAATTTTGTCCATTCATGTCCGACTCTAGGCAGTGGTGGTCATCTCTGATTCCAACCCATAGAGCTATCATTTGTCTGCAGACAATCCTCCGTGGTCACGTGACTAGACACGGAACACCATTTACCTTCCCACTGAGGTGGTACTTATTTATCTACTCGCATTTTTGCATGCTTTCGAACCACTAGGTTGGCAGCAGCTGGGACAAGCGATGGGGTCTCACTCTGTCATATGGATTCAATCTTATGACTGCTGGTCTTCTGACCTTGCAGCACAGAGGCTTCAGTGGTTTAACCTGTAGCGCCACCAGGGTGTCCCTCCTTCAAAACCCAGAAATCACAAACCAAAGTTTGCTCCTGACAGCACACACACATACAGTATAATAAAACCCACAGAGATCCTTGGTTACAAAGAACGCTTACCTTTGGTAGCTGGTGAGGTGAGTTAAGGTCAGGAAGCAAGTAGTGTAGCTTTTCTGGATCAGGGACGGGGCCTGTGAAAACCTGCAGCCAGCCTTAGGGCCTTACCGCATTTCTACTTTGCCTTAACTCTCATTCACATGAATAGGCTGTTTTTGTCCCTCAGAGTCGCATTTTATTGCACATGTTGGACAGAATAGAGGAGGTTGATTTTTGGTGTCAAAAAACTTGTAAACCACATCCCTGAGTTTTAGTCAGTTGCCATGGACAGAGTTTGTTGTAGGAAGAGTTGCAGACAAAACCCAGTGGGAACAGAGATTGGAACATTGGTACGAAATCAAAGTGTGTTGCTTATATCACGTCCCATAGCACTTAAAGCACTCTCTGGCCAGTTTACAATTTAATTATGAAGGCTACACATTGCCCCCTCCCAGCAAGCTGGGTACTCAGTTTACTGACATTGGAAGGATGGAAGGCTGAGTGAACCTTGAGCTGGCTACTTGGGATTCAACCTGGGTCCTGAGCAGAGTTTAGGCTGCAGTACTGCATTTTAACCATGGTGCCACAAGGCTCCATAGAATCATAGAAAGGTGAAATTGGAAGGGGCCTACAAGGCCATCAAGTCCAACCCCCTGCTCAATGCAGGAATACAATCAAAGTATATCTGCCAGGTGATTATCTAAGTTTTTCTTTCATTCCCTCCAGTGTTGGAGCACTCACCAACTCCCGAGGTCACTTGGTTCCACTGTCGTACTGCTCTAACAGTTAGGAAGTTTTTCCTGATATTCAACCGAAATCTGCCTTCCTTCAACTTGACCCCATTGTCGCGTGTTCTGCACTCTGGGATGATTGAGAACAGATCCTGCCCCTCCTCTGCATGTGCTGTGAACAGCCCAAGTGCTGACGGACTGGCATCTATGTCATTTAGCACTGTTATATGGATGTTACCCAACCTTATTTTTTGAAATTTGTTCCTCGACCGAACAGCTGTTTCTTTTCTGTTTTTGCACGAGGAAGGTCAGGTGAAGAAAGAGACCCAGTTCTCACATTCTCCTAGTTCACGTTTTGCTGAGAAGCAAAAGTCAGCACGTTGTGCTTGTCATTCCATGATCCCCATTTGAGCGGAGGTAGGTAGGTGCTGGAGCCCTCAAATAATAATTGTGTGCTGTTGAGTCAATTCTGACCACTTTCAGAGTGTGCAGCTTGCCCAAGGCCACGCAGGCTGGTTCTGTTCATAGGAAGCACAGTGGGGAACCAAACTCCCAACCTTCCCAGCATTGTTGTCTGCTGGCCTTCTCATAAGAAACCTGCCTTCTCATGATGTGGCCAAAACTCTGCCCTCTTTGAAGTCACTGTTAAGTTGGTTCCTGCATTGTGGCACATAACCTGAGGAAAGGAAGAGGGAACACAGGAGTCCTGAAAGTTTGCCAGCAGCTGACCTAGTACTGAACTCGACTGCTGATCCTTGTTTACTGGTTTGATTCCATTACCTAAGGCTTGTCTGCAGTTCTAATTTTGGAGGTTTAATAAGATCAGCTTTTGAAATTGGTTGACTTTTGCCTTGGGAACCGATGGCACCTACTGGAACCAGAAGGTGTTGCACAAACTAGACTGTGGCAGAATTTCCCAGACACTGTCAGTTTTAGTTTGGATGTGGGACTTGGTTCCAGCTTAGGGCTTATTCACATGGAACAGTTGAATTTTTCTTTTTCCTCCTTTTAAAATATCAATATACTTGTATGTGTAATCCTGTGGTGTATATATACATGGCTGTCATGTCAATTGGTACATCTCTTGCTACTTGTACTGGTTCTGTAGGCGACACAAACTTTCCCATGTAAATTGATTTCATTTTCTGACCTGTTTTTGGGTCATCGCTGCCCTAAAATTTTCTTTTTTAAAAAAAAAAAATCACAAGTAGGCCTTGCTAAAGTGGCCATTTTCCTGTCACTCCCAGCTGTTGCGCCCCCTGGTGGAGATATATCACTAGATAAATGTAGGACAGCATGAAAAAGGGCTTGAACTGTTGTCAAAAAGGAAGGGGAAATTAACAATAAGCCACACAAAAGCAGGGTTGATGGGATACAATAGGGAAGTCATCAACATCAGTAAACTGGTGTGTGTGTGTGTGTGTGTGTGTGTGTAGGGGGAAATGAAAAGAAAAAGTAAGCAACTTTTTCCTTACTCTCTAAGTATTTTTTAAAAATAAAATTTAAAAAAACATGGTGGCTATGCAGTGGCCATGGTGCCAAAAAACCCAGCCCATTTGCAGAGTAAATAAATCAACACCAACATTCACAAACACCAAAATGATAATGATTGAAGTGATACATTGAATTGTTTTAACGAGACCATGCTGGCGAAGTGGGGGGAAAAAACCCTGATTGGCTGGCCACATGAATTGATGTTCTCCATGTGTCAATGTGAACGGAAATATATAAAACGATTTAAATAACGGGATAATTGATATAATCGGGATTCTTTTGGCTTGTATGATTACACTGATACAGACAAAAAAAAGCCCAACCTCTCTCTCTCTCTCTCTCTCCTTTGATTTTTAGGTTGTCTGGCGGAAGCTAGGTGATGCCGCTAGTTCCAAACCATCGATCCGGCAACATCTGTCAGGAAACCAGTTCAAGGGCCCATTATAAGAAACTTCCCGCTGCCCCAGGATTGGGGGTGAAGACAGTGAGAGGAACAGAGACTTGTCTGCTTCGAGCTTGCCAGGGTTATCTGTTTCCCCCACCCCCTTCCCCATCACTGTTTATAGTGTAAATAAGGCAGCTGAAGGCCTCGCTGAAAGGCTGTGCCGATCCAGAACAACATCTTATGGGTTACTAACTATCTTCCAATGACCAACCTGTCATTTGTATTGTGGTGAAAAACCTGCTTTGTTGTCTGGTCATATGTAGAAATACCTGAAGAAGAAAAAACCCACCACCCCAAAATGTATTTCTAGGAGGAGGAAGAAGCAAAGAATTCAAACTCACGGAGCACGGAGAAGCAGCATCGTGTTCAGAAAAGATAAAAAAGGGGGCTGTTGTTTTCACGCCCGTCAAGATGATCATATTTACTGCTTAGCTGGTGTTATAGAAACACTTTTCTAAGAACTGCATCCCAGCAAGCGGACGCCCGCCCTTTAGCTGTATATTCTGAGCCGATCCACCTCAGCGCATGGCTGGGGAGGGGTTGTGATGGGTCACAAGTTTTGTTTCTCTTCCGCGCAGGTCTGGCTGATATATGCATGAATCCCGGAGGTGTGGTGGCTGCTTAGAGCAATATACGGCAACTCCCCCCAGTTATTGTGTGCACCCCTGGTGTGAAAGAGGCCTTGCCTCCCAGGTGCATAACCAAACCGTTTCCAGGATAATGTGAAGCCACGGAAAAAATAGACATGGAGTGTCACTGAGCAAGGCTTGGACTCCTCTGTGTTGCAGGCAGGGGGGGCCTCTCATGCCTGGGCTAGCCAGTGGCATTTGGGGCGTTTTGGTTTGAAAAACTGACTTTCCCAACCTCTGACTTTGACATAAAAGGGATGGTGGAGGATGTGATCCAAATACAAAGGAAGATTGGTCTCAGGGAGAAGTCAAGGGTCATCGTCATGGACACTCAGGCCCTAGTCAAGGCCCCTCTGTTCATTCCTTGACCGTCTCAGCCACACTACACTTCTTCCGGGCTGTTGCTACCTGAACAAAGAAGGCAATGAGAAGGAACAGGAACCTCCTCATGCCATGTTCTCCCCCCCCCCCGTCTCTACCTTTGGCCTTTTTCTGGGGTGCGGTGGAGGCAGAGCCTGGTGGAAGAGGCTGAGTCCATGGGCAGCGGCCAGGATAACCAGGGAGCGAAGTCACGGTAGAAGGAGGCACTCCGATGACAGCTTCCTTCTTCAAACTTGGAACCCTCGTTGACCAGATGTCAGTCCTTCTAAATAGTTGTATACAAAAAAAGTTTCTCAGTAGGAGGAATTTCTTTCCATGTAGCTTCATACCCAGAGGGCGAGGGGTTTTGTTTTGTTTTTGGACTACAACTCCCAGAATCCCCAGCCAGACACTCCCCAGCTCTGGGTTGCACAGTGGCTAAGGGTACCGGAGCTCTTCTTTCCTTTTTTTATCACACTACAATAGGAATGCTTGTTGCTTTGTGGCTGTTTGCATCTCCAGACATCATCAATTCGGTGGTTTGGAACATGCCCTGTGTGGGAAGTGGAGCTTCAGTTTCCCTTTCCACCTGCCCCTTTTTGAACACTATACTATCTGTCATTTCATCCCTTGCTTATCTATCTAGTCATAATCTTGACATTGTAAAGAGTGATTGGTGTAAGTATGTTCCCCCCCTTCACATTGTCACTGTATAAGACCCTGAATGGGTGAGTTAAAAATATAAAGTAGAGGTACGGCTGTTCCAGCTAAACAGAAGAAACGACTGTTTGTGGAAATGTTCAACCAAACTGGGTCTTTCTCTCCTTTGAACAGGGGATGGGCTGATTTTTCCATCACTAGCAAAGCTGCTCATTTGTAACCTGCCAGATCGCCTCATCCCATCAGGTCTTTGCAGATTTCTTTCAGGTGTATAGCATAGCATGTAACCAACAATCAAATCCCACCTGTGTAACATCAGCCATACAAAGGAAGTTTACACAATGGATGCTCCCTTTTCCAAAATTTACTTTAAAAAATTTAGCTTGAAGGCCCTAAATCTTCAAGCTGTTTCTTCCATCCTGTCTCACAGAATCTTGGCTACGGTGCTGATACCCACCATAGGTGGTTTGGTTACTTGGACCTGTTCCTTTTGGATGCCCTTATTTGGGGGGGGGGGGGGTTAGGTTAAGATCTGATTAAGATTCATATAGATTTCTTCAAGTAGTACAGAACTGAAATGGTCAGCGAGAGGCTTCTCAGCGTAACTCCTTTTATAGACCATTCTTCATTTATATTTCCTTCTTAAATCTACTCTTGTTTTCTCTTGATTTTTGCAGGGATGGGTCACAGGCCACCTATTTCTTCTCCATTATTGCAATCCCTAGAGGAAAATCCTTGGGGGAAAATACAGTAGGACCCCCCGTATCTGTGGGACCAGTATCTGATGATTCTGCTTACCCATGGTCTGAACATATTTAAAATAGTAAAATAAAAATCCTAGAAATTTATATATTTCTAAAAGTGACCAGAACTGTCCCCTACAGGGAGCCAGAGATCATGTTATGTATAATGTTTATTAAAGAAATATATTTCTATAGTGTCATTATCAAAACTGGCCACTAGAGGGAGATGTAGACCATGCTATGTACAGTGGTGCCTCGCTAGACAGTTACCCTGCATGACATTTTTTTTTCGCTAGACATTGGCTTTTTGCGATTGCTATACCAATTCGCAAAACAGTGATTCCTATGGGGGAATTTCGCTGGACAATGTTTGGTCCCTGCTTCGCAAACCGATTTTTGCTAGATGATGATTTTGACAGCTCCTTCCGCGCTCGCAAAGCAGGTGTTTTCAGGACCTAAGCTTCGCAAGACAGTGATTTAAACAGCTGATCGGCCCATCTTCGCTAGACAACGACGATTCTTCCCCATTGGAACGCATTAAACAGGTTTCAATGCATTCCAATGGAGAAATGCTTTTCGCTAGACAATGATTTCGCTCAACAGCGATTTCAGTGGAACGGGTTATCATTGTCTAGCGAGGCACCACTGTATAGTGTTTACTATTGAAATAGTGTTTGTTATAATTTGCATTTTTCAACATCCGCAGGAGGTATGAAACCAATCCCCCATGGATACAGGGGTCCTACTCTACTGAAGTCCCTGTTTCTTTTGCTGCAAGTCACCAGGAGTGGCCTGCAGTGGGACCTTGGGATATGAATGTGGCACCCAAGCCCATCGAGATCTTGCGTCCCTACATAGACCAGTATTGGGCCTATTCAGATGTTGTTTATGATGCACTGTTGCTCCCAGATGAAGGCGCTCAACAAAATTTCAAAGTCACTGTTTGGCCTAAAACTTCCAAAATCCCAAACACTGTCATTACCATGGGAGATTCTGGTATACTTAACTTCTTGTAAGTACTTTTGTTTTCCTGTAGGCCAAAAATGTAATTTTGTGCAGGGCTTACAAGTGTTTATAATCCTTAGCTTTCCAGCTGTCCTCCCCTAATTCCTGATCATGCTTTCCCAACAGGCCTGTAATCTATTCAGAGTAAATACTGTACAGTCCATCCTGCAAATACGGTATAGATGGCTAGGTCCCATCTTTCCTCACTGTTGTCCAGCCTGGCTGGGGCTGATGGGAACTGGAATCTAACAACATCAAAATGACTACAGGTTGTCCATCCTTGTTTTTTTTTTTTTTAAATCAGTCCAAAGCGACTCAAGTTACTTCATTTGGAGTTCAGCCTTCCTGGATATGGCCATGGTATTTTAATTCTAGTAAGCCAAAGCCTGTTCAAATGAAGGGAGGAGTGAAGTGGTTGGTGAATAAAGTTGCTGCTGGCTGAGAGGGTATTTTGCCCCATTATTTTTTAGATGTATACCTAACTTCTTATAAGTACTGATTTACACTTGAAATGTAAACTGTGAACATGAGAAGCTCAGGTTTGCCAGGTTGATAGAGGTGCAGTCACCGGGGTGGGGTGGGGGTGGACTGGCTGCTTTTAGTGGTGGCTTAGTAACTGTGGAGTAAGACTGTTAAGGGAGGGATAAGAATGGTCCACATTTAGGTTCGTTTATACTGTCATCCATTCTGATAATTAGGTTAAACAGGTGGCAGAGCTTGAAAAAATTGTCGGTTTGGATGACCGTTCCTAGAATTTTCAAAGCCCATCTGAGGATGGACTCGCGCTCGTTTGGAGGTTCTCAAAGTTGTCACGAGAACGGGAGTGTTTCCACCTTCTGTCCCATGCGCCCTGGGCTTGCTGTGATTGACGAAGTGCAAAGGAGACGTGGAAATATAGGTATTTGGGAAGAAGTCACAGAAATGTAATTGGTACCCATCTCCAGGATGTGTACATGGCATCTCACAAACTTTAATGCTTTAAGCGGATCAGTGCACCAAGGGTGCTTTAAAAGCTAACAGGCAAAATGTGAACGGGTCTCCTGTCTCTTCTGCCTACCATAGCCTTTCAGTGAGCAGAAAACCTTCCTGGCACACAGGGTATGAACCTCAGAACCTGGGGCCAAATTTAGGAGCCCCACTTCGGCCCTTTGCAGAAAGGCTGCAATCACTCCTTCATCATTCTTTCATTTTGTGGTTTCCTGGTTTCTTAGGGTTTCCTTTATTCGAAAAGGTTGAAATGCCTCTTCTAGCCAGTTGTTAAAGAGCTTTAATAGAATCTACACAGGTTCCACATTTTTGCCCACCCCCAATTTATTTGAATTTAACCCTCACCTGAAAGATGTTCTCCATCCATGTTGTAGTCTAAGGAATACATGTGTTCCAATAGCGGTTGTGTTAAAATATTTATGCATCACCTTTTATCACTTTTCCTACTATACAGTCAATCAAAGCCAATGATGATATAGTTATGACAACAGAACCTAAAACCCATTTTGTAATAACACATATATGAAGGATAGGGAATATGCAGTCCTCTAGATCAGGGGTCCCCAACCTTGAGCCTTCCAGATGTTCTTGGACTTCAACTCCCAGAAATCCTGGCCACAGAGGTGGTGGTGAAGGCTTCTGGGAGTTGTAGTCCAAGAACATCTGGAGGCTCAAGGTTGGGGACCACTGCAGATTTTGGTGGGCTGAAGCTGCCATTGTTTCTTTCCATTACCTGTGCTGAATAGGGCCGATGGAAGTTGCAGTGCAACATCAGAAGGGCCAGATGTTTCTCACACCTGACTTATATTATGGTCCAGTGGGGCTGGCAACAGACAGTGATTTCTAAGATTGAAAATGAGACAGTGGCTTTTCCTATGCTGAAGTTCTTTTCACCTCCATTGTTGAGCCTTATGGCACAGTGTTTGAACTGCAGTACTGCAACCAAAATTGTGCTCACAACCTGGGGTTCAATCCCGGGTAATTGGCTTGCAGTTCACTCAGCCTTCCATCCTTCTGAGGTTGGTAGATTGAGTACCCAGCTTGGAGGGGGGGGCAATGTGTGGCCTGCATAATTAAATTGTAAACTGCCCCAAAAGTGCTTTAATATATATGCAAAGCAGCTCCACAAAGGGGAAATCCACAATGAAAATACAGGTCACAGTAAGATGAGTGCATATCACACAGTGTTTCTTTCCTACCATCTTTGACCCTGAAACAGCTTCTGTAGGTCTGACAACCTTGTTTATATTTTATAATATCCCACTTTTTCTTCTTATGCTGCTGGATTTTCAGCAGTGTTCTGCTTTACTTCCTTTTTGCACTGTTTTCCACCAGTTCCTCCTTTATCTCTACGGATTTTCTTACCATTTTCCAATGTTTCTAGTTTTACACAGACCTGCATAGATCTACTTACTGATTTTTTTAAATGATGGCATGTTTGAGTGATAAAGAGCAAAGTTGATCAGCCATTAAGATTGACCTTAGCGTAACAGCTATATGGTATCACGCTGCTGATAAACATAGGCAGTTGTTTATACAGAAATGCTCCATGCTAGAGGCCAACATGAACATAATCAGTAAACATTTAATAACTGCTCTTCACAGATCCAGCCACCACTTCAAATAGATCTTCCAGGAGGAATGGGTTTTAAGGGTGCAAGGTTGAAGGCATACAACACAGCACTCTTGCGCTGGTTGGTGCCTGAAAGAGAAAGACAGCATGGAGGGCTAGCTCAGTGGCCAGAATCCTATTGAGCTTCTGCTGAGCAGCCTAAATATGCTGCCTTTTGCTCTATAGAGGAAGAAGAGTCAATAAAGAGCTGTAATAGAAGGTGTTTATGTGCAAGTTCAGATATGTACATTCACACATTTGTTGCTCTTGTCCAGATGTTTTGGTGGACAGTGGGGACCTAACAAGCCAAATGACACTGGGATAATTCCAGTTGTTCATTCCAACTAGAACAGACCTGTAGAAACCATGAGATTTTGATGGTAACCCATGTATAAGAACAATTTGTCTGGTCAGTCTAACTGGAACTAACTGATGACTTTCACTTGGAACCTGCATTGGTTGTGTGTGGGGTTGCTTATGAGTTAAACAAAACAAACAGAAAAAGGACAAGCATTATAAAACCATGTTTCAGTGTTACTCTTTACCATCAATACAATATGAAAACAAGAAAACAGCCAGGTTTTAGCAAAACAAAAACAAAACCACCACAAGGGGAAATTCAACTAAACATAATTTGTAGCACTATCCAATAAAATAAACAAATACTCCAGTTAAATGGCTTGGGATTCAATGGTCACATTTAGAATAATCTTAGGTAATCTTCTTAGAACTGCAGAACTGAAAGAGACCCTATGGATACAAAGTCTAGCCTCTATCAAGGAGGCACAATGGAGAATCAAACTCCCAACCTCAGACTCTGCAGCCAGATGCCTAAACCACAAAGCTATCCAGCACAATTACATTTTTTTGAGGTACATTCAAATTAGAGATGGGGACGAATATATAAATGGATCGTTTTTTCCCCCCGGCAAAAATAGCCGATTCGTTAAATAGTCATCAATCTGTATTCGTCCAATTTTAAGACCCGACGAATACAGATCGATGAATATTTCCCCATTTTTATTTGTCCTTCGCTATTTTTTAAAAAAAACCATTCTGCCTACCGGCTGCTGATCATGAGGCAGCCATCAACCCCCACAGCCCACCCCCTTCATGTAAAAATGGAGACTGGCTGCCCTTTGCAAAGATGGCAGCTGTGGCTTCATTTAGGGTAGGGAAGCTACAGCTGCCATCTTTGCAAAGGGCTGCTTGGATTCCCTTAGCCTGCCTTTTTTCAAAAAACACACCTCCCCATGAATCAACAAATAACAAAGCTTCATGGGGGCAACTTCATGCTTCGTGAGTCACCTTTTGAACTTGCCAAAATGGTGAGTTGTCCCCATCTCTAATCCAAATGCAAGTTGTGCATTGCAGTGTTTATAGATATCATGGTATATGTTCTGAAGTTTTTAAATTGCTACTTTATATTTGGCTGAAACTGAGCTCAAGCCAGTGGCTTCTTGGGAGAAGGTGAAATGTTACAGTGACTTGACAGTATACTGTAACATGGATGCTAAACGTTATCTAACCATTTTTTTTAAAAAAAGTTGTATACTGTACTATAAAAACCCGAAAGATTGTGTATTCATCTAGAATAATGAAATTCAATAGTACAGTTTGCTTTGGAGGTTGTGAACTCCAAATGTTTGTACTGTTAAAGAGTTGGGCAATCTTCAGGCTTGTCAGTTCTGAGCTTAGGAACAGTATTTTCAGCATAGTTAATTGACTTCACAGACATACACCTTTTTGTGTGTGCTCATGCCGTCTTTATTTCAGTGGTCTTGTTTAGATGGGGGGAAGTGCTAGTCTTAAAGCAATTGTATGTCAGTGCATAAGCCTGCACTGATCTATATGAATGATCACCTGGCAATCTTCTAGTAGATCCCAAGGTACTTTCTGCACAGCTGCACTCTAAAATGAACCAGAAATTAATTTTTTGAAACCTTCCATTTAGTTTGAAACTGATCTATGTCAGAACAAAATTCTTTTGGGATTCCTCCCCCACCCGTCGCCACCAATATTTGACTCCAAGGCAGTTGATTATATTTTCACATTTGGGGATGGTGGGGAAAGCAAACTACAGTGCATCAAAACTGCAGAACTATGGCACATTTTTAGGCAAACCACAGTGGTGAAAAGTGTTGGATGAAGACATAATCGTACTTAAACCAGTTGATATAAACTTATCCTTCTAAGTCATGACTTGCATCCCAAAGGCCAAAATCCCAACGCGGGGGAAAAACATGCATAGGGTCAATTTGCACTAGCTGTTTTCATTTAGATTTACTGTAACTCTGCCAGGAGCGTCATTGTTTCCCGTCAGTTGGTATGGGAATCACAATGGGAAGCCTAACAAGGCAGGACAGCGTGTGCAATTGTTCATGTAAGGCATCAGGATTCTGTGTGGGTTTACTCTAAGAATGACTAAGTTTGGATCAAACCCAGTGTTGTTAAGTGACCTTTTATCTTTTTAGAACAGGGGAGAAGGGGCGGAGTACTACTGATCTTTTTCAGAGCGCATGGCTGTAGAGTGAGAAAATTGTATATTTTTCATAATGTGGGGAAAGAATCTATTTGTGCTGCTTTTGGAAATCAGTATGAAATTATGATTTCTGTTAAACCTGTGAGCTTACAGCCCCACTATATTTTCTGTATATGACTGACAAATAGAACTGGAATATGTTAGCACCTGTGCTCATGTATATAAGCAATGTCTTTAGATTTTAGCACACATTTATACCTTTTATTGAATCACTTTGCGTGGGTGGGCAGAAAAAAATGTAAGCAGATTTTTGATAAGTGTGTAAAACCTTGATTTGGAATATTTTAGTAAAAATTAAGTAAGAGACTGTGATAGTGTATACATTTGGTTGAAGCAAATAAAATACATTATTTGTAAGTGAGCTGTGATGTTTCTGGATTTCTGAGAACTTAAGAAGTATTGTATGAAATCATGAGCTACTAACCCTGCCATTTTAACCATTCTGCTGTATTTCAACTGATAAACATTCCAAACATTTTGGACAAGGAACATTCAAGTTTTGGCTAAAGCCCAGTATATGTTAAGTTTCAGTTAAGTTGAAAATCTACCAGCATAGTACAGTAATCTAGGATTTTCCAGCAGATTTATGTAATAAATACTCATTTTTTACAATTTGTTGGTATAGCTATTAAGTTCCCAGTATCCCATCCACAGCAAGGAATAGGCTCACAATTCTCCAAATTTAACTAGATATCAAGTAAACAAAATTGCATTACTTGGATTAACCAAGAAAACTGTGTTTATGAAAAGTTGTATTTAATCCTGACTTATGTAGTAACTTTTGCAAAATAAAACTTACACCCAGCCTTAAAAGAATGCATTTCTCCATCTAAGGGTTTTCAGAACCAGATTTATTCAGGTACATGTCAACAAAGTCAGCCTTAAAAAGACAAAAACAAAACAGGTTGTAAATCACCATATGCCATTACATTCAGACTTTCACACTTAGAAAATAT
This sequence comes from Pogona vitticeps, assembly GCF_051106095.1. NCBI lineage: Eukaryota > Metazoa > Chordata > Lepidosauria > Squamata > Agamidae > Pogona > Pogona vitticeps. The sequence goes on along the minus strand of NC_135783.1, from coordinate 337,166,024 downwards.
ATATTTATGTACAGAAATTTGCACATAGGTTTAAACAAACATACAAGTCAAGAGCCTAGTACATTCTAAAACAAAAATGGCAGAAAGGCAGACACCAACAGATGTTCCTCTGTTATAGGCTGTAAATGCTGTACTAGTGTAACTATATTAAATAAATTCGGCTCTGTTACTTAGAACAAAGTGTGGTTGGAATGTTACATCACATAATGAAAACCAGAAAGGTGTTCTTTTAGATGAAATGATAACCTTCATCCTGACACTCAAAAAGTAGGCACTGATTTCTAGGAGCAAATTTTCTTTTTACCAATATAATTTAGCCAATATGGCTCTTAAAACATTTTACTAGTGCAAAGTAATCCAGTGCTACAATAAACTTAGAACTTGGATTTTAATTTGCTTTACCGTATGGAAACTAAAAGCCTGTATTGCTCTCTGCTGATTAAACTGTAAGCAGACCAGTAAAGATTCTAAGTCATTGCCTTCTACATTTTCATACAACAGTATCTACTTTATACACACTATGTTCCCAGCTGTCTTTACTCTTAAACCATTTCCCAAAATCAAAGACAATCTGATGTACATACTACTGCTATCTCATCCAAGTAGCACGCCCAAGTCCTGCAACAGGTGGCATGCCAGGTGGTGGTATTGGAGGTGGTACTGGTGGTTGTCCCCCAGGGGGCACTGTGGGTGGGGGATAACTTGCAGGTGGCATTCCCAGTCCTGGAGGAGGGTGAGGTGGGACAGCATGAGAGGGAGGTAGCCGCGGTGGGGGAAAATTAGGATTGTAGGTAGGTGGCGGAGGGTACCCTGGGGTAGGAGGAGGAATACTTGGTGGTGGAAATGATGTGGGTGGTGGAGGAGGAACAGGTGGTGGGGGATTGGGGGGGTACACATGAGGATGATATGGCAAGTGAGTTGGAGGTCCATAGGTGGGCGGTAGTGCTCCATAGGTTGGTGCTTCTGTCTTCATCATTGATTGAAGACTCTGATATCCCTCTCCTGACATATAAGAATTTGTAGTGGACATGCCAGTTATGTAACTTGATGGTGGGGGTGGAGGTGGCGGGCGGTGAGGCATCGGTGGTGGCTGATGTACAGGAGCTGGATGAGAGGGAGGTGCGATCTGGACTTTTGCCATGTCCACAGAATCCACTGTAGAAGTCTGATCACCTCCCATGGAAACTGTAGTTGTCAGAGGAGGCTTGTGCTCTGCAAAAAATAAAAATAAAAAATAGCGCATGTTGTTGCATATGACACCCAGTGCTGCATATACTTCTAAAGTTTCTACTCCTGTTCATATAAGCAGCAACAATTAAATGAGACAATCAGTAGCAAGGGCTCCAAAATTCCCTCCTAGGACTGTGTCCTTATGAGTATCTGAAGCCCAGTAAGATGAAGGGGAAAATTACAAGACACGTTTAATGCGTTCCTATGGGCTGTAAACTCACCATTATGCGCAAATCCTCCATACGGCCGCCATTTTCGCCATTTTAATTACCCGGTGGCCATTTTGGAACCGCTGATCAGCTGTTCCAAAAACATCGCTATGCGAAAAACGGTAAGCGAAACAGCTTACTGATCATCGCAAAGCGATATTTTACTACCTAAATCATCGTAATGCGATTGCTTTTGCGATCGCAAAAAAGCCATCGCTATGCGGATTTGTTGTTAAACGGGGCGCCCATTATGCGGGGCACCACTGTATAGGACAGTGTGTGAACACAAAATCAAATCCCTAAAATAATTTAAAATATCAGACACCAATTTATTTAAATATGTTCCCTGGCAATTCCTCATGCACACACCTATATATGGGAAAACAAAGTGTCAATAAGAACCTACTGCACAGAGCTAGAAAGGATCATCAACTCCAGACCTTGTCAAGGAGGCACAGTGGGGAATCGAACTTCTGGCTCTGCAGCCAGATGCCAAAACCACTGAACTATGCAGCTTTTTCACGCTAATTTAGAAATGAGCAAGTCACAGATTGGCTCCACCCCCATTCAACACAGTTCATATCTCTATTCTGTCCAAATTGGTTAGTACAAGGGACAAGAGTCTCTTAAGATTCTTCTGAAACATCAGAGTAAGCAGTTACACATTCATACTACTTAAATGTGCCTATGACAAAGATGCATTAAAAACCCTGGCTGCTGCTGTGGGACCTTCATATGTTGTTGACTTAGCAAAGGTCATAATACAGCTGGCCTGAAAAAAACACAGATTTCTTAATCAAATATGGTTGCCCAAGGACTGTAAGAGAACTGTTCAAAGAATGCAGCAGAGTCTGCACATTCCAGTAAAAACTGGTTATATTTGTTAGGTATAAGCACTGTATCTACTTTACAGGCTCCTTTTATGCTGAGGGCAAACATTAGGAATGAAATAATTAGAGCAAGCTTACCTAACGACGTGTCATCCAAATGTCACAACCTCATTTGCCTCTCAAGAAAAAGGCAACATGCTTCAAAAACTGTTAGTACCCCAAATTATTTTTTAAAAACTCTGTTTTCTTTTTACCGAACACGTGAACTCAAACAAATATACTCAGCCTACCCCATGGTACATTTTGATATACACAAGAGATTTGTTCTGAACTCATGGGAAATGAATTATGCTTGGTTTTAGCCCATTTATGAAACATCTTGTAACTGTTTGTTTTTTATTAATGGATTATATTTGTGGTTATCTTTTTAACAATAATGAATATCAAAGCCCAGCACTGGGAACTCGCGAGGCTGGGATGACTGCCTAAAAGTTGAAAAAAAGTCTGCCCTGTCTTTCCAAACCGTTCTGCTCCCAGACATACGACATATTGGGATTTCTTGATGAGCCCCAGTTCGAATTCATCAGTGTTAAGATTGTGCATATGTATCATAAATTATTTAAGTCCCATCCTGGTCCCATCCAAGAGGAGAGCTAACATGTCATAGAAATAGAAGGATGTTGCATAGATCTAGGTCCTGATGACAAAAGCAACATTTCTGCTAAAGGCAGTTAAACTCGGAAGCAAATGAACTCATGCTTATGCCACTTTTCAAGTCACACTTGTAATATGGCACAGGACAGGAGCAGACAGGCATTGCACAGGGCCATGTGGCAAGGTACACTGATCTGTCTTCTGGTAACTGGCTGCTGCTCAATTTCTTTCTGCCTAGTAGCGGTTTGCTGCCCAACTAAATGGTGAAAGTCTTGCATCTCTTTTCTCCCCTCTGATTCTTCAAATGAAACCACAGCCAAGGTTGCTAAATTCTGTGCAGAGACTTGGACAATAATACAACAGACGACTAAAAAATGGCAGTAACTAGATTAGAAACTCACACTTAATTATAATCTGTATTTCAGTCTGCTTTGTTTTGATTGTAAATATTATATGCTATGTAACTGTATTTCAAGCTAACATGGGTGACCTATGATCATAATACTGAATGGTGAAAGGCTTCCCAACTTAAATGTACCATCTGAAAATAAACCCTAGTAGGATTTTTTACGATGCTTGTAATATAAGCTCTACCCCCAAATATAGCCCTAGTTAAGTAAAACCCCACCCTCCACCCTTGTGCAGCAAACAGATGATGACATGGCTGTATTTGAATAAATGTAGATTATTGTACATGAAAAAAAAAAGATATCCCCTGAAAATAAGCCCTAATGCATTTTTGGAGCAAAAAATAATATAAGACCCTGTCTTATTTTCAGGGAAACAGGGTAGTTATTTCATTTGCAGAAGAGGCAGGAATGTCTTAAAAGTATTTAAGGATTACACCGAGGGAGGAAGTGGAATACACCGTGTCTACAAGGCAGGCCAAGTCAAAGCTGACGTTTGAGGGGTTATTCACAAACATATATTTAGTGTCTTAAATAAAATCATATTAATTTGCTAGCTCCTGGTACAACTTACCAGATGGTGGATGCACAGGGGGTACAGGGGGATGAGCAGGTTCGATTTTAGCAACCTTAGAAGGAGGTGCTTCTGAAAACAGAGCAGAGACAATAAGATTGCCACTTTTTTTGCTAAAAAGATTCCTTCAGGAAAACTGAATAATGCAATACTGTTCACGGATCAATAAGGCTTACTTCTGAGTATACATCCACAGCAGGGCACTGCAAATAACTATATTTTTATCATACCAAATAAATTCATTATAAAACAAGAGGAAAAGGATATTTTACCTGCAGTCTTCGTTTCCTCCTTTGGTGATATTGCCTATTATTGGGGGAAAGAAATTCAAATCAAACATTCAAATCACACTTGTAAAAAGAAACATTAAATTGTATACCTTGACATCAAATGTTGGGAGTTACAGAAGAATCACACATAGTTTAACATAAAGCTGATTGTTTCTAAAGGTCAGGTTCTAATGTTAGGGGGAACATGTTGGATTATAGATGCTGCTGGAGTCCCAAATCCCAACAGCCAAAATGGTGAGTTTGCAAACAGGATGGGAGTTAGGGGCCTAGCAGCCCCTGGAGAGCCACATGTTCTTCCACTGACCTAAGCTCAACTGACATAAACAAAAAAGCCTTCTGTTTATATAACACTTCATAGCCCTTAAAGCACTCTCTGGGCATTTTACAAGTTAATTATGCAGGCTACACATTGACTCCCCAAGCAAGTTGGGTACTCATTTTACTGACCTCAGAAGGATGGAAGACTGAGTGACCCTTCAGCTGGTTATCGGGGATTGAACTTCAGGTTGTGAACATAGTTTGGCTAGAATACAGCAGTTTAACCTCTGTGCCACACGGCTCTTTGTATCTTAAACAGACAAATAATATACCCGTCCCATTTCTGTGGCAAGGAGTTCATTTGCACAGCTAAAACTAGCTACTTTCTGAAGCAGCAAATAAAGACATTCCAAGAAAAGCAGGACCAATGTGATGCAAGCCATTCTTTTATTATTCTTACCGCTGGTCGTTTTGTCTGCCTGGGAGGACTTGACTGAGGAGATGGTTTTTTAGAGGGCTGACTTTGTGGCGGCTGTGGCGGCTGTTGCTGCTGCCCTGCCGCCTGTGGAGGTTCTTTAGGCTGTTGGGGTTGTGGTGGCTCTGAGCTCTGAGACTGCTGAGAGGGCTGAGGTGGTGGCGGCTGAGGCGTAGACTGAAGGGACGGAGGCTGCTGCAACTGATGAGGGGTATGATGAGGCATCTGCTGCTTCCCCTGCGAGTACAGATCCAGGATCTGGTGACAGATGTCTTTCAAAAAAGAAGTACAAACCATGGGTTAAACATTCCAACCGACAGCTAAGATTTTGAAAGCTGTGTGCAAAATCATATGAAATGCATTTTCTGCAATTCTTTGTTAAATGCCACCAAGTTCAAAATAAGCTGCCTTGGTTTACCGGCATTTCAAGTGTCAGCTTCAAATCAGTAAAAAAATTAATAATCTCTATTACATATGATAATGCACCATATTCCACATTCTCTCACACAGAACAATGTCAGAATGGGTGTTGAAACCAAGAATAATACATTGGGACAGAGGGCCATGTTTCTAAGTTGCCCCAAGCCATGGTTTATATTCAAGCCATGAATTGTTCCATAGATGACCAAACTGGCCAGTTTTTTTTCTCAATTTCTGAATTGTTTTTTTTTTACTTGTCCCTCCAGATATAACAGCCTATAGTTTAAACATGCCAGAATTCATATACTCTATAAATTAAATATATAGTTTAGAACTGGCTAGCAAATCAGATTAGTTCAGAACCACAAGCCAATATTCAGTAAAACAGGCAGCTTTCTTGTACTAAATCAAAACATCAGTCCATCAAATCCAGATCTGTAACTCTAACCGGCAACAGTTTTCTCCAGAATTTCAGACAAGATTCTTTTCTATCCTTCAGCCCAAGGTGACCATCCATGGTAACCCCTGGTGGTATGGTCTCCCATCCAAATTCTAACCAGACCTGACCTCGCTACTCTTCAGAAGTCAGATGAGTCTGGTGTGCTCAGGGTGGAATGTGGCAATCTTTGGGTTTATGTACAAAGCAGCCAAATGTATGTATCAGATCATTCCTCAACAAATATAGAAGGACTTGCTTTAAGAACTGAGGTAGCGGACTACAAAAGCTGGGAGCAGTAGGAGGGATGGGATTTTTGGAGAAAATGAACACCCAGTCCCATTATTTGGTGAGAACCCTCATGCTGAATTATGGAACTAGAAACCATTAAACGGCAGGAGACAGAGCAGTCCTCCTATCTCTAAGTCCTCCCCGCCGCCGCCACCCCCTGCTGCTTCTTTGTGCCACCTGAAAAGCACATACTCGTTATGAAGGCAACTTCTTCTCAGAACTTATTTCCCCATGCAGCTTTGCAATTCACAGGGACTTTCAAAAGTGCCTGGGGCACTTTCAAAGAGCCCATAGAAGCAGTGTGGAAATGGCATGAAGGTAGTAAGAGGGATACTCTACCTCCTGTTGTTCTGATGGCTGCCGGTCCCATAATTTGGCCAGAGATGGCAGTTCTTAGTGAATTATGGGACTGGGAGTTCTTTTTGGACCCCATTGAGAATGGGTGATCTAGAGAATAATTCAGACAAAAACGTTGGGCAGCAGAAGTTTCCAGTACCTTCCAGGACATCAACAGGTACATCTTGCACAAACTGTTCCCACCACCTTCTGTACATTGGCTTTGATGTCCATTCCTGGATCTCAAACTTGCACAAGCGGCCAGCCAGGTACATCACTGCAACAGCTATAATTTCAGGTTCCCACTGCAGTGACAGGGTAGTGCAGAGACTAGGGGAAAAACAAAGACAAAGGTGCCAACAGTAACATTAGCAAAATTTCTCACTTGATATCTTCATGAAAATTATTATTATATGTAAATTGTCTTGTATTATTTAGTAGAATAATGATACATAAAAATAGTAACCAAAACAACCTCTAAATATGTAACTCAACCTGAAGATCCTCATACAACAACTTAATGAGGTTAGTTATGGAAAAAAACAGACTGCTCCTAGGTGCTAACTTATCAGATTGTTACACACACACACACACACACACACACACACACACACACACGTCACATTGTTTTCTGTGTCAAATATGGGGTAACAGATTGCACAGTTGACTGACTTTTCCCATCGAGGGTGCACATTGTGTTAAAAATAGAAAGTACAGTGGTGCCTCGCTTAACGGGCACCCCGTTTAACGATGAAATTGCATAGCAATTAACTTTTTGCGATCGCTTTGCGATGTTCCCGATGGGGGAAAATCGCTTTGCAATGATCGGCACCATTTCGCTTACCGATCATCGCAAAGCGATGATTTTTTAACAGCTGATCGGCGGTTCCAAAATGGCCACCGGGTAAAAAAAATGGCCGCCTGCTGTTTTCTGGGACAGATTCCTTGCTTACTGGGCAGCGAAAATGGCCACCGTATGGAGGATTTTTGGTAAAAGGTGAGTTTGAAGCCCATAAGAACGCATTGAAGGGGTTTCAATGCATTCCTATGGGCTTTTTAATATCACATAGCGATGAAATCGCTTTGCAGCGATTTTTGCTACACTGATTATTGTCGGTATGCGATGCACCACTGTACAATAATACGTTCTGCTACTCATCTGTCAAGATGCTCACATTGCACTCATGTTGCTTTTCCATACATCCCACGTTCTAATACATAACTAAGGCTTCATTTCAAAACGTTTATACATTTCAAAGCATTTACACAATCTGTGGACAAAATGCAGAACAGGATTCACTAATAATCTCAATAATGAGCTTTAAAAATACTGTCTTGAAAAGGCCAAGAAAAGACCACCAGAATTTCAAATAAGTATTCAAATTACAAACCAGAATTATTTTTTTCAGTTGAAATTAACATTATGATTACAGGGAGATCTTTCTTACCTGTCATTTACAAATGTCCATGCCATCTGAACAAGTTTCTGAATTTTGTTCTTATCACCTATTGAAAATGTGGGGGAATTCTGTATTAAAACAATGCAAGCATTCTCAGAATATAATCATACACATTTGCAACGAACTTCTTATAATTTCAGGTAGCTTTGTCACCAACCACTGGCAAGAGTGACAAGTGGCCAAACCTCCTCCTTTAAAGAGGTGTGTGGGTTTCATCTGGGTAGTTACACAGTGAACCTTAGCCAAGGTGAAGAACACTGACCACACAGGGCAAAACTGACATCAATCAGCCATGTTGACCTTCCCTGTTCTGGCAGAAGAATGAAAGATGTGGAGTACAGAAGTCTATCTTCCTCTACCCTTTCTCCTGGGAAACACCAAGTAGGGAACATACTGGACTCAAGAAGCATTATGCGCCTTTAGACAGCAGGGTCAGGTGGCGTACGCTGCCCGCCATGGTATTTTCAAGTAATGAGAACCAATACAAGGCATGATCCTTCTTCTGCTTAGCTTTTCTCAGAAAAAGATGAGTAATGAGGGCTTGATAGGTCAGTGGTTGTGTAACAGATTCTGCCAAAAACCAAACCAAAAATTATGTATCCCTATTAAAACTGCACAAATAGGTAACAAAACTGATGATGCAAATACAATGTTGACCCCCACAGCAATATTTAGTAATGCAACTTTTTTCATACCTTTGAGTTGCTTAGCATATTTTAGCAGAAATTGGTAAGGATGTTCCACTTGCAGGTCAAATTTTATTGTCTGCAGTAAGATTCTTTCTAAAACCATAACTTCTTCCTGAATTCCATAAGAGAGCAAAGAGTATATTAATTCAAAATCACTCTCTTTACATTTTACAAAAGTTCATATGGTGTTACAAAAGAATACCAAAAGAATCTATATCTAGAGTTATTTCCAAATATTGGATTTGCCTGCAATAACCTTATCTAGGTAAGAAACAAAACGGAAAGTTGTCTTAAACATCTAAATAAAAGTAGATGTACATATAAAACTACTAGTTTTTTATATACAACAACACTCAGCAACAGCAACCCTTCAATTTTCTCTCAGTATTCTACTCTTGGAGCCACTATGGCCTAACAGCTTGTGAGATCCACAAGTAGGAGAACACAAGGAAATACTCTCAAGCAGAAGTCCCAGGTTACTTCTGCTTCCCTTCTGGTAAAAAGATATTTGAGGCTTCCGGCACAGTCTCACCAAGGGCTAAGCTCAGAGACAGAAGAAGCAGGTAAAGTATGGATCACAAAGCAAAAAGAGGTTATTTTCCTTGCAACCTGAAATACTGCTCTTAGTGGCAAATCTGATTGCTGAGCTTTGCTGTACAACCACATTTTGGGGTGGGTAGGGGGGATGTATAATAATGCTGCACAGTTCTGGGGAAAGAGTGAAACTGCACACCTGTGCAGTCAAATGCAACATGCTAAAAGTAAAGAGTGGCTTACATTTAGTTGTAGCAGGATGAATTCCAACAGCCAAAATAAAAGTTCAGTCATAATGGCATGCTTTTGACATTGACAATACTCCCTTTATTCCTCCTTTATCTTTTGTGCAAGCTTAGCAGGACATCTTCCTCCAGTTTGTCATTAATCCTGACAAAGCTAGACAACCATCTACAGCAATGGAGGGATGGGAGAAGTAGAACTGTGCACTTGTTTTCTTTAATTGTGCAGCCAAGACTGTGAGAGGGGATTCTCAGTGAAAAAACAGAATTCCAGCAACCAGGAGTAAATCACATCCTTGGCACAGTGGATCAAGGATGGATTTTGTTCTTCCCATCCTGGTTATCTCAGTGCACAAACACTAACTAAAACCTTGGATCTACAGCAATTTAAACAAGAACAGACAACCACAATGACTTTTATGGGAACTGCTCACAAAGTGTTCAGAACCTTCAAAGCATCCAAACTACTGAAAAATAATGTGCCAAACAATCTCATGGCATGTACTTGTGCAATACATTATGTAGATACAAGCCAATGAAATGTTATATCTGAATTAACTTGCAATACTTTCTATATATTAATTTGGTAAAAAAAATGCCTTTGCAACTGAGTTCTCTGAAGACTTTGTGGCTAAGAAAATGCCTATCATTGCTATAACAAAGAAAAAAAACAAGTGACAAAAGTTTATTTTTTCCAATTTGCTTACTGTATGCATATGGCTGCACTCTGTGTGGCCAGTTTCACTGCTTCCCCTGTGCAGTGGGTTATTTCTTTGCTGAAAAGACAGGCAAATGCAACAGAACAACACACAAGCACTGCTATACACATCACCTTTCAAAATAACATATCATGAAAATACAGTCTAAATAAGCCCCACAATTCCAATGTCTCTTAGTTAATGCTGAAGCAATTATGCCGCCAATATTTTGTCCAAAGTAATGTATTTGTTATTCTATTTTACATTTATTTCTAATTGTATCTGCATTCCTCCAGAAACAGCACAGAAATCTTGAGCTAAACAGCTTTTTAGGGTTCCACCACTGACAATTTCAGTGAAAGAACTGTTAGCACGTGTCAGTTTACCTTTGGATCATCTCCAAATTGACCAAACTGCACATCGCTTAGTAAACTACGAGCTGTTTTGATGATATCTTTACATTTTTTGGGTGTTTCTTCAACCTTTCCAGCTAGAAAGAGACAGCAAGCTCCAGTCACCTGTAAAAAAAAGGAGGAAGTTCTCTACATACACAATTAAAAAGGTAATTAACCTGTACTGTCCAGGAAAATAACTATTATCTACCCCCACAAAGAGCAGCAGGCAGAATTCTTAAAGAAAATCTATAAACATGCTGAAATTTTTGCCATGTGGCAACTTTCCAAACAGTGCAAGATCTGTGACACAAAGGACAATGTGTCAAACACAGGAACCTACAGGTTCAAACAGAATAGAATATTGGCTGGTATGTATACGCAACACAGAGGCATATATTTTACCTTAAAATATCTATCATGACTGTATTTTGGAAACTTTACAAGTACATTTTATTGAACTTCAGTCATTTCAATGCATGTCAATGATGAAAAATGGGGATCCAAATGCAAACACACTGGTCAGAATCCTACTGCAGATTTATATATGTGTGACTCAAACTGCATGTTTTGGGAGGCAAACTGACACAAATTAATAAAGTCCTGGTTACATTCCAGGCTGTATACCTTGCACACAACCAGGAAAGCAACTAGCACGTTGTTAATTAGTAGCAATTCATTGTTCTGGCTCACAAAATTTCACTTACATACATGCAAATCAGCAATAAGATTTCAGTCACAAACTCATGTTGAATTTAAATTAATCTTCACATTCATTTTTCCTTTATCAAATTCTTTGGAAGACAGAAACAAAATTCTAAATGTTCTTAATGGGCTCAAGCTTTGAGATGAAAACAACAGAATAAAATTTATTACGGATAAAAATAGACTGGATAAAGTGGGCATTTTTGTGACTCCAAAGGGAGCTTTCAAGATTCCCTTAAGTTAACGAAAAATTATATTTTTAAAGAAATTTTAATTTTGTCTAATATAAGTTCATAGGAGCAACAGCTTCTGCTACTATGGCTTGGAACCGCCCCCCCCCCCCCCCAAAAACAGGAAGTGTCCATCTGGCATTTATTTTTTAAAAAATCAGATCTCTGCCATCTCCAGGTCTGACGCAGCCCCTGGGGGCAAAGCAAGGCTTAAACTTGTCCTCCGACTACTCAGAATTTGCCCACCCTGACTTATTTCAATATTCTATTTCAATTACTGTAGTAGATCTTGCCAAAATCTGTGCCTCTGAGTCTACATAAATCATTTTGCCCCATCTACTGGCACCTAGGTGTAACAACGGGAGCCAGCTTATCACACATTTGTTTTATTCACAGAAATTTAATTTGTGCAATTAACAGACTTCTTCAAATGTAGTGACTTGTGTCATGATCAAAGGAGAAACACAACAGCCACTTTCAGGTGCAATGGTAAGCTAAAATTCTGGAGAACCAAAGCTTGCTATGAAGCAGCTGTACACTGGCACCTGAGACCATTTGTTCCTGTGTGCCTAATTAAACCAGATTCAAACCCCTAGCATGTTATTCAAACTGGATTACAAATCTTGTCTTATTCAGAAGTCCCAAGCCAAGAACTATGGGTCTTGAAACAGATCGAGTTTTGGATTCCTAGTTAGTTAGAAATAGCCAAGCAAGAACAAACCAGGTTGATGCACTAGCATGATGTTTGTGATGAGTCAGGAGACTCTCTAGAATCTGCTACCATTCTTGTCCAAAAATGACCAGTGTCTATATTCACCAGTGGAAACAAACACATAAACCAAATCCTTCCAAACTCTTGATTCATCATCTTTTATATTATGCCTTTGGAACTCCCACATATCCTGTCATAACTAAGAAAATGTATCTAAAATAATTGCACAGACCTTTGCCATTTATTCCTTTTTCTCCATGACTGCTCCTAAATTGTATTTCCTCTTAGAACAACATACCTAAATGTCTTCCTTTGTCAAATGTATAAAGGCACCACAGATCAAAATAACGTATTCTGTGCAAAAGAAACAGACTTCTACTTACATATCTTGGGAACTGTTTGAAGGAATGGAACATATAAAATCGGTGAAAGTATATTATCCCAGTTGCCAATGTATCATAATGTCTGGATCATAAGGTAAGGTCTTAAAAGATATCAAATGTGTTTATAATGATTAATATCAAATGCCATTTCCAGTTTATGGAGCATTTAGTTTCAAAAAATGTAGTATTGCCTTTGCTATAAATAATGACTCAGAACTGAGTTTTAAGTATCTCAATTTAGGTGTCTGGTTGTGGAGCTAGAGGTTAGGAGTTAAATTCCTCACTGCATATCCCACAGTGAGGAATTGTGGCCTTGGGCGAGCTGCACAGTCCCAGGACGTCCCCAGAAAAAGGGAATGATAAACTACTTCTTAGTACTGTCTACCTAGAAAACCCTGAAAAGCGTCGCTATAACTCAAAATTGACCTGGCAGCACATTATTAATAATGCTGGTGGACAGCAGCAGACACAGACTTGCCATTGAGCAGTCTACTCCAAAACACTGAATATGGAGTGATACAGTACACTTTATTTTGTTGAATTCCTATGTTCCCCTAAACAAGGCAATAATTATTCATGTCCACTTCAACAGTCTCATACAGCCACTTTATAAGGTATTTTATTAAAATGAAATGTCAACTGCTGCCTTAAATGACAAATACTGATACATTATCAGGGTCTCTGATTCCACAAAAATATATAGTTATCCAGATGCAAAAGCCCTTAAACAAAATTCTGAACTTGCCATTGCTGTCTCATTATTTTTGATGAGGTTCAAAAAAATAAATAAGGCTTGTGAAATAGAGCTTTAATTTTGATATAGGAATATGGCATGTAAATTGAAAAGTGAAATTAATAAAGCAAATCATTACAAAGACCACAAATGAGAAACACTGAAAAACAGAAACAAAATAAGCTGGCACTTGTCAGATTTCCTGCCAATATTTTACTTTAATGTCTTCAAACAACCTTTTGGAAAATCCTTGTTGATACATTTGTTATAAATGTAAACATTAACTGGAATTCCAGCTTACTGTAAATGGCTAAACTAAGATATTCTGTATGAGTACGGTAAAACTAACCAGGTTTTAGATAAATAGGAATAAATATAAAAAAATATTTTCTATTAACCAAAAGAGAAATTAAAATTACACAATCCTTGTTAAAACTGGGAAAATAAATAATGGTTATAAATTATTACATGTGAATTTTCAATGCAGTGTAATAGATAGAGTGATGGACTAAGACTCTGGAGAACAGGGCTCAAATACCTACTGGAAGCTCACTAGGGGAGCAGAACTGGTGAAACCACTCTTTAAATATCTCACTCATCTTGAAAGCCCTATTAGGGTTGCTATATATCAGTTCCGATTTGACAGCACAGGACACACACACACAATTACTAAATGCCAAAACACAATTAAATGTTTTATTAAACCATTCCTAGGACTGAGGTAGATTTCTATGCATGTGTGCACTGCAGTGCCATCATGAAAGTATCTGCAGTTAACTGAGGTTAATGAATGAGATGCCAGCTGCAACACAGAAACTCAAAGGATACAATCCCAAACGGGTTCCAACATCGAATATGAACCGGGCACCTTCTCTGCGGTATCTTGCCTCGGTGGCTGGATCAAGTCCTTCTAACTGTGATGGTGTATGAGCCAAATCTTTCTTATCCCAGTACCAGCATGGCTTTGTGTGGTCTGGATTTGCCGAAGCTACAGAAGGGCTGGAGTTTTCTTTGTTTTCCTTCATTTATTCATATGGTATAATTCCCATCCAAAAGATTTTCAAGGTGTTGCCTTCCACAAAGTGACTCCAAAACCTCTGAAGAAAAGATTTTTGTTGAGGATTTTTCATAATAAGAATTTCTTCATACATTCACAAAATATACCAGTATAAAAATGAGTAAAAGTATAATTTTATAAGCTTTCTCTCATCCAACATGAACAAAGATACTACTGACACAATAAGACTTAATATTAAAATGAGTTGAAATTGTTAGAATTTTGCACTCAGATTGCTTATAAGCCTTTTTGTATGCTTGCACATACTTTCTAACGAAGTTCTTCAAACTCTAATATTATACCTTTTTTCTAACATTTACATCACTCAATGGAATGAATGACTAAATTAATGAAATACTACCTGGAGACCACTTTACAGTGGTGCCTCACACAACGATGTTAATTGGTTCCAAAAAAATCAACGTTGTGTGAAAACATCGTTCTGTGAAGCACCGTTTCCCATAGGAATGCATTGAAAACCGGTTAATCCGTTCCAATTGGAACGGATTGCCATCGTTCAGTGAAAATCCCCATAGGAAACATCGTTGAGTGAAACAATGTTTCCTATATTGGAATGTATTGAAGCCGACTCAATACATTTCAATGGCATTCCGATGTCTCTTTTCCCTCATTTAAAAGTGTCTTAAACTGTTAGGAAACTGTTTTAAATGCTTGGCATCGATAGTCCAGCTTGTGAAAGGCATGCAAACTTAATTTGGTGTTGTTCTGAGTCTTCGTTCATTTTTGCTGATTTTTTTATTTTTCCTCATTGAAATCTATTGGACGGTCCGTCCAATACATTTCAATGGAGAAAACAAAAAATCAGCAAAAATGAACGAAGACTCAGAACAACACCAAATTAAGTTTGCATGCCTTTCACAAGCTGGACTATCGATGCCAAGCATTTAAAACAGTTTCCTAACAGTTTAAGGCACTTTTAAATGAGGGAAAAGGGACATCGGAAAGAGCTTTAAAAGGGAAACGGAGATCAAAGAGCTGTTTCCGATGTCCCTTTTCCCTCATTTAAAAGTGCCTTAAACTGTTAGGAAACTGTTTTAAATGCTTGGCATCGATAGTCCAATCTGACCTGCACTGTTTCCATTCTTTTTGCTACAAATAAAATCGCAACTGAAAGGCAGCAAGGCATAGAGCTAAGGTAGGCCACTGTGACCCTTCAGATGCTGCTGGATTACAACTCTCACCTGCCAGAGCCAACAACGAAGGAATGCTTGGAACAGCAGACCAACAATACCTGGAGATCAACAACTGCCCAACTTGGTACAGAAAGAAACCCATTATGGGCCTTGTGCCAAAACAGTTAAAGAGGCAGCTACAGTGGCAAACTGAAAAAAAAACAACAACCTGACATCACGATGTAGACATATAGCTCGCAATAATAAAAATTCATCTCGTATAAAATCTTATCTGCCAATTCCAAGATGTGCAAAACTGAACTAAGTGGATACTCTTAAACCTCCCAAAACAACTTCAAACACCAGTCTTTCGTTTCCCCCCTCAAATATTAGTAGAGTTTTAGTTTCTTCCCTTTTGCCTTTTCTTTGACAATCACTCAAGTGTTATAATGACATCGAATCGAGGGGCTTCCGCGTCGCAAAACGGGCTGAAGACCGATACACTATCTCAAAACATCGTTACGGTCTCTAAAGAACTCTTCTCCCAACCCGTATCGTGAGGAAGCCAAAAAACGTAACGCGCGAGGCTACCCTGTCACCTCACGCTTATTCCGTTCTCATCTCAGGCATTTACTTAAAGCTTTTTCTGTATTTCAGAGAAAATCCCTGTTTTAAAAAATACAGGTACAGTACAGGTAAAACGTATCGACACCCGTCGTTACTGTGGCCGCTCCCAAAAAGGCCTTCTGGGCTTCAGAACCCGTCGACCACCCCGGTAACGACAACAAGGCAACCTTCCCTCCCTCAGGTAGGCCCCGGCCAAAAGCTACTCACCGAAACCCCAACCGCCTCGCGCCGTCAACGATACCCCTTGCGTGGCGCCATCTTGGAAAAACCAGCGCAGGCCTTTGCTGACGTCATTACGCGAGGCTGGAGAGGGGCGGATGTATTTCTCTGAGGACCGCCAACCCGTACCCAGAACCAACTCCTCAGCCCTGCCTCCCGAGGCGTCGTCGTCCCCCTCCCACCCCGTATTCCGCTTTCCACTCCGCCGGCCAATAGGAGGCACACGACAGAGAGACGAAGGCGGGTTCCCGTCGACACCAGCGAATGAGCTCCTCTGAAGAAAGCTGGAAAGAGAGGTGGAGAGTGAGTCTGTTTCCGACCAATCAGAACACGCTGCACCTCACCTCCCCGCTGCGGTTCACTTCCAATACTGTAGCTGTTTCCTCCACTTCTCACACGCCCCGCCGTGTGATAGGTGAGGCAGCCTCGCAACGGATTGGCCGGAAAGCCTCTGTGTCAGACCTGGGAACCAATGGCGACCTCGGAGGCCTGGGCTCCGTGTAGGGGTGGGGCGGGGCTAGAGGCGGACAGGGCAAGCGCTGGGTGCCCAGCAGTGGGTGAATTTGGGTGTGTGGTGTGTGTCGGTGTCTATGTACGCGTGCGCGCGGTGGGGCTGTGGGTGGCTTCGCGGCCGCCACCGCCTCTCCCCTCCCCTCCCCCCCCTCCTCCTCCACACCCCGGGCAGCGCCGTCCGGTGAGAGGATTTTGAGCCCCGTGTGGTCGTCGCTACAAGGTAATGGGGAGGCCTCTCCTGTTTCCCTCCGCCTGGCTCGCACACGCACTCACGCGTTATCGCCTCAGAAGGGCCTGGCCCGGTGGCCCCGGCGCCTTTCTCCGCCTTCCCTCATGTGGCCGGCCGCCCCCCCCCCAAAAAAAATACATAGTTCTGGCGGACGGTTCCTGTCGTCTTGGGATAAAGAACCCGCTGTTCCCAGAAGGTCTCCTCCAGACGTCGTTCCGTGCCAGCACGCTTTCCCCACTCCCGTTCACACGAGCTTTCTTTCACGTAACCCCCGGGTTGTTTAATCCGGAACAACCAACGCCGCCTTTGCGTGGTTATTTGAATCCCTAACGGCCTTTGACCACGCCCAGTGGTTAATCCTCTTCCTTGCGGGAGAAGGCGCCCTGTCTTCTTCATGCCCTTTGATGGCAGTTCTTTGCTCGTAGAAATGTTCGGTTTGGGTAGGGAACTCATCGGTTTCAGCTTAGTGTGAATGTGAGGTCTCTGCATGCTTCCTTTAGAGTAGGCCCGATGGAGGGCTTCCTTCTCAATAAATCTGCGCAAGATTGCAGCCTTAATTAACTTACCTTCCATACCTAGGATTTTTTTTGTTTTCAATTTTCTTTTTTAACACCTTTACTACGTGCATGTTCTCAATTGTTTGCAAGATTCTTTAGGATTGATTGTAAATCAAAATAATAATAATCGTCCAGAGTAGTGCTTTGGCACTAATGGAAGCAGAATATCAATGCAATAAACAAACAAACCATTTTACCAAATTCAGTTTACTGTATTTGCTTGTTCTACTGTTTACTTCCTATTCTTCATGGGAGGATTTCCTTGATGGCACCTTAATGACAGCACCCTTTCTCTCATAGACATTTTGACAGTATCGATTCCTTACCTAGTACAGTACTTACTGCAATTTTCCACCAGAATGTTCTTCACACATATGTGTTTCTCTTCCCTGATATGTGACTTGTTTGTGCAGATGATGCTTTGAGCCTCTTCCCCATTACAGTTATAGCTGCAACTCTGTTCACCTCCTGATTCATCTGGACCTCCCTCTTTTTCTATCAAGTATGAGTCCATCCATGTTCAAAGCAATGAACATTTACAACAAATATTTTTTGAAGAGATTGTGGAAATTCTGGTCCCTTATTATCTTTCAGTCTACTTTGATATACCTCTCAAGTTTTATCAAGAACCATAATAAGTTCAGAGAAAATTGGGCAAGTTTCTGGATTATCAGGCTTCAGCACCTTTTTCGTATACTTTTTCTTTTATTAAAATGACTGGCTGACTGAAGCCATATACTCTTGAATTTTTAAACTTATCCATTGTTCTGCAGTACCTTTGCCATGATATAGCTTTCTATTTATTCAAAACTCATGTTAAGGATTTGCTGCTGTTGAAAGTTTTTGAAGTAGATTACCTCTGAGGCTGCTTTATGTAACTAAAGTTTTAACTTTGAAACTTGATGGACTGTAACTTTTATTTTTGATTTCTGGCTCATTGTGTTCTGTTATCTGACAATCTTGGTAAGACAAATTTAAAAAACCTTATTTGCAAAATGTGTGTCATTTTAACAGTCATATATGGTTAAAAAACCACAGCAGATAGGATGGCATGCCATCTCAGAATCAAATTATAAGTCAAGGCTTTCAAGAGGTACAGGCCAGAATCTTATGTAAAAAAATACAGTACTGTGCATCCAGTGATTCTTCAGTGATTTGTGCTGTCTGAGCAAGCCTAGATATTGTGACCACTTGTAAAATCAGTTACGAGATGTCAAATAATGTAAACTAATTGCATGATTACTGTTGCATGCCTCCCCATCCCCCAACAGGACTCTGGCCAGAAATTTTCATAGTTTGTATTCTGTGTGGAAATCCAAGCATGGAAATTGATTTAAGGCAGTTTCTGTAGAATTGATGTAGGTGTTTCTTTCAACAGATATAATGTATTTAATAGGAATATTCTAGAATTGCAGTGATTGCCATCTATGTGCTGCCAAAATTCACAGTGATTCTAATGGCTGCAGTTAGTGAGAAAAACTGCATGTAGGTATAAAATATGGTAATTGGATACCAAGTTTGCAAGTTAATTAAATACCATACCTTTATAGAATATAGGCATAATAAGGTAACAGCTTTTTATTTGGGTGTTGAAGTCAATCTTCTCTTGCTGGAACTTTATTTTTACTCAGTTTTCAAGAGAGAAGCTAGTTTGATTTGCCAGGTGAGCTATCATGCACAATCTGTTTTGACAATTGATTCTATTTACATTTATTCCTTGTACAGTATATTTTCCAGGCCAAGAAGATGTAAAGCAAACTTTTTAGTAATGCCCTACCCCCATTTTTTTGAGACCTAGGAGTTGCAAATGTAAGTATTGGCCCCCAAGGTCCAGGGATGAATATGTACACTGCACAGAGAGTGGGAGGTTGCCTAACTGTGGAGCTTTCTTTTGCAGATGGTTTACCGCGTCATTCTCTGGTTCCATCCCAACAAACTAAAGACAAAAAAGTGAAGAACAAGCCCTTGATTCTTTCAGCAGCGTGTTGTAAAAAAAAACAAAAAACTAAACTCTGGACCATTTGGAGGGATTGAACCAGAAATGGAAATACTGTACGTCTGCTTCCAGATGACACAATAAACCAATCATAGAGCAAAACTCTGTGACTTGTTTAACCATTCCTGCTGCAGGTGAAAGCAATTGAATAGGATGCACTAAGATGTTGCATGTTTATTATGAATTAGGAATCCTGCAGTTTCCTGGCTTGTGATATTGTGTGAATACACCCACTGAGTATACTTTCAGATCACAAGATTGAGGGAGCTTTTTTTAGCAAACAAGCCTACTTTTTGTTGCTTATGAATGGATCTGGAAAGTTAAATCCTTTCACCCTAAAATGTTAACCGAGTTTGTATGCCGTACTCAATACAGTACATAATTAACTTTGTACTAGTTTGAAAAGAAACTTAAATTGTGTTTAAAGAATCAGAGATTAAACAAATAAATATCTAGAGGTCTTAGAATTGTGACACTTTTTCTTTGTCTCTTCCAAGATAATTTCATCATCTAACAGCAGAGTTGGTGATAGTGGAATTTAACCTAGTTCCCAAGAGCAAGCTTTCTCTGTGATGGTTCTGAATAATGAGAGTTGTAGCTCAACAGCAAAGGAGAGACACCAGCTAGGGAGACTTTTAGAGGCTTTGAAAGGCACATATGAGTTTCTGTTCTTATCAGACTGCTGGATCATAGCATAAAGAGCAGAAACACTGAGGAAATGTGGCAGTTTAAGCCCAAGCATCTGTAACAGAGCTATCATATTTCCTTTTCTTGCGTTGTTACCTATGTTGAGCTTTAGATTTTAAGGTCCTTGTGGTGCCTCCTTATTCTTTTTAAATAATTATGCATACAGAAGTACAGTGGGGTCTTGACTTAAGAACAGCTTGAGTTAAGAACATTTTGACTTAAGAACCACTCTCCTAGGAAAATATTGACTTGACTTAAGTACTTAGATTTGAGTTACAAACTGAAAAAAAACCACGTGGGAGGCAGGGAAAGTGCAAAATTTGAACTTTCAGTTAACTGTTGGCCAGTGAAAAGGGTGCCTGTCTGCTTCCTCACTCCTCCCAGCGTTTAGAGGGTGGATTGGGAGTCTTTAGACTGCCTGGTACTGCCTGGACTGTATTTTCCCTGCCTTCCCTGAACCTTTCTTGACCTAAGAAAAAAAGAAACAAAATATCCCCCTCTAGTGGTCGAAGGCGGAATAGCAGCTTCCCATTAGTTTCTATGGACGGAAAAGAGCAGATACGGATCAAATGGTTTTCAATGCATTCCTATGGGAAATGCAGATTTGACCTGAGAACTTTTTGACTTGAGAACCGCCTTCCAATACGGATTAAGTTCTCAAGTCAAGACCCCACTGTATAAATGGCATATATAATGTAAGGAGGATGTAATTCCATTTAGCAGTGTAATATATTTTGCCATACTTGTTTGTCCAGATCTGGGTATTCCAGGTAGCTGAGATAAAGACAGCGCCATCTCACTAGGGTGGGCAAGTTAACTACCACAAGGCAAAGTCATTTGTGAACAGTGGTGTGTCCTTTGCTAATAATATAGTAATAGTAATAGGTTCTTTGTTGTTTTGTTGGTGAAATTATCAGCATGTTGTTTTATGTTTTTCACTGAGTGATGTTAACTAAGCTAAGTTGAAATTGTGTTCTATGTTCTTACCAATCATTTTGATGAAACCTTTGAACTCATACATTCAATATTAAAAAGTAGTCTTCCTACATTGGTTTTTCTGCCATAATCTTTTAAAGAGCAAACAGAATAAAAATCACCTTTCTTTAAAAATGAAACTTTAATTTTTATTAGATTCTTTTAAAATGTTTCAACTCTAATTGTAGCCAGCAAAGTGATTAAGTCTTTAAAGTGCTACAGTACTTTGCTTTTGTTATAGAGTCTGAAAAAAGAATAGTATTGTTAGTTTCTTTGAAAATAAATATGATTTTTAATTAAAAAAAACAGAAGAAAAGTCAAATTTGAAACAATCCCACACAGAAACCCAAAAATGTGATGGCCAAAATTATTGGCACCCTTAACTTAATCTTTAGTAGCACCCCTTTTGGAAAAAAAAACTGAAATTAATAGCTTCCTGTAACCATGAATGAATTTCTTACACCTCTCTACTGGAATTTCAGGCCACTCTTCCTTTGCAAACTGCTCCAAGGCCTTCAGATTTGAAGGATGCCTTCTCCCAACTGCTGTTTTGAGATCTCTCCACAAATGTTCGATGGGATTCAGATCTGGACTTACTGTTGGCAATTTCAGAACTCTCCAGCGCTTTGTTTGTTTGAGGCAAACAAAGCTTGAGGCAACTTTTCTCCATCTTAACTGGTTGAAAGTATTATTATTATATTGCCCACACCTCTTACTTGTGACAGGTGTATCTAAATACAAATTAAAGGAGCATCACATGGTTGAAAAGGAATTATTTCTTACAATTTAGACAGGGTACCAATAATTTTGGCCAGTGCATATTTGGGTTTCTGTGGGATTGTATCAGATTTGACTTTTCTTCTCAGTTTTTTGTGTTGTTCCAACGCAAACCAAAGAAATGAACATGTGAGTACCAAAATTGCAACAAGTTTTCTGAAAGAAGGGTTTCGTTTTATAACAGAATTGCAAGGGTGCCAATATTGTTGGCCATGACTGTATATGAGGAGGACTTTAAAAAGAGTAGTTCAGTATATTATTTTCTTTTCTTTCTGTTATCTTGACCAGACAATTTTTTCCCCTGGTTGATCTTTCAGCATCCTAATCTAGCTTTAAATTTCCTGTGAGTTTTTGGAATTAAATAGAAGAATTCTATTATTTTTCTCCTCCCCCCCCCATCTGTTTCTTTGCAGTTATTGTTATAATGGTCTCTATGTCATTATTCTCCAGTTACCAGAAATTGCATAGAACATTCTGACTCTGTTTTTATCTTTTACCTTTGCTTCTTGGCTTTTTAGAGTTTACTCAGTCATCCATTAAGTCTTTTCTTTTGGCCATAGAAACAGTCTTCTTACATTCTTCCCTAATAATATCAGTTTTTCAGATTCATGATCAGTTAAGCTTAGCCATGTAAGTCTCTTTACACAATTTTTGAATTCTTCAGAAATATTACTTTAAATACATTTTGACACATGTTTATATTTCTCTGTTGACATCCATGTACATAATCATCTGTTCAGTTGAAGAGTGTGTTTTAAATGAACAAATTGTTGGCTTCTCAGAATTATATGAGTCATTGTCTTGCTTCATTTTTAACTTTTAGATTAAATGATATGATCCTGCTTCTTTTTTTTTTTTAGTTGTTAAGTCCTGTCCGACTCTTTGTGACCTGATGGACCAGAGCACGCCAGGCCCTCCTGTCTTCCTCTGCCTCCCGGAGTTGGGTCAAATTAATGTTGGTAGCTTCGATGACACTGTCCAACCATCTCATCCTCTGTCGTCCCCTTTTGCTCTTGCCCTCACACTTTCCAAACATCAGGGTCTTTTCCAGGGAGTCTTCTCATGAGATGGCCAAAGTATTGGAGCCTCAGCTTCAGGATCTGTCCTTCCATTGAGCACTCAGGGTTGATTTCCTTTAGAATGGATAGGTTTGTTCTCTTTGCAGTCTAGGGGACTCTCAAGAGCCTCTTCCAGCACCACATTTCAAAAGCACCAGTTCTTCGGCAGTCAGTCTTCTTTATGGTCCAGCTTTCACTTCCATATATTGCTACTGGAAAAACCATAGCTTTGACTATGCAGACCTTTGTCGGCAAGGTGATGTCTCTGCTTTTTAAGATGCTGTCAAGGTTTCTCATTGCTTTTCTCCTAAGAAGCAGGCCTCTTTTAATTTCGTGGCTGCTGTCACCATTTGCAGTGATCATGGAGCCCAGGAAAGTAATATCTGTCACTGCCTCCATATCTTCCCCTTCTATTTGCTAGGAGATGATGGGACCAGTGGCCATGATCTTAGTTTTTTTGATTTTGAGTTTCAGACCATTTTTTGCGCTCTCCTCTTTCACCCTCTATCATCTGCATATCTGAGGTTGTTGATATTTCTTCCAGCAATCTTAATTTCGGCTTGGGATCCATCTAGTCCTGCCTTTCGCATGATATATTCTGCATATAAGTTAAATAAGCAGCCTTGTTGTACTCCTTTCCCAGTTTTGAACCAATCAGTTGTTCCATATCCAGTTCTAACTGATGCTTCCTCTCCCATGTATAAATTTCTCAAGAGATAGATAAGGTGGTCAGGCACTCCCATTTCTTTAAGAACTTGCTATAGTTTGTTGTGGTCCACACAGTCAAAGTCTTTTGCGTAGTCAATTAAGCAGAAGTAGATGTTTTCTGGAACTCTCTGGCTTTCTCCATAATCCAGCACATGTTAGAAATTTTGTCTCTAGTTTCTCTGCCGTTTCAAAATCCAACCTGTACTTCTGGGAGTTCTCAGTCTACATACTTCTGAAGCCTACCTTGCTAGCGTGTGAAATGAGATGCTGCTGCTTAGTTCTGCTTTATTTCCTATTTCTACTTCTGCATTCCAGTCAGCTACAATTATCAGCACATCCTGTTTTCACTGTGTGAGTAATATTCTCCTAGATACTTTCATAAAAGCTTTCAATTCCAGCTTCCATAGTTGGAGCATAGACATTATAGACTTGAATTATGTTTAAACGTTGATAGGCCTTTGAGGAAATTTGACTGAACTTATTTGGTCAGATGTTGCATTATAGCTTTTAGCTGGTTGTGCTGCATCTTGCATCATTATTAGAGCCACACTGTTTCTTCTTCGTTTGTTTGTTTTCCGCACTTTGTAATTATTTGAATTAACACAATCTGTTCTAATCAACTTTTGAATTCACTCACACCAAGCATTTTCATTTCTTGCTTTACAATTTCGAGCTTACCTTCTTTCATATTTTTCACATTCCATGTTCCAGTTATATGTGTCGTGCATCTTTGGATTTTCCTTTTATGTCTATACACATCAGCAACTTAATGTCTGTATGACTTTAGTCCACTTCCTTTATCAAGAACAATGCTACTCACCCTTATCATTAGCTCATTCTGAGTAGCTGATTAAATGCCTACTTACTAGAGAGTCACATCTTCCAGCACTGTCTAGTTTTATTTTGGATCATCTCATCATAGAATTTTTGAGGTATGAACATTGAGAAGTTGGTTTTACCATTGTGTGCTTCTGTGCAGGACTGACAAAAGCTAGCTTGAACATCATTTCTGTTGTCTGTAAAAGATCCTCTCCTAGTGTCACCTTCCACTCTTGCTCCTGCTCAGTAGTGGTGCTTCTGGAATATCTCTGCCATCATCATCGGGAGAACTAAGAATCATTTTCTGCTGATGGAACCGTTAATTTCTGAAGAAGATAGATATATCTTAACTGGTGTCTCAATTTTGATCATTTCAATTTGAATGACCTTAATAGAATTCTTGACTTAATTGATGGAATCTAGCCTCTTGACAGCATTGCCCTTAGCTCCCCTCATGAACTTATTCCTCTTCACCATGTTAAGGTGTGCATTGAAAAGTGGCCACATGCCTACCTAGCCTCCATCAGTACTTTGAGGGACATATTCTGCAGCAGCTGAAATTTCCGTACAGCCTTTAAAGGTAGTCATACAAAGACTGCATTATGGATGTGCAATCTAGATTGGAAGTGCAATCTAGATATTACTGGTACATGGTTGACGGAAAGTAAGACTAATTATGACAGGACATCCTTTTGTGTTTCAGTTGAAACTGGTAAAAAAAAAATAGTGATGTCACACTGTTTTTCATAGTTAGTGTGAAGTCCAGAAGAATTTCCAGATTGTTAGCTAAAATAGTACAGTATAGGGATTAGATAACTAGAGGTTAAGATGCATATCATCTACATACTGATAATACTTCAATCTTGAACCTCAGGATGATTTCTCATTGATTTCATGTAAAGGTTATAAATAGAGATGGGGGTATTCGTATATGAATATTCCCCGCACAGGTGGCGTTAACGACGGTCCAGTCCCATGGGGCTGGATAGTCCACTCACCAGTCTGCTGTGGATAGCACAATCCTACCAGTGGCTCTGCAGCGCACGATCCGGTCGCCACTCCTGGCAGGAGGCGGGAGGACAAGCCTCGTTGCAAGGTTGGAGAGTAGCAAGCGGATTGCGCGCTGCGGAGCCATTGGTAGAATCGCGCTGTCTGCATCCTCAACAGATCGGTGAGTAGACCGTCTGGCCCCGTGGGGTTGGACCCTTGTTAACGCCACCGGTGTAGGGATATTTGTATATGAATACCCCAATCTCTAGTTATAAAGCATGAAAGATGTGCTCTTGTCCACTTCATAGGCCTGAGGCCATAAGGTGGAATAAAAGTCAACCCTTCAGAACTCACCTTCAGACAGAACCAGAGTAATTGTCCCAATTTCAGAAAAGGCAATCGTAGAATCAAATGAAGGACCCTTCCTTGCCATTTGTGGCAGTGTGACTTATCTACCAGGACTACCAATAATGTTTTCATCCCAAACTCATGCCTGACATCAGATTGGAATGTATCCAAATAATCAGATTTGTCCAGCATTACTTGTTTTGTCTAGAAGCAGATGTAATTTTGCAGGGCAACAAGCAGCTGGCCACAAATTATGCTCATGGGTTATGGAAAGCTTCTGTTTGGTTGCAAGCCAGTATCTTCTTATTGTTAAAGCAGTAAGTTAGAATCTGTGTGTGCTCTGCAAGTACATTGAATTCAGAATGTGAAATTTGATTTGAATCAATTATTAAAATTGCTAGTTTTTTCATTATGATTTAAATCAGTTCATCTGATTTAAATATTTTGAAATAGCCTTTCATTTGAGTCAGTCATCAGTTCACTGAAGTGGAACCTTTCAACAGAAATTTTAATAAGCTATTATTTTTAATCCCTTGAAGACAACATTAAGACATTAATATGCTGAAACATGTTAGGCGTTATAAATAAACATCACTTTACTAAGAAGTATATCTTCTATACATGAGGTTATTTTATCACTGAACAGTAAATGGTTGTGAAATCTATATAGTGTGGTGACGTGTACTTTCTGCATGCAGGAAGAACTTTGATGATACTGTTAAATTTGTTTGTGTGTTGTATCCTTTATTTAGATGTACTGCCCATCCTTCTTTCCTTATTCTTCCTGCCCCAGTTTGGAATTTTGGGGGGGGGGTCATTAAAAAAACCACAACCAAAAAACATGTTTGCAGAATTTAGTTCTTATGCCTCAGGAGTTAATTGCTGTAGTGCATTCCTTTCCTTGACCTTTCGGGAGAGATACTTGGGAGATTATGTTTGCACCAATAAAGTAGATTGTGCAGCATTTTATTGATGACAATGTATTTTCAGTTTTTCATATCCACTGTCATACATCTAGGAGAAGTCACATTGCAGTAAATAAGGTTGTGAAACTGGCAAACTTACCTTTTTTGTAAAGGTGTTTTTTTTATTGCTGAGTGAGTGCCTTTTGAGGAAAAGTATTAAGTGCACTTTTTTGGTTGTCTGACAACTGCTGCACAGGAAGGAAGGGAATATATTTGTGTTTCATCAAGGAGAGATTTTTGATGGAGCAGAAGTTCAAAGTGTACATAGTGTAAAATCTGTGCCAGCAAGATTGAATGGAGATTGGTTAAACTTTGTACGTGATATTTTGTGCCAAGTTCTCTGGATCCTCTATATTTGGATATGTGCTGTAGCTGCATGTAGTCTAGCTAGCATATTTGTCAGCACTGTATCTTCCATGGAGAAGATCGCTGTAGTTTTCCAAAGTTTTATTTTAGGATACATATACACCAACTAAGATACAAAAATGTTATAAGCACTAAGTAAGCACTACTAGTTCAGTGTCTCAATCCTAAATGTATGGATGTAATTCCCATTGAAATAAATAGTTTTTTTCCAATTAAAATGTAGGACATTAGGTTTCTTTTCCTGTAATACATGGTTTGGTCAAATGTTTTGTTGCTTTTGCTTATTCCTGTGCTGCCAATGTGTATCTATCTTCATGAGGATCAGGCTTAATTTATACTACCATTTTTAAAAATACAGTATATGTACTGTATTAGGAATAAGTTTATTCTGGCAGAACATGTACTATATACTTTTCTCAATATATGTGGGTGCTGTATACTTCAGTTTTAGCTATTACTGATGACATATCAACTTGTTTTATCAGGTGTCCATTTTTTTTCTTAGAAAGCTTTGCCATTTTTGTTCGCTTCTAACTTTTCTTGTCTCTCCTCCCCACACATTTAATATGTAGGTATCATGGTATGAGCAATTTTGCTATGTAACCCTTCAACATTTATTTTATTATTTCTTTGCTTCAAGTTGTAACATGGGGAAGAAAAGCAGAGTGAAAACTCAGAAGTCGGGAACTGGAGCTACAGCAGCAGCATCTCCGAAGGAGATGTTGAATCTAATAAGCGAATTATTACAGAGTAAGTATGTTGCTTATAGCTTATGGAGTGATAAAGGAAGTTAGATAAGAATGTGAATGTGAAAAGAGTCAATGCTGAATTATTGCAAGGTAGTAGCTTTAGTAATTTATTTATAATTAATTTATTAATTTATTGCATCAAAACCAACAGAGGATCTATATCTTAGTAGGGATGTCATACAGTAGGACCACAATATCTGCATGGGATCGGTTTCAAACCTCTTCCCCCTGTTGATGTTAAAAAGCACATACATATATAGAAACGCTATATATAGCATAGTCTCTATTTCCTCTGGTGGCCAGTTCTGGTAATATGCGTTGGAAACACATATTTTTGTGTGTTTTTAATTTAATATTTTCAGGCAGTGGATAATTCAGACTGTGGGTTCTGATCCTTCAGATATGGTGGTATTACTGTAAGTGTATCCGAAACCAAATTTGATAGTACAGTGGTGCCTCGCATAGCGACGATAATCCGTGCAGCAAAAATTGCCGCAAAGTGATTTCGTCACTGTGCGATATTAAAAAGCCCATGAGAATGCATTGAAACCCCTTCAATGCATTCCTGTGGGCTTCAGACTCATCTTTAAGCGAAAATCCTCCATACGGCGGTCATTTTCGCTGTCCGGTAAGTGAGGAATCTGTCCCAGAAAACAGCGGGCAGCCATTTTTTTAACCAGGCGGCCATTTTGGAACCGCCGATCAGCTGTTAAAAATCATCACTTTGCGATGATCGGTAAGCAAAACAGGGTACCAATCATCGCAATGCGATTTTCCCCCATAGTGAACATTGCAATGCGATCGCAAAATCTTCGTCGCTATGCGATTTTGTCATTAAACGGGGCGCCCGTTAAGCAAGGCACCACTGTATTTGGACCAAATTTGATAGTTCCTGGTAGCTATAATAATAATTCTTAATACAGTGGTGCCCCGCATAGTGACGATAATCCGTTCTGGAAAAATCGTCGCTATGTGGATTTGTCACTATATGGAACAAATAGGAATGCATTAAAACACGTTTAATGTGTTCCTGTGGTAAAAAAACTAACCGTTATTTGCGAAAATCCTCTATACGGCCGCCATTTCCGCTGCCCGGTAAGCGAGGAATGGGCGCGAAAACACAGCGGGTGGCCATTTTTTTAACCCAGTGGCCATTTTGGAACCGCCGATCAGCTGTTCTAAAAACATCGCTATGCGAAAATCGGTAAGCGAAACAGCTTGCCGATCGTCGCAAAGCAATGTTTTACCATTTAAAACATTGCAATACGATCGCTTTTGCGATCGCAAAAACTTAATCACTATGCGGATTCGTCGTTAAATGGGGCGCCCGTTATGCGGGGCACCACTGTATTCAGAGGCCTATCGATTAGAAAGCAGAATGCAAGCTAAAGGACTTACCAATGCTTTCGAGGTATTTGCTACTCCCCAGAGTGACCTGTCCTCTGCTTCCCCACTTCTGCTGTCTCCTGACAACATTCTGACTATTCAGGGTTCAGTCAGTATATCCATTAATGTCACTTCCTAATGTCAATTCCTGATCGTTATTGGTGTACACTCTTTTTGTTTGGTACCATAACTGGAAAGGTGTCAGATGACATAGGAAAATCTTTTAAAAATGATTTGCCTGTTTGTGTGCTTTTTTTAAAGGGGAAAATAATTACTATATAGTATTTATGATGAATGTAACAGAGTTCCAGATATCCGTCCTAATGAGCTATTATAATTACCTGTTTTAAACTGGGGAAAAAATCTTTTCCCCTTTTTACTTCTTGTATATTCTATACTGTATATTGTAAAGGCCTTTAGTCAGAAACAATAAGTTGTAATATATGTTGCCCAGTAATCAGTGTTTTCTAATAAAACTGAATGTAAAAATCCACACATGATTCCTTTTTGGTGTGATGAATAAGGGGAATGCTAAATTGCAGTGAGCAGAGCATTAATTTGTTCTTTATCCTTCAAGAATGCAGCAGTCCAACTCCAGGTCCTGGAAAGGAGTGGGAAGAATATCAACAGATTCGACTTCTTGTTGAGAGAATCCGTAAAAAACAGAAAGGTAAATGGGAAAGGGGATTTCTTAACAATTTGACAATATACAGACATAACATAAAAATAAACAAAAACACACATATCTTACTATTAAATAAACATAACTAAAAATAGTGCACCCATCACCAGGACTAATAGAATTATATTTCCTTCAAACTTTTGATTATGATAACTTCCAAATGACATTATCTCTTGTTTGAGGAAATGGCCTTCACTAGAGATAGGCATGAACTGCTTGTTCAGCGGTTCTTGCCAGTTTATCAGCTGAACAGATGTTTGTTATTTCAAAGCCCTGCATCCTCTGGCAGGTGCCCACTTAAAGACAGCAGCCTGGCTTTCCTTCCTCACCTCTAGACACTGCCTCTTGAGTGCGTGCCTGCAGGCGGACACAGGGCTTTGATGCACCAAACCCCTGTTCAGCCAACAAATGAATCAGCACAGACCAGCAGTTCATGCCCATCTCTAGCTTCAATAATATGGAAAGGGGATTTCTGGTTGTTAATAATCACAAGTTGTCTTGGAACTGTATTTACCGTATTTGACGGCATATAAGATGACTGGGCGTATAAGACGACCCCAACATTTCCACTCAAAATCTAACATTTGTTATATACTCGCCGTATAAGACTACCCCCTCCCTCTGCCTTTTACCCTGCCGAGGGGCCAAAGAGGGAGGAGAAGGAAAGCAAGTTTCTGGGGCGGGCTACCAGCTGGGCAGAGGCCAGCGCCTGCTCGCTTGCCCAGCCTCTGGAAGTCTCCTCGGGAGCAGCGGTGCTGGCGATGAGCAGGGCAGCGCTGGCTTGTCGCAGGCACCGTTTGCTTCCAAGCTTCTCTCCGCCTGGGCAACATGGTGGTAGGTCACGGGGAAGAAGGAGGCGGTGCTGCTGCTGCTTTCCATGAGGGCAACTGTCCGAGGAAGTGACTGAGCCAGCGGGGACCGAGCTCCGCCCGCTTCCCGGGCTGGGCTCGCCTCTCCATGCTGCTTCCTGCTGCGCCATGCTGCGCCTGAGAGCTGGAGCCGCCCGCTGCCTTCTCGAGAGAAGAGGTGCCGCCTCCGCCGCCGCCTCTTCCTCCTCCCCCTCTTTCCTCCTTGCGGTATGTGCTGCCCGCTCTGGGTGCACCCGGCTTATAAGACGACCCCCCCCCACCTGGAGACATGTTTTTCAGGGCAAAAAAGTCATCTTATACACCGGCAAATACGGTAGTAGTTATCTGTTGCTCTGAAAACCAAAACTCAAATTTCAGCACAACACTGTTTGAAGGTCAGAGATAGGGACCTGGACCTGCCCCCCAACAGGGTACCAACTTCAGTTTCCAAACAAGGAGATGGTTTCCACACACATTTGTAAAAATGTTTTCCTCAAAAATGTAGTGACTATTATTCAGCATAATGTTTCTCAAGTTTAACTAAAAAGTTGAGGATGCATAATCTTAGTAGTACTGTGTTTCCCCGAAAATAAGACAGGGTCTTATATTAATTTTTGCTTCAAAAATGCATTAGGGCTTATTTTCAGGGAATGTTTTATTTTTTTCATGTACAACAATCTACATTTATTCAGATACAGTCATGTCAACTTCTTCTGGTTGCTGCACAATGGTGGAGGGCGGGGTTTCACTTAACAGGGGCTTATTTTTGGGGTAGGGCTTATATTACGAGCATCCTGAAAAATCATACTAGCGCTTATTTTCAGGTTAGGGCTTATTTTTGGGGAAACAGGATAAGTAAGTGGAAAATGTATTTTCTGTTAAAATCTGTATAAGAAATTGAATTGATAAAAACCTTGGGCAGTCCTATTTCATTACATTTACAAGTGGTAATTATTATGAACTCAACACGTTCATCTGTATTCAGCCCTGGTGGGGATTTTTTCCTGTCTTATTTGTGGCATCATAATAGCAAAAAACTAATCAGAGTATGTTTTGATTATGGGAAATTGTGATGATCAAATTATACATGTGGGATAGTGTGTTTTCATTTTATATGATGAAAAATCTCTTGGTAATTAAATAATATCACACTTTTTACAATCTAGAACTGCTGCTGTGGAACCATCCTTCTCAGTTATACAAAAAATATTTTCATAGTACTGTATTGTATAAAGGAGAGCATTGGTTGAAATCCTGTTGCATAGCAATGCTTGCATAACTAGAAGTTGCACAAAACATTGCAACATTTGCAGCGATGCAGAAGTCCTGTCCAGGAAGCAGTTCTGCAGATACAGTTGTGTAATCAGTTGCACAGTCAGTTGCATAAATTGTTGCACAATCAGGCATGCAGATGGCCCTGGGAAAACTTGTCATGAGCATACATGGATGTAACTTCATGCTACACCAAATGTGATAGAATTTGAAACATTACAATATATAAAAGCCTTAGCTTTTTTTTAATATTGTGGTAACACTTTATATTTCCCTATGACTTTCGTTGTCGTGCAGTCTTCTGTTTTATCCATTATTTGATTTATTTTATTCATTCCATTGTTTCATCTGGTTGGAGGCACAGAATGGTACAGTAGTACCTCGGTTTGCAAACGCCTCGGTTAACATAATTTTCGGTTTACAAACGGAAATCCATGCCCCAGTTTACGATTTTTTTCTGCAGTACGAAGGAAGTTTCCCCAGGATGCATTGTGCCTGGAGGTTTATAGCACTGCCCCCTATGGCAAACCGTGTTTCGGTTTATGAATTGTTTACATTACGTAATGTCCTCGATAACGCATTAAATTCGTAAACTGAGGTACTACTGTACTTGAAAATAAGGTTGTAATTTTGTAATGGTTTCTGTGAGTCCTCTCCAGATTTAAGCACTGAGGAGAGAAGAGAATGGAGTCAAATTCAGGTTGTGAATAATCATGTGGCATGGATTGTCAGTCAGTAGTAAGACAATAAAAGCAAAGATTGGAGTTGGTTGCAGTCACACTTCATATTGCAAGGTAGTCTTTCAAGAACGGTAGAAACAAAAATTACTCCTATGGATAAGCAAATTCTGCATTGACATTTTCAAAGTAATAAAATATATTAGTTTCAGAAGACAATACCAGTGAATACTCTTTGGCTGTAGGGCTGTTACCTAGTAAGCTACAAATAGAATAGGCCCATTGAACCAGTGGAACTAATAGAGTTGACTCATGAAATACCCACAAGTTCAATTACCTTATTCTAGTTGCAACTTACTACACTAAACAACATAATTTCAGCTTCTGTATCGTTAGCAGTTCACTGTGGGTATATATATATTTTGCCATTAATTGTGTGTGTAGGTTTGTCTGTTGTATTTGATGGGAAAAGAGAAGATTATTTTCCTGAACTAATTAAGTGGGCCAGAGAAAATGGTGCATCGACAGAGGGTTTTGAAGTGGCTAACTTTGGAGAAGAAGGTTTTGGTTTGAAAGCCACAAGAGAAATAAAAGTGAGTATAATAAAACTTTCATCAATATATTGCTGATGTATACAAATTACTTAATTTATTTCTTTACTTTGCATACTGTGTTTGGAAAACTAAACTTTCAGCAAGTTAGAATTACACAAGGCTTACTAAACAGTTGTTTTTGGTCAAAATAATGACTGATCTAGTTCAAGAACAGATTTTTGTATTCTCCTAACTACCAGAAATCTTAGATACATCTGCTTGGTGTGGTGAGTGTGGTCTTTCTCCAGTTGGGTCTGAGCTTTCAGCAGTCAGTTCTGTGACAAACCCAGACCTACTGGGATATGTCACACAGTTACACTAAGCTGCCACCAACCATTCCCTTTAAGAAGTCACACAGACCAGGGATGGATTTTTAAACAATAAAAGAATTAGGTTTATTTAAATACACACACAGGGATAATAAAATAATCAGGTGAATAGGATGAAGTAACGTGGCTTATTCTCACTCATACAAGCATACAGTTTGGTTCACCCAGAACCCTTACTTGAAGCACAGACCCTGAACCTATCAGTTCTGGCTAACCAACAGACACCTGAACCTATCAGGTTGGTACTCTGACACACAGAAGTACCCTGTCTGACACACAGACTCCCACAACAGCTTCTTCTTCCCAGCTGCTGCTTCGTCACAACCCAGTGTCTCCCAGCGTCTCTCAGCATCTCTCTCTCACCACACAGGCATCACATATTTATACAGTACAGCCCCTCCTCCTGATGTCCCGCCTTCCACTCCCCATAGGATGGAACTTTCCCTCCAAACCCATGACAGACAGGTAACACCAGTGCTGTATGTAACACCTCCCCTCTTTATAAGTTGTTTTGTAGGGGGAAAGCTAACGTGCTTTTCACCAAAAAACAACCTGTATAAAACACACACCAACAGTTATACATACCATATCATACTTACTTAAACTTACATTCTAAGTTAACCATAGCAAATAGGCATTTAAACATTTACCATATACATTACATCAATTTACCTTTATTCATACAAACCAAATTCAAAACAACAGGTACATTTTACTTCTTGTCATCATTATATATACACATAGTCCATGTTTCTTTCGCCGTCTTCATTCTTCAGGTCTTCTTGATAAGGCGTCAGCAACACAGTTCACTGACCCTCTGACCACCTTCACTTCAAAGTCATAGTCCAGTAGGTTTAAATCCCACCTCATAAGTTTGCTATTGTGGGTTTTCATTGTCTTTAACCATTGCAATGGTGAATGGTCAGTACACAGAATAAAATGTCTTCCCCAGATGTAAGGCTTGGCCTTCTGGATCGCGTAGACTATGGCCAAACACTCCTTCTCCACGGTTGCCAAATGTCTCTCACCTTTTTGAAGTTTCCTACTCAGGTAGGACACTGGATGCTGGTCACCATTCTCATCCTCCTGGCACAGAACTGCTCCTACCCCGCTGTTAGACGCATCTGTGTAGATGATGAACTCCCGGTCGAAGTCTGGAGCCCGCAGGACTGGATAGTTGATTAACGCCTCCTTCAACCTCTGGAACGCCGCCTCACAGTCGCTGGTCCACGGGATGCGGTCATCAGCCTTCTTCCTCGTCAGATCGGTCAGCGGAGCCGCAATCTCGCTAAACCTCGGGATGAACTTTCTGTAGTAGCCCACCAACCCAAGAAATGATTTGACTTTTTTCTTGGTGTTGGGTCTAGGCCAATCACGAACAGCTTCTATTTTGGCCTCCAGGGGTTTTATCATTCCTCCCCCTACCATGTGACCCAAGTATTTTATTTCTGGGCTACCCAGCTGACACTTGCTGGCCTTTACTGTTAGCCCTGCTGCACTTAACCTCTGCAGCACTAACTCCAGGTGTATCAGGTGATCTTCCCAGGTATTACTGAAGATCCCTATGTCGTCAATGTAGGCCACTGTAAAGTCACTGAGCCCTGCCAAGGTCTGATCCATCAGCCTTTGGAATGTGGCTGGTGCATTTCTGAGACCAAAGCTCAGGACTCGAAACTCATAGAGACCAAAAGGGCTGCAAAAGGCAGTCTTTTCTTGATCCCTGGGATCAATTCTTAATTGCCAATATCCCTTTACCAGGTCCAATGAGGAAATGAACCGACAACCCCCTATGGTTTCAATCAGGTTGTCTAGCCTGGGCATTGGGTAGGCATCAGGAGTGGTTACACGGTTTAATTTCCTGTAATCGACACAAAACCTAATGCTCCCATCAGGCTTGTCCACAAGGACTATCGGAGAGGACCAAGGACTAGAAGAGGGGACGATTATGTTCTCCCTAAGCATCTCGTCCAGCTCCTTCCGCACCTTGTCCCTATAGGGTCCCGTTACTCGGTATGGGGATACTGCCTGCGGGGGTGCATCCCCTGTGTGGATCCGATGCATCACTCCCTTCACTATCCCCGGCTTGTTGGAAAACACCTGTTGATATTTACTAAGCAGCATTTTTAGTTCTTGCTGCTGGTCTTGGGTGAGTGCAGGACTGATCTTTACCTCCTCTGGGTTGTATTTTACTTCCCCTCTACCCTCCCAGAAGGGTAATTCCGCTTCCTCACTCTCAGCTGCTTTTATCGCGAATAAAACCCTCTGTTCCCCTCTGTAGTAGGGTTTTAGGGCATTCACATGAACCACCCTCCTTGCTTGGTTCTCCTCCTGCTCTATTAGGTAGTTCAGGTCTGACATCTTGGAGATGACCCTATATGGTCCTGCCCATTTGAGCTGCAGTTTATTCTCTCTGCAGGGCCTAAGCCAAAGCACTTCCTCCCCTGGATCAAAGTGCCTCTCTCTAGCTTTGTGGTCATACCATGTTTTCTGTCTGACCTTCTGAGCTTGCAGGTTTTCTGCTGCCAGCTCTAGATTTCTCCTTAGGTCATTCATCAAGGTGTCTATGTAAGTCACAACGTCTTGTGGGTCATCCTGGGTGATCTGCTCCCAATTTTCTTTGATCAAATCAAGGGGCCCTTTCACCCTTCTCCCAAATAAAAGTTCAAATGGACTGAACCCGGTACTGGCTTGTGGCACTGATCGATAAGCAAACAAAAGGGATTGCAGCTTCTGGTCCCAATTGTTTGGATTCTCTGCCAAGTAAGCCCTAATCATGCGCCTTAGAGTCCCATTGAACTTCTCAGTTAACCCATTGCTTTCCGGATGATAGGCAGTGGTTTCCTTGTGCTTAATTCCACAGATTTGCCATAAGCGTTTCATGAGCTTTGATGTGAACGATGCTCCCAAATCTGTGATTATCTCTGAGGCAAATCCCATCCTGGACATATACCCCACCAAAGCATCGGCCACTGTGTTAGTTTCAATGTTAGTCAAGGGTATGGCTTCAGGATACCTTGTGGCATGGTCCACAATTGTTAGAATGAACCTGTTCCCCCTCTTTGTGGCCTTGGGCAAAGGTCCCACAATATCCACCCCTATGCATTTGAACGGAGTGTCAATCACAGGCAAAGGGCACAACTTTGCTTTGGTCCTGTCGCGGTTATTCCCCTGCCTTTGACACACATCACATTGTTTACAGAACTCCCTGATCTGCTTCCCTATGTCAGGCCAGTAGAAATTCTGTGTGATTCTCTGCTGTGTTTTGTTCACTCCTAAGTGTGCAGCAAACATGTCAGAGTGACCCCTTTGTAAGATCATGGGGCGATACTTTTCAGGTACCACCAGCTGACTTCTGATCCCATCTCCCCCTTTTGCGATATTCCTCAGGGTTTCTCTATATAAAATCCCCTTTTTCTCCAGAAATCTCACTGGGGTTTCAGGTGTTAGCTGGGCGTCAGTCACCTGTTCAAAACACTTTTGGAGAGTGGCGTCTGCCTTTTGCTCCTGTCCAAATCTGCTGTCTGTGGTTAAGGTTTCCACCACAGCTTTTGAACTCCCCTCTGCTTCCGCCTCTGGCTCATCATTACCCCCCTGAACTGTCCCCATGGTGGCTTGTGAGCGTGTAATCACTAGCACCCGTTTCACATGTTCAGCCAGGTCATTTCCCACGAGCACGGCTGCTGGCAGAGTCGATGAAATCGCTAGCCGCCAATCTCCCCTCCAGCCTTGAAAGTTGACAGGTACCTCTGCTACTGGCAGAGAGATTACCTGCCCCTCAATCCCTGCCACCTTTATGCTCTCATTTGGGATTATAAACTCCCTAGGGATGATATCTGGATGGCACAGGGTTACCTGGGAACAAGTGTCCCGCAGCCCCCTATACTGACGGTCAAGTATTCCTACGTCCACTCCTGCTGTCTCAAACAATTGAGAATCTGTTTTCACCAGCAAGCAGCGCTTTACCTCTATAAGAGGACCATTTTCCTCAGCCTGATCAGCATAGGTAGCTGTTCCAGACTGAGTAGCCATGGCAACAGGCTCCCTCAGTGACACTGAGCCTTGCTCTTTCTGGACACAGAACACAGCTTTTGGCTTGGTCCCACTAGACTCCTGAGGCACCATTCCTTTTAGCTGCTTTAATTTCTGACACTCTGAGATCAGATGACCCTTTCCCTGACAGAAATAACATTTTCTGGTGTATTTTGATTCTCTCTCATCTTGTTTTGGTTTTCCCTCCAAAATCTGAGGTCTTAGTTTCATGTCTGAGGGCTTCCCTTCACCATGGGCCCCTCCCCCTTGCTGGCTTTTCCCTTTTATTCTCAAATCCAGCTCCTTTTGCTTGGCCTCAAACTCAGCCCTGATCTGTAAAATTTCTTCCTCAGCCCTAGCTTTTATCTCTTTTACTTTTTCTTCAGTCTTATCTCTGATTTCTTTTAATTTAATGTCTTTTTGCTGAGTATATTTTTCAAGATCTTGCTCACTTTGTCTGACCTGAGCCTCATACTTTTCCTTCTTTGACATTTCTTCCCCTGATAAATTGTTAATAAACTTATTTAGGAACTTCAATTCCAATTGTACCAGTCTAATTTGGTGTTTCAGTTCCATCTCTTTTATCCTCATGGCCATTCCCCTTTTCTTGGCATCTGCCTCTGCCTGACAGATTTCAGCTCTTTCTTTTCTTCTGATTTCCATTTCCCTCACCCTCAGTTCATGCTGTTGGGCTAGGAGTATTTTTCTGAGTTCTGGGTTTTGTTCTCCCGTGCTGTCACCTTGCACTGAGCCAAATTCATCCTCAGAACCTTGGTCAACCTGGGGGTCTTTCACTTCATTCATGTCTGCTACTTGGCTTCGAGTCAAGGGCATAATCCCCCCTCAGAACAGGCTGCTTTAAAAAGTCAAGCCTCAAAATAAAACGACCACTTTTTTCCTTTTTGCCTCAGAACCAGCTCTCCCTAGAGATTGCTGCTGTTCTTCAGCACTAAATTGCAACAGTATCGAGTCAGAGCCTACCCCCCTCTGCTGGGCCTCTCAGCTGGCAAGCTAGCTCGCTGTTGCTACGCAGTTTTGCCTCAGCTTTTTCCCGCCAAAACTAGGCTGCCTCAGAGCACCTTAATCTAAGTCTCCCCAGTTGGCACGTTCTTCTACTAGCGCACCTCCCCGTGAGGTACACCTAGAAGATTACCTACGCGCCTCAGACTGTCCCTGACTAGACCCCCCTTGCTCTGGGCACACTTGCCAAGGTTTTGCTGGACCACTGGACAACTGGACCAGTCGTATCCCACCCGCTGGACACCAATCAATGTGACAAACCCAGACCTACTGGGATATGTCACACAGTTACACTAAGCTGCCACCAACCATTCCCTTTAAGAAGTCACACAGACCAGGGATGGATTTTTAAACAATAAAAGAATTAGGTTTATTTAAATACACACACAGGGATAATAAAATAATCAGGTGAATAGGATGAAGTAACGTGGCTTATTCTCACTCATACAAGCATACAGTTTGGTTCACCCAGAACCCTTACTTGAAGCACAGACCCTGAACCTATCAGTTCTGGCTAACCAACAGACACCTGAACCTATCAGGTTGGTACTCTGACACACAGAAGTACCCTGTCTGACACACAGACTCCCACAACAGCTTCTTCTTCCCAGCTGCTGCTTCGTCACAACCCAGTGTCTCCCAGCGTCTCTCAGCATCTCTCTCTCACCACACAGGCATCACATATTTATACAGTACAGCCCCTCCTCCTGATGTCCCGCCTTCCACTCCCCATAGGATGGAACTTTCCCTCCAAACCCATGACAGACAGGTAACACCAGTGCTGTATGTAACAAGTTCAACATATTTTGCTGCATTTCTACCTTATCTTTCATTTTGAGAGATCAAAATGAATGACGTACATAAAATTCCCAGGTAGTATTCTATCAAGGCTTGGGCTTATTAAGTTTCAGCAGATTATTGTATCATTATAGCTCTAAACAACACCCAAACTTTGCAGCTTTGGGTATGTAATTTGGAAATGTTCAAATGGGGCCATATGAACACAGCACATTTCACTGAATGCAGGCTAAGATATGGAAAAGATATTTATGGAAGAAATATATCCAGGGCTTGAAAAATCCACTCGTCCACTTGTGTATGACGAGTGAAAAAAATACTGCATGACAAGCCACAGTTTCCTCCCTCCCTTCCGCCTTGCCTCCTTACCCTCAGTCCGTCTCTCTCTGATCC
Organism: Pogona vitticeps; assembly: GCF_051106095.1. NCBI lineage: Eukaryota > Metazoa > Chordata > Lepidosauria > Squamata > Agamidae > Pogona > Pogona vitticeps. The sequence goes on along the minus strand of NC_135783.1, from coordinate 337,126,036 downwards.
TGCAGTCCTCCCCTCCCCCTTTCCATTGCAAAAGGAAAAACAGCCCTTGCGAGAAGAGAGTTTGATCGGCACATATATAGTTGTGCAGGAGAATGTAGAGTAGTTCCATGCTGGAGAATATGGAGATTCCGTGCTCCCAGTTTCAACCGAACGACCTGGCTCCTTAAGAAGCCGGGCGCTTTTGCTTTCAGATTTATTTTTGCTGGAGACATTCAAAAGAAAGGCATTCAAAATACAAGCTTCATGGCCCCACAGGCACGCAGGTAATAAAGCAACTCAAGTCTGAGGGTATATTTTAGGTTTGTATGCATTTTTATGTAGAAAGTACCTAGTTTAAATTTAAATTTGAGTTTAAACATAAATTGCAAGGCTATAGTACGGTCCTGCTGACTGGTGAAATTTTTGACTGACTGTTGAGACATTCTAAGTTTTTTCAAGCCCTGAATAAATCATAACCAACGTACCCTTTCATTTTGAGCTCCGCTGAGTGGGGCTCTGCCTCTAACATGTGCGACTTCTCTGCATGCGTGCATTACTCCACCCGCCACACACAGGAGATTCTGTCTCATTCAGAATCAAAGGGGCTTCATGGAGGAGGAGGAAAGCTGAATGGAGGGGTGCAGTTACGCGTGCAGTCACATATTGTAGAGAACCTTGAGCGTAACCAATGTTCCCTCTAATTTTATGTCATGCTGCATAGAAGCCTCGTTCCCTGTGTGCGGTAGTGGGTGGGGCTTCATTTGAAATGGGACGTAAAGAAACTAGCTGCCAGTGTGCAGCTCCAGTGGAGATCTGGGCGAGTGTGCGCGCTGCTTAGAAGAAATATTGGTCATAACTTAAATTTAGTCTACAATACTTCCATGAAACGACATTAGTTAAAACTATTAAGATGGATTAAGAATAATTGCTCTCAAATGTAATTTTGGTAAATGGTTTAGGGTCTCTGTCATCATTACTGTATTCCGTAGTTGGGAATAGTAGTAATGTAATTTAAAGATATGTTCTCGAACTATTATGACCCCCCCTCTTTTAATTGCTTGCCTCTTCTTCTCCTGTAGTCTTCTTAGTCAATCACTTTGAGAGCAGCTGCTTCCTAGTCTCCCCACTAGAAAACAGAGGTTTTCTGATGTTACAGGATTTCTCTGTTTTTTTTTTCAGCTAAAAAGCACTGTGTGGTGTCTGCCCCAGTGCCTACTTCCCTCTGCTTTTACCTTCCTGTCACTGAGAGAAGTAGGGGAGTGAGGATTATCAATTGCTGTAAAGTTGTGTTACCGTATTTTTTTCATGTATAAAAATGACACTTTTTCCTAAAATAATTAAAGGAAAAATTGAGGGTCACTTTATACTCAGAAGTCAGGGGAAAGGGATCAAAGCGCTTTGATCCCTGCTTTCCCCCTCCACGTTTTGCAAAGAAAATGGAGGGGGAAACCGATTTCTATTTTCCCCCTACATTTTTGTTGCAAAAAACAGCTTTCCCCCTCCACGTTCTGCAGAGAAAATGGAAGGGGAAAGCGATTTCTGCTTTCTCCCTACGTTTTCATTGTAGAACGTTTGCAACAAAAATGTGTGGGAAAACAGAAATCGCTTTTCCCCTCCATTTTCTTTGCAAAGCGTGGAGGGGGAAAGGTGATTTTTACAACAAAAATGTAGGAGGACAGTGGGAATCGCTTTCCCCCTCCACTTTCTTAGATAGAAAAAAAAATTGGGTTAGAAAATGGGGGTCTTGTACATGGGGGCATCTTATACATGAAAAAATATGGTACTTTTCCTGTCAGCAAGTTAGATCTGCAGCAGGCAGGGTGGATTTAAATTTTTTTAAAAACCAGATTTTTTGTGAATTTAAATTTAAAAATCAATTTTTAAAATTTAAATTATGATTTATACGGTAATTTAAATCAATTTGATTTTTTTTTAAAAAATAGTTGATTTTTATCCACCTTGCAGCAGGGCTTACTAACTAGTTGTTTTTGTTGGCATGTAGTTTCTTAGTAGTATAGTGGTGCCTTGCATAGCGATCGCTCCATATAGCTATGAAATTGCTTTGCGATGGACATTTTTGCGATCGCTTTACGATGGTCCCTATGGGGAAAATTCACTTTGTGATGATCGCAAGAAAGCAATCGTCGCAAAGCCCCCATTTTCGGCCAGCTGATTGGCGGTTTCAAAATGGCCGCCAGGTGAACAAAATGGCTGCCCGCTGTTTTGCCTTGCTTTAGAGGCACCGAAAATGGCCGCCCGTATGAAGGATCTTCGCTTTAAGGTTAGTTTTTAGCCCATAGGAACGCATTAATCAGGTTTAATGCGTTTCTATGGGCTTTTTAATATCGCTTAGCGATGAAATCACTTAGCAGCGATTTTTGCTGCACGGATTAACATCACTAAGCGAGGCACCACTGTATGTGATCGTTGAGAAGCTGCTACCATAGGTTGGATATCATCATTTGAAACCACATAGTTATATTTTATTATTAAATACTAAATCCTTAATAGTACATACAAAAATATTGCTACTAGTTCTTCGAGAAAAAGCAACAGATGCAAATAACCTAAAATGGCAGTATCTGCTCTCCTGAATTTATATATAGGGAAACAGCAATACTTGGATAACAACCCTGGCTTATGAACCAGGCAGGTAGGTATGTCACCCAAAAACAGTAGGAAAAAAGTAGCCTTTTCTCGATCCACAAACTACCCATGGATAAAAGTTCTCACGCTGAGGTATTTATCCTCTAGAATGGCAGTTCTCAACCATTTGCTCTCCAGAATTTGTTTTGGGCTTCATTTCTCAGCATCCCTGATCATGGGTCATTTTGGACTTTGAGAGGTTGAAGTCCGAAACATCTAGAAGGCAATACGTTGAGAACCATTGCACTAAGATGCTCATCTGAAAGCAGATACTGTTCACCAGAGAAGTGACATTTCATAAGTCTGTTTTATTATATACATGAAAAAAATGTAAGTAGCTAGGAACACCATTTTCTAATTATAAATGGTGCACTTAAGGACACAAGACAGCACCTTAATAGTGGCAATTTGCCACTTCAACTTACACAGTTTTCTTTATGCAAGTGTAAAACAACACTAGGATTCTGATTAATGTGTGTTAATTCAGTGTTAATTATTTTATTGCTTTTTTACTCAGTGCATGTTGTGCATAGTGTGAACTTTCAGTTGGTTTTTTTTAGGCAGAAGAACTTTTTCTGTGGGTTCCCAGAAAATTGCTGATGACTGTTGAGTCAGCTAAAAATTCAATATTGGGTAAGATGAGATTTTGAAAGTGTTTAAAATATGCCCATAATATTTTGTAGAGTAGGTTCTCCATGAGCACAGTAAGGTATATCATTGGATTTACAGTGGTGTCAGTGCTACATATTATCTGCACAGGTGGAACATTGGTCAGGATCTGTGGGTGACGTGCAGAGTTCTGACTAGAGATTGGGGTATTCATATACAAATACAAATATCCCCACATAGTGGTGTCCATCGGTGGCAGAGGCCTTGCTCATCCCTCCAATAGCTCCCAGAGCCCCGCTGATTTCCTGCTCGGCTGACCACTCCAGGCGAGGGAAGGGAGGACGAGTCTCCCTGCACGACCACTGAGTGGCCAGCCAAGCAGGAAGAGAGCAGTGGTCTGGGAGTGATTGGAAGGATGAGTAAGGCTGCTGCCGGACGCGTGAGTGGACAGTCCATCCCCAGGGGGCGGGCCCTTGTTAACTCCAGCTGTGTGGGGTTATCTGTATATGAAGGTGAATACCTCCATCTCCAGTTCTGACTTCAGACTGTGCAATAATAGCAGCTAAAATGTGATCTGTCAATTTTGAAGTAAATAAAATGTGGTGGGAAAAATAAATGTATTTGGAAAGATGAGTTTAGTTCTTGTAATGAAAACCTGCTATGGGCTAAGCATGTGTTTAAGGGTTACCCTTTAATTCAAAGTATACATCTGCCCATGAATCTGTAATGAAAACAGTTGGCGCACGTTGGAGATCTTAGGGATTTAATTAAAAAGAAAGTAGATTGCATGAGCTTGCTGTCTGTTGAGCCACGAGCTAGTGAGCTTATTGCTACTCTTGGAACATGGAAGAATGAGGAGCAAACTATCCTTTTATTTCTTGATGCTTACTTAATAATAGGTAGCTATCCCCTGCTGTTCTCTTTGTAGAGATGAATTTCATCCATAACGCATTCATTCAAGGCAGTACCCAATATATTATAATAATCATGTCCCGTCAAGTCAATTATGACTTATAGTGACCCTTTTCAGGGTTTTCCAGGTAGAGAATACTCAGAGGTTGTTTACCATTCCCTTTTGGCGGTGCTCTGGAACTGTGCAGCTTGCCCAAAGCCACACAGGCCGGCTCTTCTCCCAGGAGGTACAGTGGCTCTGCAGCCAGATACCAGAGAAATACATCAAATCACATTTGTTTGTGTCAGTGTGAGACTGGTCTTGTTTCATTAGAGATTTTTAAAATGACTTGATATGCCATATGATTGACATTGGCCAAGTGTATGTTAGTCATAATGGAAAAGATTAAGATTTCCTTTGGAATTTTCTAGGGTCCTTGTATTCTCAAGACCGAATTCTTCAAGCCATGGGCAACATCACATTAGCATTCCACCTTCTCTGTGAACGATGCAACCCCAATTCTTTCTGGCTGCCTTATATCCAAACTCTACCAAATGAATACAATACCCCTCTTTACTTCGAAGAAGACGAGGTTCAGTATCTTCATTCAACTCAGGCCATACATGATGTCTTCAGCCAGTATAAAAACACTGCTCGACAGTATGCTTATTTCTACAAAGTTATTCAGGTAAATATATAGAACAGAACCTATAAAACATAAAAGTGTGATTTTTTAAAACAAATGTGTTATTATTAAGCATCTTAAAGGTCTGACTGCTGCAGAAATGTTTGTGTATTGTCCAATCAATGTCAGTAATGATTTTTCCTTCTTATTTATCTCTGTCACTGTAATAAAATTTTGGTTGTTGTTATGGGGCTGTGTGTGTGGCTACCTGTTACATATGAGATGGCTTTTAGTAGGAGTGCAGTGCATTTTTGTATTCTTGTGTGGACATGCTTATTTTGGCATTTCTCTGAGATTTAAAAGGAAAGATTGAGTTTTGTTATCACTCCAATTGTGGTGCCAAATATGTCACTTTATTTTCTGTGGATGAAATTCTGTCTCTGTCCTGTTTCTATTCTGAAGAAAAATATGGCAGTAGGCACTAGTGTTGTCTCTGAATTAGGAATTAAATCTGCTTCCTTTCCCTAATAAGCAACTGAGCATCTGTAAAATCCTTTTTTTTTTTAGTTGTTCATTGGTCACATCACAGTGTAGTGGCAATTTGAAATCTGGTTTGGCAAATAATGTGGCATGTATTTCTGGACAATACTTATTCCTGTCTAATGTATGAAAATATCTCTCTGTTCTTCTTTTTCTCTTGTATACAAATCGACATATAATCTTTTACCTGGCATAACATATTCTTGAAAATCCCTGAACTGAGAGAGACTCCTATCTAAAAGCCTGGAAAGTGGTGTTTACAGTACTGAACAAAATGAGTTGATGGTCCAATTCATTATAAGGCAGCTTCTTGTGTTTGTCTTGTCAGTCAGATAATTTTTAACAAAGGGCACGTTTGTGGTTCTAAACAGTAGTGTTATGGTTCAGTGGTAAAATAGTCCTGCATTGATTCCAGTGTCAACATGGATAGAGAACTAAGTTAGCAGTTTGAACAATTCAGGAGTGACATACTTCGATGTCAGCGTACTCCCCTGGTGTTAGGAAGTATAAATGTGATTGCACTCAAAATTGACAAGATTTGTAAGGAATATAATGTTCACTTTCTATGCTAAACAAGTCTACTTTTTTGCTACATGTTTTGAACCCAATGCCTTACGATGATCTCTTATTAACCACAGTTATCATTTCCACATTCTGAGATTAAATAGCTGAAATTAAAAGAGTGTGTATGTCCTGTAGACATCCTTCAGTCTCGAGAGACTATGGTAACATGCTCTGAATTGAGGTCTTGGAACAGTGTCTAGTGTGGCTGAGAAGGCCAATTCAAGAATGACCATCCCTTCCACACTGAATGCAAATACAATCTGTCCCCTGTCCAGCTCCCTGATCTTGCTACTTTTGGGACTGCCTCTTTGCCTCAGCCTGCTGGACAAGGGTCTCTTCAAAATAGGAGAGGCCATGATGCACTGCCTACCTTCAGGCTGAATGCTCAGATGTCAATGTTTCCCATCTGTTGAGGTTCATTTCTAAGGCCATCAGATCCCACTTGCAGATATCTTTGTATCCAGCTGTAGTCTCCCTCTGGGACAATTTCCCTGCACTAATTTCTCCATACAGGAGATCTTTTGGAATCCGACCACATGCCCAAGCCAACATAGACGCCGTGTATGTGAATAGCTGGAAAATCTTAGTAGTACCTTTTCTGATCTTTGCTCATTCTGTTTTCATCACAAAGAGGCAAATGGTTAATCAGTTTCAGTGTCAAGAGAATATCAACATTATTGAGCAAGCAATTCTGTGGCTCAAATTTGGTTCTGTTCTGTGTCCTTCATACACTTTTTTTGGTTCTGACAGAATTTCTGTAAGCAAAATCCTGTTTAAGAACATACAGTGATATGGAATGAATCCTGCATGTTGGGTTGGTGGCATCATTACAGTTGATCTAGACCTGGCACACGTATTTTGAAGAAGAAAAGTTTCCCTTGCTAGTGATTTATAGCCTTCTCCTATCAATATCTCCTCTGGTAGTTGGTCTGTCTTTGGAGGCAAATGGTTAGTTAGATGTAATATATAATGGTGTTTGTGGGTAGAGGCTTTAATTTCTGTGTTGTCCTCAGGCATGAGAAAAGGCACAGGAAGCTGTTGCATCATTGTTGTGAGTGTACAGTGGTGCCCCGCATAGCGACAATAATCCATTCCGGAAAAATCGTCGCTATGTGGATTTGTCGCTTTACGGAACAAAAAAGCCCATAGGAATGCATTAAAACACGTTTAATGTGTTCCTATGGGCTAAAAACTCACAGTTATGCGAAAATCCTCCATACGGCCACCATTTTCACTGCCCGGTAAGCGAGGAATGGGCATGAAAACACAGCAGGCGGCCGTTTTTTTAACCTGGTGGCCATTTTGGAACCGCCGATCAGCTGTTCTAAAAACATCGCTATGTGAAAATCGGTAAGCGAAACAGCTTGCCGATCATCGCAAAGCGATGTTTTACCATTTAAAACGGGGCGCCCGTTATGCAGGGCACCACTGTATTGGCTAATGGAATAGGCCGCTGAGAAAGAACCCAATACCTGTAGTTTGCATACTAGGTCCAGGGGTAAAATGTCACTATTACTGTTAGGCCACTCTACCAAGGGACTCTACCACTCTACCAAGGGATTCATCTAGGACTGAGGTCATCAGCATAGTGCAGTTGATCCCAAGGTGCTTCTGTCTGCCAGCTGTGCAGAACTGGCAAGCACATAGATGGTTTGGGGGTTAGACAAAGCAATAGAAGGGAACGTACCTTTTCATTGCCACAATTGCTGTTGATGTCTTCTGTATTACCACCACCCATTCTCAATTCATATGCAGTTGTTTATCTCCTAGCATATTTTTTTCTCACACATCAGTCTTAGTTTTCCAGAGTAACAGCTGTAATGTCACAGTGTATAAGCAAGGTTTATATTGCTAACACAAGAAAATAAATGCCATTTGAGTATAGTGTATTGGCAGAACATCCTATCAAGCTTCATTTTGTAAAACCTCAGGCAAATACTTCATAGGTATTCAGTCACATTAGTCCTTGATTGGAAATGGTGTCTTCGGTATAAAGATGGTTGCACCATACAGCAATATGTTTCACCCATCTCTGTTTATGAAACAAAATCTCAGTTGAAACATAATCTACTTCCTGTCTCTCTTTATTGAATTGTAATATCTATTTACAATTATTGAGAACATTTTTAATACTTTGAAATGAAACTTTTGTACAGTACATAATGTTGTTATAAAAACACTTTGAAAAGTAGGTTGGATGAAATAGTCCCATTTTGCCTTTAAAACTATGTGAGTTTTTCTTTTTAAAAATTGAGGTTATGAAAAATATCAGTACTGTGTTTCCATAGTATCAATGGTAATCTCATGAGCATAGTCCCTTCCTTCATTTTAGACTCTGTGTTCACACAAATGTTGGTCTTGTTTCCTTGCTTCAGGACTCTAGGTTGCTCTTAAGTTGGATAGTAGCTCTCGGTGGCATTTATAATTTGGCTAGTTCAAGCCATGCCTGGACAAATCTAAGATACTTGTAATAGAACTGTGAAGGGTTGAAAGATTCATATCTCTTTTTTTCAGAACAGAAGGCACTGTATTAATGAGATGCCAATGTCACAGATAAGTTCTAGCATTAAAGAAAAGAAAGCTGGCAGCACAAGGCATCTAGTGTTGTTTTCAGCTGATGGGTTAACTGATCTCCATGCTTGCCATATGTTATCCCAGTGCTAAGTTAGTAAAATGTACCTCTGAATGACATGATATCTAGATTATAACTTACATGTAGTGCTGGCATTCAAAAGTAGACAAGTGTGATTGTCAGCTTGCCAGCATTTCCATGTGAGAGAAATATTTGGAGGAACAATGGGATGTCTGTTTATGTACTTTAAGCAGAGTCTTTTAAAATAATGTATTAGGACAGTCTTGCTCTTGTCTGAATTGTGGCAGCATTGCTTGTCAGAAAAATGTCAAATCCAGCTCAGGTTCATCCAATCCTGCGCTTATTCTATTTGGCCTAGCTGGACAGGTAAAATGCCAATCTGCAGACCTACTTACCTCTTTATTAGGTTTAATTAATATTTTTTCGCTTTAGCAAGTTGTGAATGGCAACAGATAGCTCCAAACTGGGATTGCTGAGAAACTAGATAAATATATTAGCAGACTCTGGGTAATCCTGATGTTTTTAGAAAGGCAGAAAGACATTTCAAAAAAGGCATAGGTGGAACTCCAGAACAAATCAGATGTGGTCTGAGCATGCTTATTAGCCACAAACCATGGAGTATCAAATAGGATCTGAAAAAAGTAGCAGTAGATACGTATTCTGTGAGCAGTGTCATAGAAAATGGGGAACCAGAAAGGCTGAAATAACATTTCCTAGATATTTTCCTCTTCATCTCAAGACATGGTGACTTCTCCACATTATCCTTGTAACAGTCCTGTGAGATTAATTAGGCTTAAAGAAAAAGACGAGTACCCAGTGGTGTATCCTATGCTGATAGAATCAGGATTTTCTACTTCTTCTTCCCCTCTCACTATAATGTTTCATGATGCGAAAACTCTACTTCAAAGGATTTCTCAGTTTTCTGTGGCATGTTTTGAGGATTTATAGGAGAGAGAAAAGTTTTTGAAGTGTAATTGATGGTAGGATCCAGCACAAGTATGTCACTGGATCCTGATTGTTGACCGGCCTACAGACTGGCTGACCTGAGATTTAAACCAGGGATCTCAAACATGCGGCCATTTGCAGCCCGCCGGGTGATAGTTTGTGGCCCCCGCCTTGCCTGCCCCCCCCAAAGCGCCCACACGTCCTCTGCTGTCAAGAGTAAAAAAAAACCTCTCCTCGCTCTCTGGCTGTCTCCCAAGACAGCGCCTCTTGCACCCTCCATCTGGAACTGCAGCCAGACCGCCTCTCTTCCAGCTGGCAGGCTGCAGAGTTCTGGATGGAGGGTGCAAGAGGCGCTGTCTTGGGGGAGAGCTGGCAAGCGACGTGCGCTGCCTGCCCTTTTCCCCAAGCACCTGAGCCGCTGCCACGCGATGCCTGAGAGCAGAGCTCGCTCCCATCCTGTCCTCAAAGAGCGCCTCCAAGCCGCCAACAGCAACTGCCGCCTCTTCCAGGGAAGCGGCTCTCTGGCTCTCTTTCTTGGCATCCCCAGCACCAGCCTGGCTAGCGGCCGCCTCAGCACCCAGCGGTGCTTCTTCCTCCTCCTCCTTGTCCTGCTTCAGCCGCCTTGGCTCTGGAGGCTGCCTGGGCTCGCCTCACAAAGTTTGCTCCTCTGTCGTGGTGGAGGGAGCTGCTGCTGCTGAGTGCATCTTTTTTTGAGGGGGGCCCTCAGAAGAAGGTTGCTGGACCTCCGTGTGTGTGTGTGTGCGCATGCAGGCACCTGTGGGGGGCCCATCCCGTTCTGATTATTTTATAGGTACCGATGGTGGCTTTTCTCCTTTGGCAAGGTGATTCTATGAGGGTTTATTTTATGTTGTGCCCTCCTCTTCCCTGCTAGGCGGTTGCCGGTGCCCCCTCCCTTCTCCGCTTCTTCATCCTGCTGGTGGTAGTGGTGGTGGGAGTGAAGAAGGAGCTGGAGGGGGTCATGGCCGGCGACGAGGACTCGCGCGCTTCTCCTCCTCCTCCTCGGAGCCCCTGCCAGGCTAAGGAAACTCCTGGGCAACTTCCTCGGGCTCTTGCTCCGCTTGGTGGAAAATCTGATGTGGCCCAGCCTCACCCAGATTCTGCCTCCAGCGGCCCCCAGGTAAATTGAGTTTGAGACCCCTGATTTAAACTCTGATGTTCTTAGTTCAGCACTCTTTCCTGTACTGTTCTAGTTCTGTGCCTTCTTATTTTAAGAAATGGTTTGTAGACTTTAAAGCAGTTCTTATTTTTGAGCTATGTTCATATTCCTGAGAATTCTGATCTGGCCATAGATTACTTTAATGCACTCTATGTGGCACTGCCTATGGAAAGTGTCAGGAAACATAAGCAAGTCCCATACGCAGCAGCCAGATTGCTTACTGTGGCTGGTTACAAGGATCACATAACCCCATTGTTACAGCAGCTCTGCTGGCTGGCAATCTGTTTCTATACTGAATTCAAGGTCTTGGTTCTTACTTATAAAGCTCTAAATGGTTTAGGCCCAAACTATTGCATCCCTTTATAAGCCTGCTCGGGTGTTAAGATCCCAGGAGAGGACTTTCTGTTGATCCTGCCACCTTCACAAGTTTGTTTGGTGGTTAATGGGAGAGGGCCTTCTCTATTGCTGCTCTCAGACTGTGGAACTCCCTTCCACAGGTGGCTTGGTTGGCCCCATCTTTGCTGTCCTTGGGCAAGCAGATAAAGACGTTTCTCTTCAGGCAAGGTTTCCCTCAGTGACTGGCTGCCTGCACATGGTCTTTTAAATGGGTTGTTATGCATTACTGCTTTGACTGTGTTTTGGTGTTCTTTATCTGTTTAATATAGTATTTCTTTGATCTTTTTAGCATTTGTATACTCGTTGTTGTTAGCCTTAATATTGTCTTTTAATGAGCCAAAATACCGTGTTTCCCAAAACTAAGACAGGGTCTTATATTAATTTTTGCTCCAAAAAAGGCATTAGGGCTTATTTTCAGGGGATTTCTTTTTATTTTTTCATGTAGAATAGTCTGTTGTTGTTTAGTTGTTAAGTCATGTCCAACTCTTAGTGACCCCATGGACCAGGTGCAGAAGGTCTTTCTCAGCCAGGGTGGCAGCACAGCCTCAGTCTCCCTGCCGAGGCTGGAGCTGCGAGGGGAGAGAGAGAGAGAGAGAGAGATCCGAAGCACAGCTGATCGACGGGGGTTTGCTATGATGGCTTCCCTGCGATCTTCGCAAACCCCCGCCGATCAGCTGTGCTTCGGCGCTCTCTCTCTCCACCCCTCGCAATACAGCTGATCGGCAGGGCCTTTGGGATGATTGCGGGGAAGCGCTTCCCCGCGATCAATGCAAAGCAATTTTTACCTATCTAAAACATCATTATGCGATCGCTTTTGCAATTGAAAAAACTCAATCGCTATGCGGATTCATCGTTAAATGGGGTGCTCGTTAAGCGAGGCGCCACTGTATTTTTATAGTAGGGCTTATATTACGATCATCCTGAAAAATCATACTAGAGCTTATTTTCAGGTTAGGTCTTATTTTCAGGGAAATGGTATTTTAAATAAATATTCGTTCCTTTGGTAGGGAGTGAAATCCTCGTTTCTCAAAAGTAGTTGTGAAAAGAGCTAGTCTTGCAATGAGAATTTTGAGCCTTTCTTGATGTAACTAGCCTCAATATACATGAAGTCTAAGGAAGCTTCTTCCTTTTATAGCTGTTGCAAGCTGACTGTTACTATGGTTTGACAACGAAAAGCAGGTGTGAGGTTGAACAGACAAAAATAGCTCCTTGGATCAGGCACAGACCCACACTGACACCTTTTAAATACGTGTAACATGATTCCTAAAATGCAAATAAGAAGAGTGTCTGGAACTTTTAAGACTGTACTTCAAGAGAAAAAAAAAACGTTGTTATGTTTATGCTTAAAGCTACTTCAGGAGGCTTTTCCAATTCGTTTCAATAATACATTGCTATTTCACACACACACCCCACTCCTCTGTGTGTGTGTGTTATTACCATTAGCTTTTTATGGGCACTGAATGTGCACAGCAGAGTGAACCAAATCTGAATGTTTATTGCGTAGTGCTGAATTCTTCGTGAGCACAAATGTGGTATAATAAGCACAAAAGGGAGCCATATATTTCCAGACATACAGAGTAAGATTCCTTGCTCTTTGAAGATGGATGCATTAGTTTGCTTTTGTAAATAATAGGCCTTAGTTTTCTGTTTCATCTTTTTCTCCAGCTTCATGTGGGCATGTTTGTAGCCTTCTGTAAAGAATAGCTACATAGATTACAGCAGAACACTGTTTTTAGCTCATAAAACACTCAGCAGTGGTCTCCCAGCTGTACATATTCCAGGCCAGACTGAGAAGAGAAAGATGTGAGGAGGGTGAGTGATAAAACCTCTTCATTTTCCTTCTTCGTAAATTTCAAAATAAGGATTGTTTTCTAAACTATATGGCATCTCTATAGCAGCTATAACATCTGTGAAGAATGTTTTGTAATTAAATTGATTACAATTTGCTGCCTAATGGGCAGAGGACCGAAGAGCTAGGCAATAAAAGTCTGTTTCTGTCATTTTGCAATGTTTTCTCACCGTCCCTTTACAAGAGGCTTTTCTAGAAGGGATACCAATTGCAAGCACAAGTGCATGCACCTGTGGGTAGCATGTTGCTTTTCCTGGTCATTATCATTCCCTGTATTTCTCTCTGTAAGAAGAGTTCTGCAGTGGCAAGGGCAGATGACAGTCCAGGCAGCTCTTCCCTTCTCTCAGCGTGGCTAAGGAGAGAGACCCAGGTTGTTGTTTTATTAGTGTAGTTGCCAAATCAGAGTAAGACTCCCTTGATTAACAGAGACCCTTTCTTCCACTGAGGTATAGAATTTGAAGTAAAATGTGTCGGCTCAGATTCTTTTGAATGGACTGGTGACACTACAGCATCTATTACCAGGATGAAAATAAGGCCATAAATACCAGGGCCAGGGGCTGGTATTAATGTTCTGTGAGGTGTTAAAGGCCAAGACATCCATATCCATCATAAACATGGCTGTATGTTCTCCATAATATCTTCTCCAATATGAGAAGATCATTTTCTCCCTCATCCTCTTAAGGAATAAGACTGTTTTCCTTCCCAGAGAAGTGCTTTGTAGTTGGCTTGGGAAGATGTTCGGCATGGATGAGGTTTAAGATAATCTTATAGAGAAGTGCTTGGCCTTTTCGCCCATCCATTCAAGAAAGGGCAAAAGTGGTAATGTGTAACAGTACATGTGTATAGGTCAGACCTGGGCAAAGTGCAGCCCGAGGGCCACATACGGCCTGCGAGCCACTCCTGTCTGGCCCGCCAGACATCAAAACCATTTATAGCTTTTTGTCTAAAGTTGATCAGTTGCTTATCTTTAACATACCACTAAAAACCTCTTTAGTATTTGTGAAGATTAACAAATTCTCCGTCATCCACCCTATCCACGCATTTCTTGGTAAGCACCAGCACTGCAAGCAGATCCAGAGTTAAAATTAGGGGACAACATCTTTATCTTTCAAAGAAATCCACTCCATACTTGAGTTCTTTCCCTGCAGAATCTTACCTTTTGGGGGGGGGGCTGTTAGTGACTCACCTCCAGAAAACAAAATAATGGAAGGAAAGTAGCTCTGCGTCAGTCATTTTACAAAAGAAAGACTCATTATTTTAAAGTCTTACCTGCACTTGGAATGAAAGCATCACATGTTTTTAAGGCTGATAGTTATTTGGAAGAAGTATATTATTCAGGTGAAGGTATTAAAATGCTTTGGAAGAGTAGGATAGTACTAGAAGACAGAAGCAAAAGAAATCGTATGAGAGAAGCAGGTTTGTACATGGAAGAGAAAATAATTGGAAAAGTATGACCATGCCTTCTAATCAGATCTGTAGTATTCATGGGAATGAGGGAAAGCATTGAAGAATTAGAGAGCTCTGATCTGTCCTAATGATCAAGTCCTAGTTTTCTTTTGGTAGTCTGACTTAGCTCCTGTAATGAAACTTTCCTCCAGAAGTGTTCTTGTTTGCAAGATCAAAGACTTTACTTTTCCTTATTCACCTTTTATCAAGTGCATTTATTAAAGGATTATGGAAGCTACCACTTTATAGCTTATTAGTTACTTTCATTGATTAGTGGGGTCTGATGGAAGGTGTTTATAATAGCTGTGTCTCCTTTTAAAGGTAATTTATTTTTATGGGTTAGCACTAAGCAGCGTCTCTATATTATTTTTTCACCAGAATCCTGTCAAATATACTGGTGTAAGTAGAATGTTGTAAATACCAGCGATACATCGCCCCTAATTAATGAGTTCAGCTTGTATATTTCATTGTGTACCAAGTCACACAGGAGGTATTCATTGAGACATGTGAGCAATGAGTTGTTAACTAGCATTAATTAGCTGTTGTAGTTTGGATACAACTAACGAATATGATTCTAGCCTATGTTATTGCAGTATGTTAAACCATGCTTCATTCTTACACGTGTAGTGTGTAGTTATAATTAAAACAGGAAAGCACCAGCTAATTCATAAATCCTTTGGCTGACACAATGGTTTTGAGCAGGTGACGAAGTCATTGCAGTGTTCGTGTCAATGACACCTCCATAGGAGTGGTATTCTGTAGTTGCAGGCTTATAACCATGACAGCATCATTTCTTTATTAGAACTGTGGCTTACCATGAATATATCCAAGTCAGAATGTGCCCAAGCTTCTTGGAGACAAGCAACTTGTTGTTGAACAAATCTGTATAAATGTCACTTTATAATCTATATAGTCACAAATTAGGATGAAAATAATCATTAAATAGGATGAATAATATGGAGTAGTTCAGTGTTGTTTGTAATCAATGTTTGCAGAAATCATATTCAAGACAAGGCCAATTTTGAAGGAAGCCTCTTTGTGACAGCACCAGTGAAGGCTTGGGTAGGTGGGATGGCAGTACAGTGGACCCTCTACTTACGGAATTAATCCGTATTGGAACGGTGGCTGCAGGTCGAAAAGTCTGTAGGCCGAGTCTCCATTGACCTACAATGCATTGAAAACCGATTAATCCTGTAACTGGCCGTTTTTGTTCCATTTTTGTTCCATTTTGGTTTTTTTCTGGTCTGTAGGTAGATTCTCTGGCTGCAAGTTAAATTTTGCGGCCAGAGAAGTCTGTAACTCAAAAAGTCTGTAAGTCGCACCGTCTGTAACTCAAGGGTCCACTGTATCTTGTTGGTCTGGATGGCATCCTAAATAAAACACTTCCAAATAGGTGGCTTCTATAAGATGCCACAGCACCATGTACAGCCTAGTGCTTTTGTTGGAATTTATTACATGGAACCATTATGCCAGTGACAGCCAAAATATGTATAAATCACCTTTCCAGAGCTCCAGGAGACATACATGCCTTCACCTAAACCTTTGATAGCAGAACTGTGATCTCTTCCTTGAATTTGGCTTTTTTTTTCTGAGGATGGGTCTTTTTGTTTTACAAAAATGCTCTCCCATCCTCTGGATGAACTGGGACAGGCAGTTTCAATGGGGGGGGGGGAGCTGGCCTGTAGGAGTCCCCAGGTCAAAACCCAGAGTGACTTCTATTACTTTCAGATTTCTGAAAAAACATATTTCCCCATAACATAGCGAAATTCCATCTTTTAATTCTAGAGAAAAGGAAGACGAGTTTTTAAAACAATGGGGAGGGGGTGAGGAAGTTGTACATAGTCTTATGTAGTGAATAGAGCGATGAGGGAATAGAGATGTGCACGAATTAGAAAAATTGTGATTCATTTTGATTCGTCAGGATCAGTGAATTACACATTTGTGATTTTTTTCCTGATGATTCAACAAATTGATCTTTCAATTCGCTTTTTACTTTAAACCCCTGTAAAATGGCCCCCAAAACACCTAGAGAGTATGCATAAGCAAAATAAAAAGGTGGAAATAAAGACAGGTCAGTGAGAAGAACATTACAGTAATTAAGCTGAGAAATGGTAAGAAAAAGAAAATATAGTAAAGAAGGTAGGGATTTTTTAAAAAAATAAAACAGTAAAAACAGCAAGAGCACAAACATCACAAGGAAAAAACAAAACATAATAAAAAGTAACAGCTAGGTTTTAAGTGTGGTGTAATATAGTGTAAAGTCATGAATTAGGACACAGGAGACCTAGTCAGATGTGAAAACTCACCAGAAGTGGGATCGGGATTTGGTACTGGTGAAACTGTTCTTTAAATATCTGACATACTCTGGAAACCCTGCTAGGATCTCTATTACTTGGAATCGATAGCACATAATACACCAATTGTGTGAGAAAAGAATAGAAACACCAATGCAGGGTGTAAAAGTGAGGAATGCTTTTTAAAAAATACTAGGCAAAACCAATTCTTTAATTTTGAATAATACTGCGTCATTTTGGATGACATTAGAAAGTTATTAGATACTTGAATGAAAGTTAATAATGGGGGGGGGGAACCAGAGACAAAATAAAATAGAAGTAATACAAGGTCATGGGTATGAATGAAATGAAAATGAAGATTATGAGGAGATGAGGCCCATGTACAGAAACAAGCCAACAAAAAGAAGGAAAACTGGAGAGGTCCGTTATACCAGTGGTTCTTAACCTTTTTGAAAGAAACGCCCCCTTGAGCCATTGAGGAAGTTATCATCGCCCCCCTCCCCGCGGTGATGTTATTTATTTATTTATTTATTTATTTATTTATTTATTTATTTATTTATTTATGACACTTAAATCCAATGACCCCTGAAAACAAAATTCAATTCCAAGAAAATGAAATGCCCCCAAAAAGTAACATTTAATGATTTAGTTGCAAGCAAATTTTAAGACACAAAAAGAAATATAAAAAGGGCATAAAAACAAACCACAATACAGGAACTAAAATTTCAAGACAAAAACTCTGAAACTAAATTAAGATTGGAGGCAAATAGATATTCATGTACACTGTAAAAAGGCTGCAGCCATCTTAGCAGGTTTGGCTTGCTCCAGCGCCCCCCTACAGCCCCCCTTCTGCTCCAGTGCCCCCACGCCGCCCCTTTTCGTTCTACCGCCCTCCTGAAAAATGAAATTGCCCCCTGGGGGGCATTATCGCCCACGTTAAGAACCACTGCGTTATACACTCTTAGATAAAAATAGGGAGAGGATTTCATTAATACAAAGAAAAAGCCATAGCTTGCTTAAACATTGCAGGACGACATCCAAAGAAGAGTTTAAAATGTGAGCAAATGTGAAGGAAGTTAAATTCTGAAGCTTCTGCTCCCAGGTAGATTAAAAATGATAAATTGTCCAAACCTCAGAAATGTAATAAATCTTAACTATATTCAGTAGAGATACTGTAATGTCAACTACATAAACCTCGGATGAAAGTTTGCTTTCATCAACTGTACTCAAGATCAACGGTCCCCAACCCCCAGTCCGCAACCTGGTGCCGTGGGCTTCCTGGAACTGGGCTGCTGAGATGGAGCTCCACCTACCCGCAAGGTGGGCGTGACATGCCCACACACCCCCAACCAGTCCGTGCTCCTAAAAAGATTGGGGGCCGCTGCTCAAGATAAACCACAATTTATTCTGTTTGACAGAAGGGAAAATGGATGCTTCCAGTCACTTCCTCAGAACTGCAGGTGGAGGATAGTGTGCAAGCCAAGATTTATGAGGTTCCTTCTTGTAAAACTAAACTGTGATCCAAGAAATTATAGCATATAGGGAAGTAGAGATCTCTCCCCCTCCTTTCTTTTATTAGTGCTTGTGCTTGGACAGTAAACATGGTACAGTGGTGCCTCGCTAGACGATTGCCTCGCGGGACAAAAACCCCACAAGACAATTGGTTTTTGCGATCACTATGTTGCCTTGCAAGACGTTTTTTCTATGACTGTGCTTCGCAAGACTTTTTTTAGACCGATGCTTCGCAAGACTTTTTTTTTTAAGACCGATGCATAGGGAACCTGGCAAGACAATTTTTTCAAAGACGACGATTTTCGCGGAACGAATTCAAATTGTCTTGCTAGGCACCACTGTATATCTCTCCCAATAAGTCCTTTCTTCACGCTTTTATATCTCTGATGATCTGTTATGACCTCTCACATTTCCTTCCTGCTTGTATCCGCATACATCAAATAATGCACAAGGAAAGAGATAACTATGTTTCTATGAATATGGATAGTTCCTTGTGTTGTAGTATTAAACCTGTGTTACTGAATTTTGTAGGAAGTTCTTTGTCCTAGGCCAGTAAGGGAACATAACAGGCTATACACCTCTCCTGCTCTGTTTCACACAGGATTTGAATACTTGTTCTTTTCAAAATAGTGAATCTTCTTAAAGTCCCCTTTCTGTAACATTAGGAACATTGGGAGACTGAGTGAGAACTTTCCATTTTGAAAATCATAAAAATCTCATTTGGGAAACAGTTATCTTCTGTATTTTGGACCCTGCTTGCCAACATAACTACTTTTAATTTATTTCTGCTCTTCTGAATGGCTTACGATCCCATTAAAATAGTCTCCCCAAACACTTTGTCTGAAAATGCTGTGCTTCAAAACCATATATACCAATATTAGATGAAATTGTTTCTGCACATTTTTAAGCCACACTTGGGAGGAATATTATGTTGGCTAGAAAATACAGAGCTCTGTGGAGACTCTTCCTTTAGAAGATGAGGTTTCTAACCCCTCTCCTGGCCACAAATTCAGATGAGCAGTTGTCTCTGTAGCTATAATAGTACAACCACTTATTTTCCTCAGATCGAATTGCATTTCCAGAGAGCAACTGCCTAAATCTCCAGGGGTGTTATCCCTGTTCTGGGACTCCATGCCTCAACAGTTAATCATACTTTTTCACAGTTGCATAGGCCTTATTGTTAGGATTTAATACTTTCTTTTTCTTCTTGATGTTACTGCAGTTATGAATGTTCAATAAAATCAAAGCACAGTAGAAAGCTGGTGTATCTAGAGTGAAATACTCAGAGGAGATATATATTCTAAGCACTGTTAAACTGTTTAAGGGACTTATCTTTGTGGAAATTAGTAATTTAACTAAATTAGAAAATGGATTATCTCCTACATTTCCAGTCTGTGTGATCTATCTTGGTGTAGAAGGCTGGAATGTTTCTAAGCAGAACTTCCTTCAGTGTTCACCATAATGAAATTTAAGTATAACTGCTGTATTCCACTTCACATCATTTTACAAAAGCTGCTTGAAATTGTGATTACCAAAATAAGTTTCAGTCATTTGAAAGATTTAACTAATTGCTTACTTGGATGTTGCCAATTGCTATGTGTCAATGTGAGTTCAATATGTCTGTTTCACAGATCAGGCCATGCAACCACTTGACAGTGTATATTTCTGTTTATATAGGTGCAGTTTACAAATATGGGTAAAGCTATTCCTACAGGCACTGTAGTATTGTCTGCATATTAGGAAGTTTGTCATTGCTGCACTCATGGCAAAACTGAAAAAGTAAGAACCACACCTACATGTATAATTCTTGTTTTTTTCTTTTCCAAGAGTAGAAGGCTGGAATGCCCCCATGTAGCTTCAGTTTTGAAGCTGTAACTGAAGACAGACCAATATAGTGGGCTATTTCATTAAAACAGCAGATGAAAGATAAATTTCCTACCATAACATGGAGTTTTTCCTTTTGGAGCTACATGTCCTGGTGTCTATGCTGACTGGGTTGTTCTGGGATTTGTATTTCATTGAAGTAATGTTTTCCGCATCTAATCACTGTAGATTTTAGGTGGATATCCCATAATCAAATAAGTCTCTGTGTCCTAGACATAAGGAAGAAGCACATGGTATTTATTGCTGTGGGAGTATATCCTAAAGTGGAAAAGTTGAGAAACTTTCTGCACAATTACAAATCCTGCTTTTGTAAAGAAAAAGGATATACTGTAGAGGCTATATGGCTATCTGCTATAGAAGTTACAGTATTTGCCAGTCAGGTGCTCATTTACGAACTGGTTGCTCTTGGTTCTTTAAGACTTTAAAGTTCTTTGGTTATTTAAGGTTTTTGTTATGAATGAATTACTTAGAATAACAGTCCAGTATGACAGAAGCCAGTTTTTCTTTGCGGCTCCATCCACTTGTAAGACTTTTTCCCTTGCTCTTCACAACCTCCAGCAGAAAACAAGAATGACAGAGCATGTGTCAAAACATCCATGTTCCCAGCACCTTTATCAGTAAGATAATTGCAGCACATCTGGATATAGGGGAGCTTACTCCCCTCCGTTCCCCCCGTACTCTACTTTCCTGTGAGAGGAGCAAACATCTGTTGCTTCAAAATTTGAGGGGGGGAACATGATTCAGAGAACTTGCAGTTCTTTTTCGTGGCCTCTGTGAATGCACACATATGGGTATTGTCTGCGCCTGCGCTGACTCTCTCGGAAGATTCTAGAGCTAAAAGTAACAATTTTATGGTGTGATCCTCTACAACAGTGGTCCCCAACCTTGGGCCTCCAGATGTTCTTGGACTACAACTCCCAGAAGCCTTCACCACCCTCTCTGCTGCCCAGGATTTCTGGGAGTTGAAGTCCAAGAACACCTGGAGGCCCAAGGTTGGGGACCACTGCTCTACAAGGTATATGCTTCTCCCACCCAACATCTTCCCCAGTTCCTTTTTTCCGCCAAGCTGAACGGTTCTCAGGAAAGATTGAGCGCTTCGCTTTTTGCCTTCTGGCTGTTTTTCTAGGCTCCTTTGAGCTTTTTGTTTGCTTATCTTTACTTTAATTACCTATTTAGTGATCCTCCATGTCTTTTGTTTGCCTAATCAGCTTCCCGCAGTTTTTATTCCCTTCTTTTTCCCCCTTCTCCTTTCCCCCCACTAGTCTTTTGCTTATAGCCTCACCGTCTCCTTTCAAACGTTGTACTACTTGTGCGAATAAAAACGCACTTTCCGACGGTCATAGCCAATGCCTTTTTTGCCTGGGTGAGGAACATCCGACCCATTCGTGCCCCGCTTGTAACAACCTAACCAAGCCGGCACTTAAGCAGAGGCTCCAAAGACTTCGGTCTTACCTTTGGCAAATGGCCATGAATCCTCCTACTGCTTCTTCGGAGGCTGCTAGATCTCCTGCTGTCTCAGCCAATAGGCTTCCAGCGAGCCAGTCTACCTCTGACTCTACGTCTGTGCTACCAGCTAAGGACACTGTTGAGAAAGCAAAGTCGTCTGGTAAGCACAAATTGCCCTCTTCGCAAAGATCTCAAGCACACGACCTAGGCCCCAAGAAAAAACCTAAGCATGCTCCTAAGAAGCTCAGGAAGGACAGACTTCCCCGTGTGGAGCCCCCTCAGCCTTCCCTACCCAGCCTGGCCTCAGCCCATTCCAACCCTGACTCAGGGCAGGCAGCTGAAAGCTTGGCATCCGATCCAGAGGTTCCCCCTTCTCCTCCACGGAAGAGAATGGAAAAACGAAAGCACCTCTCTCCATCGAGGTCTGTGGCATCGCAAGGCGATTTCCACCCCTTCCCCATGGTACCGTATCAGTGTTTTGACCCCTACATCTGGCAAACCCTGTATGAAAGGTACCAATCTGAACAGGCTAAATGGTCCCGAGCGACGCCGGACCTCTCCCTGGCCGCCCCTTTTATGGACTCAAACCGCCTCCGTGCATCCACTTCTGCCCCGGCAGTCTCGGCTCCATCTGCATGCCTTTCTGCCCCATCTAAGTTGACCTCGTTACCTCAAAAGTGAGACAAAGCTCGCAAGGCTGTACCTCCACGTCCCGCACCTCCGATGCTGGACCCGATGCCACCTCAAGACCCTTTCGAGGTCATGCTGACTCAAAGACACCAAGCTCCCATGACAGAGGGTTTTGGTCAGTCGGACTACCCTTCATCTCCAGGCTCTCCTACATCTTCAGAGGCACAACACTCTTAGTCCTCCCATGAACCCAAGCTACCTCCCCCACTTCCAGATACAAGGGATAGCCATGCTTTGTCTACTTCAGACGACTTCTCCTCCTACTCTACCCTTATCATCCAAATGGCACAAGCTCTGCATCTCGATACCAAACAGCCCCCGTCTGCTGATGCCGAGCTGGTGTTCGACGACATCAATCAGGAGTGTCCCACTCCTTTGAGTCTCCCTTTCAATAAGTCTATCCTTCAACTTATTAAAGACACTTGGGGAAAAAAACCCTTCCACTATGCAAATCTCTCGCTGTACCGATGGCCTCTATAGGACCCATGGTGTCGATGCCGAATTCCTCAATAACCATCCAGTGCCTAACTCCATCATCGTTGAGTCCAGTCAAGCTCAAACCCATGCCAAGTCTAAACCTACCCTGGCCAGTAAGGATGGCAGAAAAGTTGACACATTGGCGAAACGAGTTTACTCTTTGCAATCCTTTTTGCTCAGAAGTATTAGCTACCAGGCAACCATGGTCACCTTTCAGCGTCATCTCTGGAACCAAGTCTTTCCTCCAATTGATGTGGCCCCTGAGCCCATGAGATCTGATCTCATCAATATCCATTCTCAAGCTATTTCTTTGGCCAAGTACCAGAGGATTATGGCGCGACACTCCGCTGAGGCTGCCTCTAAGACTTTGGTCACCTCCATTTCCATTCGACGCCATGCCTGGCTCAAGTCCTCCACGATCTCTGATGACAACAAGTCAAGAATCGAGGACTTGCCCTTTGATGGTGCTGGCCTGTTCAATTCAACAACCGATGACACCATGGAGGACTTCCATAAGAAGCACAAGACTGCGCGCTCTTATTCTAATCAGTCTTCTACCTCCTACCAAAGACCCTTTTACCGCTCGGGCCAGTTTTACCCCAAGCAATATCAAAATCAAAGGTTCCAGCCTTACAGACAATATCGCTCCCATCAAACCGACAGGTCCCTACCTGCCCCTCAACCTTTGATGGCATCGTACTGGCCTCAAAACACTCCTCGTCAACGTCAATCCTTTCGTAAAGAACAGCGAAAGGGTAAGCAATATTGACAACTACCTTTGCCTCCCTTTTCTGACATTTCTTTTTGCCCACTGAACTGTACCAGACTGGCCCCAATTTTCCATCGTTGGCAAGCCATTACATCAGACAAATGGGTTTTATCTATCATAGTATCTGGTTACCTCATAGAATTCTCCAACTTGCCTCCTTTGGGGTTCATTCGGTACACCCCTTACTCCTCTGCCCTGCAGGATAAGGTTACTAAACTTCTCCAAAAACATGCCATTTTGCCAGTCCCTACTTCGGACTATCACAACAGTTCCTACTCAAAATACTTTACTGTTCCTAAGAAAGTTGGAGGTTTTCGCGCCATCCTCGATCTCACTCATCTTAGCCATTTCATACCTCCCCGTAAATTCCACATGCTCACACTGGACTCTATTATCCCTTTGCTTTCACAGGGAGACTGGTTCATAATTATCGACCTGCAGGACGCCTATTTTCATGTCTCCATTCATCCGGACCACCAAAATTCCTCAGATTCCATTTCAACGGCACTGCCTTCCAATTCTGTGCCCTCCCGTTCGGGCTCCCTACCGCCCCCCCCGGACTTTCACCAAGTGCATGGCACCTGTAGCCGCCTTCCTCCGCCTGCAGGGAATAAACATTTATCCCTACATTGACGATTGGTTGATAGTGGCGACATCGTACCACGATGCCATAAAGGCACAAGACAGAACTCTCCATACTCTTCAAAGTCTAGGTCTCAAAATCAACCTCAAAAAATCACACCTGATCCCAAAACAAACAGCAAAGTTCATTGGCGTGGAGATAGACTCCCTCCACACAAGAGCTTTTCTGCCTCCCGAAAGAACCACAAAAATTCAAAAGGCTGTCCGCCTTTTCCAAACCCATCACTCCGTTTCAGCGCATCACACCCAACGTCTCTTAGGGCTCATGGCATCGACGACGGCCGTCATCCAACACGCCAGGCTCAAAATGAGGTCTCTGCAGGCATGGTTTCTCTCCCTGTTCAACCCAGTGACAGACCTTCCGTCCTCACTACTGTCGGAACACCGGAGCTAGCCTCCCAACTCGACTGGTGGACTTGCCCAGACAACCTCCTCATCGGCAGACCTTTCTCCCCCCTGCGACCTTCCATACAGGTCACAACCAACACCAGCCCCACGGGATGGGGTGCCCACTGCCTTCAGCGCACAGTCCACGGGCTCTGGTCAACACAAGAACTGCCACTTCACATAAACCATCTGGAACTGTTGGCAGTCATCAAGGAGTTCCATGCCTCTCTTCCTCTGATCCAAGGACAGGTAGTGCAGTTGGCAACAGACAACACCACTGCACTCTTCTATGTCAACAAGCAAGGAGGCACCCACTCCCCTTCTCTACTCTACCTAGCTGTCGACCTCTGGGAGTGGTGCTATTCCAACCATGTTTTCCCTATTGCTGTCCACATTTCCACCAACGACAACACCTTGGCCGATCAGCTCAGTCGGCTTCTGACGAGAACTCACGAATGGACCCTGAACGATGTCATATTCCACAGGCTATGCCGATGATGGGGCATGCCTTCAATAGACCTCTTTGCATCCGATACCAACAAGAAATGTGCCCGATTCTGCTCCAGAGCAGGAAGGGACAGCGCCTCTCTGGGAGACGCATTCCTGATGGACTGGTCTCACGATCTTCTCTACGTATTTCCCCCTCTACCTCTCATCCAGAGGGTAATCGTCCATCTCCGGCAAGATGGCGCCAACGCGATCCTGATAGCCCCGTACTGGCCCCGCCAGCCATGGTTCACTCACCTGGTATCGATGTCGTCGGACATGCTCCGTCTTCCTCTCTGGCCAGATTTCCTCTCGCTTGACCACGGCCTCGTCCTTCACCCCGATGTCGCCTCTCTCAGTCTTGCAGCTTGGAGGATACTCCCGACATCATGAACGTTCTCCTTCGGGCTCACAAACCTCCCACTACTCTCCTATATGAGAACAAATGGAAGTCCTTTCTAAAATATACTCAGTTCTTTGAGTGGTCCTCTGTGAATTCACACAACCCGCCCATCCTTCCCCTCTATCCGTCATGGGTTAATTATGTAATTAGTTAATTCTTTCCTTCATACCCGGCGGATAAAATTCAGGAACTGGGGAAGATGGTGGGTGGGAGGAGCATATACCTTGTGGAGGATCACACCATAAAATTGTTACTTTTAGCTCTAGAAACATCCGAGAGAGTCAGTGCAGGCGCAGACAATACCCATATGTGTGAATTCACAGAGGACCACTCAAAGAATTATGGAACTATTTCCATGCTATTTCTAATGCTCCTATCATGAGACTACAAAGAACATCAGTGATCCCACTGCTTTCTCTGTTTCCCTCAGTTTTCTGTCAGATGGGCAGAATTTACTTTTAGCATGCCTGAAGTTCAGCAAATATAAATTGAGGAGATTTAAATTTGTGCTTAATTTTCACCTCTTAAAATTATTGGGCCTTTAAAATGTCTGCTTTTACAACACAGTTGTATGTGTATGCTTACTCAGATGTAAGGCCAACTTTACTCACAGCTGAATATGTGTCAGATTTTATGCATAAACAGGAGCCTGCTTATTGTTTGTAGGCAAGAAGGGAGATGACAGGAAGATAGTAAATAAATGTACAATATTAGAAGGTGTGTATCCAAGGCTTTGGTCTAATGGATGTTGGTTGTTCCATGTGATTGATCTTGCTTGTCCCAGAAAGCTGTGTGTGTTACCTAAGGGTACATCTTTTGAGTGTGCATTTCTGCATAATGCAAGCTGACAGGATTTGTGGTTGGAAGACAAAATCTATGAAGAAATCTGCATGAAAGACATTGAATTGCTGGGAAGTGGTTATGTGATGTTGGACCTACGTAAGGTTGCTTGGTACACATTTAACCCCAGGCTTTCATGGATTAATCATCATCATCATCATGTGCTGTCAGGTCAAGTCTCACTTATGGCGACCCTTTTCAGGGTTTTCTTGGTATACTTAAAAATGGTTTGCCATTCCCTTCTGGGGCACTCTGCGACCGTGCAGCATGCCCAAGGCACAGTGGGGAATCAAACTCCCAACCTTTGGAACCACAACCAGAAACTTAAACTATTCAGCCAGCTTTCAATCTAAGGACTAGTGTGTTTTTTTTAAAAAAAAATGTATATGGCTTATGTTAGCCTTTAAATTAGTTTTATATTCAATTTTAATAATACTTTGGAGCAGGTCTTAAAGGCTTGTTTGTCAGTTTTATTTTGACCTCTAAAGCTACACAAGTGAGTTCAAGTGGCAGAGAAGTTGGGTGGTATCCTGACTGCATATTTCCTGTATTTCTGAAAAGGCTAGAACCTTGAAGTTTGCAAAGAAAAATTTGGAAATTCAGGAATGTTGAGCTTCTGAAGTGATCAGGCTCCCAGTTTCTTGTGGATGAACACCAATTTACCACTGTTTCCACTTAGAATAGAGACATAAATATGCTTTAAACTCATTTCAGCTTTAAAAACTTGAAATACAAAGCTGGAATTAATCAAAAGGCACACCAGGCCACTATTGCAGTGTAATTTAAATGCTGATTTTCTAGAACAGGAGGAGTACCAGCCTAATCATGGCCAGAAAGTCTTGTGCTTTTTCTCTTGTCCTTTACCCAGATTCTTACTTATGTTGCTATGGTTCATTATGAAACTACCCTCACTTTGAAATCCAGCAATAGGGCTATATGTTTTTGAAGCTTTAAATTAGTGCCAATTTTACCCTGATTGCAGGATTTCCTCCCTTTGTCCACTCTGTTTCCCTTGCCAGTGCTAGTGAAACCGAAGGCTTGGCTAAGTATTCCATCATTGTTTTGAAAATGGATGTAATGTTTTCTGCTATTGTTAATACAGTGGGGTCTTGACTTAAGAACGGCTTGAGTTAAGAACATTTTGACTTAAGAACCACTCTCATAGGAAAATATTGACTTGACTTACATACTTAGATTTGAGTTAAGAACTGAAAAAAACCACGTGGGAGGCAGGGAAAGTGCAAAATTTGAACTTTCAGTTAACTGTTGGCCAGTGAAAAGGGTGCCTGTCTGCTTCCTCACTCCTCCCAGCATTTAGAGAGTGGATTGGGAGATAGTCTTCAGACTGCCTGGTACTGTACTGCCTGGACTGTATTTTCCCTGCCTTCCTTGAACCTTTCTTGACCTAAGAAAAAAAGAAACAAAATATCTCCCTCTAGTGGTCGAAGGCAGAATAGCAGCTTCCCATTAGTTTCTATGGACGGAAAAGAGCAGATACGGATCAAATGGTTTTCAATGCATTCCTATGGGAAATGCAGATTTGACCTGAGAACTTTTTGACTTGAGAACCGTCTTCCAATACGGATTAAGTTCTCAAGTCAAGACCCCACTGTAGATATGGCTATAAGTGCTATTGTAATGTGTATGCAGTACACTGTGATATTATATACTTCTAGTTACTGGGTTATTTTAGCTTATTTTGTGGAGCGTTTCTGAGGCTTGATTCAGATGGAAAGCTGAACCACGGTTAGAATGTTTTAGAGCAGGGGTGTCCAACCTTTCACCTTCCCTGGGCCACATTAGAAGATGAAAATTTGGTTTGGGCTGCAGATACATTTGGTTTGGGCCGCATGGGGGGGGCAGCCCTAGCCATCCTCCGCAGCCCCACTCCAAGCGTGCTTACCGGCAGCTGCGATCTCAGACAGCAGAGGCTGCCAGCTTCGACTCCAGTGGCTTTATGGGGCCGGGAGGGGGTCCACCTATTGACAGGGACAGCGCAATGCAGTCACACAGCCCCCTTGTCCCCTCCCCTCCAACTCCTTCCTTCCTTCCCTCTCTCCCCCTCTACTGTTGTGACGTGCCCCAGCCACATTCCGGCCACAAGCACCAGCAGTGTAACTTGAAACTTTGGAATTTCTTTTAAAATAAAAAATTGCACTGGGCCGCATTATGAGCTGACCTGGGCCGCATGCGGCCCTCGGGCCGCAGGTTGGACAAACCTGTTTTAGAGATTCTCTATAGATTTGCATGCTTCTGTTCCTCATTTTTGCTAATAGTAGTTCTTTGTGATATTTAACTTGGCAAACTGGTTCGTACCTTAATTTGATATCCAGTTTGCAAACCAACTTCAAATTTCCAAGGTTTTCAAAGTAGGTTCTGTAGGCAATGTTGTAAATTTCATATCCTAATATAGATATAATTATGAACTTTACATCCAGAAACTAGGAACGGAAGAGACAATCTGCATGCATTATGGGGAAGAATGCACATTCTAGTGGGCCTATCAACAATTTGCAAACTGTGCATGGATCATTGCATCTAAATTGAGGGTCAGAGAATACAGCTTTGCTAACAAACTGCAAAATTGAATTCTGATTCTTGAGAAGCATGTCCATCTGTTTACTGTGTCTTTATTCTGGATAATGTTTTAGATTGTAGTTATAAACCAGGACTTTTTATTTTTACATCCCTTTGGAGAAACTTGGGATGAGTAAGATACAGTACAGCTCAGCACACTGACATTCTGTATAAATGGTAGTTAAGTGCTTCACTGAGTATTTAAGCAATGTTTGTTTGGTACATCTCTGAAAAGGGCTAGGAGGTCCTATTCAGCTTTTTTACTGAAGACTATGAGTATAAGCAAATTCTCCTCAGTTTAGACAGTGGTCATCCAGCTACAGATGAGAATTGCCATTTTTTTAATTTTAGGGCTGTTAACTAATCAAAGAAAGCTTAGTTGATTTAATTATTTAGAGGTTTTCATGATTAAGTGGTTGGTTTTAAATCTGTTTATAAGCAAATTCAAGGACAAACATATTCTCTTTGAATCATATCCATTGTTAGGTTAGCAGAAAACTTACAAGCATTGGCATTGTTCCACTAGTGGTTGTACAGCTGCCTAGCAGAACAAGCACAAGCAGCATCTTGTTGAATGAAGATATAATGAGTTGTGCAGTATTTTTACATAATGTTTATATGTTACAGCAGGTATCGTCTCAGAAGAGGCATTCTTTCCTTTATGAAAGGAAAGTGGAACTTGTGCTGTGGGACTAGTATTAAAAATAATTTCTTTTATTTTGCTGTAAGGTTAAATAGCACATTTTTGTTCTACCATGAAGAAAAAATTAATCAAGTCAATCTATCTGAATTATTTAACACTGCAGGTCTACCTTTTTACATTCTTCTTTCTTTGTTTATTGGCATCATTGATAGCTACAGAAGCTTTACAGAGAAGAGGTTCTTTTAGAGCTGTCAATTCAAAGGATTTTCAGAGGAAAGAGACAATAACTAGTGAATTCTGAAAGGTTGTAATGGATACAGCTGAATATGCATATGTATTTATTTTATTTATTAAATCATTTTAAACTGCTCTTCATACAGATATGATTAAAGTAGTGCATAGTACAATAAAAATGTTAAAACCACATCATCTCAGTGAAGACCAAGAAGTAATGAAATACATTAGAGCAAGGGGAAAAAACCACCTCCAATCAATTAGAAAACCACGGTAAAGATTTAGACAGAGCAGACTTCAAAACAATTACAGTGATTGTATCAGTCACACCACAATGGCTAGGATGTTTTACAGTGAAAGTACTAGAACTAAAGAGGTTTTCTTTCTTGGTGACATACAATATATGTAGAATATAAGGATTGTGATCACACTCAGTAGTCAGCATGCAGTAACCAAAATCCTTGTGTTAGTGTAGTGAATTATATTAGAGCACCCTTATTAAATCAGTAGGAATTTGGTGACTTAGTTCGTTAATAGGTTCTGTTGATTCAAATGGACCTATTTTAATTGCAGGTTATGTAAGCATCACAGTTAGAGTAGGCTTATTTGAATCAATGGAGACATTAACTAAATCCTCATTGATATACTGTCTAGTCTAGTTTATTATACTAAGCAACTGGATTTTGGCCAGAGATCACCATGCTGCAAGCACAACAGGGCTTAATGCTCGTGCAAGGAGGAGCTCCTGCACAGCTAGCATATTAAAAAGCCATGCATGCAGCAATTCAATACACACAGAAATAACAATCTGGATTTTTGCTACCTATGATTTTCAGGCCTCCACACTGTAGCTCAGCAGATGTTTTGGACATGAGCTCTCAGCAATTGCTGACCATTTGGCCCTGCAGGCTGGGGTTTCTGGGAGTTGAAGTCCTTGGGGACCAAAGGTTGAGAAGCACTGCTGTGTACAATTGTCTGACAGAACTTCTTGTTGAACCCAGCGGAATTTACTTCTAAGTAGTTTTAGAGTAAGTAAATTTGTTCTGTACCTCAGAAACACTGGAAAGTCAGAATTGACCTGACCTTACACAAGATATACATTCGTTGAAATGACCAATCAAATAAATAAATAAATAAATAAATAAATAAATAGTATACATAAGCATGCATGAGCTTCATTAGTATGCTGTGGCATCTTGATTCCTCATCTTCACTATCTAATTAAGTGTGAAACCTCTCATCAGTTAACTTTTTCGTTTACAAACTTCCATGTAAATAATCCTGTTACAATTCCAGTAGAATAGCATTGTTCGCTTTTTAATTAAAAAATTGTTATTAATGTCTGTGAAGATTCTCAGTCATCCACGTGAAGTTATCTGGAAGTTGAGTCACGGCAACTGGACTTATTTCTTATTAAGTTGAAACATTTCACTACTCATCCAGGTAGCTTCTTCAGTCTGAATTGAGTTGGTAGGAGACCACTGATATCCATGTTAGTTTCACTACTCCTTGGTCTGAATGGGCTGATGAGATGGACAATGGACAGAGGGGTGAGTGAAAATTCCACTTCTGCAGTCCTTCACCCATTGTCATAGATTGGTAACAGTTGTTAACAGTCTTTCTGGTGTGCGTGGTCCTGATCTTTCTGGGGACATGAAAGGGCAGCATGATACATAGGAGACAGATTGTATCTAAGGCCTCCACCCCTGTTGAGTTAGAAATTTTCTATATGCACATGTATGCTCTCCCTGACCCCTCTCGCAAACTACCTATATTCTCGGTCCAAAATTACATCTTGGTCATCAAATGAGTGTCCTTTGATATAATCTGTCCGGTTTGAGAGAGGGGTCTGGGAGGCCATACATGTGCATATGGAAAATCCCTGACTCAACAGAGGTGGAGGCTTTAGATACAATCTTTCTCCTATTTATCATGCTACCCTTTCATCCCTCTCCAGAAAGGTCTGGACACCAGAAAGACCACTGTTAACGATGTATGATAATGGGTGGAGAAGGACTGCAGAAGTGGAATATTCACTCACTCCCAGTCCTTTGTCCATCTAAGGAGCCTATTCAGACCAGGGAGAAGTGAAACCAAGGTGAAGGATATATCAGGGGTCTCCTACCAATTCTCCTCAGACTGAAGAAGCTACTTGGATGAGTAGCGAAACATTTCAGCCTAATAAGAAAAAAGTTCAGTTGCCATGACTCAACTTCCAATTTGTTCTTTATGCTTTTGCATTGTTGTTGTTTTGAATTAACTATATTGTATATCCAGAGTTGCCTGAAATTAAGTAAATGAAATGCTGTTTCTAAAGCTAAAAGTGTGTGAACTTACAAGAACTGTTTTTACCATTTATCAATGGGTTGCTTCATTTGAATACGTGTCTATCTCTTTTGATCAACCTGAAAAATTTGCATGCTGTGCAGCAGCCATATTCTGTACTTTATTAAATATCTGTCAATTATAAATATCAAGATTTTACATTAATGTCAAGATAGTACATCAAAAATTCATGGAATATGTGACTTTTTCCAAGGGTATTTAATACTTAATGCATTTGTGTCATTTTTCTTTCTAGATATATTGACAGGTTTTATTAAGTGTTTGTTAGGGAGATTTCATTTTTACCGAGGGACTGTAAAGAGAAGGCTGCATGCTAAATCAATTTTTTAATCAGAGTATTCTTCTCTTGGTCACTTCAGCTGAGATATGCTAACGTATGTTAAAGCACTGGAAAGCATTCTCAGAAATGCAGCAATTAATTTCCTTATAACATTATTCTTTAATGTATATCTTTTGCTGTGAGACAGTATCATTTAGTATTGCAATTCAGTAGCATTTCCTATGCTGTGTCTATTAAGGAGGAAAGCTTTATTTTTCAAACTGTATAAACAAGGTATTATAATGAAGTTTCCCATACAGACTGTTGTCTTGAAAGGTACCATAGTACTGTGCTGTTTTATTTTCCCCGACTTTCAAAAGTTGCAATTTAATTATGAACATTGTGTTAGTATTTGAATGAGTTCATTAGACATGGTGATGCGATTTTTGCATCAGTGACACATTTTAGCAAAACTACAGTACAGATGTGCATTTTATAATACTAAGACTGAAAACTCCTAAATGTTGTCCTGTTTGGAAGTATATTCCAGAAAAATATTCATGTAAAAAACCCACACACAGATTGTATAAAACAACAAAAGCAAGTAGGCATTGTGTTCTGATATAACTTTTTTTCCATGGGTGGTGTTTCAGTATTATTGAAAAATTTTACTTAAGTGGTTGGGAGACTGTCAGAATTAAGGAAATGAGAAAATAATGAAAAAAATAAAGCAATCAGGCAAGTGCAGGTGCAATCTTCACACATGGATCATGTATCTAAAGCAGGGATGTAAGTGTGTATTTACATATTTGTCAGGACTTCTGTTCACCAAATTATAGCCTGGACCCCAACTCTAACAGAAATGTACCTCCACTTTTCCTGAGCTGTCTGGTGAGAATGTATTTCATTTCTCTTCCATTTATGAAATAAGGTGTAGAGGGTGTGACACCAAGCCTTTTCCTATTTAAGAAATAGTCTCCCCATATAAATAATTTCTTTCTTTTGTTGGATTAAACACTGACCTGCTGCCTTGAAGTGTTTGTATTTTACTTGAAACAACTGTATTTTTCTTGATTTAAAATTGTATTTTCATTCTAATTTTTTTTTACAAACTATAATAATGAGAATCTTTAATTTCTATAAACTCATCATGGGTTAATTTAGTTTGTTTCTGTTTCAAGTTGGACACGTCCTATATAAGCTTGGCTGTGAAAAATTATAGATTCTTGTGGCCTCTCATCTCTGGAAATATTTGTAGTGAAATAATCTGAATAATATTCTTAATTGATTTTAAGTTCCATTTTTAAGACATATGTTCCAAGGTGTCTTCTGTCTTAAAATTGTATTCTACTCTTCAGCCAGTAGGTGGAATCAGAGCCTTTCTATAGCCACGTTTGCCTCAAAGAAATCCTAATGTTAACTTGTCAATGGGAAGAGTCTTTTCCTTCCTTGAATGTTAGACCAAAAATGCAGTAATGGGGGTTGCTGTTGGTTTTGTAATATATGTAGGACTCTTTCTTTTCTTTTCTTTTTTTAGTGCTCATTCATACCAAGCACAAGTTGTTTTTTTTTTCATAGTTTAATGACAAATAGTTACCTGTGAACTTCTTTAGTTAGATTGGATTTGTTTGTGTTTGTGCATGTGCGTGCAGTTTCACATACAATGTGACTTGCAAAATATTTCTCTTAATATGGGACTTATATACATTATATTGAGAAATATATAGAGATATTATGGAGATAGTCTTCAAGAATGAAAGGCAAACTATTATTGAGAGATAACATTTGTCAAAAAATATATTGAGCTCAAGTTATTGAAAATGCTTAATCAAAATTAAGAACTTTGAAATGTAATTTTGCATGTAAACTGAATTGCTTGTTTGTTGAGGGTGCCACGGTTTTTAGAACTAGTCCATCAAAGACCTAATTTAAGGGGTTGGAGAAAGCAGACACCTGGGACATAACACCCAATTGGCAGCCTTTTGTAATATATAATTTGCCTAAAATTGTGCACTGAGCACAAGCTTTTGTTTTCTAATTGATTTACGGTTTGAGCCATTTTACCTCATCCCCTACTGTCCTGCACACAGTGCCAGCAAGTACATTACTGTGAGAGATGATAAATTACCATGCACTTGTGATGCTAATGCATCAAGAGTATTTTTTTAAAAACCATGCTACATAGAGCTCCTTGCTTTAACAACATTACAAAGATACATCCAAGCAAAACTCATTTGTATCAGTAGAAACAACCATTCATTTGATCACTTACTGAAACCTGCCTATTCAACTGTAATTGAAATGGAATATTAAAATGATACTGTTAATGGCTCTCCATCTCTTAAGAGGGGAAAACTTTTAAAGCGTTTTTATAAGTCTCTAATTCATTTTAGGTCTTGTATTGCAATGTATATAAGAAAAAATGGCCAGGAAGTACTTTAATGTTCAAAGGGACAGATATGAAAAGCAGGTTATGTGTAATTAAATCTTTTAAATTTTTTCCTCATAATCATTAAGGTCTTTGCCCACCCCCTTTCAAATGTCTAATCTGACCAGTGGAAGGGGGGAATCAAATGGCAGTACGTGGGCTGTAATAGTTTCAGCGTTTTATCTATTATATCTCTGTGTGATCTTTGTATTTTTAAAAACTTATTTGGTATAAGGGAAGACAGGGATACTTTGAATATATGTATCCGCTGCTACCACAAGTAGGATTAAGATACAGAATTAAAATCCTGCATAGTTTCCTTTTTCAGCCAAGTTTTTTTCTGTATAGCACTGAGATGGAAGTCCACCTTAAATTTTTGTATGTGTTGTCTGTGGGTTCCACTCTTTGAAATATGAAGAAACAGATTTATGGCGGCTGCTGGGCACAACAAATTAAGTTGACAGTGATGTATGAGAGCATAATAGCATGATGATCCTCTGTAGCTCGGCTGGACGCCTCCTGCTTCATTTGGCTCTTGTTAGGATCTGTTAGGCAGCTAAATAATGAAATTCTGCTGACTGATTTCTTCTTGGTTTTTTTTCCTTTTCACCTCTTCTCTAAATCCTCTATTTCTCAGACCCATCCTAATGCCAGCAAACTGCCATTAAAGGATTCTTTCACTTACGATGATTACAGGTTTGTTTCCCTTTTTATATAAAAACTAGCTAGTTAGGCCTTCAAATGCCTCCCAAGAAAATAATCGCATTGTTAATCATAGATCCCTAGTCTAGTCATAGCACTTACAGATAAAAATTATTACAGATATAATAATTTTAGTTACTTACATTTTAACCTCAAAAGATGTTAGCTGTCCAGTCAGCATTAGTTGCTTCTAAATTGTAGGTTGTCCTTTCAAAACACTCTTGTTTAATTGATTTTATATCTGCTTGTCTTATAGTTGCTGTTTGCTCTTCTAGAAAAGGTTAAAACAAATAAAAAATTATGAATTTTACAGAAGCCCTTCTACTTCTGAAATATATTTCAAAGACAACCTATACATTTCATGGTTTCTTTGTAATGGTTTTACAGAGATAACACATTGAACATATGCATCCATCAATCAAGATCAGATACTTCTTTCTTTTCTTTTTTTTAAATGCTGTCATATTCACCCTTAGATGTTTAAGAGTAAGGGTGCTGCAGTTGGTTTTACAGTACTAGCCTGTAAATTTTTGGTACAGCAGGACACACTTGATGAAAGTGATAGTTTATGTTGCTTCCTGTTGACAGAAAGCTGCAAAGGATTGTTGTAACTCTTTGATGTGGATTGGAAGTTTTTCAGTTGCCTTCCCTAAACTGAACACTTTTCGCTTTTAGGTGGGCAGTGTCCTCTGTCATGACACGACAAAACCAGATTCCTGCTGAGGATGGCTCTCGGGTCACATTAGCTCTGATTCCCTTATGGGATATGTGTAATCACACCAATGGGCTGGTAAGGAAATTGCATGTGTTTATAAAATGGGTTTATTGCGAAGC
Organism: Pogona vitticeps; assembly: GCF_051106095.1. NCBI lineage: Eukaryota > Metazoa > Chordata > Lepidosauria > Squamata > Agamidae > Pogona > Pogona vitticeps. Next base: position 337,089,922 of record NC_135783.1, on the reverse strand, counting down.
TTTTTGTGTCGACGCCCTAATGGGTTTTGGTTTTATGAATAATATTATGAATCCTGATACTGAGAACTGTCTCCTGTACTTCTGCAATGTCCCAACTTTCTGCTTCTGTGTCCTTCTTTGCTTCATTTTTTGTCCATACACTCAAATTTACACCTGCCATACTCGGATTTCTTCCCTTCTGTAATTCTTTGCTTCCTGGTATTTCTCTGGCATCTTCCTTCGGCACAGATTGAACAAACATTCCTTTTCAACCTGATATACTCAGTCCTTTCTCACCCATATCCCCATATCTCCTCTCCCCTTCCCTCTTCTTCTTATCTGTGTTCACTTTCCTTTAATGCTTTCTACTGAGGTCAATCAAGGTAGGAAATCTGTGTTTCGATCTTCAAATGCTTCCTTTTCCCTCTCTTCAAAGTGGTGCTGGTGGTGGGTAAATTTTACCTACCTTGGGTTCTTTATAAGGAGAAAGGTGGAGTAATGTTTTAAAAAATAAGTAAGTAAATAAATAAATTAAATTAATTAATTAAATAAATAAATAGATAAATAAATAAATAAATAAATAGATAAATAAATAAATAAATAAATAAATACTATGGCTCTGAGCACAGTCTATCATATTTCATCTTATTTGGGCCTTGCATTTAATCTTAATTAAAGTGCTTAGTGATTATAGGTGACATAGATATTAGGAACAACTTGGAATAATATAAATAAAAAGATGGTACACAGTAGCTGCACAATACTCTGATCCCCATTTGCGTTGGCAGAGAGGTTCCACAACATATTCACAACTGCATATAAAAGTCTGTCAGTTTACTTAGTCAGTGGGTTTTGCTGCTGTGCAGCAAAGATTAAGATATTTCTGTTCCTTTACCAGAGAAATCTCATATGTAATGCAGGGCCGGGCATCTGTGATGTGTCCTGCTTTTCCAAGGGATATTTTTGGAGGTGTTAATTTCTTAGTTCACTTCACACTGCCCAGGTGTGTGTACTCCCTAACTGTGAGAAATCATAAACACACATATATATGAAGTGGACATCTGTCAAGTTTGGAACCTTCTTGTGTTGTCCATATATATATATATGTGTGTGTATGTGTATGTGTATGTGTATATGTGTGTGTGTGTGTGTGTGTGTGTGTGTGTGTGTGTATGTATATGTATATATATATGTGTGTGTGTATGTATATATGTATATATGTATATATATGTATATGTATATATGTATATATGTGTGTATATGTATATATGTATATATGTATATATGTGTGTGTATATGTATGTATATGTATGTATGATATATGGTATTCTGCTAAAACATCCTTCATAGTTAAAAGTTTAAAAATTACAGATGTTTAAAAACACGTGCTCACACCTTGGTTTCATGTTACAGTCTTGTGTATTCATCACTTAATTAATGTTAACACATAGTGAAATAAGCATGAATCTTTTAGAATATTTAAAAATTCCAAGACAAAAAAACCTGGAAGGTTACTAAATACAACTGATCCTGTAAGAAAGTCGCTACCCTTACTTTTTCTCAGAATCACAAAATAGAAATCATGTGACACAAGTCATACCTGAATAAATTCTCTGCAAAAGTGAGTGAAAAACCCACTTTGCACTAAGTTTTCATTTATTTTTGATGGTATGAACAATAGTTTCCTTTGCCCTAGTCTTTGTTTCACTTCATTCTTGCCTTTCCTCTACCTTAAAATTGTATTAATTTTTATTGTAAATTGTCATTGTTGTAAGCCGCCTAGAGTGGTCCTATGTGATTCAGATAGGTGGGATATAAATTAAATTTAAATAAATAAATAAATAAATAAATAAATAAATAAATAAATAAATAAATAAATAAATAGTTACTGAAATCTTAAAACATATGCTGCCATTATGTTTAGAAGAAAGTTCAGTTGCATTTTGGGGACTGTATTTGTTCCACCACAAAGGATCATTTGAAAATACTGCTATTCTTTGGAGGCAGTTACCCATAACAGTCTTTCATTCTATCAATTTATTGAGTTTAGAAATGAAAAAAAGATCTGTAAATATATAATTGCTAGATTTCTGATAGTATCCTACTGTTCATGACTATTCAAAAGTGAATCACACTGAATCCCATATAGGATTGTATAACATTGCATCCTCAATCTTGGAACTTCAGAATAAAATTGACATGTATATAGTTCTTTGAAGACTTAAAAGCACTTCATATATGTGTTCTTAAAGCACCAGTTCTGTAAGGTAGGCCACTGTTATTCTTAGACTATAGATGGGGAAGGAGGGAAATTTGATTGATAATTGGTTGTCTAAGCTACTTTCCAATCAGTTTTCAAGTCCCCATTTATCACTGTTTCCCTCTGAGCCTGGGATCACAACCTTGACCTCTGTTTCTATACTGATAGCCAAGGAAATGTTGCCTTGCTTCATGAAAGCCAGAAGATAGGTGGCGATGTCTACACTGAAGACCACTGCAAAGCTGATGCTAAGATATTTCTCCAGTCAGTCAGCTATAATGCATCTCTATTCTTGCTCTACCCTACGGGCTTTTTCCCCTTCCACCAACTAAATAATAAAAGGCTCTTTTGGTTTTAGTTGGAACTGTGTCCATCCTGCTTTTTCTTGCTTCTGACACTACTAATTAGATCATCTTGCTCTAAGAACTCTGTCAAGAATACTGTCTTCATGCATTTCTCATTGTTATTCTTTAGTGGCATTGTGAGTTGACAGTCAAATTGGTTACTGGTGCTTCCAGTTGTTTTGAACCTACTGGGCAGAGAGAATAATCATTTACTAAGCAAGCAAAAGAGCCAGTATTGTAGGTATTAAAATTTTAGGACATATTTGAAAGACAATTGTGGGTAATAAAATCTGTCAATTGTATTTGTCAGTAGGCCTTGAGTACCATGAACAAACAGAAGAGACTGTCTCCTTTTCAATAGAAGAATGGGCAATTTCTGTACATGATTTCTCTCTCTCTCTCTCTCTCTCTCTCTCTCACACACACACACACACACACACACACACACATACATTGATTGATTAGTGCTACAGATATCTAATGTGCTTCTTACAGCTAAATGGTTCTGTCATTTATCCCTCATATTTGTTGTCTGACTGAATTCTGTGCAGCAAACCTATAATGTAGTATTGAAGGTTAGGGCAGCTTAGTTTGTTTAAAGCACTTTCTTCATGCTTTTAAGTTAAAGACGTTCTCAGGTAAGTTTATATGTTACCAGGAAAATTGCCTTAGGTTTGAGGAGAGAATAGGAAAAGAGGTTGACTAGCGTAGAGTTACAGTTATAAAGTTGTGCTTATAGTATCACACTGGAATGGAAACAGGAATAGTAAAAAACATTATCTTAACAGAGCTAATAGAGTGTTTCACCTTCCTATTTCTTCCATTCCTCCATTGGTTGGGTCTGATGGAAGCTGAAAGATTTTATTTTAAATTTAATTTGAAGGAAAAGTTTTAAGACTTTTGGACCACATAAAAAGTTCCAAGGAAAAGGTATATGTGATAATTTATACATTCTATAGTATTTTTCCAGAATTAAATACAGTAAACCTCATTTTGAAGTTTATTCTTACAGTTCATTAATGGAACAAACAGCCCCTTTTCCTTCACTGGGAATCATATTCTTTCAGGACAATTAGTGACAGTGAACATATTTCTAATTTCCTTCCTCCCTCCCTCCCACCTACCCACTCTGGTTTGTAACAGAGACTTGGAAGACTGCACTCTGCCCCCTCCTCCAAGCATGCTGTATGCTTTACTTGGGGGTTCCTGTATATTGTATTCACAGTCTATGAATACATGTTCTCTTGGCTCTGAAATTACCCCTTTGCTTTGGGCTTCTCTTCTCTCAGTCTGAATTTCTGCTGAGGAAAAAATGAGAAATTAAAAATAAAATTTCCATTTTAATTATATACTTCTTCGTTAATGTATCATTTTGACCATTTTAATTGGCATATTTTTCTATTCTAACTTAGTTATTAAAAACTTGTTTCTTCTCCTTAATGTAGAAGGGAAAGTTACTTTGGAGTTTAATGAAAGGTGAGAGCAATAGCAAATGTGCTTATGGCCTTGAGGAAATTCATGTCTGTACTCACAGGCCGAATTGTCTGCTTACTCACAGGATCTCCTCATACTTCAGAGCCCTTTGCTTTGAAATTCTCTTCTCAAAATCTCAATTTCTGCTGGACAATTTCCCCTGAGTGTCTATATTAGAGACTAGTTGGGTGGGTCCTCAGTCCTTCAGTGGGCAGGATGACATTGAAGGGCCCTCTGGACATTTTCAGGCCACCAGATGCTCCTTGATCACTGAATTTAATTCCCTAACTATATACAGGTGATACCTCTTACCTCCCACAGTCCCTTGTGTCTAACCATGGTGGTTCCCTTCACCCTGTAGTCTGTTAGATTGGTGCAGTCTAAGGGATATCACTGACCAGACATGACCTCTGAAGGACCCTTTTCCTGGGTTTCCTGGTCTTGGAGGATGTTTTCAAACTGGTGTAGCCATTGACATGGCTCTGACTTCACCAACATCATAGCTGGTCGGCCATCAGTGTTGGTGGCTCAGGAGAACCAACAGCAGATTCCTCTTTGGGGAGGCCCAGACCTTGATGTACCTTTAGGGTTTGGACTCTCAGGTGGTACAAAAGTGTGCAAATGACATGTGGACAAAGTAAGAGGGGATGCTGGGGTGCCATGGATTGATGACCTAGTCCAATGTGTCACTCCACACTTCTTCCTACACTTCCTTTTCCCCAGGCTGGGATCTTCCCTCCTTTTTATAGCACTCCCACACACTGAAGTAATTGGAATAGTCTCAGTCACTGACTCTGGCTTTCCCCCCCATGTGGACAGGACTCCAAAAGTTGCTGTGCTTGGGGCCCCAACCCACCAAGGAGTGCCTCTCCCTCAACAGGTTGCCAAGCATTTATTCCTCCTTCATGGATAGACTCCCAAGGGAGATGTAGAAGACCCAGAGGTCTTCCACTCACACTGGAGCTACTGTATCTGTGCTGGAGCTTCTAGATACAGTGGTGCCCCGTATAGCGAGGTTAATCCGTTCCGGATTAACCTTCGCTATACAAAAACATCGCTGTGCGGGTAAGTAAAACCTATTGGAACGCATTAAACTTAGTTTAATGCGTTCCAATAAGTGTGCAAACTTACCCCTCCAGCGATGTTTTCGCGTCCGGCGGCCATTTTGGAGCCGCCGATCAGCTGATCGGCGGCTCCAAAATGGCCGCGGATGACCCGAAATGCCCCCCCGCAGCGTTTTCGCGACCTCCGTAAGCAAGGGGAGGGCGCGAAAACGCTGATAGGGGCCATTTCGGGTCATGCGGCGGCCATTTTGGAGCCGCCGATCAGCTGTTCGGCGGCTCCAAAATGGCCGCCGGAGCCCCAATCGTCGCAAAGCGAGTGCGGCGATTGGGGCTGATCCATATAGCGATCCCCAAAAAGGGATCGCTATACGGATTTTTCGTTAAACGGTGCACTCGTTAAGCGAGGCACCACTGTATTTGAAAGGGGGAGGGGTAGCAGTTTGCAGGGCTGAAGAGAGAACGACAAATTTACGCAAGTTTTAAAATCCAACCATTTGCATTTCAGTCTTCACTATTGTTCAGGAATACCTTCAGCAAATAAAAATAAAATTTTTAACAAGAGTCCACACCTCTTAAGCACAAAAAGGATAAAATGTACGAGGCCATGAAATGATAAGCCAAATGCTGGAAATAGTGGCACTCAGCAACAAAATTCTTTGAAAAATACTGCAGCATATCTAAATAGGAACAACAATACAGTGGGGGCTTGACTTGAGAACTTAATCCGTATTGGAAGGCGGTTCTCAAGTCAAAAAGTCTGTAAGTCAAGTCTCCATTGACCTACAGTGCATTGAAAACCAATTAATCCCGTAACAGGCCGTTTTTGTTCCATTTTGGGTTTTTTCTGGTCTGTAAGTCAGATCTCAGTCTGCAAGTCAAACCTAAATTTTGCGGCCAGAGAAGTCTGTAACTCAAAAAGTCTGTAAGTCAAGCCGTCTGTAAGTCAAGGGTTCACTGTATAAAGAAGCAATGTCCACAAAATCACTGGAACTCCTACCAAAGAAAAATACTCCAGCAACTATGGGGGGTGGAAATTACAGACAGGCACAAATCTGCTAATATAGAGCAAATTGGGCCACGCACACACACACACAAATTACGTATAACATAAAACTAGTCAGAAAAGAATAAATACATCAAAATATACGAAAAACACCAAAGAGCTTAGAACTATGACTATTACCCAGAATAAGAAGGCATAGTTGATTAATCAGTTTATCATTTAAATCTGAATATGAAAGAACTTTTCTTTTGTGCTTAGATATACATGTCACAATAGGCAACATCCTTAAGGAGACATTCCTTACTGTGCAATATAGGAAGAATACGTCTTCTAAGATTAAACCTACCACCTGCAGTTTATCAAAATACTTGCGCTGAAATAATAAAGAATGTAAAGATTTGTGTTTGATTGCCTTGAGTTTACAAGAACTGAGCAGAGCTGTTGAGGGAGGACATTTTGGAAGTCACTCATTCATAGAGTCACCATAAGTTGGAGGTGACTGGGTAGCGCACAACAATGGCAACAACAAAGATTTGTGTACCTAATTACACTTACATGTTTAATTAATCAAAAGATTTCTATTTATTAAGAGTCTAGCGACTTTAACTTAAAATAGCAGTCTTATTTGAAAATCTTTCTAGATTTTTGTATCAGTGTTTACCTTTAAGGCACTGTTGTGCCTAAATAATATCCCCATGTTTGATACATTTTTTATTTTATAAAATGTAAACAGTCAAGAATATTGCAGTTTTATTGAAGTCATATTGTGCAGCTGTTTTCACATTGATATGGATGTCTGTAATCCTCAAGATTTTCTTTTTTTAAAATAACTAAGTGGCAACATCTCCCACTTTGATTGTTCTCGCAATAAAATCTCTTTAGTATCTAAAAGTATTCACTGACTGTCAGGTAAAGAGATGCTTTTCAAATTATTATTTTGAGTCTTTGAAGACAGCATTCCTTAAAATATCTACTACTTCCCTTTGATTTAGAGAGCTGAAGACTGCCTGGAGAGTTGAAAGGTGGGCAGAGAATCATAGTGATGTCATATAATACTGCAGAGTGTATCATGGAAGTGGCTTGAAACTTCCACGAAACAGTACTGTGTTTTAGTCGGGTTAAGATTAGCAAGAAGTGTTCTGAAAAGGTGGAGCTGAAAGGGACGGCCTCTTTGGGGGTATTGCATCTTATTTTTCCTCATTCATGTTTTCTGGTACTAGTAGTATAAAAGCTCTTTAAAACTACTCAAAAAAAAGCAGGGGCAAGGCAGGCAACAAAGAATCAATGTATAATTCCAAAAATGACAATAGCACATGAGTGAGGAAAAATCATTTTCAAATTTATGGTGGTACCCACACAGCCTAGTGGTATATTAGCTTTCATCTAGTTTTCCTCTGCTTTTGTTTCTGGCACTGGCAATGAAAAAATCCTAATTTTACTCTTATAAACTATTAAAAAAGGCGGGGTCAATGTAGAAAACAGGGAATCCATTTATATGTGTTTCAAAAATGGGCAACAGTATGTAAGGGGGCAGAAGTCATCAGACCTGTGGGGGGCTCCCACACAACCCAATGCCACCTTGGTTTTGGCACAATAAATTAAACAAAAAAGATTTTAAAAATCAATAAAAGAAGGAAAGGACCCTTTCCACACACAGAGGTCAAACAGCAAAAAGCAAAACAAAAAACAAGAACAACCCATAGCTCCATCTCCCAAAACTGAAGAAAAGCAAGTAAGCAGATAAAGGCAAAAAATGCAACTAATGTCCATTCCTAAACCAAAACAACTAGTATATTATGAGATGCCATCTTTTCTGTTTTATGGGTCCAAAAATATGATCCAAAGTATATGATCGAAAAAAGGAAAGGAGGAGAGAGAAGGAGAAAAAGTCTCCAAAGAAACTGGTGGTGGGATTTTAAAAATTTCAGAGCCACACTGGCACAGACTGCAAAAATGTTCCAAAAAACCAGGGTCCTGTAAAAAATCCAGGGGGAAAAAAGGATTCAAGATGAAGGCACAGGTTCGCAGGCTGATCTGGGCAACAGAAGATGAAAGGCACTAGAAGGTTTTGCTCAGTGGCAGACAGCCTTACCAGAAAATACTGGGGGGGGGGGAGTATTCCTCTCCAAAGTCCAAACAACTCAGGCCCTTCTACAGCTTAAAAATTTCCGCTCCTTCTTCCTGGACATTCTGATTGGCTACTGACAGCTCGTGGATGAAAGATTTCCGAAGTAATTTGACAAACAAGGGTAAAAGAAAAGTTTACCTAGAGAGGGAAACGCACAAAAAAACCCACAAAATTTTTGTGTACCCCTTATTTGTTAATATGAGTCTTTCATGTTTTAAAACACTCTTTCAGAAATTGAAAAAAACAAAAACAAAAATAGGAGCCTCGTGTTTTTTGGGTTTTTTTAGTGGTAGTTCTGTCCCTGATAATCAGGCTGGCCTCTGCCAGCTGAAGGATACTTCCCAGCATATTTTTCCCTTTCCTGTACCAAGTATCCTGCACATGGCTTATATTCTGCTAGACCTGATTTCTCCTGAACTACTAGATGGACATCCTTGTCAGTTGATCCCAGCAAGCTGTGGAATTAGACTGATGTATCCATTTACTTAGGACAAAGATGGCCATGGAGGGAAACAGACCAAGCAGACCTTCCTTGTTCCATACCAGCAAAGGCAAGAGAAGAATGTATACACAGGGAAGCATTTCTTAGCTGTCTGCAACTCCTGTCTGTATCTGGTAATACAGTGGTGCCTCGCTTGATGATTACCTCGTTAGATGAGGAAATCGCTTGACGATTAGTTTTTTACGATCGCTAAAGGATATCTGAATGGGCTTTTTTCACTTAACGTTGATCGGTTCCCTGCTTCGGGAACCGATTTTTCGCTTAACGATCAAAAACAGCTGATTGTTGGGTTTCAAAATGGCCGCCCGCTGTGCAAAATGGCTCCCCGCTGTGCTTTAGGATGGATTCCTCGCATTACAGGCACCAGAAAATGGAGGATCTTCGCTGGACGCTGAGGTATTTCGCCGATTGGAACGCATTGAACCGGTTTTCAATGCATTTCAATGGGCATTTTCATTTCGCTTGACGAGGATTTCGCTTAACAGCAATTTGAACGGAATGAATTACCCTCGTCAAGCGAGGCACCACTGTACATTGTGGAAGGACTCAGTTTTCTTTTTTTGGTTGATACAAACCAAGGAGGCTTTATTATACTTTTGTCTGAGGTTGATGTGTACATGAAAGTAAAAGCTGTTTCTGTTTCTTTAAAAATAATTAAGTGGTATTCACGCTACATTCTTCCAAAGCAAAAGAGACTGAAGAAAATAAAAATCTCTAGATGTTAAGAATTTAATATTTTCTTTGCACCTTCTTTTGACTAGATTACTACAGGTTACAACTTAGAAGATGACCGTTGTGAGTGTGTAGCACTTCAAGATTTTAAGGCTGATGAACAGGTAATGCTAAGAATATTTTTGTGTGATTTAATGTTAAAGTTATGCTGGTAGAAGAACTGCATGTGTAGGTTTATTGAAGAACCAAGATTTCTTAAATACAGTTGATTGGCTACGTAATAAATATGAACAATTTTGATTTAGCTTCATGAATTTTGCTGGCATGCAACAAAAATGCTCCTATGAGCCCTCACTTACGAATATGTTTTGGAAGCAAGAGGTATAGCATTTTAAAAGTAATAAACATGAGTAAATTTGTTTATGAAAGAAAAAAAGCAATACCTCTATCTAAAGCAACCAGCCTTTGAATGATATTGAATCAGTAGAAAGATACATGCATCTTAGATGATATTGCTTAAAAGGTGTCACCTGAACCCCATGAGTTGGACAACCATTGTTTATTCAGCACCTTGCTGTTTGACATTATTTAGCTCTTGTTCAGTTACTTCCTGGCTCCTTACCACTTTTCTGTCCAGAAAATAAAAGGTAATGTCACAAACTAATTCCACTCTTGGCATCTATTCTCCAAGGCATGTATGGCTCCTTTTAGCAGCTCCCAATCTCTGCCTTCAGCACCAAGCTATAATATCCTTTGAGAAACGTGTTCAGTATTACATGTTGACCATTGCTATCTGGACTTCCCAGCTCTGGTGATTTGTTTTGTTATTGATACACCACTTGTTAAATGAGTGTAAAATGGGTAATTCAGATAGGTTTACAATGTATAGGTTCATGCAAAATGGAAAAATATTGTTCAGTATTTTGTAGTAAGCTCAAGCAAAGTACTGGCCTCTTGTACTCTCCCTCTGCCCTTGCAGCCAGAAGGCCGTTAGCAGACTGTGAAAAATATCTTATTGTACATGTGAACTAGTGATCATGGTTTAAAGCGAACTTGTTTGTGAAACAAAAGAGCCCCCCCCCAAAAAAATCACGATCTATGGTTCATGTGTTCACAAGCCACAGTTCATGTAACATAGAACTAAACTCTGCCAAAGGTCTTCACTTGTCATATAACAGTGGGAGAAGGCATTGCAGAGTATGCCAGCATGAGGCTTCAGTCAGGCTCATTCTTGTTTATATAAGTGTTTCAAGGCATGACTTGAACATTACATGTAAACCAGTTCAGTTTCCCACTAAAACAATAAGAGCACATAAGAGAATAGATTAATTTACCTAACTGGCAAAAAGAAACTATTCCCTTATTTGTTCTATCCCTTATCCTACCTTTCTGCTAATGAACAGCACTCAAAGCAGCTTGCAAGCCTTGTTGAAAAAACAAGTTCAAAACAAATTTAAAACAACATATGCCACCTTCTTAAGCATCTGGAAATTGAGATACCTAGTAGTGCTAATGTTTGAAAAGCTGGGACTAGTGATTTGTGCATGGAATGCTAAACAGGGCAGGATGTAGGTTTTTCTTCACTGTTTGGCTGTTTGAGAGTACAGGTATCACCTGCTCTGGGCCCTACTTCATTCATTTCTCAGTTTGGTTAGTTCCCTAGAGATTGATCTACACTTCACTTTGACACTCTAACCCTAGTGAGACATGACAACAAGGGTCTTATTTTCCTTTTTCAGTCCACAAGAATTGAACATATAAGAATACTTCCTCAAGAACACAGTACCTTCACTTCTGGATACTACAGTTCGTTTTAGCTTTTAGGAAGTCTTTTCCCACCTACCTCCTGAAACTTTGCATTCTAGGCCCTCAAATTGTTTTTGCTATTCTTCAAAACATTATTCAATTCCAGTTTGTCTGTTCCCCTCATCTCTGTCCCACTAGCCATCACTGGATTTCTGTTTATTCTACTCAACACATGTTACTTTATAGTCTCTTGTATGAATATGTGTATCTGAAAAGGAATTTGGACGCTCTCCCACCTGGAAATATTAAAATGATGTCATTCCTGATGACTTGAGAGAGAAAAAATAGTACAACTCTATGTTGTTAATATAAAGTCACACACCTGAAACCTCAAGATCTTTACACCACTCTCTCCTTAGGAGATGCAGGTGGAAGGAAAATCTCAACAGGAGTTATTAGTCAGGCTAAGATGTTCTCTCATGTTCACAGTTGATCACAGCAGGGGTTTGCTATTTGGATAAAGCCATTTGTAGGAACTTTCCAATCAGGTTATGGTACTCCGGTAGTGGGAAAAAGATCTCCCTTTTTTTTTGAATTATGATACTGCATGTGCAGTAGTTCTGAAACAGCCAACAGAGGGACATTAAACACAAACAGAATAAGGTCTAAAAGTACAAGGTCCAAACAGAAATGGATGAGACTTTGGTCAGTATCAAATGTCTGAGCAAGAGAGATTTGTTGAAGCCACATTTTCTATATCATTTTAAAATAGGATGTTCACAACATTTAGAATATTGAACCAGAGTGGAGGATTGGTTGGTTTGTCTTATATGCAGTTTTCATTCTGAAACTTGATCCTAAGCTATTTTTCTGTCCTTTCACTTCTCTTTTCATCCTCCTAGATTTACATTTTTTATGGCACTCGGTCAAATGCTGAATTTGTGATCCACAGTGGTTTTTTCTTTGATAATAATTCACATGACAGAGTGAAAATAAAGCTTGGAGTGAGTAAAAGTGACAGGCTGTATGCTATGAAGGCAGAGGTCTTAGCTCGCGCTGGCATCCCAACGTAAGTCGGACTATTAAAGGCTGTTTTATCTTAAAATTATTTTGAGTTCTAGATGGTTATAGCATAACAATTGTCCACTAATGAGGGAAGAATCTATAATCTCCACCCTCTATATTTATCTTGAATAGCTGTTACCAAGCATGCTTATCTGGTATAAAGCATGATTACCAACATCCTAAGAATAATTTAATTATGTTCAGGGCACAGGAATTGGGTCACTTTGCTGTTTTTACTATGTGTTTCCCTTCATTATAAACATGCTGTCATGGTCTGTTTGGGACCTGTAGTAATTTCAGCATTCTTAATTTTTTTAATTGAATTATAATAATTAAATTATTGTTTTAGTTTGAACTATAATTGTTTAAATCATACTGTTGTATGGTATGCAATAACTGGCTTTCTTTCCTTGCAGCTAGAGATGGGCACAAACCAGTTTGTCCCACTTCATCCCAGTTCATAAAGGCAGCACAGGTGCTTCTGCTCCCCTCCGCCACTGACTCAGTCATTCACTCGGCCCACTGTGCTTCTTGCACCTCCAGTCCCAACAGCAGTTCAGGCTTCTCTGCCTCATCCTCTTGGCTGATCTCCCACTCAGACCAAAGGGTGGGGCATAGAAGTCTTTGCTCTTGCTTGTGACTGGGAGATTAGCTGGATTATCAACTGGAATAAACCAATTTGCGCCCATCTCTATCTGCAACTGTTCCTGATTCCCGCCTCCCCCATTGTCAGCCATCTTACTAAATTTAATAGGCTTTCTTCTAATGAATGTTTCAATAATTACTTCTGGTCAATGTATAAAAACAAAAACACTGCTCACAGTTTAAAGCTTGAAAATGAAATTTGTAGAAGTTTTACAGGGTGACAACTGAAACCATGCACAGATTTTATTGCATATAGTATAGTGATAGTAACATTTCCTCAGCCTCAGTTTGATATTCAGAAATTAGACTGGCCCTTATATCTCCTTGGCATCATATTAAAAAATTAATGGTTTCCATGTTAAACAATTAAACTACCATAGACTGACTTCTTATTCCCTTTTTTTGTTAGGTCCAGTGTTTTTGCCTTACACACAACAGAACCTCCAATCTCTGCCCAGCTTCTGGCTTTCCTTAGAGTGTTTTGTATGACTGAAGGTAAAAAATATATTATAGGCTTTATATCTGATTTTTGTCTTTGTGCAAACTTCAAAATCATGAAGTGGTATTCAGAAAGAATCATTCTTGCAAACAACTTCGAAAAGTTATTAGCCCACCAAACAGATATTCTACATTGCTGTGCCATATGTAGCACTCATCTGAACATTATTGAGGCTGCAAAGGTATGAGAATGGCTGCCTTCCAGTTTTGCAGTGCTTTGCTCTCTGTTTGCTCAGAGGCTAGTTCTGTTTGCTAGAAGTGATTAGGTGAATGGCTGTTCAGAAGCTGTGCATGATTCACCACCACCACCACCACCAAAGACATGGGGATGCTATACCGGCGGAGGGGTGAGAAATAGTAAAGAAAAGGGAAGAAGGTGTTCACCTTCCTATTAGGTCTGAAACCATGCTGCAGACTTTTGGAAAATTAACATGAGCAAGTTTTCTTGAAATCGAAGAAGTCTTGTTCTTTGTTGTTTATTTGTTAAGTTGTGTCCGACTCTTCGTGACCTCGTGGACCAGAGCATGCCAGGCCCTCCTGTCTTCCACTGTCTCCCAGAGTTGGGTCAAATTCATCTTGGTAGCTTCAGTGACACTGTCCAACCATCTCGTCCCCTGTCATCCCCTTCTCCTCTTGCCTTCACACTTTCCCAACATCAGGGTCTTTTCCAGGGAGTCTTCTCTTCTCATGAGATGGCCAAAGTATTGGGGCCTCAGCTTCAGGATCTGTCCTTCCAGTGAAGGACTGATCCTTCTTCCAGAAGAAGTCTACTTCTAAGCAAAAAATTGATATAAGATCATGATTTTTACCTTATTAGTGGCCAGAATAATTGGTTGTAGTCGCCTAGAGTGGTCCTCATCCGACCAGATAGGTGGGATAATTAATAAATAAATAAATAAATAAATAAATAAATAAATAAATAAATAAATAAATAAATAAATAAATAAATAAATAAATAAATAAATAAATAAATAAATAAATAAATAAATAAATAAATAAATAAATAAATAAATAAATAAATTGTGAAGACCAAAAGAGAGAATCCAGTGGAGAATTTCTGTTGTTGGAATAGTAGAGTCTAGTAGAGTGGGAGAGAGGCATCCCTCCCCATCAGCTGCAGTTTTCCCAGACTCTGGATTGCAGGGAAACATTCTGGAGCCAATGTTTAGGTTGTACAGAGGACTCCAAAAAGGGGGGGGGGAGGGAATGTTTCATTGTAAGAGTCAATGCCATATTCAGTTGACCCCCAAAGTTTATGCCAATATTGTTTGAAACTTCAGCTCTAAACAACACGAGGCTTTGGGAAACAGCACCGAAAGGTCCCTTTATCATTGGTCCATATTTTTAATCTTTATCAGTGTATAAAAAGTGGAGCAATTACTGACTGCATTTCCTCCTCCTTGCAGATGAACTGAAGGAGCACTTGATAGGAGAGCATGCAATTGATAGAATCTTTACTCTTGGCAATTCTGAATTTCCTGTGAGCTGGGACAATGAGGTGAAACTTTGGACATTCCTTGAAGCCAGAGCATCCCTTCTGCTGAAAACCTACAAGACGACTGTTTCAGTAAGACTTAGAACATGCAATTTAAGATACTCATAAACATCCCAGTTTACCTGGTCTAATCTCACACACACTGGTAAGAAGTTTACTCTTTCCAGAGTGTTCCATTCTTGAGATGCCGTCTTTCATCTGCTTTGTCTAAGAGATGTTTAAAAGTGCAGTCATTTTTGGTTGTGCTGCTGTAAGTTTTTTCTGAAACCCTGGAGAAATGTGTCTGAGTTGACAGTGGGAGCACCACCTGAGGGGGGGAAAAGGATCATTCCCCCACTGCCATATCATTGGAGAAGGAGGATCAGGACCATGACAGCTATATTGTTAGTTCAAAGTATAGAGCAGACACATTGAATCAGAGAGCTTATCTGAGTGTTGATTTAGTAGAGTCTAATTGATTCAGTGGGTGTATGCTAGTTGCTGCTAACACTTAGGGTTAGTCTTTGGTGTGTAATTGGAGTAGGAAAAGATTGCTTAAAATTTACATCTGCTTTATAGACAAAGCTTTTAAAGGCATTGTTCACAGCTCCTCTGAAGCTCCTTTGTGAACATGTAAAACTCTTGCATGTTCTTAGAAGCTTTCCTTGAATTTCAGATACCTGCTCTGTTAGATCCCCATTGACACCCCCCACCAAACATTCTAAGATACACTTATGATAAATATACTCAGCTGACCTAAATTACATGGCCTGCTTTCCCTAGCTGTTCTTTATGTCTGAAACACTTTATCTGATGCTACCTTAAGTCCTTCATTTTTCACCTTTGAATATGCTTCTTTGGTGAAGTACATGGCTCTGTCTGCACTGTTCATTCCCAGCTGCAATATCAAAAGTTACACATAACTGCATTAGTTCACATTTGTCACTTTTACTTTGGTATTTTCCAGTTGTTAGACTCTTGAGGCACCTTGAAGCATGGCCATGTTTCCCTCTTTCATGCTGCAAAGTACCATGTGCAGTGATGGCACTGTAATAATGAATCACAACAATGTATAGACCTGTCCTTCCCCTTCACAGAAATGCAGCTTTGTGGTTAAAAGTCAAGTCTAAATTTTGAAGACTGCATTGTTTGCTTCTCCTTTCCTCTCCTTTGTCTTTCTAGGAGGACAAATCCTTTTTGGAAACACATGACCTTACCTGTAATGCAACAATGGCTATTAAATTGCGTTTGGGGGAGAAAGAAATATTGGAGAAAGCCATACAGAGTGCTGCTGCCCACAGAGAATACTACAGCAAACAGATGGCAGAAGGAGCCCTCCTCCCCAAGTATGAAGAGAGTAATATTGCCTTACTAGAGAATACTGTGGCAGATTCCAGACTTCCAATTGTCTTGAGAAATTTGGAGGAAGAACCAGAGGAGCAAGAGGACTTAAAGATTGAGGAAACTATTGGTACAGAAGTGGCAGCAAATGGGTTTGTGAATGGTGACAATTCTTTGCTTAATGGGACCAAGTTGGAAAGCAAAAACGTAAACCAAGAGGAAAACAACAGAGAGACTGAAGATGCCAAAGAGTCTTCTTCAGACAGTACTGATGAGGTTAAAGAATAGCTCTAAAATAGTTTTGACTTTATTGTGAAATTGAAAACTAGCAGGTGTTCTTTTCTTCTTCTTTAAACAGTGATTTACATTTGTGTGTTCCCTAACATTTCTTTCTGCAGATGAAAATGTTTTTTGCTGCTTTATAATTAAAAAAAAGGTTTTTAAGTTATTTAAAGATTTAGTACCCCTTTTCTCTTAAAATTGCTATTGTGCTTTTGGAGGATAGAGGGGTGGGGAAGGAAAAAATGGAGAAAGTTACTTCTGGAGAATTGTGCAGCCCTTGGTTGGGAAAACAGGTTTACTTCCTAGGGAAGAGTTCAGGTTTATCTGCTTTCTTTCTGTTCTGTTTCCTCTGACTTTTAATTGTGAAACCCTGTTCCTTGTGCATCCTGCCTGCGGAGGTGGCAGCACTGATTGCCTATATGATTATAAGCAGAAAACAGAACAGCACATAGAGCGGATAGAAACATTAAAACATTAGTGACTGAGCCTGGTGGGTAAGGTGGCAACCTTATTTTCCTTAGAGTTCAGATGCTGAAATTAATACAAATTATATTATAATTACAGTGGTTTCCAAGAAATTTGGTTTATTTTGTGGTTTAGTTTGCTGTATAAGAAACTTCATCCCAACCCCATTCCATCTCCTTGAAATCAAAGTGTGTGAATTTGGCACATCTCATTTAGTTTTTGAAAAGGCTTTTGTTTTTTGTTTTGTTTTTGAAATGGCACTGTTTTATTGGGTGAAGGAGAGATGGGAAGCAGATCAGCCGCTTACAGCTTTAAACTGTGTTGTTCAAAGTGAAGTTGCACCCATCTTTTTCAGATTTTCACAAATAGCTAGAGATTTTCAAAGTTACACTTTTGACTAAGAAAGTTATTAAAAAAAACTTTATTAAATGGTGTCTTCTACTTTTTATTACTGTAAATATCACAATGTTTATATTATATGCTGACTTATATATATTGTCCCTGTAGTTCCCATGGCTGAGCAGAGATTTGAACCTGGTTTTGAGAGTCATAGGATTAATGTTTCAGTGTGGAACAATGCCTTTGTGTAGAAGTGAAAAGCAGTAAGCACTTTTTACTTCATGGATATTTAAGCACTATTCATTTGGGGCATAGATCAGGGAAATAAGGCGCAAGTCCCTGGTTTAAATTGTGCAGTAAGCTAAAATATTCATTTTTAGCTTTATGTTTGTTATTGCTGAAACATTTTTTGTTTTTTTGTTTAATTTTTGAGACTGCTTTTGACTACATTTTTGAAACTTTTGCCCACTTTTTATCTTGGGAAGAGGAAGATATTTGCAAACATGGTTATCAGTTCTCCAGATGCTTTTTAAGGCTCTCTGAAGCCATGCAGATCCCACACAATTAACTTCTTAGAAGCAACAAAGCCATGAAACACTTCAGCTCATTTGCCCAAGCTCAGAGAATCTCCCTAACCCAAATGAGATAAAGCTTAGGCAGGTGTGAAGGCAAGAAGAGCAGTGTGCCGTCCTCCAAGTCACAGAACACAGTGACTGAAAGCGCATGCGCAGAAGGAATACTGATAGAAATAGATCAGGAGGAAGTGGTACCCCAGAAACCAGCAGAAGTGTGTTTGGTAGATGAAGGAGGGGAGGAGTTGGATTTGATATTGTGGGAGGATATATAAGGGGAGGAAAACGCATGTGTATTCAGTCTGACAACGTATGGGGAGTTGGGAAGAACCATAAGTCGCGGGGTACAAACAACATATGCGGGACTATGAAGAGGCGTCTGGAATTCTGAAGGACTTTCCTAACTTACAATTAGGAGGAGGATTATTACCTGATCCATCTCTAGCCGGTACGAGGGGACACAGGTTCAACCCGTTGGAATGGACAGTGGTCGTCTACCCCCGAAACCATCCTGGGGGGCGGAGGGTGATCTGACCTGGTCCACCAGAGGGGGACTGGGCGCGACACCCATGTTGTGGGATGGTCTGCGTGGTGCGGAGTGCCCCCCTGAGGCCTCTGACAGACAGGGAGTGTTTTGGTCCAGCCCCCTTCTAAGAGAAATGGGACGACCCCCTGATGTTAGAATTAAGAAATAGAAGGTTTTACCGGAGATTAGTTTGTTAGACACGTTTGACTCTGTTGAGCTTAACGCTGTTACAAATAAAGAAGTTAATGTTGAAAATTCAGAGCAGCCTCCGATCCTTTTTCCCACCTTTACAACAAGCACACCCCCGGCTGAAAATGAACATCATTACAGTGGCGCCCAACGTGGGGCTGGGGCGGTGCAGGAGGCGGGTAAAGGAGAGTTATATAAGCTTGGGCAGGCAATGGAGGGACAAGCGAAGCTAATTGAAAACCTTACAGAACAGCAAACCATGATCGCGAGGCAAATGAGAACTTAAGAAAGTGAGGGGGAAAGAAGCCCAAGGAATGCGATAAGCATTCGCGGAGGACTGGTGGCGGACCCTGCACCCATTAGAATGCAGAAAATGATGAATACAGATGACCCAGAGGCTTACCTACACACGTTTGAGAGGGTAGCACTGGCGGAAGGATGGCCAAAAGAACAGTGGACCCTCATACTCATCCCATGCCTCACGGGTCTATTACAAGAGGTAGTGGACACGCTTAGCATGCAGGAGGCCACCCAATATGAGACCGTAAAAATCGCCATACTCCGTACTTTGAACCTGACAGAGGAGACATATCGGAAAAGGCTCAGGGAACTTAAGTGGAAACTGGGCACACACCCTCACACGATAGCCCAACGAATACGGGCCAATGCGATGAGGTGGTTGAAACCTGCAGAGAAGAGTGGGGAGCAGATTGTGGATACAGTCGTCTTAGAACAGTTGGTACAGTTGTTGGGGACCGGCGTGAAAAGTTGGATTCAAAAGAACAACCCGAAGACGCTGGAAAAAGCTATCTCCCTATTGGAAGACTACAGCAATATGGAAGAGGCAATTAAGGAAGGGACCACCCCTTGGTTAGAGCGAGGAAAACCACGCAGTGAGGCTTTGCTTTCGAGTTTGAATTGAACCACAAAACACGGCGCAGACATGAGTGGACCAGCGAAGCAACGTGGTAAAGGGTTTGAGCCTTTTGGGCCCAAACCAGTGAGACCTATAACGGTGGATCAGAGGATCTACGCACCTGGAACGGGGTGGCGCGAAGGCAAAGATGGGCGCCCCATTTGTTTCGGATGTGGGGTTTCCGGACAAGTAAGAAAAAATTGCCCAGGGACTGATTGTTCGTGGGTGGGGCAACAGGTGAACCCCCCTGTTGTGAAGATGGCATCTTCAGAGCTTTGGGAAGTTGAGGCATGGGTGAACGGGGAGAGAAAGAAAGCCTTAATAGACACAGGGTGCGGGAAGACTCTTGTGCGGGACTTGCAAGGAGACAAAAAGGATGAGGGGTTGGTAGTTTGGTGCGTTCATGGGGACATTAAAAACTACCAAACCACCTGGGCTAACGTAAAAGTAGGAAAGGAGGATGAACATTGGTGTTGTGCCTGGACTCTCCAGAGAGATGTTGTTAGGGAGGGACTGGGTTGGATCGCACACGATAGGAGACAATCAAGGAGGGGTTGCAGGGCGAAGGCCCTAAAGCTGAAGATCAGTCTGATTTTTTGCAGAAGATGATGCAGGAACAAACAAGAGTGATGCAGCAAGACGACGCATCTTTGCAAGAGCCGCTGCTTGTGGCTAAACCAGCAGGAACTCTGGATCTGTGTGTGTGTGTGGTTTTTTGTTTTCGCACCATAAAGCACGACACCTGGAGAGGGAGGGAAACAATGTCTCAGAAATGCAGCATTGGCTCTTCGCCATTCTCTGGAGTCAGAGGGCAAATGGGGAGGATTTTTTTATCTGAGCTTGGGAGTTCAGTATTCTGCATAGCTCTATGCCTCTACCTGCACAAGCATGCAAGGTAGAGGCATAGAGTAATTTAAGACATTTGTATGCAAATGTCTTAAAATACTATATGATTCACTTTGCAAAAACCTTTGGTCCTAATACCATTTATTTGAAGTGTCATCAAGTCATACACAATTTACAGTGACCCTAATGAGTTTTCAAGGTAAGTGAGATATTTAAGGAGTGGGTTTACCAGTTCTACTCCTCTCCCCCAGTGAGTTCCCATGGCTGAGTGGGCATTTGAACCCAGGTTAACTGAGTACTCTTCTATCCCTATATCATACTGGCTCAATTCCAATTATTGTCCCATCTAAAGTAGCCCCATTGAATCAAGTACCAAATAGAATAGCAACATTTAACTAAGTCCCGTTGATTCAATGGCTCTACAGTGATAGGAACTGTGACAACCCCAGACCTACTGGGATATGTCACACAGTTATACTAAGCTGCCACCAACCATTCCCTATAAGAAGTCACACAGACCAGGGATGGATTTTCAAACAATAAAAAGAATAAGGTTTATTTTAAATACACACAGGGATAACAAAACAATCAGGTGAATAAAATATAGTAACGTGGCTTATTCTCACTCATTCATACACACAGTTTGGTTCACACAGAACCCTTAACTTGAAGCACAGACCCTGAACCTATCAGTTCTGGCTAACCAACAGACACCTGAACCTATCAGGTTGGTACTCTGACACACAGTAGTACCCCGTCTGACACACAGACTCCCACACCAGCTTCTTCTTCCCAGCTGCTGCTTCGTCACAACCCAGTGTCTCTCAGCATCTCAGTGTGTCTTCCCCACACACGCTCCACATATATATATACAGTACAGCCCCTCCTCCTGATGTCCCGCCTTCCACTCCCCATAGGATGGAACTTTCCCTCCAAACCCATGACAGACAGGTAACATCAGTGCTGTATGTAACACCTCCCCTCTTTATAAGTTGTTTTGTAGGGGGAAAGCTAAGGTGCTTTTCACCAAAAAAACAACCTTGATAAAACACACAACAACAGTTATACATACCATATTATACTTACTTATACTTACATTCTAAGTTAACCATAGCAATTAGGCATTTAAAACATTTACCATATACATTACATCAATTTACCTTTATTCATACAAACCAATTCAAAAACAGGTACATTTAACCTTTGTCATCATTATATACACATAGTCCATGGTCTTTCGCCGTCTTCATTCTTCAGGTCTTCTTGATAAGGCGTCAGCAACACAGTTCACTGACCCTCTGACCACCTTCACTTCAAAGTCATAGTCCTGTAGGTTTAAAGCCCACCTCATAAGTTTGCTATTGTGGGTTTTCATTGTCTTTAACCATTGCAATGGTGAATGGTCAGTACACAGAATAAAATGTCTTCCCCAGATGTAAGGCTTGGCCTTCTGGATCGCGTAGACTATGGCCAAACACTCCTTCTCCACGGTTGCCAAATGTCTCTCACCTTTTTGAAGTTTCCTACTCAGGTAGGACACTGGATGCTGGTCACCATTCTCATCCTCCTGGCACAGAACTGCTCCTACCCCGCTGTTAGACGCATCGGTGTAGATGATGAACTCCCGGCCGAAGTCTGGAGCACGCAGCACAGGATAGTTGATTAACGCCTCCTTCAACCTCTGGAACGCCGCCTCACAGTCGCTGGTCCACGGGATGCGGTCATCAGCCTTCTTCCTCGTCAGATCGGTCAGCGGAGCCGCAATCTCGCTAAACCTCGGGATGAACTTTCTGTAGTAGCCCACCAACCCAAGAAATGATTTGACTTTTTTCTTGGTGTTGGGTCTAGGCCAATCACGAACAGCTTCTATTTTGGCCTCCAGGGGTTTTATCATTCCTCCCCCTACCATGTGACCCAAGTATTTTATTTCTGGACTACCCAGCTGACACTTGCTGGCCTTTACTGTTAGCCCTGCTGCACTTAACCTCTGCAGCACTAACTCCAGGTGTATCAGGTGATCTTCCCAGGTATTACTGAAGATCCCTAAGTCGTCAATGTAGGCCACTGTAAAGTCACTGAGCCCTGCCAAGGTCTGGTCCATCAGCCTTTGGAATGTGGCTGGTGCATTTCTGAGACCAAAGCTCAGGACTCGAAACTCATAGAGACCAAAAGGGCTGCAAAAGGCAGTCTTTTCTTGATCCCTGGGATCAATTCTTAATTGCCAATATCCCTTTACCAGGTCCAATGATGAAATGAACCGACAACCCCCTATGGTTTCAATCAGGTTGTCTAGCCTGGGCATTGGGTAGGCATCAGGAGTGGTTACACGGTTTAATTTCCTGTAATCGACACAAAACCTAATGCTCCCATCAGGCTTGTCCACAAGGACTATCGGAGAGGACCAAGGACTAGAAGAGGGGACGATTATGTTCTCCCTCAGCATCTCGTCCAGCTCCTTCCGCACCTTGTCCCTATAGGGTCCCGTTACTCGGTATGGGGATACTGCCTGCGGGGGTGCATCCCCTGTGTGGATCCGATGCATCACTCCCTTCACTATCCCCGGCTTGTTGGAAAACACCTGTTGATATTTATTAAGCAGCATTTTTAGTTCTTGCTGCTGGTCTTGGGTGAGTGCAGGACTGATCTTTACCTCCTCTGGGTTGTATTTTACTTCCCCTCTACCCTCCCAGAAGGGTAATTCAGCTTCCTCACTCTCAGCTGCTTTTATCGCAAATAAAACCCTCTGTTCCCCTCTGTAGTAGGGTTTTAGGGCATTCACATGAACCACCCTCCTTGCTTGGTTCTCCTCCTGCTCTATTAGGTAGTTCAGGTCTGACATCTTGGAAATGACCCTATATGGTCCTGCCCATTTGAGCTGCAGTTTATTCTCTCTGCAGGGCCTAAGCCAAAGCACTTCCTCCCCTGGGTCAAAGTGCCTTTCTCTAGCTTTGTGGTCATACCATGTTTTCTGTCTGACCTTCTGAGCTTGCAGGTTTTCTGCTGCCAGCTCTAGATTTCTCCTTAGGTCATTCATCAAGGTGTCTATGTACGTTACAACGTCTTGTGGGTCATCCTGGGTGATCTGCTCCCAATTTTGTTTGATCAAATCAAGGGGCCCTTTCACCCTTCTCCCAAATAAAAGTTCAAATGGACTGAACCCGGTACTGGCTTGTGGCACTGATTGATAAGCAAACAAAAGGGATTGCAGCTTCTGGTCCCAATTGTTTGGATTCTCTGCCAAGTAAGCCCTAATCATGCGCATTAGAGTCCCATTGAACTTCTCAGTTAACCCATTACTTTCAGGATGATAAGCAGTGGTTTCCTTGTGCTTAATTCCACAGATTTGCCATAAGCGTTTCATGAGCTTTGATGTGAACGATGCGCCCAAATCTGTGATTATCTCTGAGGCAAATCCCATCCTGGACATATACCCCACCAAAGCATCGGCCACTGTGTTAGTTTCAATGTTAGTCAAGGGTATGGCTTCAGGATACCTTGTGGCATGGTCCACAATTGTTAGAATGAACCTGTTCCCCCTCTTTGTGGCCTTGGGCAAAGGTCCCACAATATCCACCCCTATGCATTTGAACGGAGTGTCAATCACAGGCAAAGGGCACAACTTTGCTTTGGTCCTGTCGCGGTTATTCCCCTGCCTTTGACACACATCACATTGTTTACAGAACTCCCTGATCTGCTTCCCTATGTCAGGCCAGTAGAAATTCTGTGTGATTCTCTGCTGTGTTTTGTTCACTCCTAAGTGCGCAGCAAACATGTCAGAGTGCCCCTTTTGTAAGATCATGGGGCGATACTTTTCAGGTACCACCAGCTGACTTCTGATCCCATCTCCCCCTTTTGAGATATTCCTCAGGGTTTCTCTATATAAAATCCCCTTTTTCTCCAGAAATCTCACTGGGGTTTCAGGTGTTAGCTGGGCGTCAGTCACCTGTTCAAAACACTTTTGGAGAGTGGCGTCTGCCTTTTGCTCCTGTCCAAATCTGCTGTCTGTGGTTAAGGTTTCCACCACAGCTTCTGAACTCCCCTCTGCTTCCGTCTCTGGCTCATCATTACCCCCCTGAACTGTCCCTGTGGTGGCTTGTGAGCGTGTAATCACTAGCACCCGTTTCACATGTTCAGCCAGGTCATTTCCCACGAGCACGGCTGCTGGCAGAGTCGATGAAATCGCTAGCCGCCAATCTCCCCTCCAGCCTTGAAAGTTGACA
Organism: Pogona vitticeps; assembly: GCF_051106095.1. Lineage (NCBI taxonomy): Eukaryota > Metazoa > Chordata > Lepidosauria > Squamata > Agamidae > Pogona > Pogona vitticeps. The sequence goes on along the minus strand of NC_135783.1, from coordinate 337,065,373 downwards.
GGTACCTCTGCTACTGGCAGAGAGATTACCTGCCCCTCAATCCCTGCCACCTTCATGCTCTCATTTGGGATTATAAACTCCCTAGGAATAATATCTGGATGGCACAGGGTTACCTGGGAACAAGTGTCCCGCAGCCCCCTATACTGACGGTCAAGTATTCCTACGTCCACCCCTGCTGTCTCAAACAACTGAGAATCTGTTTTCACCAGCAAGCAGCGCTTTACCTCCACAAGAGGACCATTTTCCTCAGCCTGATCAGCAGAGGTAGCTGTTCCAGACTGAGTAGCCATAGCAACCGGCTCCCTCAGTGACACTGAGCTTTGCTCTTTCTGGACACAGAACACAGCTTTTGGCTTGGTCCCACTAGACTCCTGAGGCACCATTCCTTTTAGCTGCTTTAATTTCTCACACTCTGAGATTAGATGACCCTTTCCCTGACAGAAATAACATTTTCTGGTGTATTTTGATTCTCTCTCATCTTGTTTTGGTTTTCCCTCCAAAATCTGAGGTCTTGGTTTCATGTCTGAGGGCTTCCCTTCACCATGGGCCCCTCCCCCTTGCTGGCTTTTCCCTGGTCCCTGAGAGTACTTGCTGTAGGTTTCTTTGGGTTTACCTACAGATTTCCCCTCACCCAAGGGCTTTCTTATTTGGGAAATAAAATCTGCGATCTCTGCAGCTGCTGCCACAGATTTCGGTTTCCTTTCCCTCACCTGGAATTTCAATTCCCCATGCAGGACTGAATAGAACTGTTCCAGGGCTATCAAGTCTTTAAGCTGCTCATAGGTCTCTATTCCCTCCTGCGATAGCCATTTCTCAAGCAGCCTCACCAATTGGGCCCCCACTTGGGTAAAAGTCTGTTCTGGTTTTTTGGTGAGGGACCTGAATCTTTGTCTCAGCTGCTCTGCATTTATCCCATGTCTTGCAAACACCAGTTTTTTAAACTCTGCAAAATCTTTCATCAGTTCCTCAGGCATCTCGGCATAAACCTCAGCCAGGCTACCACTGATTAAAGATCGCATGATGGTCATCTTCTCAGTTTCCCTCACTGAGAAGTCCACAAACGCTCTTTCCACTAGGGAAAAGAACACCTCAGGACAATCTCCCTTGTGGTACACAGGGAATTTCTTCAGGTCAGCTTTAGACAGTTGGCCTCCCTCAGAATCCCTATTGTTATTATTGTTCTGGTTCATCAGTTCCAATTTTCTTAATTCAAACGCCATTTTCTCTCTCTCCATTCTTTCTTCCCTCTCCATTCTCTCTCTCTCTAATCTTTCTTCTTTTTCCCATTGCCTTTGTTTCTCTTCCCTTTCTATTTCCCTCATCCTCAGTTCATGCTGTTGGGCTATGAGCATTTTTCTAAGTTCTGGGTTCTGCTCTCCTGTGCTGTCACCTTGCACTGAGCCAAATTCATCCTCAGAACCTTGGTCAATCTGGGGGTCTTTCACTTCACTCATTTCTGCCATCTGGCTTCGAGTCAAGGGCATAATCCCCCCTCAGAACAGGCTGCTTTAAAAGTCAAGCCTCAAAATAAAACGACCACTTTTTTCCTTCTTGCCTCAGAACCAGCTCTCCCCAGAGATTGCTGCTGTTCTTCAGCACTAACTTGCAACAGTATCGAGTCAGAGCCTACCCCCCTCTGCTGGGCCTCTCAGCTGGCAAGCTAGCTCACTGTTACTACGCAGTTTTGCCTCAGCTTTTTCCCGCCAAAACTAGGCTGCCTCAGAGCACCTTAATCTAAGTCTCCCCAGTTGGCACGTTCTTCTACTAGCGCACCTCCCCGTGAGGTACACCTAGAAGATTACCTACGCGCCTCAGACTGTCCCTGACTAGACCCCCCTTGCTCTGGGCACACTTGCCAAGGCTTTGCTGGACCACTGGACAACTGGACCAGTCGTATCCCACACGCTGGACACCAATCAATGTGACAACCCCAGACCTACTGGGATATGTCACACAGTTATACTAAGCTGCCACCAACCATTCCCTATAAGAAGTCACACAGACCAGGGATGGATTTTCAAACAATAAAAAGAATAAGGTTTATTTTAAATACACACAGGGATAACAAAACAATCAGGTGAATAAAATATAGTAACGTGGCTTATTCTCACTCATTCATACACACAGTTTGGTTCACACAGAACCCTTAACTTGAAGCACAGACCCTGAACCTATCAGTTCTGGCTAACCAACAGACACCTGAACCTATCAGGTTGGTACTCTGACACACAGTAGTACCCCGTCTGACACACAGACTCCCACACCAGCTTCTTCTTCCCAGCTGCTGCTTCGTCACAACCCAGTGTCTCTCAGCATCTCAGTGTGTCTTCCCCACACACGCTCCACATATATATATACAGTACAGCCCCTCCTCCTGATGTCCCGCCTTCCACTCCCCATAGGATGGAACTTTCCCTCCAAACCCATGACAGACAGGTAACATCAGTGCTGTATGTAACAGGAACTAGCAGCTAGATTTAGGCTGTGTTGCAGTTTCGACATACTGTTTCATTGTTGAGTGATCTCAGCCACTAATTCCTCTGTTTTCCTATAATTAGTTTTATTTTTCTTTGAAACTTCACAGTTACTGTACTTTGGATACATCATAGAATAAACATGGAGTATTAAAACTGCAAATAAAAGTATAAAAACAGTATGGTAAAACAAAATATAATGAAACAGAAATTTCAACAAAGATTGTTTGGGCAAAGGCTCTAAACCTTGAATAGTAAACTTTTTGAAAAATACTGCCTAAATTGATAGTCACTGATACCGTGGACAAGCCGCCAAAGTAGATTGTTCCATAGTAGATGGCACTACCACAGTGTGATCCTTGTTCCAAGCACTTGCCAAAATATCATAATGCAGAAAAAAAGATAACGGTCAGGTGATATAGCACCAAGAAATACAGGTAATCCATGCTGGTTTGATGTCTGACAAGCAGTTGGGTGTTGTCACTGTTAAGGCACAGTATCCATGGATGACCTCTCCCCAGAAGCCGCACCTGCTGATATCCTTTCACCCTTCATCTGCATCCACCCAGACTACAGTAGGACCACCTATCTGCAGGATCACTATCCACTGATTCACTTATCCGCTGCCTGAAAATACTAAATTTTTAAAAATTAGAAATATGTATTTATATTTATACATATTTCTAGGGTGTATTTACTGGAACTGGCCAATGGAGGGAGGCAGAGACCATGCCGTTTTCAATGTGTTTCTGTGTTTTTTCTGGCATGGGGGGTATTTCTCAGAGTTCAATTCAGATGATTACCATATCTACTATTGTGGGCAAGAATCCTGTAGAAGAAATGGAGTAGCCCTCATAGTCAACAAAAGAGTGGGAAAAGCTGTACTTGGATATAATCTCAAAAATGATAGAATGATTTCAATACAAACCCAAGGCAAACCTTTCAGCCTCACAGTAATCCAAATTTATGCGCCAACCACCAATGCTGAAGAGGCTGAAATTGACCAATTCTATGAAGACTTACAACACCTTCTAGAACTGACATCAAAGAAAAATTCTTCTCATAGGGGACTGGAATGCTAAAGTAGGGAGTCAAGAGATAAAAGGAGCAACAGGTAAGTTTGGCCTTGGAGTTCAAAACAAAGCAGGGCAAAGGCTAATAGAGTTTTGTCAAGAGAACAAGCTGGTCATCACAAGCAGTCTTTTCCAACAACACAAGAGACAGCTCTACACATGGACATCACCAGATGGGCAATACTGAAAATCAGATTGATTATATTCCCTGCAGCCAAAGATGTAGAAGCTCTATACAGTCAGCAAAAACAAGACTTGGAGCTGATTGTGGCTCTGATCATCAACTTATAGCAAAATTCAAGCTCAAACTGAAGAAAGTAGGAAAAACCACTGGGCTAGTCAGGTATAATCTAAACCAAATCCCTTATGAATACACAGTGGGAGTGAAGAACAGATTTAAGGAACTTGATTTGGTAGACAGAGTGCCTGAAGAACTTTGGATAGAGGATCGTAACATTGTCCAGGAGGCAGCAACGAAAACCATCCCAAAGAAAAGGAAATGCAAGAAAGCAAAGTGGCTGTCCAACAAGGCCTTAGAAATAGCAGAGAAGAGAAGGGAAACAAAATGCAAAGGAGATAGGGAAAGTTACAGAAAATTGAATGCAGACTTCCAAAGAAAAGCAAGGAGAGACAAGAGGGCCTTCTTAAATGAACAATGTAAAGAAATAGAGGAAAATAATAGAAAAGGAAAAACTAAGGATCTATTCAGGAAAATTGGAGATATTAGAGGAACATTTTGTTTTGAAAGTTACAGAAAACTGAAAGCAGATTTCCAAAGAATAGCAAGGAGAGACAAGAAGGGCTTCTTAAATGAACAGTGCAAAGAAATAGAGGAAAAAAATAGAGCCATTATGAAAACCCAACGATCAGCTGTTTTGATCATCGTTAAGCGAAAAATCGGTTCCCGAAGCAGGGAACTGATCGTCGTTAAATGAAAAAAAAACCATACAAACATTGTTTTGTGATCACTATAGCGATCGCAAAATACTCATCGTTAAACGATTTCCTCGCCTAACGAGGTAATCGTCAAGCGGGGCACCACTGTGTACCAGAAAGATCTGGATGTCCCAGACAACCCAGATAGTGTGGTTGCAGATCTTGAGCCAGTCATCCTGGAGAGTGAAGTCAAGTGGGCCTTAATGGCTAACAACAAGGCCAGTGGAGGTGATGGCATTCCAGTTGAACTATTTAAAATCTTAAAAGATGGTGCTGTTAAGGTGCTACACTCAATATGCCAGCAAGTTTGGAAAACTTTTAACAGTGGCTAGAGGATTGAAAAAGTCAGTCTACATCCCAGTCCCCAAGAAGGGCAGTGCCAAAGAATGTTCCAACTACCGTACAATTGCACTCATTTCGCACGCTAGCAAGGTTATGCTCAAAATCCTTCAAGGCAGGCTTCAGCAGTATGTGCACCGAGAACTCCCAGAAGTACAAGCTGGATTTCGAAGGGGTAGAGGAACTAGAGACCAAATTGCTAACATGCACTGGATTATATAGAAAGCCAGAGAGTTCCAGAAGAACATCTACTTCTGCTTCATTGACTAGGCAAAAGCCTTTGACTGTGTGGACCACAGCAAACTACAGCAAGTTCTTAGAGAAATGAGAGTGCCTGACCACCTTATCTATTTCCCGAGAGACTTTAATTTCGTGGCTGCTGTCTCCATCTGCAGTGATCATGGAGCCCCAAAAAGTAAAATCTGTCACTGCCTCCATATCTTCCCCTTCTATTTGCCAGGAGGACATGGGGCCAGTGGCCATGATCTTAGTTTTTTTGATGTTGAGCTTTAGACCATTTTTTGCCCTCTTCTCTTTCACCCTCATTAAGAGGTTCTTTAATTCCTCCTCACTTTCTGCCATCAGAGTAGTATCATCTGCATATCGGAGGTTCTTGATATTTCTTCCGGCAATCTTGATTCTGGCTTGGGATTCATCCAGTCCGGCCTTTTGCACGATGTATTCTGCATATAAGTTAAATAAGCAGGGGGACAATATACAGCCTTGTACTCCTTTCCCAATTTTGAACCAATCAGTTGTTCCATATCCAGTTCTAACTGTTGCTTCCTGTCCCACGTATAAGTCTCTCAGGAAATAGATAAGGGGAAGATATGGAGGCAGTGACAGATTTTACTTTTTTGGGCTCCATGATCACTGCAGATGGTGACAGCAGCCACGAAATTAAAAGACACCTGCTTCTTGGAAGGAAAGCAATGACAAACCTCAATAGCATCTTAAAAAGCAGAGACATCACCTTGCCGACAAAAGTCTGTGTAGTCTTAGCTATGTTTTTTCCATTAGTGATGTATGGAAGCGAGAGCTGGATCATAATGCTCACTGCCGAAGAATTGATGCTTTTGAATTGTGGTGCTGGAGGAGGCTCTTGAGAGTCCCCTGGACTGCATGGAGAACAAACCTATTGATTCTAAATGAAATCAACCTTGAGTGCTCACTGGAAGGACAGATCCTGAAGCTAAAGCTCCAATACTTTGGCCATCTCATGAGAAGAGAAGACTCCTTGGAAAAGACCCGGATGTTGGGAAAGTGTGAAGGGAAGAGGAGAAGGGGATGACAGAGGATGAGATGGTTGGACAGTGTCATTGAAGCAACCACCATGAGTTTGACCCAACTCCGGGAGGCAGTGGAAGAAAGGAGGGCCTGGCGTGCTCTCGTCCATGGGGTTACGAAGAGTCAGACACGACTAAACAACAACTACAATACATATATAGCTGTAGATCTGCACAGTATATATAAAGTATGAACAATTAATGATACTGTCTGTACTTTGGCCTGCATATACATATATATTAAATAATATATAAATATGGCCATACAGTCTTTTGAGTTCCGTATTTGGATACTTCTCAGTCCTATTCCTAATAAATGCATTGGAATAGATTTCCGTATTGAGCAATGCAGATGAAAAATTAATCTGCCTTCCCAAACCTTGCTGCTTGAGATTTTGAGAATAACTCTAATATCTAAAGTAGAGCCAGGGTGTCTTACAGCAATTAATTTAAGTGATTGGATGCTGGGGATGGTTTAGTATAATTGCACACAGGTAGTAATTTATTAAGGTGGCTGTTTCTTCTGGCATATGTCAAAAAGGTCAAAGTTTATCCACTTTTTTTTTTGGACATTAGCCTAGTGTTCTGAAACTCAGAAATTCTCCATTTTGGTCATTAATTTCATACATGCTGTGATGGTGACAATTAACCCACTTAATAAAGGTCAAGTTTCAATTTTTTCCAATTTCTGGAACACTTAACTTTATTCCTTCTTGAAAATAGGCAGATTACAGAATGATAAATAGGTATTAAATGAGTGCAGGAATGCAACTCTGCTGTCAGGTTAGCTGCTGAACAGTTGGCAATGAAAGAAGCAGAATTACTGTAATAAGAAAGAAATCACCATCCTTTAATGGTCTGATAAAACTGCCATAATTCACATAAACAAACAAGATCAACAGTGTTTACCAGATGGCCATTTCCCTATATATATGTATACTGTATATATCACAACCTTAATATGTAATAGAAATGTAGCTGGCAACATCATACCTGGCCAGACTATATGGGGTTTTAGACTTCAGTCCCCAGAAGTCTCAGCTGGCATGGTGAATGGTGAGGAAATCTGGGAATTGAAGTCCAAACATATGCAGGACCTAAAAGCAGGGGTTCCCATTGTGCTCCAGAGACCACTGGTGGTCCACAAGGTTGTCTGAGAGCAACTGCGTTCAGTGATCAGTGAGGTCCTCATCTGCAATGGGAGTGAAATACAGTGGTGCCTCGCACAACGAGTGCCTCACACAACGATGAATTCACACAACAATGCCTTTTTCTGTCAAATTTGCTGCCTCACACAGCAATGTTTCCTATGGGGGATTTTCACACAACGATCTCCCAGGTTTCAGCATAGCTTCTAACTGTAGATAGTTAAAAGTAGGAATAAACACTTTCAGACTCTGTGCAAGAAATGAGGGAAGAACACAGAAACCAGAACTTACCTGATTTTGAGCCACAGGTTTTTCCCCCCGGCTTTTACCCTGCCCATCTAGATTTGATGAATCTACTCTGGGTGGGTGACTCTTGAGAGTCCCCTGGACTGCAAGGAGAACAAACCTATCAATTCTAAAGGAAATCAACCCTGAGTGCTCACTGGAAGGACAGATCCTGAAGCTGAGGCTCCAGTACTTTGGCCATCTAATGAGAAGAAAAGACTCCTTGGAAAATACCTTGTTTAGGAAAGTGTGACGGCAGGAGGAGAAGGGGACGACCGAGGATGAGATGGCTGGACAGTGTCTGCGAAGCTATCAGAATGAATTTGACACAACTCCAGGAGGCAGTGGAAGATAGGAGGGCCTGGCGTGCTCTGGTCCATGGGGTCACGAAGAGTCGGACACGACTAAACGACTAAACAACAACAACACTCTGGGTGGCTTACATTTGGAATATAAAACAAAATTTAAATATCAGACAAAATAGAGATAAGCAAAGACCAAGATGGTAAGATTTAGGAAATTAAGAAATGGAGGTGGGGGAGCCCTGCCTGAAGAACCAAGTCTTCAGCTTGTTCTTAAAAACTCCCAGCGAGGGTGCCAGGCGAATCTCCAGGGGCAAAGTGTTCCAGAGGTGAGGGGCCATTGCCGAGAAGGCCCAGTTTCTAGTTCTCTCCTTCCGGGCCTCTCTCAGAGTCAAGCCCCTCAGCCGCCCAGCCTGACTAGATCGAGTGACACGAGTAGAGCTAGGTGGGAGCAGGCACTCTGCCAGGTATCGAGGTCCTAAACCATTTAGGGCTTTATATGTAAGCATTAACACCTTGATGTCAATGAGGAAATGAATGGGCGACCAGTGTAAGGCCACCAGGGTGGGGGAAATGTGATGGTATTTTTTCAACCAGTTAATAATCTGATGGCTGTATTCTGGACTATTTGTAGTTTCCACATCAATCTCAAGGGCAGCCCCATGTAGAGCGCATTACAGTAATTCGAGATTACAAGCACATGGATCAAAGTGGTGAGGGCCCCAACATTAAGATAGGGACACAGCTGGGCAATCGGCTGAAGATGAAAATAGGCGGTACAGACCACTGACACTACCTGGGACTCCATGGTAAGTGCTGGGTCAAGATGGACCCCCCCAAGCTGCAGACCACACTCTTTGTGGTAAGAGTTGCCCCCCCCAAAAAAGAGAGGGAACTTCCCAAACCACTGATAGGAGGGATGCCCACCCTCAAAACCTCTGTCTTGTTGGTTTCAGCCTCAGTCCGTTCTCCTGCATCCATTATTTATTTTTTTATTTTATTTTATTTTATTTTATTTTATTTTATTTATATCCTGCCTATCTAGCCGATCAAGGCCACTCTAGCCATTACAATACAGCCCCCAGGCAGTGCTCAAGGGGCGCAACAGCATCCACTGCTGTTGGGAAAAAGGAGATGTAGAGCTGTATGGTAATATGAAGCCCCATACACCCGGATGACCCCACCCAGCAGCCTCATATAGATATTAAACAGCATTGGAGAGATGATAAAGCCCTGCGGCACCCCGCAATTTAGTTTAATGTAAGAGATGAGCAAGAACCTTGGTTCGGAGGTTTATGCCAGTTCCCTTCTCCTGCCTTCCTGGCCAATGACCCGCTCAGCAGTCAAAGTGCTCTCCTCTGTTTCTCCCCTTCATCTGTTTGATCAGCCCCCCCCCCCCCATAGGAACATGGCATTGCCATGCCTCCTGGTCTGAGTGGATGATCGGCCAAGGAGGCAGGGCAGGGAAGCCCATGCTCCTGCCAAAGACTGGTCGAACAGCTGATGAGGAGGAAGAGGGCTACTCACTGGCTGGTGAGTGGGAGATCCAGCCAGGGAGGCAGGGGAAGAGAATGTGCAGCACCTGTACAAACCTCCAATCTGAGGTCCGTGCCCATCTCTAGTGTCACCTCCAAAAGCAGCCAGAGAAAACGGCATTGGAAACTGGATTTATTTCATGGTCAATTGGCTTCATCCAGAACAGGTTTATCCATGCTTTGGGAGGCTCCTTCAACATCCTGATTTAATGCATTTATTGTGGAACTGATTCTCATGAGTGTGCATTACTTGATACTTATCTATCAATGCATGCATGCATGCATGCATACATACATACAGCCATACAGCCATACAGCCATACATACAGCCATACATACAGCCATACATACAGCCATACAGCCATACAGCCATACAGCCATACATACAGCCATACAGCCATACATACAGCCATACATACAGCCATACAGCCATGCCATGCCATGCCATGCCATGCCTCCTGGCCTAGGGCCACACTGGGCAGTGTACAACAGAGAACTAAACAAATTTTTTTGAAACTTACCCTTGTACCCAAAGGTATGTATGTGTAATACCAGAACCAGGAGACATCCACTCAAATTGAGTGTTGGGAGAGTAAGAACAGGTAAAAGAACGTATTTCTTTACCCAGTGTGTTGTTAGTCTGTTGAATTCCTTGCCACAGGATGTGGTGATGGCATCTGGCCTAATGCCTTTAAAAGAGGATTGGACAGATTTCTGGAGGAAACGTCCATCGCAGATGACAAGCCATGATGGGGGATGTATAATCTCCAGGTTTAAAAGGAAGATACCTCCAAACGTCAGATTGCAGGGGAGGGTTATCAGGAGACAGGTATCTAGTCATCTTGTGTTTTCCCAGAGGCCTCTGGTGGGGCCACTGTGAGATACAGGAAGCTGGACTAGATGGGCCCTTGGCCTGATCCAGCAAGGCTCTTCTTACGTTCTATTATTCTTAACTACAGCAGATCCCTGACAAATCTTTATAGATATAAACAAAGATAAGCTATATAAAAACAATATTTGGTTACTTACAAACATTCTCTCACACAATGGCCAGAATGCTACTCGTTATGGGGTAGTGCAATCTCTCTGCAGGCAGAGTGCACTGCCATTCTCAAGCGATCTCCAGCATGCTGTTATGCAGAAGGAATAATAGAAGTCTGGCCAATAAATGGGGTGGCGAGGTACCACAATTCCAGCTTCTAGTCCAGAATTCACCCACTTATTATGTATACAGCCTAATGGATCTCAGTACCAAAGACTCAGACTAGGACCCAAAGACTTGCCAACATCCCCACCCTTAAGTATTGCCCTGTTAAGTGAAACCAAGTAGAAAGAAATTCACGTACTGTATTTTCCTTTTTTTAAAAAATCCCACTGGCTGGATTTCATGGATCCAGTCTTAGTGTTGTCTTTAATTTTAAGACCCTATGCCAAAGGTGAACAACAGTGGATATTCCAGATTGTGGATGGGGTGCTAAAACGCACAACAGCCTTGTTCCGCATAGCCAGTGTTGAGAGCTTGGGGAAATTCTAGAGCCACAGATTACCTTAGAGAATCCGTAACAGAATAGTCCCAAGGTACGGGAAGGCAGAAGCTTTGCATACGATAATTCACATGTACAGAAGCTAGTTTAGAAATAGCAACTATAGTTTAAATAGGAATACAGTTCATCTCACTGGACAAAGTGAAGACAGTACTGTAACAGGATGACCTGAGTCCACTGTCCTGGTACAAATACGAGACTCGTAGACTCCCTACTTACAGTTCTTTGTCTATCTATACAACACCTTTGGACTGAACAGACATTCAAAAGAGAAGATGGCTAAAAAGGCTTGGAACTGGTCGCCATAAGTTGGAATTTACCTGATGCACACTATTATTGTTATTGTTGAGGACTACTACACTCTATAAAGTAGATTATACGGCTAACCAAGTGGTCTAGCGAACAATGAGCAGGCCAGATGGCAGATCCAGCCCTGTCATCAACAGTAGAATAATGGGAAATATGAAAATGCAGGCATACATCTTGAATGGTCCCTCTTTCCGTAAGAAGATTGTTGGCTTGGAACATATCAACAATTGAGGAGGTGGTCTTTTGTAAATATAATGGCTCTTAATTGCCCATTAATTGCAAAACCACCTCCAAATACTTAGTGTTACAAGGGATACTTCACAACAGCATACAGTATATTCCTGGAAAACCAATTTCTCTTCCAGGTACTGTGAGGATGCTGCTCGGCTCAGAGGAACAAGGAAGCCTAAGGAGGATGGCCGATGATGGTCTAATCCCTCCTGCTCAGGAAGTCTTGGGTGGCTACCACTGTGGGCCTGGATTCACTATACCTGATCACCAAACACCCAGTCTAACTTGTGCCACAGGGGAGCCTCCCCAAAGAGTGGGAAAGCAGTGTGAGTACACATGGATGTTCCCTGGGCAATGGTATGCAGCTTTGCTTCACTTTCAGAAGTATTGCACTGGAACACCAAACCCAGCCACTTTGTGGATGTCGGCTCTCCGGATGATGACTGAAATTGAGGAAAAGTTTCTGAACATATCTCAAGTTCTGACCACTTCTGGTCAAAAATAGTCTGATTGTCATGTGTGCACATGTTTTTGAATTGTGCAACGCTGTTTGGAGAAGAGCAACATGAATATATGAACTGGGAAAAGTAACGGGGAATGAGCCCTATGGAAGCATTGGTTTTATGGGATTTGTTCCCCACCATGTCCCTCCTAAAATTACAAGTTTTGTGTGCCTGTTGCTGAAGAGCTGCATCATTCACACCCCACCCTATAAAATATCGATGTTGGGAGTCCGGGAGACCGCATTAAAGGAATTATCAACTCTGAAAAAAGTAGTGAAGTGATTTTGGATTAAGTCTACAAGCTGCTTCAGTCTTTTCAGCTTCAGTGCGAAAAACCACTTCGTAATCTCTGGTAATGACCCACTCTGACTGAAGAACAAGCGCTTGTTAAAGGTCATTTGAGCTCAGTAGAGAATACGGTTTCCTTTCCCAAGCGCTGTCATCTTTCACTTTAATTAATCTCCAAAGCGTAGGCTGATGGCAGTGGCTTCAAATACCGTAACACTGGGAGACTGGACATCCAGTGACATTTTTATTGAAAAAAATTAAATCATTTTTTGCTAGCCTGGTAATATAGGTGTTCATTAGAGAGAACTAAATTGCCGCAGCGCACCTGTGGAAGTGCATCTGGTGCCTCGTGAATCTCACACGAGGTGGCGATCCTCAGCTGTTGCACAGGACGCCTCTTAGCCCTAGTGAATATTAATAAGAAAGGGACAGGAATGTTTACATATGAGGGTGCCTCTTTATGGAGACAGGTTTTGGTCCAACGAGTCCCCAGTTTGTTTGTTTTTTACCATAGGCTTTCCATACTATTCCTTCTAGAAGGTCTTATAGCTCAGGGATCAGTAAATTTTCACCCTCCAATGTCATTGCATTGGAACAACCTACTTGGAAAAACTGGGGCTATATATACCAGATTCTTCCCTCCCTAGACACCAAGGTTTAGGGTAGAGATGGGCACGAAGCACAATGAAGCGCTGCAGACAAAGCTGTCAGCACAGAACTACAGGTGCCACATGGGCCCATCTTCCACCACCCTGACTGGCTGGCCCACTCACCATTCTTCCCGCACCTCCAGGGACCTCCAACTGCTCATCAGCTGTGTGGGGAGAATCCCCATCCCGCCTCCTCAGCAGAGTGGTCAACTACCTGAGGAGGCAGGGAAGGGTTGCCTAAGCTCCTGCTCAGACTGGTGAGCTGCCAAGAAAGTCCCCAGTGGCATGTGAAGAATGATGAGCGGTCCAGCCAGCTGGGGACGTAGGAGATGGGCCCTCATGGCAGCTGTGATTCTGCACTAACAGCCTTGTACAAGACACTTTGTCACACGTAATGCCCTTCTCTAGTCTAGGGTGTTTGTGGGAGTTGCGGTACAAAAAAGGTAACTTTTCCACACAACCTACACAAAGCAGCTTGCAACACAAGTTATAACTAGACATGCCCGCTCTTGAAGTTGAAACTTGGCCCATGCAAAGTAGGGGCAGTCTAACACTTACTTCAAGCATGTTTATTTTCTTTCTTTATGCAGTAACCAGAAAGGATGAGGTTCCAGCCACTGTTACCTTGAGTTGTTCTGTTGTACTGTATGTGATGCAAGAAGCTGATCTTAAAGTGGACAATAGAAAGGCATAGAAGGAATTCATAGTTTGCTCCATGCAGTGCATTTACTGAACACAGTCCACAGGTGGGCAACCTTGTAGTCTCTAGATGTTTTAGGCTATAACATCTATAAGCTCCAGACTGGGTGGCCAATTATCAGAGACTATGGGAGGTTCAGTCTAAAACATATGGAGGACACTATCTAATGTAGAGGTTAGGTGATTGTAACACATACATGTGATATTGCCCATATTATTATTACTGCTACTGCAATTATTGTTATTGGAGAAAGCCAATATGGCACAGTGGACAGAGTTTTGGACGATGACCCAGGAAACCTGGGTTCAAATCCTTGCTCAGCCAAGGAAATTCAGTGATGGGTGGCACCGGTAAAACCATTCCTGAAGCTTCTCACATACCTTGAAAACCCTATTAGGATTGCCATACCTGTTGTTATGGAAGCAAAAATGTTTTAACTATCGGTGCATAAGAATGATTTTGGCATTTTCATACCTGCAATACATCCGGGCTATAAACCTGGTGGAGCACCTTAAGTTTTGCCCCAAGGTGAAAAAAAAATAATTGTTTTTACACGCTGTTAAGTCACATCTGAATTATAGCATCCCTAATAAAGCTTTCAAGATGTGTGACATGTTTAAGAAGTGGTTTTACCAGTACCACTCTCCCAGTGGGTTCCCATAGTCAAGCAGAGTTTTGAACCCAGATCTTCAGATTCCTAGGCTGTGGTCCTATTCACTATACCACAGTGGTGCAAAATCACCGAGAGTGCCAAAATCTAGGGCAGAGTGATAGGTGAGTGAGAGAAAAACAAGTGGCAGTGCCTCCCAGACCTCCTCTCTTTTCTTTAAAGCAGACTTTCTTTTGGAGAAGGCCACATTCTCCTTCTTCCTTTCTCTTGATGAGGTTCATGCCCATGCCTTAGGATACAAGGGGACATGGTGCCATTTGAACTGGACACTAAAATTCTTAATCAAGGCTCTGCAGCACACAAAAACTATGAAGAAGTTATAAGCCAAAGGCTGAAGGGATCTGTCATTGGAGGGCAGAAGATATCCCACCCATTTATAGTCCCGTTAATTGTTTAATATAGGACAAACACTGAAAAAGTATAAATTGTTTCTATAATGCCAAGTTTATTTGATGTGATAGGAATATGCAGCAGGTGATTTCCTATCCATGTAGTCAGCAGCGCTTCAACTATGATGAAGAGCACAGCCAGACACCCACAGGGTCCGTTGTGCCAACCTGGTAGACTTGCATAATTTATACAACTTGAGGAATCCAGTTTGCATCCTTGGAATGGGAAGAGGATGTTTATTCAGCATGAGGAAAATGGTGGACCGGTTTCAGTGACAACTACGTGCTGCTACCTTCATCTGGATATCTTACAGCTGACTCCCCCACAATGCAGATACAGTTTTCCATTCACATCCGAAGAGGCAGAGAGGCAGATCTATGACGTGCTCATGAAGATTACAGTAGATAGAGGATGTACATACATTCACATTGCCATTTGTGGCTTATGTACATAGAACTCTCTTGCAGGATTCACTGTTCTGGAGGAGAGCTTTGCAGATACCCTAGATTGCCAGAAAGATGAACAAGTGGGTCCTAGATTAAATCAAGCCTGAACTCTCTCTGGAGGCAAAAATGTTGAAACTGAGGTTGTCTTACTTTGGGCACATCAGGATTCCCCTGAAAGGACAATAATGCTGGGAAAGGTCAAAGGTAGCAGGAAAAGAAGGAAATGGATTTACTTCCTAAAGGAGGCTTGAGTTTACAAAGCTGAGCAGGACATTTTGAGGACAGGACAGGACATTTTAGAGATTGCTCATTTATGGGATCACCATAAGTCATAGACAACATGGTAAAGGTAAAAGTTCCCCTTGACAATTTGTCCAATCGTGTCCAACTCTAGAGGGTGGTGTTCATCCCCATTTCCAACTCACAGAGCTAACATTTGTCCGAAGACAATTTTCGGTGGTCACGTGGCCAGCGCGACTAGACACAGAACGGCGTTACCTTCCCACCGTGGTGGTACCTATTTATCTACTCGCATTTTGCATGCTTTCAAACTGCTAGGTTGGCGCAAGCTGGGACAAGCGACGGGGTCTCACTCCATCGCGTGGATTCGATGCTATGACTGCAGATCTTCTGACCTTGAAGCACAGAGGCTTCTGAGGTTTAACCCCCAGTGCCACCACGTCCACGTGTCCATGAGGGCACATAAAAACAACAATAAATCTTAAATATCACCCTTTTGAATATTTCTGAGGCCCAAGCCTCTCAGGACAGGAAGGTTGGAGTTCTTAAGGAATGAAATATTGCTTCACCCTATTTGATTTTGTGACAATAAGATGATTATTTGCAAAAATCTAAATGTAGATCCCTATTTTTTCTCTCTCACCTAAAGACCGCAACCCTACTGGCAACTGGAAATATCCAGCCACAAATACATCACATTCTTATCTTCTATGGTGCTGCTCACTTGATATCTGGTCCAAATGCCGTGAATGAAAGCAGGTTTCTGTGTATTGTGGCTAAAGGTGCAATTAAAGAAGAAATACTAGCAAGCTCTTTGAACTGTGACATATCTGCAGAGCCTTCAATTAGAGCCACTGTTAGTTCTGCTTTCACGCAGCTTAAATCATCAGCCTTTGAACTGATTTATGCAGAGAAAAAAAGTTGCACTAAAATAATCATTTTTTCTGCCGAGAATGATGAGCCATCCTGGCTGGAGAGGTGTAAAATTCATTTGAAAGATATATTGTCTGGACATCCTCAGGTTTCTAAATATGCAGCGTCAATAAACCTGTGTGGTCACAGGGCATTTAGAGAGGACTTAAATACCATCTGTGAAGGCTTCAGCTCTGCAGCAAACAAAGTTATTTTAGGCAATTCAAAGCCGTTTTGATGGTAGGGAAGAGGAGGAGACTGAGTGGTCACAGCACTACGGTTGCTAACTCCTCCTGTGAATGCCAAAAAATAGGGAAGATTGTGGAAAATTCCATCAGAACTATATGGGGAAAGGCTGTAGCTTAGCAGGGGAAGCCCATGGGGTTTGATTGCAGGAACATCGTGGAGGCCAGCTAATACAGTAAAGGGTCTGAAAACCAAACTGTGTGAGAAAGTGTTGAGTGAGGTTAGCCTGGAGAAGAGCAAAACTGAGGTCATGGTCACACTAGAGAAATGCCACTTTTCTTTCTCATGTCTTCTGCTTCCTGTATAGTCACATGTTGCATATATCCTGTGACAGTGATTCAGGTATTTTTCAATCATTCTGCTTTTTTTTTTTGGTGGATTAGATATAGTACTTTCATCTACTCCCCTCGGACAGGACATATCCCCTTCCTTTTCTTGTGTCTTTTTCTCTGCTCACCTCCTCCCCCTTTTTTAAAAAAGTGTGCAGGTACATCAATGTGTTGGCATAATGGCCTTGTTGGCCACGTACTGATCTGGGCCATTTCTTCCTATTTCCATGCTTCGCTACCCTCTATGGAGGATAGCCCACAGCACATTGCAGTGATGGTCAAAAGACAGTAGGACTCCATATTTGACAGAAATATACCAATGTGCCAACATACCTGTTTGAAAATTAATTTAAAATATTAAGGAGTTGAATGATAGTTGTTGAGGGAGGTGGGACTGCACACCAGATGTATAGGAAATGAATCGGTTTTGGAGTACACACTCAATGGGATGCTGGTTTTACTGCACAATGAAATGCAGAACAAATATAGTAGTAGCCTCCCAGCAGGTTGGATTTGATGTGGAGATACGTAGCATGGAGGAGGAGCAGATGAGTCGATAATGACCTTGCGATGAACCAAAAAAAAAAAAAAAGGAAGTCAAAATTCTTGAGGAGAAACTCAGAAACATTTTGCTGGTGTGACCACAGCTTCAGACGTGATAAGATAGCTAGCTTCAAATTACCGGAAAGGAGATGCTAAAGAAACATTAGAAAGCAGGGATGGGGACTTGAGTTGTGGGACTCAATGTCAAGTTGGCGTTAAATCACACCGATAACTTCAATCGGACTTGACTCAGTTTTTTTTATCAGTGACTTAGACTCAATGCATGGCTTGGAACCCACCTTGTTTCTGGGGGGGGGGGAGTTTGTTTTTAATAGGGACTTAGACTTCAGACTTGGGACTTGGTACCAAAGACTTGGACTCAGACTTGGGACTTGAACTCAAAGACTTGTCAACATCCCTGTTAGAAAGGACATCCGTGCCAAGATCAACAGTGGAAAGGACTGCCTCAAGAGGTGGTGGACTTGCCATATTGGAAGCTTTGGGTAGCCACCTGACAGGACTGGTTTAGCTATGGATTTTTGTATTGCCCAGGCTTTGTAAGGATCCAGTTACAAATAAATGACATTAGTTTGTCAGATTCCATGTTGTTGTCTTATTAATACCATATAGTTAAAGAACACAAGCAGACAAAACATTTTTAAAGGATTTCCCTGTAATGCCTAGGTATGAGGAAGTGACTGCCGTGGCCATACTAACTTAACCCTGAACAGTGGGAATGCCAGCAGGAAATGACAGCAGCCTTGGGGAAGGAGAGGACAGGTCACACCGAGGGGCAAATACCCTGGGCAGTCCTGGCAGGCAGATTGGAGAAGCAGCTAGCTTGTGATGGGTGGGAACTGTGCCAACAGCATGGGGGCACAGCACAGTTGCGTGAGGGAGCACAATCTTGGAGTAGCAGTTGGAGGAAGGAGAGAGGCAGAAGGACGGGGCAGGAGATGGAGGGGCCAAGAGACTGAAGCACAGCATACCTGTTGCTATGAGCAGCATGTGCTATTCTGTCTTACTTAATGGGGACTTTAGGAAAGCCCAGCCATCATAGGTTGACCTTCAGGAAAATAAGATTTTCTACAGATCCAAGTTTCAGGCACGAGCAGTATGGACTGCCAATGTCCCCTGCCTGAGAGAACACTCTCTCACTGGGCACACGTTGGTGGGCAAGACAGCAGTCCTGCTGCCCGCCTAGCCCAGCCTCCCTAAGCAGACTCCTTCTCACTCCAGTGAGATGAGGGCTCCTGCATGTCTGTCTCCACCTCCTTCCTCTGGGGTGGTGTCTCTGTAGGACAACCCCCTGCCATGTTTGTCAAGACAGTGTCCCAGAAAGCTTGCCCTGTTCTTACAGGGGTGAAGGACCTGGATTCTAGAATACAACTGCTGGTACTGCTGTTTGGGGTGCTATGAACATTGCTAGTTTCCTCCTGCTCTATCTGACCCTTCAGTGCCAGATGGACCTTCTTCACTAGTTGCTGTTGCATGTGATGGAAAGCTGACCATCCTTACGAAGCAATGCTGCTGCTTAATATCCATTGCTCACTGTGTAATTTGGGGGGCCAAGAAGGTTGCCAGGGCACAGGGCTTCGGGCAAATTCTTCTTCCACGAGGAGGCCAACCTGTAGCAGAGCAGGTCCTTGAGCTTTCTGGCTAAGGCTCTCACTTCCGGCTGGATAAAAGGCTGTTCTCCCTCTATGGAACCCCTTGTCCACCTAGAGTGTCCTCATTGCTTCCCTTCCTGATCCTGCTGCCTCCACTTCCAGCTCCGGCGCTTCCCCCATATTCAGAGACAGGAAGATGGCTTCCCTTCCAGGAGCCAGGCCTGTTGCTTCTGCGCTTTGCACCTGTAGCCCAGTTGATCAGAAGGCAGCGGACAGCTTCCCCTCCAGGAGGCTGCGCATGCACTGCCTGTGTGCATGCGCCTGACCCCCCAGCTAGTCAGGGTGGTGCAGCAATGGCAGCACCAGGGCATCTGTGGTGGTGTGACAGGAGCAGGGGGGGCCTTCCCCCTCTGACACAAACCAAAAATCAAACCATGAACCAATTCAGTTTTCCAGTACAGTCATGGATAACTATGGACCACGGACCACCCCTTTTTTCCAGTTCTTGCCCATCTCTAATTGTGGGACATACAAAGTATACGCCAGTCAAATTATTATTTTTTAAATGCCAGTAAAATCCCCTCTCCAAAGCTTCCCATTGCTGGCAGTAAAAATACATTCAGAACAATAAATAATGCACCATTTGTGTCATGACACCCCAGATTTACTGCCTGGTGGGGGGACTCCACTCCATCTAATAGTAGGGCTGGTTTTCACATAGGATCCTCTAAAATGTTCTCAAGATTTAGGTTTCCCAAGTCTTGGATGTTGCCTTAGGGAGCAGCTATTCTTCTATGGGCAAGGTTTAACAGTGCTAGGAAAGGACTTTCGAGTTTGAGGTGGTTTTAAAGCGCAGGCACATCTTATGGCCTGATAGAACAGCAAAAAAAATGTTCTATGGGCTCTCCCCACACCTTGACTCTAGGGTGCCAAATCAGTCTGGGTAACTGTGCTTTATAGATGCTCTAAGCCCATTTCCCCTGATTCTTCTTGTCACAAGTCATTTAGCCCAGCAACAGCTCCACACACCCTTCCATTCTTGCCTGCCCCACCTTTGTGATATCACTGCCTTGTAATGGGTCCAGAGGACAGCTTGAGAAGTTACCTTATGGACTACTAGTATCTTCCGTATGCATTCTGAAGGCTCTAGTCCAATGCATAACTTTCCTGAGCTTTTGCAAGGATTTAATTTTTTTGAGCAACCATTTTTAAACTAGCAGAGAAATGCTTCTGGCTTTTCCTCTTTTGAAGTAGTATAAATGACCAACATACATTATCTGTCAGCATGCAGGCGAGGCCTTTTATTAATTACTTACTAGATTGGACCGGATGCCTTTTGGGTCCTTTTGTCCATGAGGCTTTTATGCAAATAGATCTTGATTTGCACAGGTTTCTTGTGACAATCTTTTAAAACCCACTGCCTTAAACAGCTAACATCAAAGAATGCCTTCATCTTTCCATTGCAAAATGTAGACACCATGAAATCTATGAAAAGAGAACGCAGTGTACAGTACTTAGCACTACATAAACTCCAGACTAGAATTGCTTTCACTGGAAACGAAGTGACGCTGAAGAACTCTTGGCTTCCTACACTTTCTGTTCCGTGATCTCATTACAGGGACGAGTTTTATGTAGGCATGGCAGTCTCTTTAATCATTTAAATCGGTTAATTTAAAACGGTGTATGCATAATTTATTTACAGAGAGGTAAAGCCTTCTAATTCTTGCATTTATTATTATAATGTGCAGTATTAGTGTATTTTTACCGCTACTCTTTGGATACTGTCTCACCATGTTAGTATCGTACACATCATGCAGAAGTAGCTGTGAAGGGGAAGTTGATCAGCCAATCTCATTCACGTGAAGCTCCCCATAAATTATGCACCAAGCTTCTACTTTGGAGCATCAGGAAATTTATAATACAAATTAATTTACATTCCCAAGCATCGGTTTGTGTCCTTATTTTAAATACCTCATACCCTGTACACACAGCAGACTTGTTATGGTCCAAATGATTTTCAGACATTATTTGCTTTGGCTAATACTGAAATATTGCTTTAGAACGGTCCGAGCTGCCAGTTAAAGGCTGGAGACACAATAAATTTCGCCTTTCTTTTTTCCTTATCCTAAGAGAGGACAGTGTTTTCAAACAAGACTTGGTTTCTTGAATGTGCGCCTTTGCTTTTCTTCCGCTTTGCCTCTGGCCAAACATTCTTTCAACTAAATTAGCTCTTGAAGCATCCACCAGCTGAAATATATACGTACAACAGTAGGTATCTTTAGGGTTGTATTTTATTTATTTGCTACATTTATATATTCTCTTTTCTCCAGATGAGCTGAAATGCATTTCTGTTTTCCTTTCTACTTTATCTTTCGCAACAACCCTGTGAGGTAAATCAGAGCTAGCTGTCTCAGAGTCACCCAGTGAGTTTCAGGGTTGAGTAAGGGTTTGAGGACAGGTCCTCTCACCTGGGTTTCACGCTCACCTAAGTCCAAGAGCACACCACACCAGCTCTGTTTATATGGAAGCAGCCTCTTCTGGCCCTTGATTTTTGCTGATACAGTCCAACATCTTTGCCCAGCCCAATAACTTCTGCATGGATTTAAATATAGTTCCCATTGGCCCCAACCAACATGCCTGTTGGTTGTAGATGACAGAGTTTATAATCCAAAGCATTTAAGTGATAATAGGTTGGACAAGGCCTGGGACCTTCAGCACACAAGGCCTGTGTTTTGCCATTGAACCATATGGTCTCTGAGGATCTTGCTCATGGCAAGGGTTCAGCTGCTTCTGGGATGTGCTAATGACCCCTGGCAGTTCGACATGCTGAAGTTTTTGCAACCTCGCATGCTGCCTTTAGTAGGTTTGGCTGCGAGGGAACTTTCTGGCACTGGGTGGCTGTAAATCTATATAGCCCAACCAACTGTTTTTTCCTTGTCTTGGCCTGTTGAAAGCAGTCATGTTTGTCAGTTTTGCTCTTGATCTGTAAGTATTGAAAAGTTTTATTCTTTCTACAACGAATGTCTCAGAGCGAATTATTAATAGTGTAAGTGTGGACTACTTTGGGGAATTTGAAGCTATTCTGTGAATCACTTCACTTCTGCTGTGCAGCCAGAGGAATTTAACCAGAAATTAAAAACTCTGCAACAGGTTATAAAGTCCATATTCCAAATTTGGCAAGAATTCCCCATACAAATTTCAGGTCCTGTGCCATCCCACCATGCTTTGTTCCATTTCCGGCAGTCTTCTTGGATATATGAATTTTTAGACTGACAATTTGACAACCCTACACAAAACAACACTTCTTACTAGCAGCACTTGGAAAAGTTATCTTATTTTGAACCTCAAATCCTAGAATCCTTCTGCCAGCATGCCCAAGGGCCAAAATGAACTGAGGGATTCTGGATAGTGTAGTCAAAAAGGTATCAGTTCTGAGTGGAGTGGGCATAAACCACAACCAAAAATTGTCGTTTGTGGTGGTTCATGGTTCATTTTTTTTAAAAAGGCCCATGCCTTTTGAAACCAAAACTCTCAGCTGAAACATGGAAGTGTGAAATAATATGCCAATTAGCTCAGGCTGCAAAAGCCCAAATTTCAAAGCAGAATAAAGAATATTGGTTCCCTTGATATAGGACTTCTGTGCTGAGCACACCATAGCTCTGGTTTTACAGCAGGGAAAGTTTTGAATATGGATTTTAATGCTAAGTACGGTTCCTGAGTCACAAGTTGTGTTCAAGTCTGAAATCGACCTGATTTCGCCTCCAGCCACATTGGCTTTCTGCCTGTTCCCTGCTTCTGTGACCTGTGCTGCACATTGAAGAGACATCTTCATCAAGCTGTCCATGGTGATGTCTTGCACCGCTAATTCCTAGCCCCGTGGTGTGTAGGCAGAGTTTAAATTATTCCTTGTAATGTGCATTAGCTGGCACTTATCTACGCTGGATTTCATCCGTCGTCCTGTTGCCCAGCCACAGTTGGGTCAGATCTTTCTGAAGTGCTCTGCCAGTCCCGGTAGTCTTGACTAGCATACATTATGGAGTCGTCAGGACATTTTTTTTTTACATTCCCTGCTCTCAGGTCACAGAAGAAACTTCTTTTAATGAGAACAGCAAGACATTCATAGGAGGGAGGGGGGTTGAAATAATAGATTCATCTGCCTTGCGATGGTGGGGCATGACTTGTATTTCTTTTTCCAATTTATTCACAGTGTCGTTTAGTAAAAGGCAGCCAGGAAGCTAACAATTCTTTATGATGAAGTGTCAGCTCTCCCTCACTCCCTTTCCATAAGCACGTTTAGCTTCCATTTGCACCACTTGCATGAGGGGTGGGGCAAAATGCAGTCCTCCAAATTGCATTGGGCCGCATCTCCCAGCAGCCTCTGGCAGCAGAGCCCAAGGATGCTATGAACTATAGTCCAACAGTATCCAGGGAACTGAGAACTGCCCAGTGCCAATTGATGTAACATTATACAGTAGAATGCTTGCAGTATAGGATATCTATAGCAATATCATTATGTGGTTATGTGCCATCAATTTAGAACCAACTTATAGTGACCCTAAAGGGACTTTCCAGGTAAGTAAGATATTGGAGGGGTTTTTACAAGCACAACCCCACTCCCCACCCCCTGGTGAGTTTCCACGGCCAAACTGGGATTTGAACCTGGGTCTCCTGAATCCTAGTTGATCACTTTGTTCACTACCACATACAGAATAGTTGTCTACCTGGGCCCAAATTTGTGCCAAGCATGCCCATGTCTGTGTCAGTTCCTCATTCTAGGGCATGGATAAAATCCGATTTATGTGATTCTGATTCAGCAACTGCTCTCAGTTCTTCAAGTAAGTTGGACATTGCTGCAGATAAGAAAATACAAAATCCTGATTGATTCAGACCAAAGATCTGTCTCATCCTGTTAGTTACATCTTGTTTGGATCACTGCAATGTGCTCTACATGGGGCTGCCTTTGAAGAGTGTTCAGAAGCTTCAGCTGGTTCAAAAGGCTGCCAAATTCTGACTGGTGTTAGTTATGGGTAGCATGTAACTCCCTTATTACAACAGCTTCACTGACCAGCAGTCTTGTTTCCAAACCCAATTCAAACTGCTTTTATTATCTATAAAGCACTACAGTGGTGCCTCACTTGACGACGTTAATCCATTCCAGCGAAATAGCTGTAGAGTGAAATCGTCGTCAAGCGGGGGGGAAACCCATTGAAACCCATTGAAAACTGCTCAATGCATTCCAATGGGCTAAATACCTAATCGTCCAGCAAAGATCCTCCATAGAGCGGCCATTTTCTGGTGCCTGTCTTGCGAAAAATCCATCCTAAAAACAGCAGGGAGCCATTTTGCACAGCGGGCGGCCATTTTGAGAGCCGCCAATCACCTGTTTTTAAACCATCGTTAAGCGAAAAATCGGTTCCTGAAGCAGGGAACTGATCATCATAAAGCAATTTTCTCCCATTAAAACATTGTTTTGCGATCGCTATAGCGATCACAGAAACCTCATAGTCAAGCGGATTCATCGTTTAACAAGGTAATCATTAAGCGAGGCACCACTGTATATGACTTGGGTCCTGGCTACCTGAAGGATTGTATCACCCCAGATGAGCCATCTCTGCTTTTGAGAGGTTCTGAAGAGCCCTTCTCTTGGTTCCAACACCTTGCCAAAGGTACCAAAATCATGGATAATAATGTACCCTATACATAACATGGTCTCTGGCTCCCTGTAGTGACTAGTTATGGCAACTACATTATGGAAATGCATATTTCTGGGGGTTTTCTTTTAATATTTTAATATTTTCAAACAGCACATAAGTGAAACCATAGATACCGATCTCATGGATACAGGAGGTCTTATTTTACTTTAGCAGAAATAAAAGCGGCCTTGGATTCCCTTGCCTCTGGCAAGGCACCTGGAAAGGACAACATCCCCGTTGAAGTTTTGAAGTGCTGTAAAGAGATCATCACCACTGAGTTATATGAACTCTTTTGTCTTTGCTGGAGAGAAGGTGGAGTACCACAGGACATGAAGGACGCAAACATCGTCACATTGTATAAGAACAAAGGCGACAGGGGCGACTGCAATAACTACCGTGGTATCTCTCTTCTCAGCGTTGTAGGGAAGCTGCTGGCCCGTGTTGTGCTGAAGAGACTTCAGGTGCTTGCAGACAGAGTGTATCCAGAATCACAGTGTGGTTTTCGAGCTAACAGATCCACCACTGACATGGTATTCTCCCTCCGACAGCTGCAGGAGAAATGCAGGGAACAACAACAGCCACTCTTTGTGGCCTTCATAGATCTCACAAAGGCCTTTGACTTGGTTAGCAGGGATGGACTTTTTAAAATACTTCCCAAGATTGGATGTCCACCTCAACTCCTTAATATCATCAGGTCCTTTCATGAGGAAATGAAGGGCAATGTAGTTTTTGATGGCTCAACATCAGATCCCTTTGACATCCGAAGCGGAGTAAAACAAGGCTGTGTCCTTGCGCCGACCCTGTTTGGGATCTTCTTTGCTGTCATGCTGAAGCAGGCCTTTGGAACTGCAACAGAAGGTGTCTATCTCCGGACTAGATCAGATGGAAAGCTCTTTAATCTCACTAGATTGAGAGCGAAGACCAAAGTCCAACTGAAATGCATGCGGGACTTCCTCTTTACTGATGATGCAGCCATTGTTGCCCACCCTGATGAAGACCTCCAACAACTCATAAATCATTTTAGCAAGGCCTGCCAAGACTTTGGACTAACTATCAGCCTGAAGAAAACACAAGTCATGTGCCAGGGCGTGGACTCACCTCCCTCTATTACTATCTCCATGCAAGAACTGGAGGTTGTTCATGAATTTGTGTACCTTGGCTCAACAATCTCTGACACTCTCTCCCTAGATGTCAAGCTGGATAAACGCATTGGGAAAGCAGCTACCATGTTCTCTAGACTCACAAAGAGAGTATGGCTTAATAAGAAGTTGACGGCATACACCAAAATCCAGGTCTATAGAGCCTGTGTCCTGAGCACACTCCTATACTGCAGCGAGTCCTGGACCCTTTGTGCACGGCAGGAGAGGAAGCTGAACACCTTCCATATGCGTTGTCTCCGACGCATTTTTGGTATCACCTGGCAGGACAAAGTTCCAAATAGAGTAGTCCTAGAACGAGCTGGAATTTTCAGCATGTATACAATATTGAAACAGCGCCGTCTACGTTGGCTTGGGCACGTCGTGAGAATGGCTGATGGTTGGATTCCAAAAGATCTCCTGTATGGAGAATTAGTGCAGGGAAGCCGCCCCCGAGGGAGACCACAGCTGCGTTACAAGGACATCTGCAAGCGGGATCTGAAGGCCTTAGGAATGGACCTCAACAGATGGGAAACCTTGACGTCTGAGCGTTCAGCCTGGAGGCAGGCAGTGCATCATGGCCTCTCCCAATTTGAAGAGACACTTGTACAGCAGACCGAGGCAAAGAGGCAGTCCCGAAACAAGCAAAACCAGGGAGCTGGACAGGGGACAGATTGGATTTGTGTCCAGTGTGGAAGGGATTGTCACTCTCGAATTGGCCTTCTCAGCCACACAAGACACTGTTCCAAGACCTCCATACAGAGCACGATACCATAGTCTCTTGAGACTGAAGGATGCCTACACTATTTTACTTACTAGGGTCAGGCATCCAGTTTTTAAAACTTAAAATTCTTGAATTCTTGGAGAGGCATTGTCTACTCTATATAGCGTAAAAGATAGAAAGACTACCACACCCAAGCAGCATTACAGCACAAAATTAGGCCAACAATGCTATTCAGCCTCAGAGGCCTCAGTCTTGTGGAGGTGCATGAAATGAAGGTGTCTGGAGGTATGGATCTCTGGTCAGAGTACAAAAAATTCTGCCTAGGGAATTCCTGTAGAATTCCGGTAGTGAATTCAGCAAGAACAATGGCAACAAGACCAAACCTGAATGGCAGACTTTCAGTAGAGCTGCTTGTGTTTTCCAGTGATTGATATTCAGAGGCATATGGCCTCCGATACTGGAGGTGATACATTACGATCGTGAGTCGTAGTCACCGATCACCCTTGTTCTCCATTAATTTCTAGAGATAAGAATGAATCTCAGTTTGGAGGTTCACGCTGGTTCATCGGTGCAGCAGCACAGTTGCCACATATTCCCTTCCCACCCCACCCAGCTCCCCCACTCACCAGCTGGCATGTGCTGCTTTTCCCTTGTTCTTTGTGTGATCATCACAGCAGGACCACGGGCTTCTCTTCTCTGCTTCCTCCAGCAGCCGTCCACTCAAAGGCAGTGCTGCAGGAATTCCTGCAATGGATGGCTGCCGGAGGAGGTTGAGAAGGGGAGTCCGTGCTTCTGCTGCAACTGGATGATTGCACGAAGCGCAGGAGAAAAGCAATGCATGCTGGCTGGTGAGTGGGGATGCTGACTGAGGGGTGGGTGGGGGAAGGGAACACGTGGCACCTTGTTGTGCCGTGCCAATGAACCCACATGGACCTCCATCTCTACTAATTTCTCTAAATCCACATATAGCTAAACTTCATGATAACTGCTTAGCTGGCTGGATAGCTCAGTGGTTTAGGCAGAGGTTGAGAGTTTGATTCTTCCCTGTACCTTCTGGGAAATGAGCCAGCCTGTGTGGCCTTGGGCAAGCTGCACAGTCAGTCCCAGGGTGCCCCCAGAAGAAGGGCATGGTAAACCAGAATTCTGTGAATTCTCTACCTATAAAACCCCAGAATGGCTCACCATAAATCATAATTCACTTGATTGCACATTATTTTAATTAACAATAACACACACTGCAGATTAGGCAAAACATTTATAGTTACCTGGACGCATGGAGGTCTGCTACAATGTCACAAAACACACACTGGTATTTTGCTTGCATCATGGGCCCTAAGGTCTGTTTAAAGCTGGGAAGTTTTTCCCGTGACATTTTCACAGCTTGGAAAGAACCGGCGGAATTGATGATTCCCATCTCAGCGAAGACAAAGAGGTGATTCTGCTCCAGTGGGCTTTGAGAAGGGCTGGCATCCTGCCACTATTTGTACCTCAAACCCTTTCCACACCCACACACCTACAAGAGAGCACTGGTAACTAAGATGCTTTATCCCTCGAATTTGTATTCGAGTTTGCCTCTTTAAAAAGAACAAAAAAAATCTTTTAACCCCCCCATTTTATCCCCCAATACCTCATGCAATTAGAACATTTACCCACCACAGTGTTGTTTTTTTCTGCCAAAAAGAAAGAAAAATATGACTGATGAGGGGAAATCATGCTCCTCCTTAATTTTTATTATTTTCTTGGACACGTCTAAGTTGTGATTTGAAAAATGCCTTGCAGACTTTGCCAAGCTATGTTAACACCAATTGCCCTGAAATATGGACAATCAGCTTTACTGACACTGGCCTCGCAACTCAGAGGTATACCCTGTTTTTGTTCCAAATACAGGATAGGAAATCAGGCAGAATGTATGGTTAGGGTATTTTAATGCTGAATTCTTGCAAGTTATGGGTAATTGTTTTCAACTACTTGAAAACACAGCAAAAGGAGAGGATCAAAACAAAACAAAGAAGAATCTGGAGCCAGATTAGTAAGTAAAGGTAAAGGTTCCCCTTGACAATTTTTGTCCAGTCGTGTTCGACTCTAGGGGGCGGTGCTCATCCCCATTTCCAAGCCATAGAGCCAGCGTTTTGTCCGAAGACAATCTTCCATGGTCACATGGCCAGTGCGACTTAGACACGGAACGCTGTTACCTTCCCACCAAGGTGGTCCCTATTTATCTACTTGCATTTGCATGCTTTCGAACCGCTAGGTTGGTGGGAGCTGGGACAAAGCGACGGGAGCTCACTCCGTCGCGTGGATTCGATCTTACGACTGCTTGGGCTTCTGACCCTGCAGCACAGGCTTCTGCGGTTTAGCCCGCAGCGCCACCACGTCCCTTTCGCCAGATCAATAGCGGGCCCAAAACTTATTTTCATGGAAACAAGGTACAACAAAGTACAAGGAGGCAAAAGAGGGCATTTACTGAAAAATTACTTCTCCTCCTCTGTCAAATGTACATGTACACACACACACACACACACACACACACACACACACACAAAACATGCATGTGTGGCTGTTGTTTGCTTTGATTTGCACTCATATTTTCCTCACTAATGTCACATTGCACTCTTAGGGAGTTCACTTACTTTCAGGCCAGGATCAAAATGATGTGTGAAAAAAACCACAAGAGGAGTTGAATGTTTAAATCCAATTTCCTGCCCCTGAGCATCAGCTTTCCATGAAAAATCCATCTGCCTGTCTGAATTCTCACAGGTCTCATTGGCACTGCCATTCCTCCACAGTTATCAATTGCTCGTCTCATGTTAATGCCTTGGTGGTCTCTGATGTATTCCTCTTGTACATGTTGTATCATGGTAATACTCTGGGCAGTCCGCCTTTGTAGCCACCCACTGCCTACACAGTTGGGCTTTTGCCGGGCATGTGCACCAATGCAATCAGTCTGTCCTTAAACAAGCATAAGCCCTGTTAGTTACAATGGTGCAATCTCCAGCTTGAGTGGCAGCAGGGGTAGAGATCACATGGAGCAGCGTGGGCCGAACATAATGCTTTGCCCACACTGCAGCAGGACACAAGCTTCTAGAAACAAATATTTTGGTAAACACAAGTCCCCCTTGCAGTTTGCTAGTATCCTCAGTTTCAAAGTGTTAAGATGTACAGTATGCCAAGGACACATCTTTAGATGCCAAGAGGCAGCGTAGTGCAAAAACGAACAGGATTGTGTGAAGCTAGAATTATTAGAAGCAAAGAAATCTTCCCCATACTGAGCCAAAGCATTGGTCCGTCTAGTCCAATAGTGTCAACACTGGTTGGCAGCAGCTCTCCAGGGTTGTGGGCAGGATTCTTTCATAGTCCCATCTGAAGATCCCTGGTTTTCTTCCTGGAGGACCTCTATCTAAGCAGCACCCATGCCCACCTCTCCTTAACTTTCAAAATCAAATGAGATTAAAGAATCATAGAATCATGGAGTTGGAAGGGGCCTATAAGGCCATCAAGTCCAACCCCTGCTCAATGCAAGAATCCATATCAAAGCAGATCTGACAGATGGTTTTCTCTTGGATGCCTCCAGTGTTGGAGCACTCAGCACCTCCCAAGTTACTTGGTTCTATTGTCACACTGCTCTCACAGTTAAGAAGTTTCTCCTGATATATGTCTCTAGCATAGTACATACAAAAGCAAAGATGATTCTTTGCAGTGGCCCTGAAAGTAAGTAACAACAGCAAAGTAAATTTCTGAATGAATGTGAGCTGGGTTTTCTGCTTTGTCAAACTACAGATTCAGTAGCAACCTGACTCAAAAGATATACCCTTGATGGGTTGACATGAATGCTACCAGCAAGCTAGCTAGTCAGCCAGCTTCAAGTGTAGCACACAAAATGACAATTTGCACTACTGATAAATAACTTGCACAACCAATTAGTTTAATGAAGCAAGAGCCTGTGTTAAGTAAGTAAGTAAGTAAGTAAGTAAGTAAGTAAGTAAGTATGATATATATATGGCAGAAGCAGATGTTATGGATAGTCCACAATTAGAAAAGGAAAGTCATTAAGGGATGATTGGGTGTGAATGTCAGAACATGAGTTCCTCTCAGTACCCAGAGCCTGCAAATTAGCTTGCCTTGTTTTGTGTTTTGTCTTCAGAACTTCAGTATGAAACGTTCTTGAAATCTCAAGCTCTAAATTTTGCTTGTGAGAGCCAAGGTGGTGTACTGGATAGCGTTTTGGACTAGGATCAGAAGACCTGAGTTCAAAACCCTGCTCAGCCCTGGAAACTATTTGGAGGGGTGGTGGTGTTGACAATGGTAAATAATTCCCTCAATGCTTCATTTACCTTAAAAATCCTGTAAGGTTCATCATAGGTCAGACGCAAATTCACAGCATATAACAACAGCATTTATTAGTCAGATTTGTATCCCACCAAAGATAAGAGATTATGACTGGGGTTAGTGGAGGTGCATGAAGGCCATTGTAAATTGGGTGTGACTTGATTGCACATAATACGCACAAACCATGCCTCAGTCATGTTTCACTAATGCTAACAGCTCTACAGGTCATCTCTAACATTTGTTTCTGCCTTCAGTCTCTCTAAGCTCCTCTCTCACATAAGACCAAAGGACTGTCATATTATAAACAGTAGAGGAAGGTTGTTTTCTGCTGTTTCAAGAGTAGTACCTGAACCAGTGGATTCAAAAAAACAAGAAAGGAGATTGCAACTAAACATTAGGAAGAACTTCCTGATCATAGGAGCTTGTTGACAGTCAAATCAATTGTCTTGAAAGATGGTGGGCCTCTGTCATGGGCAGCTTTCAAACAGAAGTTGGGTGGCCTTCAGTCAGAGATGCTCTAGCTGTGATTTTTTGCATTGGCCGTGGGTTGGGCTAAATGATCCTTGGTATCATTTCCAACTCTACAATTTTATGATTAGATGAACTGGCCTTTAAGTGAAGAAAAAAGTCCATGGTGCTTGTGCTCGGCTGTCGGGTCTGGCTGCAGCAAGAGAAGAAACCAGTGAGGTGGCCGTCTTTACATATAGTGTAATTTTGCATGAATTATTGAGTGTGTTCTGTCATCAGAGGCAGGCTTAGCCTCTCCCTTGCTAGAGGTCATCAGAAGTCTAGCCGCCTGCTCTGTCCCCAAAAGCATTAGGCAGTTATCCCAAAGCCCCTATCTTTGCATGACTGCTTCCTCGTCCCAACACATAGCCATGTAGCCCCTATAATGGACAAGCCCATGAATCATTAAGGAGCTGAAAGCACTTGTACAAGGCTGAAGGCACACATGACTTATTTACGCTGACCTAAAATAGCTGCACTTTAAGTGATACAAACACAGAAGACTTTAAAGTGCTCCGTGGAGGATTGTAAATAAAAAGAGAACCCGTTGGCTAATTCTTGAGAAACAAAACCAAAACAATATGGTTTACTCATAAAAACAAACGTGGAAGTTTAAAATCAACAGCCACCACAATTCACCCATTTGATTTAGTCTCATGTTTTGACCGGAAGTGGCTTTTAGGCAGAGCTGGAATTATTTTTTTTAAAAAAATGGAACTTACATTGCTTCATTTTCATTACTTTGCAGCAGCCAAGTTGTTACTAAAGCGTGCTGCTTTAGTAACAACCTGGAACTATAGTTGTTCCTTTTGCAAAAGTAATTTGTTGTGTTTCGCATGATTAACATGTCATTTCATCACTGCTGGTACTCCTGATTACCACTCTGTGGTGCCCTCTGGTAGCCAGTTACTTCCAAGCTTTAGTTCAAGACCATTTTGAATATTAGCATTTCGTTAAAAGAATGACAACCCTCCCCATTCAGTTTTGGTATCCCCATGCCCTTCCAGTCTTCTCATATCCCCCATAATCCTGGTTGAATTAAAGTCACAAACCTCTGCATACATACACACTGGGTTTCCGTTCCTACTATAACATAATAGGCCAACCCAACTGTTCTTTTGGGGAAAGAGTTGGATGGCCCAGTTTTAGCCTGTTCCATAGATCATGACTGCAAAAGGCAGAAGCCATTCGTTTCCATTATCACTCGCTTGGCCATGAGGACACGGCTACCAAGAAATCTACCTCTTCCCCTCACTCTAGAGAGGAACAGTGTGCTTCTGAATCAGAACAGAGGTCATTACTGGGGCAACCTGGGAAGAAAAGACTTTATTCTTCTCTGTTTGTCATCTTGGGGCACAGAAAAAGACAGAAAAATAGATATACAAATCCCCAGGTTTTAATCTTGGGCAGGCTGGGGTATTGTTGCATTTTTTTTAAAATAAGAGAAACCTTTAAAGACCAATTTTAATCTAAAAGTCTAAGTTACATGAAATTGAATTTAATGTATTTTTACACCAGCAGCTGTCAGTTCAAAGAACAACAACACAGTAGCCATCTGTCCTTAATTTCATCAATCGACTGTAGGCTGTCACATGATAGTACAACTTGGACGAAAACATGTCACGTGACAGGCTCCAGCCACTTTTAAGCCATACTGTCATCTGCACTCAGATTTAACTGCATAATGTAGGCAGGGAGACCACTGAAGCAAAAAGCAGCAACCTGCCGTGAACCGAAGCTGGGGTCAAGATAACGAGGATCCAGAATGCTGCTCCCCATGCCCATATTCCTTTCTTCCCTTCTCATGCTCGTTTCCTTTAATCTGAAGGATAAATGCTTTCAATATTTAATTGAACTTATAAACCGATCCAAAAATCATTCTAAGTGCTTGCCATGCAAAGTCTCTTCTCCGACCCACCAACCTCTGGTTTTAGGTTGTCAAAGAAAATCTATCGTGTAGTGGCAATATGGGACTTGAGGCTGTAAAAAATAGATACGCACGTCGTTTCCCAGATGTTCTCTGTTCCTCCTCTTAAAAGACTGCCCCTTTTCCAAATCACTCAACTTGGTAAAATAAATTTCAGAACAAGAAACAGGAAAAGATCCAGCAAATAAACAAAGGACACGTCCATTGCTATTGTATTTGCTTCCTATCCCATTCATGTTCCAAAATGCTCAGGGTGGCGTTTCTGTCCCCACTTTTTCACATTATCCTAGGTTTGAAACAGGTGAATTGAGGTGCAGCTTCATGATGCCTGAGCGTGGAGTGGAACACAGATGTCCCTCAACTGGTAAGGATTAACATCACTGCTATGTTTTTTCCCTTCCCTTTTTGAAAGAAAAAGAGCCAGAAAGAAAAGACGTGTTACATGTGGACCTCTGCATCTGGCACTCCCCACCAAATCAAGGCCAAAGTTTGGTGCCTATTTTGTGCCTAAAGGCACAGCTTTCTGACGCCATTCAGAAATGTGTATTTTCTCAGGACACATCAAAGGATAGACGTGCACACACTCCTGTCCCCTCCAAAACTATACTACCAAAAAAATTTTTTGTGACTTTGTGCTTATTTGTGTTGCAAAATCCAAATTTTGGGCTTCCAACCCCAAATGAGTGCAGGCTGTGAGGGTGGTATTGGTATTGAGCACTGTTGCTGAAAAAGGTAACCATTTCTATATATGTGGAGCTGGCATAAGTAACCACCCAGATAATGCTTTAAGCGCTATAGGGCAGTATATAAGTGGCATGCTTTACTTTGCTTTATGCCAGCCAAAATTTGCTCATTTTTAAGGTGCCACAGGACTCTACTGCTGCAGCAGACTACAGATTAACATAACTACTCCTCTGGAAATGGTGGTCATAACAGTGCTGCTTCATACATGACACAGGTTTTGCACCCCAAAATCTTCTCAACAGTAGCCTTTGGTGTTGTTATGGTTGTAGCTGAATGTAGGGAAGAAAAAAGGTACTGCAAGTCCCCCACCGTCCCCATTTAAAGCCAACAAGAAGACAAAGGGTACAACTGCATATTTTGAGGAACAAAGAGGTATTGCCAGCTTTGGGATCATGAATAATAGAATAATGGAGTTGGAAGGAGCCTATAAGGCCATGGAGTCCGACCTCCTGCTTAGTGCAGGAATCCAAGTTAAAGTACTATACTGTATATCTTACAGATGAGTGTCTAGCCTCCTCTTGAATACCTATAGTGTTGGAGCACTCACCACCTCAGAGGTAATTGGTTCCATTGTCATACTGCTCTAAAAGTTAGGAAGTTTTTTTTCCTGAACTGAAATCCAGCTTCCTGTAACTTGGGCCCATTATTATGTGTCGTGCACTCTGGAATGATTGAGAACAGATCTTGCCTCTCCCCTGTATGACAACCTTTCAAGTATTTGAAGAGTGCTATCATATCTCCTGTCAATCTTCTTTTCTCAAGGCTAAACATGCCCAGTTCTTTCAGTCTTTCCAAGATACAGACTTGGAACCTATATGCTGAGATCTTCCTCTTTTGCTGCCATAACACGTAGTATCTATTTCTGTATGTTTTGATGCTACCAAGTTTGCTTTTGCTGTTTTCTATCAGTGGAACTTGAGATACAGAAACAGAGAAATACAGAGCTACTATGCTGACATAGAGATGCATGTCTGCATTTCATATCAAATTATATTTACTTATTTATTTATTTGATTTTTATACCACCCATCTGGCTGCCAAGGCCAGTCTGGGTGGTTTACAAAACAGATGTAATTTCCCTCTAAGACAGGCATATAAAACCATAAACAAACAAACAAACAAATCTGCCTGTGATATAGATTGGTTAGGCTTGCCTTATTCACTTCTTTATTTGTTTAATAAATTTTAATACCACCCCACTTAGTGAAAATCAACTACTCTGGGAAGTCATATACAAAATTATAAAAACTGACAGACAAAAACTGAAGCAAACCCCCACAAACCGTCCCCTCCTAAATAAAAATAAACATATAACAAGCTCATACAGTAGCCTAGAAAACTAAATAACAGAATAAATCATAAGTCATGGCAACACGCCTTTGTAATACAACTAAAATCATGGGTCAAGTTGCTACCTGAGGGG
Source organism: Pogona vitticeps (assembly GCF_051106095.1). NCBI lineage: Eukaryota > Metazoa > Chordata > Lepidosauria > Squamata > Agamidae > Pogona > Pogona vitticeps. The sequence goes on along the minus strand of NC_135783.1, from coordinate 337,029,904 downwards.
GAGAACTTGACCTCTTCAGACAAAGCCATTTTTCATAATTTCTTGTAAGTCTGGAGGGAGGGAGCCTGAGGTAACTCTGATGGGAGGCCACCACTGAGAAGGCCCAATTTCTAGCTAAAGACTCCCTTGGCTCCCTTGGCATGGCCACCCACAACAACAAGGCCTGAGAAGACTGGGTGGAACATGTTACCTCATGTATACTTACCATGGAGAGACCGCAATATGTGGAGAATGACTAGTCTAGAAAGGGAGGATGCTGCTAACCAGGGACACTCTCTATATAAGTCATTCCCAATATACAGGGAGAGTCCTCGTGGATAATGGAGGATGTCTCTCTTCAGCCTCATCCCCATCCATGTGTAGTACGATGAAAACACTCTGAACAGAGGAGGTATGTCTAGAGCACTCTCCTCTTTCTGTAGTAATTCTGCACAGATCACGACAAGATAGGGCTTTGGCTTCTAAGCTCGAAAATGTTTGGGAAAGTTACTTTGGAGGAACTACATGTTGGAGAATTTTGTGGCCAGAATCATCACTGACCATGGTTTCTGGTGGTTCCTTGAACTTGTGGTGCTCTAAAGTAACTTTTTCAAGTTCCAGTATCTGCACTGCAGTCCATTGACGGTCACATCAATTATGGATCTGCTAACTACTGTTACCCACAATGTTTAATTTGTATAAAGAATTTCCAAATGAAGAAACAGATTACAACGGCATGCCAGATGCTAAGGACAACACTGGGAAGGTGTTTTGCTTTTGCAAAATTTTGTGAACGTTTTAGAAACATCAGACCAGAAATAGATGGAAACAACTGTTGGACTTTGATTGTTTCCAGCAGGGCTCAGCAATTCTTACAATCAGGCCATGATTTATGCTATGATTTATGCAGCCAAAATGGCAGCACATTCATGGATAAGAAGGTTGTATCAGGAAGCTTGGGTCTGCAGGCAAACAACAAAACCTTTTAAAAAAGCAAAAGGAAGGAGAGTAAAACAGCTAGTAAGACCAAGCTGGATTAATAGCTGAAGAATTTTGAGTTATTATTATGAAGTACACAGAACAGGGAAATTAGATGGAGTAACTTGAACAGAGTGATCACACTGCAACATTTTACTGAAGTTCTGACTTATATTTTCTTAAAGGCCAGATAAGAACTCCTTTGCAACATTCTTCATTTTGCAAACGTTGATCTGGTACCTTGACCTGCAGAATAACCACAGAACTGTCACTTTTTTTGAAGACAGGGTGCATCTATTGCTTGGCTGCCAACAGGACTAGTGCTGGATTTTAAGCCTTTTCCTTGAATGGTGGGCAGATGGAATAAGGAACGAAGCTTAAAGAGTGCCCAAAGTCTTCTTGAGGGGCAATGGAAAGAGTCACAGCTTTATTTGCATAGTCCATTCCTTGCCCCTAAGAAAGTGCAAGAGAGATTCAGGCAGAAGGGGGCTGTAATTAAAATACAGATCAAAAAGTCACATTTTTCAATTTGCCATGTTAAAAAAATAACAATCATCTTGTCATATTCTCTTTAAATAACAGATGGTCAAGCATGACTAATAGATCTCTGAATGATGGAAATATGCAAAGTCTTTTTCATTTAGAAAGGGTTTTTTTCTCCCCTAATTAGCTTAAGCAACATGGCAATGGCAGATACTCAATAAGAATGTCAAGACAAAAGTCTTTTGTCTAATATTGCATAAATGCTACCTTTCTGCACATCTGGCTGTGAGGTGGGCATAACTAGTTGTGTTTTGGATCTACAGATCTATCCTAGTTACGTCTGTGGTTGGTGGAACAAAGCCCACCATCCCCTACAACTAAAGCTGCATTGGACGTAGCTGTATGAACAACTATGGCTTTTAACAACCTTTTATCCCAATCTCTCTGAAATGTGATTAGGCTAACACTGGACCTGTACAGAAACACTACTGATTTATATTTGCATAGTGCTATGGCAGACTCATAAATTAAAGGATCTGTGGTTATCCTTACTAAATCACAGAGAATAATGCTTGATTGTTTTCTACTTTCAGATGTATGAACGTCTAAGATAGATAAAGAGTGTCTCCAACTCAAATAGGGGATGAAGAAGAATGGATATTTTTTTTGCCTTTTTAATTAACTTAAGAACGAATGTTAAAAACCCACTCCTGCTCTAGATGCATAGTTCAAAAACAACTATCTCAAGGCCGTGACCTCATATAATATGATAAACTAAGAAGAACCTGCAACAAAATATTGCAGTGGGAAGTTATGCTATTTCATTCTGTCCTCTCCTTAATGTTTTCTGTTTTCTCCCAAAAGACACTCACTGGTTAGCCTCTCAACCGTTACTGGTGTCATTTCCAGGGTGTCCCCATGCCACCTTTAAGATTGCTAGAAGTCCTGCAAACCATGGAGCTCCACTAAAGCTGGCTCCAATCCTTCTTGGAGGACCGTCCCCAGAGGGTACAACTTGGGGAGAATGTATCGGCTCCATGGAATCTCAATTGTGGGGGTCCGCAGGGCTCGATTATCTCCCCAATGCTGTTTAATATCTGCACGAGGCTGCTGGGTCAGGTAATCAGGGGGTGTGGGGATTCGTGTCATCAGTATGCTGATGAGACCCAGCTCTACATTTCCTTTTCTCCTACAGCAGTGGATCCCATTTTATCCCTTCAGCGCTGTCTGGAGGCCGTATTGAAATAGATGCAGGAGAATGGTCTGAGGCTGAACCCGGACAAGATGGAGGTCCTGAGGGTGGGTGGTCCCGATGTCAGTGGTTTGGGGAACCTCCTCTCTTTTAGGGGAGTGAGTCTCACCACAAAGAATTCAGTTCGCAGTCTGGGGATCCATCTTGACCCGGTGCTTACCATGGTGTCAGTGGTCCGTACCACTTATTTCCATCTTCGCCAGATTGCCCAGCTGCGTCCCTATCTTGATATGTGGGCTCTCACCACTCTGGTCCATGCACTTGTAGTCTCGGGATCAGACTATTGTAATGCACTCTACGTGGGGCTACCTTTGAGATTGAAGCGGAACATGGCAGCCAGAGTTCTTACTGGGGTGAGAAAACATCAACATATCTCCCCTTCTCTGGCTGCCCTGCATTGGCTGCCCATTTGTTTCTGTATTGATTTCAAAGCGTTAATGATGACATATAAAGCCCTAGATGGTTTAGGACCTCACTATCTGGCGGAATGCCTTCTCCCACCTAGATCTACCCAAATCACTTGCTTTAGTCAAGATGGGCAGCTGAGGGGCCTAATGCCGAGGGAGGCCCAAAGAGAAAGAACAAGAAAGCAGGCCTTCTCGGCAGTGGCCCCTCACCTCTGGAACAATCTTCCCCCAGAAATTTGTCTAGCTCCCTCGCTGGTTTTTTTAAAGAGCCAACTCGAGACCTCACTCTTTAGGCAGGCCTTCCCTTCTGTCAATATCTGATTTATTTGCTATTTTCAATTGTATTAATGTTGTTTTATTTTTAATTATTCTTGAGTGTTGTTAGCCGCCCAGAGTAGACTTCGGTCTAGATGGGCGGGATATAAATAAATAAATAAATAAATAAATAAATAAATAAATAAATAAATAAATAAATAAATAAATAAATAAATAAATAAATAAGGCTGGTGAACCATGCATCTTGCTCATGGCTGGTAGGACAAAACCAACAAACCAAGAGGAAGGCAACGCCTACTCACCTAGGTAAAGGTAAAAGTTCCCCTTGACATTCTTAGTCCAGTTGTGTCCGACTCTAGGGGGCGATGCTCATCCTGTTTTCAAGCCATATAGCTTATTTATCTACAGTGGTGCCTCGCTTGATGAGGATAATCTGTTCCAGCGAAATCCTCGTCAAACGAAATAAAAAAGCTCATTGAAACGCATTGAAAACCGCTCAATGCATTCCAATGGGCTAAATACATCCTCGTACAGTGAAGGTCCTCACTCCCCTGGCACACTGGTCCACACGCGCATGTACCTCATGTATACGCCTACATTTGAGTCTCTTTTTTTTAGCAGAACCCGATTAGACTACTGTAATGGACTCTACATAGAGCTACCTTTGAGACTGAAGTGGAAGCTTCAAATGCTTCAGAATGCAGTGGCCAGGCTTCTCAACAGGGTGAGAAGATTGTTTTTTATTGTCAGTAGAATCAAGCTCTTAGCTGGGAAACAGTGTGCTTATTCCCCAGTCCCAAAGGTGTCTAAGAGTCTTCACATAACCTATTTTAACTAGAGATATTGAGGACTGAACTTGGGATGTATGCAAACAAAATATGTCCTCCAAATCCTATATTTAAAAATTAATTGTTAAGAGGTACATAAGTGTGATTGCCTGTGTTTTGTTATGTTATTGCCATCAGGTAAGAAATGATTTATTGTGACCCTAATAGCGCTTTCAAGGTAAATGAGATACGTTAAGAAGTGATTTTCCCAGTTCCACACTCCCAGTGAGTTTCCATGACTGGGTGGGGATTATGAACCCAGGTCTTCTGAGGCATAGTACATCATGCTGTCCGCCACACCACACCAGATAAAGTGTCTCCCTGTGTATACATGAAAATTGAGGAAATACATATCTATTTCTGGATATTTTGAAATTACAGTGGTGCCTCGCATTACGATGTTAATTCGTTCCAGCGAAATCGCTGTAGAATGAAAACATCGTAAAACGAAATTAAAAAGCCCATAGAAACACATTAAAATCTGTTTAATGCGTTCTGATGGGCTTTATACTCACCGCCCAGCAAAGATCCTCCATAGGGCAGCCATTTTCGCTGCCTGTCTTGCAAGGAATCCGTCCCTAAACACAGCGGGGAGCCATTTCACTTACCCGGTGGCCATTTTGAAACCGCCGATCAGCTGTTGGAAAATTGTCGTTTTGCGAAGAATCGATTCCCGAAGCAGGGAACCGATCATCGCAAACAAAATTCCCCCATAGGAAACATTGTTTTGTGATCGCAAAAGCAATTGCAAAAAGTTCATCGTAATGCGATTTCGTCGTTAAACAAAGCGATCGTAATAGAACTGTTTTACATTCACTTTAAAGTTAGTGTGATGGTTGCCCCACGTCACTCTTCTCACTCACAGTCTGGTTCTCCTTTGCACGAGCCTACGAGAAGAGTGGAGGGGCGGAGTCAGCGGAGATAAGAGGGTTTTGGTAGAGGAGAGAAAGAAGCAAGAGAGAGATGGAGAGATAGTCAGGTAGTGAGAAGAAATAATAATAGAGATAAGTTAGTCAAGATAAATAGATAGAGCAGGTGGTGAAGGTGGCAAGATAGATGATATTTGAATGATTTGATTGCATGCATTAAATAAAGAACATCGCTGATTCTGATTAAAGTTATTACACTTCAATAAATAAGTTCTGTTCGCAGCAACCTGACAAGTGTCTGATTTATGTTCTTTATCTATGTTGTGGATAAAAGAAATCCACTGGTGGCAGTGAGAAAAAGGGGCAATGTCCCAATTGTTATCTGCTGGTGGGAAGGCATAATGTGAGCCCTTTGTTTGAGGAAACAAGCAGGGGTTACGTGGTAAACATCACAGTTAGCATTCACCAAACTTGAGGCATATGTTTTTCGTATCTTTCTATTTACCTATATATCATTCTATGTAGATATATAGATTATATAGGGCTAAAATAAATTGTTTGTTCCAATTGCAGTAAATCCACTGAATCAATGGGTCTCATGTAAGTCAATAATTATAAAAGTTCCACTGATTTAGTCATGTTTATATGTATCAGCTGGAATTTAGCCCATGGACTATGGAGATTATCTATTTGACAGGAAACTAAGATATGTTTGCCTTGAACTTAATTGGCTTTTCTTGCCTGGAGTGTTAATCACAATTGTTCTAACATACATCTTAGGCCTTTTTCTGCAGCATTCTTGATCAGTGTATGCCAGTGGAAAGCACACCTTTTGTTAGCCAGAATAATTTGCTTTATACTCTACGTGAATGTTGCTTTCCCCATCAGTATGCCTCATGCATAAATTTTAGCTTGCCAAGGTCTCTCTTCCACCTGCAGTACGGAGTTCCCCAAGCCTAGACTGGAATATAAGCTGAAAAAGCATGTTTGTACAAAAATATACACATCATGTTGCACAGGTGGCCCTAAAAATAGTTATGTGTCTTCTGCTGTAAAGATTCAGAAATACTCCGGACAGCTTTCAGCAGTAGACTTCTCCACAGACAATCTATGTGACTTTCTTTCTGAAGTATAGGTGATCTATAGGGGTGGAGATTTAACAAAGACTTGTATGTATGAGATCATGCTCTCTGTTTATTGTGGCTGTAGAATCAAGTTCTCAAAACACCCTAGCTGCCTAGAGTGGACGAGTCACCCAAATAGGTGGGGTATAAATAAAATAAATAATAATAATAATAATGTGGGTTATCCTTTAAGTCCCCCTACTGTCACCGGCACCAATGGAAGTTCAGAAGTTCAACAGGTGAACAATATTTACAGCAGCTACCTATGAGCTTATGAAGCTGTCCAGCACTTCTGTATTGCCCACTGTGGCAAATATGTCAATAGCCTGCTGCTACTTATGAGTGTTTCCTACTCCCCCTTTCCTTCCTTCCTCTCTCTTACTCTCACACTCATACTCAGGTAGAATATGATGAGATTAGATGAATAGAGGTGGCCCCCCAACCCTCTGCTCAATAAAGAAGAAAGCAGAAACATTGGATTTTTATGTCTGCATGCAAGGTTGTAAATTTCGATGTCTGTTTTTATAATGTATGTTCAACATAAAAAAAAAACTAAGATCATGGCCACTGGCCCCAAACAGAAGGGGAAAATATGGAGGCAGTGACAGATTTTACTTTCTTGGGCTCCATGATCATTGCAGATGCTGACAGCAGCCACGAAATTAAAAGACGCCTGCTTATTGGGAGGAAAGCGATGACAAACCTTGACAGCATCTTAAAAAGCAGAGACATCACCCTGTCCCCATAGTCAAAGCTATGGTTTTTCCAGTAGTCATGTATGGAAGTGAGAGCTGGACCATAATGAAGGCTGACCGCCAAAAAATTGATGCTTTTGAATTGCAGTGCTGAAGGAGACTCTTGAGAGTCCCCTGGACTGCAAAGAGAACAGACCCATCCATTCTAAAGGAAATCAACCCTGAGTGCTCACTTGAAGGACAGATCCTGAAGCTGAGGCCATCTCATGAGAAAAGAAAACTCCCTGGAAAAGACCCTGGTGTTGGGAAAGTGTGAGGGCAAGAGGAGAAGAGGACGACAGAGGACAAGATGGTTGGACAGTGTCATCAAAGTTACCAACATGAATTTGACTCAACTCTGAGAGGCAGTGGAAGACAGGGGGGCTGGCGTGCTCTGGTCCATGGGGTCACAAAGAGTCGGACACAACTAAACGACTAAACAACAACAATGCTGTCTGTAGTAAGAATGACTGGAAGGGACTTTTCCAAGCTGGGTTGATTGTTGATCTAACACTAACCAATAGTTCCTTCCAGCTTTTGAAATTTAAAGCCTGCATCTCTGCTAACTGTTCCATCCCACTCTTTTGTTGGTTGGTGGCACTTGTTTGTTGCTGTTCATCTGTTTGGTTGCCTATCTTGAAGTGATTTCAGAAACTTATCCAGAGAATAAATTAGGTCTACTACTTTCTTCAGGTCAACTTCAACTCTTTGAATAGCTTTTTGTGTGCTGTTGAACCATTCAGGAATTATGTTGCAGATCTTGACCATCAGAACAGTTTCAAGACAATCCTTTTTGTCTGTCAATATATGAACTCCATGTCTTGAACTGAAGCTGTAATATTATACAAAATAAGGCACTTGCCTTAGGTGCAGGTGCTGGGAATCAAATCCAGGCATTGGAGGAAAGAGCTGAGTGTCATCTAGCCTGTGCTGATCTCTCATCCTAGCTTTCTGCCAGGTATGATGCAGCATGCTGTCTCCCCATGAAAGCTTAAAAAAAGTGTTATCCAAGTTGCCTTGTGCACATGTAATGGGGAGGCTTCTTGTTCTTCACCTCAGGTCACAAAATGTTTTCATGATAGTCCCTCAGATACTGGTTTTGGAATGGTTGAAGGACACTATCATTTGGCTAAAATTGCAGAAAATCAGGGGCTGAATTCAACTAAAACCCCACTACTTTCCCCCTAATTTCCTATGGGGATGTTGTCTGAAGTGATTTAGAAAAATCTAGTTTAGTAAACAGATGGCAAACTATAGCACAAATTCTGACAGAAGATCATTCCAGTAGCATTATGCAGGTCCAAAGTTGAGTAGTGGTGGAGGATGGAGGGAGAGGACATACATGTTTGTACATGTGTGGAGATTACCAGAAGGTTTAAAGGGAAAGAAAAACACTGTTACTGATGTGGAAATCAGGTCTGGATCACGAAAATTCATTCATAAGTTGGATCATTCATAGGTTGATAGCTGACTCCTTAGTGGTAACTTCCATGTGTGAGTGAGCCTTAATAAGCCCTAACACCACAAGTAGAACTTTTAATGTAAACCTTCAAGAAATGACAGGACCAAGAATGCTGACATCTGTGTGGGAGTGAAGACTAACAGTAACTTCACCATGATCCTCTAATTCATTGTTTATGATGATTATTTAGTAGCTGACTTTGGGTGTCACAAGAGGACAGAAAATTATTTTTTTATCCAATGTATTCGAGGGAAATAGGGAGGTACTCTGTCGAATTTTCTGTGCCAAAATAACTTGAGAGGCTTTGAATATCATGTTCCTTGACTCAGAGGGAAACATTTATAGTCTGCCTCAGGCAGCAAAATATTTCTGGCTCACTCCAGTTCAACTGTTCTGATTATTTGGACAGATGAAGCTCTGTTCCAACATTACAAACCAGGTACAAATATGAGAATTCTTACCCTCCCCCTCTATCGTCACTTCTGTTGTGATGGACAGCAATGAGTATGAAGGAGAGATCCTCTACTATCGTAGACACTGATTTTCCAGGGTCCTAAATGAAGCCTGTGTGCTGCAAGGTCAGAAGACCAGCAGTTGCAAGATCTAATCCATGCTACAAAGTAAGCTCCCGTCGCTTGTCCCAGCTCCTGCCAACCTAGCAGTTCAAAAGCATGTAAAAATGCAAGTAGATATATAGGTACCACCATGGTGGGAAGGTAACGGCATTCTGTGTCTAGTTGCACTGGCCACGTGACCACGGAAACTGTCTTCAGACAAATGCTGGCTCTATGGCTTGGAAATGGGGATGGGCACTGTACCCTAGAGTCAGACACAACTGGACTAAATGTCAAGGGGAACCTTTTCCTTTACCTTTAAATGGAGACATAGTGGCAAATTTGGAAGCTCCAAATAAGTGTCCCAAAATGCAGGCAGCTGGATCAGTCTATATCAGCAAAGGAGAGGCAGGTTTTTTTTAAAGTTTCCATTCAAGACCATATTTATTTATTTATTTATTTATTTATTTATTTATTTATTTATTTATTTAAATTTATATACTGCCCTATTGGTGTGATGTATTATTCTGGCAGTTAACAGACAATAAAATCAAATAAACCAAAACAAAGACAACAATGAAAATCATTAAGGTAAAAGACAAACTAGCTTCAGATGCTATGCATCACAACAGGAACAGCTTGTTGTATTATACTGTTCCTTAGAACATCATTTTCTTTCCCCATTACTGGAAAGACTTGTCTTCAGCTTGTGTTCAGAGGCAACAGGCAAACCTAAGAGGCTGGTGATGAAGTCCCTACTGCTCAGAGAGTCCCTGTGAGGAACTCCAGCATACCAGTACAGTACTGTAGTTCCTAATGCATGTGGAGAGCCCTCATAGATAGTGGAAGGACACCTTCTTCAGACTTGTGGCCTTTCTAATGGCAGAGGGTCATTATGATGGAATTATACACCATCATGATGGAATTATACACCATCTCATGTTTAGTGTGAGCTTTCTAGCTGGTTTGTAATGCCAGAATACACCTACTCTATAAATATAGAGACCTCATTATATATACATAGTATGCAGAGAAGGCGAGTGTTAATAATTTTATTGTCTACTGTTGCTTTCTCTATCTTTGTCTTATAGCTCAGTGTGTAAGGTACCTGGGTGTGGAGCTAGAGGTTGGGAGTTCTATTCCTCTCTGTGCCTCTTGTGAGAAGAGCCAGCCTGGGTGGCCTTGGGCAAGCTGTACAGTCCCAAGATACCTCCAGAAGAAGGGAATGGTAAACCACTTCTGAGTACTCTCTACCTAGGAAACCTGAAAAGGGACGCCCTTAGAGATGAGCACTAACTGGAAAACCAGCGGTCTGTGGTTAAGAGCAAACCACCACGTATTCCAGGAAAAAACAAACTGGTTCACAGTGTGTTATGCTGGGGGAGGCCGACCTGCTTCTGGTGCCTTCACCTCCATTTCTGTCACCACCATGGGCAAATGCCAGGCCTGCTGCCTCTGAGGATGGCACCCACCATGGTGGTGGTGGAAGTTGCAGCCACACCAGGAACAGGTACAAAATGGCGGGGAGGGGGGAGGAAGTGGGAAGGGGGCATGTGAACATCCCATTTGGCCGAAACACATGAAACTCCAAACGGAAAAAAAGTTTGGTGTTTCATTTTGCTTCAGCAAAACGGGGTCCCTGAACTGGGTTATGAAATGAACCACGACCCAGTCTAAGTAAGCGTGTGTGTGTGTGTGTGTGTGTGTGTGTGTGTGTGTGTGTCCTGTGCTTGTCTCTAGTCACCAAGTCAGAATTGACTTTGGTGGCACATGATTGTTAGTATTATTATTGCTTTATGTTCTGAGCTACCTTGAACTTTTGTTTTGAAAAGTATATGTTAGCAGTCCACTTCCGACCCTTGAATGAAGGCATTGTTTGGGTACAGTTCGCTTTTTGTATATAAGCTGAGGAAACAATCACCTTGACACCACGGTGAGTCATGAAGTCATGTTCCTTCTTGCTTCAGGGATGAGGCCGAAAGATTCCTTCACCTCGAACAGCAACAGGTTTCATGGAGCCTATTCACACATTCAGCCATGAGTCATTAACTGCTGAATAACAAACAGATGAGATAAATGATGTGTGTGCAGGTGAATCAGCATTCATGAAAGTAACTCTTTGTTGAGGGACTTTTTATTCAAGCTGGCTTTCAGTAGCTGAAGCTGAACTGGAAGACAGTTTAAAGAAAAAAGAAAAAAATTTTCTCTTCACACCGCTTGTAATTACTGTTTACCTGCGGGTTTTGGGGGGTGGGTGGGTTGGAGCTGATGCCTTTTGCTCTAAACCCTCTAAACACACTGTTCCTCATACAACTCCCCATTTCTTTTCAGTGCTGGATTTTTAATTTTTCCTCACAATTCAGTAGGGAGATTGAGGATGCCTGTTTCAAGAATGTTGACAATGATTAATATTTGTATCTGCAAAACTGACAATTTTATACTTCACACATAAAACTGTATTTTAATTCTCTGAGTACTGTATGGTTTGTGCGCTTCCATCTGTACCCTTGTGGAGACAACTTTTGAGGTGTGCTTCCTTTGGATGAGAGAAAGGACTGAAAGCTCAGGGTGCCATTATAAAACAGGCAGATTAAAACCAGTTTTGCGGGGATCTGTCTCTTTAATCTTGGGGTGAGGTGGCCCCTTGCTCCAACCATGAGCCATCCTGTCTTTGTATTTTATTTGTTTTTTATTTATTTAAAATATTTTTATTCTGCCTGTTTCCTAGAAAAGGAGCTAATGTGGCTTACATAATTTAAAAATCAATATTAAAAGAAGAGTACAGTAAATTATTTAAATATTTAAAAATAATTAAATAAAATTTTATTAAAATGTTTGATAACTGCATTACTAAAATATTTTAAATCAATAAACATTCAATTTGAAAACCTCTTTTAAACAGTCAGATATTAAGGAAAAGCCTACCTGAAGATAAATATCTTCGTCCGCTTGTGGAAGAACAGCAATCTGGCCTCCCATGGGAGGAAGTTCTAGAGCCTGGGAGCAGCGGCAGGGAAGGCCCTCTCCCGTGTCCTGACCAAATATGCTTGTGAGGGCGACGATTTTGACAGCTCTCTCAGCACTCGCAAAACAGGTGTTTTGGGGACCTAAGCTTCGCAAGACAGCTATTTAAACAGCTGATCGATGGTTCGCGAAGCGGCTTTCCTATGGCCAATCTTCGCTAGACAACGACGATTCTTCCCCATTGGAATGCATTAAACAGATTTCAATGCATTCCAATGGGGAAATGCTTTTCGCTAGACAATGATTTCGCTAAACAGCGATTTCAGTGGAACGGATTATCATCATCTAGCGAGAGTCCACTGTACATAGCCACAAGCATAGGCAAACCTCAAACATTCCTACAAGACAACCACTCTGTCATTTTATACAAGATCTCCAGAACAATTACAGTGGTGCCCCGCATAGCGACGTTAATCCGTTCCGGATTAATCATCGCTATGAAAATACATCGCTAAACGGATCGAAAAACTCCATAGTTTAATGCGTTCCTATGGGGCCCAAACTCACCGTTCAGCGAAGTTCCTCCCTAGCGCCGCCATTTTCGCGCCCTCGGTAAGCGAGGGCAGGGAGCGAAAACACTTGTGGTGGCCATTTTGGGCACTCGGTGGCCATTTTGGAACCGCCGATCAACTGTTGTAAAAATATCGCAATGCGAAGATTGGTAAGCGAAACGCTTACCGATCATCACAATGCGAGTTTTTGCCTATCTAAACGTCACAATGCGATCACTTTTGCGATCGCAAAAGCGACATCGCTATGCGGATTCGTCGTTAAATGGTGCACTCGTTAAGCGAGGCACCACTGTAATTTTTCTCTGATGGGTGAGGGGTGGGCGTTTAGGTGCAATATCGGAACTGGCTACTAGAGGGCGACAGAGACCATGTTGTGTATTATTCAACAATAGGAATTCATAGCATGGTCTCTGGCTTCCTCTAGTGGCTACTTCTGGCAATACAAGTAAACATTTTCTGGATTTTATTTCTTTCAATATTTCCAGACTGTGGATGAGTGAAACCTCAGATACTGATTCTGAGGATATGGGGGTCATACTATACTGAATCTGATTTCTGCTTGACATTGCTTATTCATGCTGATTTTTTTTGGTCTGGGTTCTTCTCTTTTACATTTTATTGTATGTTGGACATGTTAGTCCTATTCAGTCATTTCTTGTCTAGATCTCAACAAAATGCTTAAAGAGCATGGTCTTTCCATGTTGCTTCTCCACCTGGAAAGCAACATGTCTGAAAAGGAGAAGCTCTACAAATAAGCAGGAGCCCCAGCACGTTGGGGGTCTTGCCCACATGCAAAGCCTGCGCATGAGCAAAAGCCTCACCTCTTTAACACGTTCAGGAAAATAGTGGTGGAAAACAAAAGGGCTGGGCTCTTTTTTCTAAGTGGATTGCTAATAACCAGGTAAGTAATGACTGAATAGGGCGATTGTTTTTGCTCTTTTCTAGATTTGATATAGGAAGACAACGGCCTCCGAAATCTAAACCTGAGTGAAGGAGTTTCTCTTGGTTTAAAACACCCTTAAGACTGATCTCTTCTGTAACTACTGCTGTGCCTTCTGCCCTTAAGGGAGAAGTTTTGTTTACTGTACCAATGAGGATCATCTGGTCAAATGTGAAGGAAAGTCTTCTGTGTTTTGGCACTGACCCTGTGAAATGAAGTCCTGTACTCACTGAAATCAGACAGGTTCCTAATATGGGGCATCTCTACCAGCAATTGAAAATTTATTCTTCTGTCTGAGCACTTTCCAGATTGCTACCTCTGTTTTTGGCCACTACAGATTCTAATAATCTCAATGACATGTATTGCTATTTTGTCTCTTTATAGTTCTTCTGCCATTTTCTTGGTTTTTAAAATGGGTGGCAATTTTAAAGTTTTTAAAAAATGAAAAACAGCATAGAAATGCTGTAAATAAATAGATACCCGTTATTAGCTTAGTGATTTATGAATGCCCAAAATGTTCAAAGTGTTTCACATATATTATCTTAATATTCCTTAGGAAAAAATCTGTAGAGTTAGCTACCATTGTTACAGGTTTTTTAGCAAAAGCCTGTGGCTGAAATCCTGTTATGTAACTTATACCATATAAGGCTGATGACATTATCAGCTACAGCAGGTTTTTTTTTTAAATAAACAATTTCCAATCCCCCCACCCCACCCCACATATCCTGAAGCTCATGTGGAACCCCTTTCACTGTTGGAAAGCTGTTGGAGACTGTGGGACATTCAGAAAGTCTTTAGTTTCTGAAAATCACTGCTGCAGGGATGTTCTTATTAGCAGTGCCCATTTTCATAAATCAAAGACTCACAACTCCAGAATATCCCATGGCATACAATAGCTTTCTCTTGGAATCACAAGGTTTTCAGGAGCAATCCCCTTTATGTGGCTTAGCAAGCATATAAAAGGTAAAGGTTCCCCTTGACATTTAGTCCAGTCGTGTCCATCCCCGTCTCCAAGCCATAGAGACAGCGTTTATCCGTAGACAGTTTCCGTGGTCATGTGGCCAGCGTGACTGGACATCGAACACCATTACCTTCCTACTGTATGTATGTATATCAGATGGAGTGGGATAAGATACTAAGTGCTATCTATCTAGCTATCTATCGCATATTTTATATGCCATATTTTGTCCAGTAAATAGACAAAAGGTGACTCGTTTAATTAAAAATATAATTATATTACAATTTAATTTAAAAACACTATGTGATATATATATATATATATATATTAAAAAACCACTTAAATAGGTAACAATAGTAAGAATTGCCATTTAACACTGTAAGGGTTCGACGTTCAGCTCCAAACCAGCCCCAAATAAATCACCAGACTTTCTCGGCTTCGAAATAGGGGTAACATTTATTGTGTGGTTTAACAAAAATCCTGTGTCAGCAAAAGTATCCCAGCCTTTCTCCCCATCAGACAACAGGTCTTCCGGGGGGTTCAATTTGTCAAATTTAAAAGGATTGCCGTTCTGAACAGGGTCCCGGCCATTCAGGTGGAGTACCCTGGTTTAATAATAATCCTTTTTCCCCCTCCAGTAAGGGGATGGTATCTTCGTCTCGATAGTCCACCCAGTCACACTCCCTGGAGGATTCCCCCGTCTGCCAGGGTCCTCCCTTGGTCCCATCCGTTGCATCTCCCACATCCTCCATTCTAATCTCTCCCTTCGTTCTCTTTCCACCTTTTCCTTCTTGTCTCTTAATTTCTTCCACCACTCTCTGGTCTCTCTCTCATCCCAGTATGATGGTGTAGGGGTGAGTTCTCTCCTCCTCCTGGCATCCGCCTCCTCCTTCAGGACCCTCAGTTTTTCTACCTTTCGTGTCCAGGGGTCTTCAACCCATATCCACTCCCACCCTACTGGTGGCTCCCCTTGCCCTCCTTTTATATCTACCACTTCCCACGCTTTTTCTCACCGTCCCGCCAATACAGTCCCAGTCTCCTTCACCATTAGTTCGTTCAAATCCTTCTCTAGCCTCCGCAGATCTGGTCCAGGTGGTCTTGTCTTCCTGGGTAGGCGAATTGACGGGGTCTGACTCTCTTCGTTGGTGGTAGGCGGGAGGGATGGTACTCCAGTGAGAGGAATCTCGCTCTCGCCCTCCGTCTTACAAACACACAGTGATAAAATCAATAGAATATATTAAAATCAACAACACTGACTTGTCCAAATCAGTTGAAGGCCTGCCTGTAAAGGAACCTCCTTGTATGCAAGTGGAGAGCATTCCACAGTCAGGAAGCGGCCACAGAAATGGCACTGTTGTGGGTGTGGCAATACTGGATAAAGGGCCTCTCCAGACAAGGATACAGGTTGGACCCAGACTTTATAGGAAATGTAAGTTTTCTCTGTAATCTGTGCTTCACAACAGTCTGGTTGGTATGCACAGCCCTATACACATGGATACCTTATTCAAAAGTAGCACTCACTTGCTAATTCCACCTTGATATTATGCTCACCTTCTTATCATATTATGATCCTCCTTCCTGGTGCTCCCTTATCTATATAAGCGCGCGCGCGCGTGCGCACACACACACACACACACACACACACATACACACACACACACACAGAGTACAGTATGTTTGGTTGTTCACCTTAAGGATCGTCTAACACACACACACACACACACACACACACACACACACACACACACACACACACAAAGTACAGTATGTTTGGCTGTTCACCTTAAGGATCGTCTACCATCTGAATCCCTGCTCCTGTGGGACTCCAGAGTGCACAGAAGCTTCATGTGTAGAAAAGCTTTGCAAAAAAAGCTTCTCCTGCATATGTCTGCACAAAGTATGCTAGGAGGTAGTTTAATTTGCATGTCAGATTGCTTAGGCATGCAGTTGTAGAGGAAATACTGGCTGAAATCCTGTTGCGTAGTGCAGTAAGTTCACACTAGAGTGGACCCATTGAATCAGTGGGGATTTGATGAGTTAGCTCCTGCACAAGTTCCATGGCTCTACTCTGTGAACCTTGTTACACACTCACCTGCTTGTTTAATGTATGAGTGCTAAAGAGGGCTTTACTATGTGAAAACCTTGTACAATTCAGAAGACAAAATCTTACTGCTTTTTAACATCCATGGAAGCAAAATAGCAGCTAACTGCAACTAATAGATGAGGCACTAGTTGTGGGATGGGTGTGTGACCAGGCACACAGGCAACACGTGGCCAGCACCTTATCAATTAGCCGCGGTGGTGTCTATAACTTCTGTTCCCTGTGTAGCAAAAAGCAATAGGATTCCATCCAGAAGGCCTGTTTCTGAGTATATTTTCTTACAGTCATGCTTGAAGTCTTCTCTTGGGCTGTAAAGCCGAAATATGCTGGTACTGTATTCAGAGTTCATATTAGAGTAGCAGCATGGAGTAAATCACTGTGCTTGCGAGCTGGCACATTAGGGCTGTTTGGATAAGAAAGCACCTTTGAGTTTAGAAGCTGAGCTGTTTTCTTTATTAAGAGAGATGTTTGAAATAGCATTACCTCCCTGTCTTGCAAGTTAGTTTGCTTTGTTTTGTGATTAGTTTTTATGAAGTGAATATGGGCTTAATTTGCATGTCAGATTGCTTAGGCATGCAGCTGTAGAGGAAATACTGGCTGAAATCCTGTTGCGTAGTTCAGTAAATTCACACTAGAGTGGACCCATTGAATCAGTGGGGATTTGATGAGTTAGCTCCTGCACAAGTTCCATGGCTCTACTCTATTATTGAATAAATAAATAAATACTCTAGTTGTGACTTGCTAGGCTGAAGTAAGTTGCAACAAGAGTAGGCCTATTTGAATCAATGGAATTCATGGAGAAGTTGGCTAAACAAATCCCCACTCATTCAGTGGGCCTACTCTGGTGCTAAGCAACAGAATTTCAGCACTGTTGCTGCAAGTATAACATACTATCAGCTTCTGTACGTAAAGCTACTTTCTTCTCTAGCTTAATTCTCAGTTGCTTCACCCCAGCAGCTTTATAATAACTTCTGTTTTCATGCAGTTCTTATTCCAAGGTGACCAGTAAAACCAGACTTACTATTTTGGGCAGATTCATTTGATTCCACTTCCCCTTCCCCTTTTAGCAGCTCACAAAACTATTAGAACATTATTAAAAAGCTAACCTAATGGAATGAAATATAATAAATACGTGAAAACAGCATATCCGGAAGCATACTTTTGCAGCTTGAAAGGCAGAGAGTAAAAAAAAAAGCATATGGCATGTTTTAAGCAAAGTTCAGGTTTATTCCATATTTTAAATTATTTTACAAGGCATCTGCCTTATGGTGGTACCTGTACCAGGTTACACCTGGAAGACGGGGCTGCAATATCAGTTGACCAAAAAAAAGAGAAAATAAGTAAAATTAAATTAAAGACAGGGAAAATAAAACACCACCTCCAATGATCAAAGATGGAGTGACCTGAATAGAAAGACCCTCACAAGCCAATGGCTACCAGAACGTTCCCAACGAGCCTCCGCGGGCAAGCTTTTCAGCAGATGCAATCTGAGCCACAGAAGTTCAAAAACATCAAACCCCAGCATAGAACTTTAAGGTAAAATGTGAGAGTGTTATGGTGTGAGCGTGGAAATTATAGATTTCATTTTTTCATGAGGCTATGAAATATGATATACATATTTTCCTTACAACATCAAAGTCCTGTTGTTAATAGTTAAATATTCATGGAGTTAAATGAACTCTCATTTGCATAAAGCGATAATTATGTTACTCATTAGGACTTGGTAAAATGTTGTCTTCGGATTTCTCTTCTTCTTCTTCTTCTTCCTCTTCTTCTTCACCGCTTTAGGGCTCCCAGAAAGCAAGTTTTTGAGTTGAATTGGGAAAGGCTTTTGTGAAAGTTGCTCCTTTCCATGGCTGTGGGGGAAAGAGGGAAGGAATTTACTCTCTTTTAGCCAGACGGCTCCGGCATTCTTAGTAGGGCATGTCCAGCCTTGCCTATTGTATCAGTTAAATGTCTATAGGGAGATCTGGAGGACTGGTGTCCCAGCAAGGTCATCTGTCAATGCCAGAGTAGGAGGGAAGGAGCTGTCATTCTTCTGGCATTATTGTGTCTTCACAGATCTCTGTTCTCTGTTATGCCCCCACCATGCTTCTCTACCCATGGACAGAGGGCTGTGTGCTGTTGTGGAGACGGGTCTTTCTCTGCCTGTCCTTCCTACATTTCCCCCCTCCCCGCTTGTGTACACACACACACACATCCCTACCTCCTCCCTTGGGTCAAGAGAAACAATGGAGCAAAGAGGACACAGAAAGCTCTGCTCTGAGCTGCAGACACTTGATAAATGGGTGGGCAGGCGGCAAGTGACAATATGCAGACAAGCGCTATCATTTGCAAATGGATTCAGCACAGGCAAAGAGGATCTCTCTCTCTCTCTCTCTCTCTCGCTCTCTCTCTCTCTGTATGTTTGTGTGTAACGGGGAAGAGGGGGAGTGTACAAAGTCATGGGTATGTAGAGAAAGAAAAAATATATCTCATTAACTCTTTCTAGGGTATCTAGTGAATATGGGATTAAAAAGAGAAGAAAACGTTTTTGGAATACAGTGGACTGGAGGTTCTTATAAGGGGAACCAGTTAAATGTATAAAATGTTTAAGTGACCGCTTTCTGGAGTAGAAATGAAACTGAGATTATCAGGTGAATTTCCCCTGTTCCCCCGTTGGCTGGTAATAATAATAACAATAAACATAAATTTACAGGAACTGGAGTTTAACAGTAATTGGTTTGAAAAGAATTACTTGTAATAGTTCCCTTTCCTGGCAATGACATTAAGGAACCTAGTTATACAGTGGGGTCTCGACTTACGAACTTAATCCGTATTGGAAGGCAGTTCTCAGGTCGAAAAGTTCTTAAGTCGAATCTGCATTTCCCATAGGAATGCATTGAAAACCATTTAATCCGTATCTGCTCTTTTCGTCCATACAAACTAATGGGAAGCTGCTATTCTGCCTTCTGCCACTAGAGGGGGATATTTTTTCTTTTTTCCTTTTAACCTAAGATTATTTAGCTTTAAAAAAAAGGGGGAAAAAGAGTTCGTAACTCGAATCTAAGTTCGTAAGTCGAGTCCATATATTCCTATGAGAGCGGGTCGTAAATCGAAACGTTCGTATGTCGAGCCGTTCGTAAGTCGAGACCCCACTGTATTTCAGACAAAACGAACAATAACTTCACTCCTTTTTCAGTGTAATTGGAAAATATTGTACAGTGTTTCCCTGAAAATAAGACAGGGTCTTATACAGTATTAATTTTTGCTCCCAAAATGCATTAGGGCTTATTTTCAGGGGATTTTTTTTCATGTAGAACCATCTACATTTATTCAACTACGGCAGGGGTGTCCAACCTTTCACCTTCCCTGGCCCACATTAGAAGATGAAAATTTGGTTTGGGCCGCACATAAATTTGGTTTGGGCCAAATGGGGGGGCAGCCCTAGCCATCCTCCGCAGCCCCGCTTCAAGTGCGCTTACCGGCAGCTGCGATCTCAGACAGCAGAGGCTGCCAGCGTCGACTCTGGTGGCTTTAATGGGGCTGGGAGGGGGTCCACCTATTGACGGGGACGGCGCAATGCAGTCATGCATCCCCCCTCTCCCCTCCCCTCCCGCTCCTTCCTTCCTTCCCTTTCTCCCCCCTACCGTTGTGACGTGCCGCATTCCGTCCGCAAGCGCCGGCAGTGTAACTTGAAACTTTGGAATTCCTTTAAAAATAAAAAATTGCACTGGGCCGCATTATGAGCTGACCTGGGCCGCATGCGGCCCTCGGGCTGCAGGTTGGACAAGCCTGAACGACAGTCATGTCATCTTCTTCTGGTTGTTGCTGCACAACGGTGGAGGGCAGGGTTTCACTTAACTGGGGCTTATTTTGGGGGCAGGGCTTATATTACAAGCAATGCTTGTACTGTAGTTATGATGGCTCAAGTTTTGGCTTATGCTGAGCTTTGTGCTGTTCCATTTAGAGCCTTAAAAAAAGCCCCAAAACTAAAAGAAAACAAAGCATCCCTAAAAAGGTCTTATTTCAGTTACTTTATATAAATAGTAAAGCAAATCCTGCTGCTTTAAGAGATGAGAGGGCTGAATATAAGCTATAGATCAGGTGCCCGCAGCCTGATAGACCCCAGACAATGGCAGGAGGGTGGGATGTACTAGCACTGCATCAGTATGTAAGGCAATATCTGGTAAAGGTAAAGGTTCCCCTTGACATTTTTAGTCCAGTCGTGTCCGACTCTAGGGGGCGGCGCTCATCCCGCTTTTCAAGCCATAGAGCCAGCGCTTGTCCGAAGACAGTTTCCGTTGTCACGTGGCCCGCATGACTAAGGAACGCAATTTTACCTTCCCACCGAGATGGTATCTATTTATCTACTCACATTTGCATGCTTTCGAAGTGCTAGGTTGGTGAGGAGCTGGGACAAAGCGACGGGAGCTCACTCTGTTGTGTGGATTCGATCTTACGACTGCTGGTCTTCTGACCCTGCAGCACAGGCTTCTGTGGTTTAGTCCACAGCGCCACCACGTCCCTACAGCGCCACCACATCCCTGACCACCAATGATGGTGGTCAGGCAATATCTGACCACCATCATTTCATTTACCAGATTTTAACCAAATGATGGTTGATGTGAGAGTGGCAAGGAGCTTAGCCACTCTGATACCTCCTTTGAGGTTGTGAGGCCAATGAATATACTGGGCCAGAGAGAGGGTGGAGCCAAAGTGATGACACACATCAGCTGGAGCCTCTCAAGATACATTAAAATTTTCTGGGAAGGAGCCGTGTTAGTCAGCAAAAACAAAAACAAGAGTGTTTTCAGCACCTTTAAGATGAATATGTCTATTTCAGCATGAATTTTCAGGGATAATGATCTCATTCTTCAGATTTATTGTTGAGTCTGGAGAAGTGGGTTTTAATCCATGAAAACGCACACTGAAGCACATTGATTAATCTTAAAGAGCTTGTAAAAGTGATTGGCGGGGCAGGTTTGGTGGTGGAATGATTTACACCCTCTAGTATACCCCAAGTTTTCTGATGACTGGCCTTATCATTTGAGGAATTCCGGGAGCTGTACTGTACTTGAAAAAAATCACTGAAAACAATGATTTTTGAAAACAATGATTTTTCCATGCTGTGATCTGATAATTCATGCATAACATACGGAGATCAGCCAACAGGGAATCTGACATCTAAAGGCCAGACTTTGTTCTGGCTTTTCAGAAATTATGAAAACTGGTTTTGGCTTTTCCTACCACCCCACTTTCGATGTCTCACAGACACCTTTTGGGGAAAGCAGGCAAAGGCTGTGTGTGTTGTGTGCATTCAACTTGTAGTGACCCTAATAGGGCTTTTAAGGTAAGTGTTTAAGGAGTGGTTCCACACCCTCAGTGAGTTTCCATAGCTGAGTGGGGATTCAAATGCAGGCATATACAGTGGTGCCCCGTTGGACGATTACCCTGCTGGACAAATAATCCGCTTAACGTTTAAGTTTTTGCAATCGCTTTTGTGATCGCAAAACGATGTTTAGATGGGGGAATTTCGTTTAACGTTGATCGGTTCCCTGCTTCGGGAACCGATTTTTTGCTTTACAACGATCAGCAAATGGCTGATCGTCAGGTTTCAAAATGGCCATCAGCTGTAGAAAATGGCTCCCCGTTGTGTTAGGGATGGATTCCTTGCATTACAGGCACCAGAAAATGGCCACTGTATGGAGGATCTTCGCTGGATTAGCAGGTATTTCGCCCATTGGAACGCATTGAACGGTTTTCAATGCGTTTCAATGGTTTTTTTATTTCGCTTGACGACGATTTCGCTCTACAGCGATTTCGCAGGAAAGAATTGACGTTGTCAAGCGAGGCACCACTGTATATATATCCATGCAAATTAACCATATATAAAATATATAAACTGCCTGCTTTGTCTGGGGTTTGCACACAGTTACTCTTGGGATCTCTTCCAGCTCTACTATTCTATGATTCTGTGAACATCAGACCAAAAACAACCAGTCAATCAATCAATCAGTCAGTCAATCAATCAAAAATGTATTTGAGCTGAATTTAACTTTTAAAATGCATGGGCAAAGAGGCATGTTTTGATTAGATGCTAAAAGTTGGCACCAGTTCCATTTCCCCGAGAGAGAATTCCAGATTTTGGGCCCCAGTGCATAAAATACATAATGAATCCCACCCCTCATTTATTGTGCCCACCCCTGTTCATATGTGTATTTACAATTTATGGGTGCTTTTTTTAAAGGCTTACAAGCCATGCCTAAAAATATTTTCACTGAAGAACGGCACATACGTTCATATAAATAAATAAACACCCTAAATTTCAGCTCACATGAGATTATTTCCCAAGAGCATCTCTGCCTGGTTTATTTGTTTATCCATCACAGTTACAGGAGGCCATGGGGATTGAGCGAGATTGAGTTCTTGTTAATTGTTATGAAAGCCTGCCTCCCACCATAGAGTACTCCTGTCAGTGACATGTGTACTGCTCGTTGGGAGCCACTGCCATAGAGCACATCATGCAGAAAATCTGTGCAATTCAGTGGCAGGGCACACTTAGTGGCAGATAGAAGGCCCAATGTTCAGTTTTGGTATCACTGGGTAAAGGTATGAAAACCAAACTTTGGAGAGCTGTTGCCATTTGGGATTACTAGGCTGCAGGGGTTTAATGCAAAGCAGCA
This sequence comes from Pogona vitticeps, assembly GCF_051106095.1. Classification (NCBI taxonomy): domain Eukaryota; kingdom Metazoa; phylum Chordata; class Lepidosauria; order Squamata; family Agamidae; genus Pogona; species Pogona vitticeps. The sequence continues at coordinate 337,006,759 of NC_135783.1, read as the reverse complement.
TTCATTGTTTTTATATCCCTATCAAAAGGGACATATCATTTCTTGCCATTTGATTCTTCAGTTGAAGTGCTACTCTTGACAGCCACCTACAGTCGCATAACAGTATGGCCATCCATAAATTAAGACTAGATTACCAGAATTTCTAAAGACTTTAAGGTAGAGTCTCCACTGAAAGTTTAGTATAGAAGAGTGGCTAGACTGTCGGACTAGGACTCAGGGGAACTGAGTTCAAAGTTCTGCTTGACCATGAAAACTCACTGGGGGACAGCAAAGGTATACCCCACGTTTAACATCTCACGTATCTCTAAAACCCTATTAAGATTGCCATACATTGGAAGTGACTTGATGACATTCAGCAATGACAGAACCTTCACCATGTATAAATACAGTACATTCAGTTCTTTGCTACACGTTTTCTTTTTTTAAGTGATTAACATTTTATTGAAAAATTGTTCAATTGTGCATCCCACTCGAGGTCAGCATCAGGGGTCATCATCATTGGGCATCATGTCCCAGAGGGGCAGTTACTGGCAATCTCTAGCATAGCATTTTTCAAGCTTGGGCATCCAGATAGTCTACAACTTCTATCAACCCCCAACACTGACTACGGTGACTGGGAATGTTTCAGATTTTTGAGGGGGAAAAATGTATTCTGCTTTTCATTTTAAAAACCCTGAAGCAGTTTACCCTTAAAACAGAATACAATAGGACCAAGCAATCAAATAATAAAACAGTTCTGTTTCTATGTGCAAAACCTTAAATATGATATTATTAGTATTCATAGACTAGGCTAATTCTATGGAGAATAAAAATGACACACCTTGCCAAATGGATAAATGCTGAGAGTTTAGGAGCCTTGTGGGGAGCCTCATGGCGCAGTGGTGAAACTGCTGTAGTGCAGCTAAAACTGTGCTCACGACATGGGGTTCAATCCCACATAGCCGGCTCAAGGTTGACTCAGCCTTCTATCCTTCTGAGGTTGGTAAAATGAGCACCCAGCTTGCGCGGGGGGGGGGGGCAATGTGTAGCCTGCATGATTAAGTTGTAAACCACCAAGAGAGTGCTTGAAGTGCTATGGGGTGGTATATAAGCAGCACACTTTGCTCTGCTCTTGGTGCAGTGGTTTAATTGCTGTACTGCAGTAAAGACTCTGCCCACAACCTGAGATTGATCTTGAGCTCAGGTAGCTGGCTCAATGTTGACTCACTTTCCATCGTTCCACAGTTGGTAAATTGAGTACCCAGTTGCTGGTGGTGGGCGCAATGTGTAGCTTGCATAACTAAACTGCCCAGAGAGTGATTTAAGCACTATGGGACAGCATATACACAGCACACTTCATTTTGCTTTGCTTTGAAGAGTGTCTCCCACCAGGACAGGACCCTAGCTGGACCATCTGAAAGTCAATAGACTTCAATGCAAAGTAAAAAGATCAAAGGATAATCAAGTAAAATGGGGCTACCTGATTACAGGATAAATTTCCTGTGACTTTGGATAAATTCAGTTTTTGCATGCAGTGTATGCCCCACCATGTGTACAAAAGAAGTGCTAGTAAAAAGCGGAGATAATGCTTTTTCAGGAGCCCACTTTTGGTCAAAAAACAGTCTAATTATCTTAACATTGTAATTTGTTTTTTAAAGTGTGCTGCTTATATATTGCTCCATAGTGCTTAAAGAGCTCTCTGAATGATTTACAATTTAATTATACAGCCTACACATTTCCCCACCAGCAGCAGCTGGGTACTCCGTTTACCAACCTCGGAAGGACAGAAGGCTGAATCAATCTTTTGCCAGCTATCTGGGATTGAACTCGGGTGGTGAGCAGAGTTTTGACAGTAGTACTGCAGTCTAGCCACTGTGTCACAGGGTGCCACAATTAATTTGCTTTCAGTTTTATTTATATTTCACATACATCCATAATTTTAAGTGATACAACGTTCTGATACAAATAAAGAAAGTAAGGAAGAGCGCATAATTCATTTTAATGATAAAATATTTATTTCTCTCCCTATCAGATTCTCTCCCCATCCCATACGTTGATTATTGCAAGCAAGGGCTATCTTTCTTTTTTGTTTGTTTTACTAAATTCTGTCGTACATGTTCATTTCACTAATCCAAATAAGAGCAAAATTACTTTCTTTCTTTCTTTCTTTCTTTCTTTCTTTCTTTCTTTCTTTCTTTCTTTCTTTCTTTCTTTCTTTCTTTCTTTCTTTCTTTCTTTCTTTCTTTCTTTCTTTCTTTCTTTCTTTCCGGGATGCCAGCACTAGCAGCCATTTTTATATCCCTTCCAATTAGCTATGCTAAAATACAGATCGAATTGTCAGACCTTCCATTAACTATCTTACTACGCTGCTGAATGAAGATCCTTTTCTTGCTTTTATTATGGATCTGGACAGGAAGGGTTGAAAAAAAACTGCCTGGCGTTAATAACCTGACACTGTTCTCCACCTCCTTTGCCTCCAAATGGCCAGTTAATGACAGCATTTACTTTAATGTCATTTATTAAACTGCACTACTTCCAACAACCTTTCATGGTCTGGAACTTACTTCACTTAAGTCTAGCCATCTTTTTTTTTCCGCCCCGAGGGCCTCTTCTGTTGAAAGAGGACCTGGACAAAGGGAAATACCTGCACATGCAGACACTTGGACACAGGGCACTTAATAGCCTTTCCTTGCACTTATTTCTTTTCATAGTTTTGCTCCCAGTGACAATTCCTATGGAATAATACATAAATGAAGAATGACAGAGTTTGAAATGGTCCTTTTTCTCTAGCTATTTTAGCTGTGATTTTAGGCCAGATTTATTAATTCTCATAATTACTGATCTCACCTACACATACATACTCCCCAGATTCTAGAGGTTACAGACAGCTGGGAAAGATTAGAGCTAAGCTAGACAGGTGAGGTTTTCCATGGAATGATCTCCACTTCTGTTGTTTTAGAGCTCTGTTGCAAAAATTCCTCAGCAGACAGAAAACAGACACCAGGCATGGGCAAAGATGAGAGGGGAGAGAGAAACGGGGGGCTAAAACAACAGAAGCCATAAATTACGGCATGTAATTTTAACATAGATTCACCATTTCATTCTGTTTCCATATGTCTGGCGAAGTGGACATGTCCACAAAAGCTCACAATAAAATAGAATTGTCAGTCTTTAAGGTAACATATGTTTTTGTCTTGTTTTGTGTCTTTGGATTTTGCCTGATGTGCTTGCACAGATTAACACAGCTACCTCTTCCAAAATGACAATTAACTACAATTAACTCACGACACCCACTACAGGAATCTGTGGTTTAATCTTGCTAAGTAGCAGGGTGCTCCTGGATTTGTCCCTGAGCCTGGATGGCCAGATTTCAGGGGTGGCCAGAAGTGCATTTGCACAGTTAAAACTAGTCTGCCAGCTGTGCTGATTCCTGGAGAGGTCTGATCTGGCCACAGTGACACATGACTTGGTTATGTCCAGAGGGAGGCCAGGATGGCCCCATTTTGATGTCCTTCCGCAAACAGGTGAAGATTTTTCTCTGTAGATGGGCTTTCTCTTAGCAAACAGCTGTCTAAAAGACATTTTTAAAATAGGACCGTGGCATTTGAATTGCTGTTTTAAATGTGTTTTTACTAATATTTTTATCCATTAGTTTTAATATTATATTATATTATATTATATTATATTATATTATATTATATTATATTATATTATATTATATTTATTTATTTATTTATTTATTTATTTATTTATTTATTTATTTATTTCTAAACCACTAAACCGCAGAAGCCTGTGCTGCAGGGTCAGAAGACCAAGCAGTCGTAAGTTCGAATCCACGCGACGGAGTGAGCGCCCGTCGCTTGTCCCAGCTCCTGCCAACCTAGCAGTTTGAAAGCATGCAAATGCGAGTAGATAAATAGGGACCACCTCGGTGGGAAGGTAACAGCGTTCCGTGTCTAAGTCGCACTGGCCATGTAACCACGGAAGATTGTCTTCGAACAAAACGCTGGCTCTATGGCTTGGAAACGGGGATGAGCACCGCCTCCTAGAGTCGAACACGATTGGACAAAAATTGTCAAGGGGAACCTTTACCTTTACCTTATTTATTTATTTATTTATTTATTTATTTATTTATTTATTTCTTTCTTTCTTTCTTTCTTTCTTTCTTTCTTTCTTTCTTTCTTTCTTTCTTTCTTTCTTTCCTCCCTATCTGGTCATTGCAAATACTGTAAATCATTATAGTATTCCTTTAAAATACTGATATAATTTAATCTTTTAGCTTCTATTATTGTTTCTTTCAACACTGTAATCCAGCTTGGATTTTTTTTTTTTTTTAGGAAAAAGGTGACATATCAATATTTTAAATAATACAGAAACAAACAAGAAGGAAGAACAAGGCAGCATATTCAACAAAAATAGAAGCACTCAGGCACACCAACAAGTTGTGAGGGGGCTGACCTATTTCTCATTATGTAAATTTTCAGGGTCTTTATGGTTTTAAAGAGAGTTTCAAGTATCTTATGTTGAAATCTTATATTCTACGATACTCTGATGTCGAGTGCCTCTGGATGTAATAACATGCAAGAACATCACCTCAGAATTGCATGCTATTGCAGAATAAAGCTGGAAAAGTTACTTTTTTTGGACAACCACTCCTAGTATCCATTACTGGCCAAAAAAGAAACTTTTGCAAGCCCTAGATGCTGGCAGCTTATATGTTATCGAAAAGGAAAACTCATCTGGCTTGGGAAGGAACGTAAAGTTTTTAATTTGAAACAAATCCTTTTTGTTGCTTTACCTGCCTCTGCAACACCGATTCTTACCAAAATGAAGGTGGATACTTCCTTCATCCAAGTGTCTAGTCCATCAGGCCACCTGTGTTGCAATCATACTAATTATTATAAAGAGCAGCGGAAGACATGTTTTCCAGGAAATATATACTTTCTAAAATGGTAGAAGTAGAAGAGACTTTAGGAATTCATCTGCTCTATCATCTATCAAGAGATAAAAGGAACAACATGTAAGTTTGGCCTTGGAGTTCAAAATGAAGCAGGGCAAAGGCTTATACAGTTTTGTCAAGAGAACAAGCTGGTCATCACAAACACTCTTCTCCAACAACACAAGAGGCTACTCTACACATGGAAATCACCAGATGGGCAATATCTAAATCAGATTGATTATATTCTCTGCAGCCAAAGATGGACAAGCTCTATACAGTCAGCAAAAACAAGACCTGGAGCTGACTGCAGCTCTGATCATCAGCTTCTCATAGCAAAATTCAAGCTTAAATTGAAGAAAGTAGGAAAAACCACAGGGCTAGTCAGGTATAATCTAAACCAAATCCCTTATGAATACATAGTGGAAGAACAGATTTAAGGAACTCGATTTGGTGGACACAGTACCTGAAGAACTATGGATGGAGGCTCATAACGTTGCACAGGAAGCAGCAATAAAAACCATCCCAAAGAAAATGAAATGCAAGAAAGCAAAGTGGCTGTCCAACGAGGCCTTACAAATAGCAGAGAAGAGAAGGGAAACAAAATGCAAAGGAGATAGGGAAGGTTACAGAATATTGAATGCGGATGTTGAAATAATAGCAAGGAGAGACAAGAGGGCCTTCTTAAATGAACAGTGCAAAAATAGAAGAAAATAATAGAAAGGTAAAAAACAGAGATCTGTTCAAGAAAGTTGAAGATATTAAAGAAACATTTTGTGCAAAGATGGACATGATAAAGTACAAAAATGGGAGGGACCTCACAGAAGCAGAAGACATCAAGAAGAGGTGGCAAGAATATACAGAGGAATTATATCAGAAAGATTTGGATATCCTGGACAACCCAGACAATGTAGTTGCTGACCTTCAGCCAGACATCCTGGAGAGTGAAGTCAAATGGGCCTTAATGGCTAACAACAAGGGCCGTGGAGGTGATGGCATTCCAGTTGAACTATTTAAAATCTTAAAAGATGACACTGTTAAGGTGCTACACTCAATATGCCAGCTAGTTTGGAAAACTTAACAGTGGCTAGAGGATTGGAAAAGATCAGTCTGCATCCCAATCCCAAAGAAGGGCAGTGCCAAAGAATGCTCCAATTACCGTACAATTGCACTCATTTCACATGCTAGCCAGGTTATGCTCAAAATCCTCCAAGGCAGGCTTCAGCAGTATGTGGACCGAGAACTCCCAGAAGTACAAGCTGGATTTCGAAGGGGTAGAGGAACTAGAGACCAAATTGCTAACATGCACTGGATTGTAGAGAAAGCCAGAGAGTTCCAGAAAAACATCTACTTCTGCTTCATTGACTATGCAAAAGCCTTTGACTGTGTGGACCACAGCAAACTATGGCAAGTCCTTAAAGAAATGGGAGTGCCTCATCACCTTATCTATCTCCTGAGAAACCTATACGTGGGACAGGAAGCAACAGTTAAAACTGGATATGGAACAACTGATTGGTTCAAAACTGGGAAAGGAGTACATCAAGGCTATATACAGGAGTATGACAAGGATATATGCAGAATACATCATGCGAAAAGCCAGACTGGAGGAATCCCAAACCGGAATTAAGATTGCCGGAAGAAATATCAACAGCCTCAGATTATTTATTTATTTATTTAACTTATACGCCCAATGGTCTCTTGGCGGCTTACAACAATTAAAATACAATTAAAATACAATAAAAGCTAAAACAATTAAAATACAATTAAAATAGATACTCTAAAAATTGCCATCAGGATCCACAGTTGATATTATTTCAATTAAAAGCCTTCTGGAACAGGAAGGTTTTGACCTGGTGCCAAAATGTCATCAGCGTCAGCACCAGATGTATCTCAGTCGGGAGGGCATTCCATAGTCTGGGGGCAGCTGCCGAAAAGGCCCTTTGTCTACAAGCCATCCCTCTTACCTCCTTGAGGGACAGCTCTTTCAAAATGGCCCCCTGGCTAGATCTTAACTCCTGAGTTGGCTCATATAGAAGGAGGCGGTCCTTCAGGTATCCAGGGCCCAAGCCATAGATATGCAGATGATACTACTCTGATGGCAGAAAGTGAGGAGGAATTAAAGAACCTCTTAATGAGGGTGAAAGAAGAGAGCGCGAAAAATGGTCTGAAGCTCAACATAAAAAAAACTAAGATCATGGCCACTGGTTCCATCACCTCCTGGCAAATAGAAGGGGAAGATATGGAGGCAGTGACAGATTTTACTTTCTTGGGCTCCGTGATCATTGCAGATGGTGACAACAGCCACTAAGTTAAAAGACACCTTCTTCTTGGGAGGAAAGCGATGGCAAACCTCAACAGCATCTTAAAAAGCATATACATCACCTTGCTGACAAAGGTACGCATAGTCAAAGCTATGGTTTTTCTTGTAGTGATGTATGGAAGCAAGAGCTGGACCATAAAGAGGGTTGACCACCAAAGAATTGATGCTTTTGAATTGTGGTGCTTTAGGAGGCTCTTGAGAGTCCCCTGGACTGCAAGGAGAACAAACCTATCCATTCTAAAGGAAATCAACCCTGGGTGTTCATTGGAAGGACAGATCCTGAAGCTGAAGCTCCAATACTTTGGCCATCTCATGAGAAGAGAAGACTCCCAGGAAAAGACCTTGATGCTGGGAAAGTGTGAGGGGCAAGAGGAGAAGAGGACGACAGAGGGTGAGATGGTTGGACAGTGTAATCTAAACTACCAACATGAATTTGACCCAACCCTGGGAGGCAGTGGAAGACAGGAGGGCCTGGCGTGCTCTGGTCCATGGGGTCACAAAGAGTCGGACACGACTAAACGACTAAACAACAACAATTATCTGGAGTTAGATGACTAACATCATACTAACACTGGATGGAAAGCATTATCTGATTTCCACGTATAGCCTGAATTCCAGACAAGATTGAAGTCAATTTTTATTTCTGATGGGCTTTGGAATAAGATCTTTCCTTCTTTCAGTTGTCTTTCTTTTTCACTTTGTAGGAAAACTCTTTGAAATAAAATGTCTAGTTACCAGGGTCTGCAAAGCTAATTGCACAATGACTTTTCCTAGTGTCTTATTAGCTGAGATTTCTTTTTAAAAGGTTATATTTTGCCAACTGAGTGATGACAAGCTGTGTTTGACGGACCACCACTTTATTGTTTTGATAACTGTTGGCTGTAGGAATGGCCAACATACTTTTCATTTTCCAGAAGCTGAAGGCTATGGGGGGAAAAATCCTGTGGGTGGCTTTTTAGTTGCACAATTTTTGCCATAGCCAAAGAAGGATCTTGGCTGTTCCCTCCTCCCTAGCATCCATGAGCACTTAAGGGCGATGATTATTTTTAATGTTGTCTAGATGGCCTGAAGATTTTATCTATTGCTCTTACAGGTCACCTTAATATCATCTCAGTGAAAAAGAAAATGTGTGTGTGTTTTCTTCTAGTGGGCCAATATTAAGTTATACACCACAAGGTCAGACCACTGGTGATGATAATATATGAATAAAGCCACTGGCTATGGGAGAAACTGGTGGAGAGAAAAAGAAGCAAGAAAAAAATAAATAAAAATAAATGCCATGGGATAAGAAGAGAGAGAAAAAAACAAATTCAAAAAGATAAAAAATAAGAAATAAAAAAGAGAACGAATGGAATGATGTAAATTCATAAAGCTCCCTTTCATATTTTCCTTGGGAGCTTTATTATTATTATTATTATTATTATTATTATTATTATTATTATTATTATTATTATTATTATTATTATTATTATTATTATTATTATTATTATTATTATTATTATTATTATTATTATTATTATTATTATTATTATCTCTTTCATCCTTACATTGGCCCCATACTTCTTCTTGTCTCTGGGATTCTGTGTGTTTGAAAATACATCATTCCTCCATTTCCATTCTGAAGGCATATTACTCTAATGCATCATTACTGCGATGGCTGGCTGATGGCACCCCTACATCATACATCAACCACCAGAAGCATTGTCTTACTTTGATGAAACGTTGGTGTGATACATAATCAAAGAAAGGCACATGAAGAGGCTGGTCTTAATGAACCTAGAATGTGCTAAACTCCTCTGAGTTAAAAACTATTTTCAGGGGGAAAAAATTATTGAGGGAAGAGGCAGCCACTCCCATTGACAGAAAGTTGTGTTCCATGGCCTTGGAATGAAGCTTGCAAGGGATGGAATACAACCTTATTCTAGTGGAATTTGCTCTCGTGTGTCATTTTTTTCAGTTCAGGGTGCTATCACCTGGCGTGCACTTCCTTCCACTGCTATCTGTATAAACCACAATGTATGAAACAACTCTCATATGCTGTAATGACCAGGTTCTAAGTATTAGCAGCCACTGCAGAAGCATCTTTACCCAGTTTCCCCAAATATAAGACATAACCTGAAAATAAACCCTAGTGTGATTTTTTTCAGGATGCTTGTAGTATAAGCCCTTCCCCAAAAATAAGTCCCAGTTAAAAGTGAAAGCCCGCTCTCCACCATTGTGCACCTGAAGAAGATGACATGACTTTATTTGAATAAATGTGGATTGTTGTACGTGAAAAAATTAAAACAACCCCTGCAAATAAGCCCCAATGCGTTTTTGGAGCAAAAATTAATATTTTCGGGGAAACGCGGTAGCTATTAGCTGAAGCATCTTTAACTGTTAGCTTAAAGCAAGTGATTCTCAAGTTGGGGTAGGCATAGCCTCAGTGGTACAAACCAGGACATTTAGGGGTACACAGGGGAAAAACGAATAATGATGTGAAAAGGCTCATCATGTCGACCGTAGAAGACAAGATACCTGTTGTGAAATTAATTAAATGTTATGATGAGTGGTGGAGTGAATTTTCTTCATTATTTAACCTCAAGAAAAGCTTCATTGCCTCCCTTTGTTATTTTAGCAACTGGCAAGGAGCCTCTTCCTAAACAATGTGTTGAAAACACATCACTACAGTGCACATGCTTGGTGGTGCGCTCCTCACAGGCTTAGCTTTCACTCTTTTCTTCTTCATGAACATTCAAGTGCTGTTGTGCCAGTGCCATTGTATATAAGCAGGCACCTCAGTCAGTCCTATGAGCAGTGTTCAACAAACGAGCTCTTCCACATCTTCTCTATGTCTCTTCTCTTTGTCCTCCTTTTAAGTTACACTGCCTGTTCACTTTATTATTCCTTTGCTTTTTAATCCCATTATTGGGCTATTTATTTACAGTGACAATATGTACATTTCAAATAACAGAAACCATATTAATTACCACTTCAGTACCAATTATATAAAATCAAGTCCACTGGAGGGCTAGTAGTAACCCCCGTGACATCGCCAACATAATGCACTCAGTCTCCTCTGTTTGAGCAACATCTATGTTTCTAAGACATGCACCAGAACTGGAAGGACAAAGGTCAAATAGATTTAAGAGCTTGCTTAGGGTTTCTGGATGGAAGGATGAAACTGGACATTGTCAGCGGTGACAGGGCTGACGAAGGGCTGTCTAATCTTCGAATTCCTCACAGGAAAATGAAAATTTGACACTTTGAAGCTTTTGTGTCAAAGGTGGGAGACAGGGAGGCAAGCTTTTGTCTACACAGACTAAACTCTGGTGAGTTCTTGGACAAAACTAATGGAGAATGAACCTCAGCAAGGTAGAATTTCATTTCAAGTAAACACCTCAAAGTTCAGATGCCTATCTGAGCTATCTGTGCGTCTGGACTGAGGAATGCAAAACATGGGATGCAAAGGTCCCCCTAAACATGGTCACATACCAGAAACTTTCATTAATTTGTACCTGTGTTACAGTCAAGAGAAACTTGTGTGTGATTTGACTAGTGTATTTAATTGCTTTTTAATAATGTGACTTTTATATTTGTAATTGTTTTAGTATTTGTGCTTTTTTGTTCTTTGTAAGCCTCTTTGAATCCATCAATGTGGAGAAAGGTGAGTACTAACTAACTAACTAACTAACTAACTAACTAGCTAGCTAGCTAGCTAGCTAGCTAGCTAGCTACCCACCCACCCCACATTTCCCAGTCTCTGGAATAGATCTATCCATCCACAGTGATCATGAATATTATAGTAAAGATTTTCTAGGATTTGCTCTTCAGCAACACATCCTTATGCTTCAGGATGATGATGATGATGATTTTGGCTAGTCCCCTTTATAGCTGCTCTTCCACATTTCAGCCTTCATTTGATTTTTTTTTTTTTTTGCTGCAGTTTCCATTTGGATTGATGACTGAACCAAGGTATAGAAAATCTTAAACAATGAGTTCTTCATCATTAGCATTAAAACCACTCCTTTTTGCTTAAGGTTTAGCTGTAATTCTTCTTTTGCACTTTCTTCTTTAACCTTCATCAATAGTCATTTCAAGTCCCTGCTGCTTTTTGCCAGTAATGTAATGTTGTGTGTATATCTTCAATGATTTATGTTTCTCCGGATTTTTACTCTTTTGCCATCTGAATCTCATCCAGCAGCTGTTTGATATGTTCCCCATAGAGACAGAACAGAGTAGACCCTTGGTCTAGATGGGAGGGGTAGAAATCCAAATAAATAAATAAATAAATAAATAGATAGATAGATAGATAGATAGATAGATAGATAGATAGATAGATAGATAGATAGATAGATAGATAGATAGATAGATAGATAGATAGATAGATAGATAGATAGATAGATAGATAGATAGATAGATAGATAGATAAAATATACTCTTGTCTGATATCTTTCCTATTTGAAACCATTCCGTGTCTCTATGTGTAGTACTAATGGCAGGTTTTGTGCAGTGGATAGATTAGGCATCAAGTTAACCAAAACTTGTGGCATAACCATTTATTTCAAAACAATCTGTAGCTTTTAATTATTCAAACAGTCAAATACTTTTTTGCAATCTCTAAACACAAAGTCATATTAGCTGGAATCCAGTGGAAAATAAGTTAGTATGAGTGCAGTTAAGTTTAGTATGAGTATAGTTAAGAAGTGAGCATGGGCATTTGTGCCAAATCATGAGATTTGTGTGTAACATCAAATGCCAATACTGACCTTTTAACCTGCAGCAGTTCACTGCTGAGAATTATGATGATAGGCTTAACACTGTATTAAATGTTTTATGTTTTGATGTTGTGCTTTAAATTGTTTTAAATATCTTATATTTTTAAATTGTTTTATACAGTTCTGTAACCTCTCCTGAGCTCCTGTGATATAGGACCAGCTATAAAAGTTTTTAATAATAATAGTAATAATGATGATGATGATGATGATGATGATGATGATGATGATGATGCCAGAAGAGGCATAAATAATAGGATTTTAGTCATTTTCTTCATAAAAATTTTGGTACGCTCCAGTAGCTAATGTACATTTGCAATATGATCTTTAGTGATTCTTCTTTTTCTGAATCCATCTTGAATTGCTGTCATTTCTCACTCTGTATATAGTAAACGTCTTTGTTGCAAAATCTTGAACATCATTATATTTGCAGGGAAAATGAATATGATGATCCTATAATTAATATAACCTTTGGCACCTCCTTTATTTGCAATTGGAATATGCATTCCAATTGTATATTTTGTTTTCCATATGTGCTTGTTAGATGGATTTGTTTTTGATAGCTTGAAATAGCTTTACTGGTATCCCATTTACTCCTGTTGTTTTCCTTCTAGATGTTCTGCTATTAAATCTACGGATTTTAAATAAATTTGAACTTACCAATCAACAATTGTTTTACTGGTTCTCTTCATTAGCTGAGGTCATCAGTTAGATTTAAGAACTCAAAAGTAACTTTTTCTGGGTCTGTATGAACATTAGAAAGCAAATAAATAAATAAATAAATAAATAAATAAATAAATAAATAAATAAATAAATAAATAAATAAATAAAGCTTTCCACAGCATGAGGATGAAATAGTTAGCTTTATACTGTGCAGCTATTAAGAAAAAAGATACAGTCACACACAATTAGGGTTAAAATCAGAATTATCCACCTTAAAATAAAAAGGCACACCTTTCTTTCCCCAACACCATCTTGCTGAATAAAAGAAGATGAAGGCAAACTGCTTGTAGAGGTGGAAGTCAAATTCTCAAGGGCTGCTAAACTTTCCTAATCAGCCAATAAGCGACTTTTCAAAGTCCTGGCAATGCACACAGCAGGATGTGTTACTGAGAAAGATGCCAAGATAAGAGTTAGTTCTGCAGGTTAATAGCACAAAAGAGGCAAATAAATAAAGGAAGAAAGTTATCATTTCCACGTTTCAGCAGCATCTTCTAATTATTTACATTGTCTCCTGGGGGTTCAAGGAGACACAGCTGGACAAGAAGGAAGAAAAACTAAAAAGAAAGGTAGCCACATCAATCTACTAGATAAAAGTCCATGCAGCAGTAGAAGTGTGAGACCTTTTAGAGGCCCCAATGAAACTGTGCTTAGTTACCTGAATCCATGGTTTTGAATCAGTTCTTTCCATCAGTGGAAGGAAATTCAAGTGTCTGTAAGAGCCAGTGGTGTGGCATCCATAAAGGCAAGTATTTATTGATTGATATACATGACCCCTTATTGCAGGCTTGTAAGAGCATTCTTAATTTAAAAGGTGGAGCCAGTGGAAGAGCAGGGGTTCACATGAAGAAGGATCAAGGTCTTGTCACAGGTAGCACTGAGGGGAAAAATTGCCTGACTTCCTGAAATGCTTCTGATGGTCAATGTCAGCACTATGAGTCCAGGTGGACTAAAGGTTTGACAGTTCAGGCAGCTTCCTACCAAACTCCAAACTGAAGATCGTTGCTGGTTAATATGTACATTTATCCCCACCCACACCCCAGTTATTTTTCATGTTTTAACAGCTGTACCATCATGAGCACACCCAATTTTGTCTGGTTTTAAAAGAAGAGTAGGATCAGGCTTGGCGCTCATTAGGACTTCGATGGAAGATCACCAAAGAATGCCTAACTCCAAAGAAGTGTCCATGTTGGTGTGTCTCAACATCCTGGCAAAACTAAAGAGAGAGAGAGAAAATGAAAGAAAGAAAAGAGTGAGCAAGGACAAAGGATTGTGGCACCTTGAAGACTGAAATTCATTTCAATGTGGACCAAAATCCACTTTTTCAGAGGGAAAAAAAGGGACATAGTATGAATACACACAGGGAGTATTCGTACTATGTCCTCTGTATTTGTACATATCCACATGAAGGGTCAGGACCAGACAAAGTAGGCACAATAGACTAAGTGACACCACACATCATTGATACAGGAATGGGACTATCAAGAAGTTAATTCCTTAAAATGATAGACCATCGCTAAAGGGATTTATTTATTTTATTTATATACCGTCCCTCTCTAGACCGAAGTCTACTCTAAGCTGCATGACAGATAGATTGCAATCTAAATCATCAGGGCTGCTGCTGACTATCCTGTGGCAATTTTTCAATTTTCAATTTATTTAATTATTGAAAATTTCTTATCCTGCCTTTCTCCTTAAAAAAGGACCCAAGACTTCCCTCCCCTGTCCTGAGGCTCCCAAAGTCTTTCCAACAGCAAAAGGGATCTCTAGGGAGGGAACCTTGGATGGGGAAGTGGGGGGGAAAGGATAGGAAGTGTTAAATTTAATTGAAATAAAGATTAATGGTGCCCGGTGATGACATCATCACCATTTATGCTGTGCAGTCACGCCAACTGGATTTCAGCCACAGGAAAAAAAATCCTAAATCTTTACTGTGCCACAACATTTTGTCCCCACTCTCCTTTGATTTTTGCCAACATACAGGGAATACCTGAGATCTCTAGGCACAGCTAGGAAAGATCCCTGGTTGAAACTCTAGAGAGCTGTTGCCAGTCAAAGTAGACAGTATTGGCCTGGATGGACCAATGACCTGAGAGTAGGATAGCTTCCTGTATTCCTGTGGTCCTTGAGAACCTCTGGCCAAATTCACAACCATGTGTGTTATTCCTTGCGTTTCAATTTGCCCTCTCTTCTTCTCCTTGGTCTCACAAACTTCTCAACAGGATACAGTACATGTACACTTAATGGGAAGGAGAACAAGCGCTGCATCAAAAGCCACTGTCCACAGAATCCTGCAGAAACAAGATGACCAGCCATGCATATGCAGGAGAGTATCTCTGAGTTCATCTGGACAAGTTGCTTTGATTTTTACTGAAGTTCCCAGAATCATTTTTCAATCTTTTGGATTCTGACTCCCAGATTTGGCCAGTTGCCACTTGATTTCAAAAGTCTGATTTTCAGAGATTCCTTGCAGTTGAGTCATTACATCCCAGGAGAACATGGGACTTTCTGTAGACAAACTATGCTACATTTCTGTTCCTTAGCGAATTCAGATTCTGGAAGCTCTGTTTCAAAAAAAAATAACTTTTCTAAGCTTTCTGACAGCTTAATTGCATATACCTAAGCTGCGGTCTGACAAAGAAGCCGGATTGAATTGGATCACCCTGGAAAGGGTTACTTTGCTGGATGAGAAGCTTTTATGAAACAGTTATGAGTCTGTCAAACACAAATCTATACCAGGTAAAAAGGTCCGAGTACCATTAGTTTATCTTTCAACATGCTATACATCAAAATATTTACCCTGGCTGAATGAATATACAGTAATTTCAACTGCTGGCACACACAAATTCATATATGTAAACCAAAGGAGAATCTACTTGTGATCTGTGTGGCTTTTCATACTCACACTTGGTTCACTGTGTGTGTAAACTCTCGGAAATTTCAACACAAACTGGTTTCATTGCCCCCATGACAATGGAATCACTGAAGCCTCCACTCCAGTTAGAATTAAGACACATCAGGTCATGCGCCGATTTATGCCCAGCACAAAAGATCTCCTGTTTCACTGACACAAAAGAGCAATGCCTATTCTCCCTTTAAAATGATAAAACAGTGGGATTTGTTTTGGATAGGGGCTCTTGCGTTTCCGTGTTTCACAGCTGGTTGAAGCACAGACCTTGCCCAATGCAGTGCCGATGCGACCGTGATTGAAGGCTCCTTTGACAGCACAGCTCCTGGGCACCCCCAAACCTGAGAGCTACTCTACCACTGGAACAGCACGCCTGATGGGAATCCACTCACCTGCTTCCAATAGCAGGCTTTGCACTGGCGCCTGCACATCCCTGAGGTCAGGCCATTGAACTGCTCCTGATGCCAGGGCTCAGTGGGGTGACCAGATGCAGTCTATAGAAGGCTCTTGTATCTTTTTAATAGCTGTTATGGAAGAGGAGGCTTTGGCATCTCAGCTCGTCATGGCACGAAGCCAGCGGGTTAGCAGACCTGCACCTGCTGCAGGGCCACCTCTGTGCGGATCTTTAAGGTACACGAGACCTGCCCTCTATCACCAAGGTTTGGCGTAACAAAAGAGATTCCAAGCCAGAGCCCTGGGATGCTGGAATACAAATTAGAACTCCATTTTGAGCCTAGCAGGAGAGTGGTTCTGAAAGATGACATTTTATGGGAGTTCTCTTAGTAAAAGATTTGTAAACAATCTAATGGAGCATGTGGTGAGGTCTCTAGCAAAGCTATAGAAAGTGTGTGTGTGTGTGTGTGTGTGTGTGTGTGTGTGTGTGTGTGTGTGTGTGAGAGAGAGAGAGAGAGAGAGAGAGAGAGAGAGAGAATTTTCTTTTTAATGTATTCTTTTGCTTGCAAGCAGAAGGCCCCAGCTTTAAGGCCTAAACAAATTATATATTAGTTGTTGTGGATTTTTCGGGCTCTTTGACCTTGTTCTGAAGGTTGTTCTTCCTAACGTTTCACCAGTCTCTGTGGCCGGCATCTTCAGAGGTCAGCACTCTGTGCTTAAATTATATATTAATTTTCTTTCTATCATTTGTATATTGCTTGTTAGGAAAAAAAACATCCAGGATTTACTGCATAAAAACCCCAATATAGTACAGTGGTGCCTCACATTACGATGTTAATTCGTTCCAGTGAAATCGCTGTAGAACGAAAATGTCATAATGCGAAAAGAAAAAACCCATTGAAACGCATTAAACCCCGTTTAATGCGTTCCAAAGGGCTGTAAACTCACCATCCAGTGAAGATCGTCCATAGGGCGGCCATTTTCGCTGCCTGTGCAGCGAGAAATCCGTCCCAGAAAACAGCCATTTTGTTTACCCGGCGGCCATTTTGAAACAGCCGATCAGCTGTTGGAAAATCGTCGTTTTGAAAAGAATTGGTTCCCGATCATCGCAAAGCAAAATTCCCCCATAGGAAACATTGTTTTGTGATCGCAAAAGCGATCGCAAAAAGTTCATTGTAACGCGGTTTCGTCATTAAACAAGGCAATCGTAAAGTGAGGCACAACTGTATGTGTAGTAGTAGAAGGGGTAGGTGTGTTAGTCTGTGCATTATAGGTGAAAAGAAAATTAAAAGAAAAATTAAAAAGAAAAAGAAAAAACATGGTGGCAGCTTAAAAACTAGCTTTTATATTTTTTAATTTGAGCTTTCATGGGCAAGTCCACTTCTCCCACCTCCCTGGTTGGAACCCCCACTCACCAGTCGGTGCACACGCCTCTCTTCCTTCTCTTCTGCTGTTTCCAGCAGGAGCATGGGCTTCCCTGTCCTGCCTCCTTGGCTGATTGCCAAAGAGGAAGAAGACAGGAGCATGCACCACCTGGTGAGTGGGTCACTGGCTAGGAAGGCAGGGAAAGGGAACCTGTGGCACTTGAGGTGCTGCGTGTACGAACCAACACAAACCTCTGAACTGAAGTTCATGCCCATCTCTATTCTGAAATAACTCTTTGGCAAGAAATGCTACGGGTGTTTGCACAAGGTTTGCATAGTGTGTAGCAACTAATTGCTGCTAATGGCTAAGGTACCTGGTGCAGATCTGTCATGTGGAGTGGTCCCATGCACTATGCAACCCAGATGCACCTCATTTATTAGCTGCAAATAGCCATGGCAAATTATGCAAACCTCATATGAAATCCAACAGAAGTAAGTCTGACCAATAAGATAATTTCTTCATTTTTATATTCCCATATTGGCCACGGAGAAGATTACTTATTTTGGACTGGCCATGTTGGCTAGGTGTATTCTTAGAATATCAGTCCACCAAAATAAGCTTTTCTGTCTTAGATGCAACCAGATTCTTCTCGGATGCCTGGAAGCAAGACTTTGAGTCTATATTCCTCTCCTGATGCAGTAATTCAGGATGTGAAGTCATTTTTTTTTTTGCTTCTATAATACTTACAGCTGCCTAGGATTTATTTGATTTAAATCAGGGTAGATGAAAATCAATGATTTTTTTAAACAATAAATTGATTGAAACCAATTGATTGGGATGCTTTGATCAAGAGCAGATTATTAAGATCCATTAGGTTTACAAACCAAAATTTAAATTGTAAAAAAAAAAATCCAATTTTAAAAATTTGAATCATTAATTTGAATCAAATCCACCTTGGTTTGTACAAATATAGTTGTTACTGTTTCTTCAGCCAAATGTTAACAATGAAACCTCAAACAGCATACACTAGAACTGCAATATCAATCACATATAGATCTTTACCATGCTGTCCATTTAATGTGATTCCTTAGCAGGTTGTTCCAAAGCTGTTTTGGCATCCCTGGAGACTTAAAGATGGAGGACCCCTAGCATGCAAATATTATGTTTAAAAAATGAGCCAGATGTCCATCCAAAATGATTTGGCTTGGTGGCACCCTCAGTAAGCCTGCTGTGGTGAGTTAATCTCTCTGACAGCAGTCATCAGCCTTGTAATGGCAAACCAAGCACCAATTATGATCCCAGAATGTGATCTCCAGTGGGAGGCAATTTTCATGTGGGCCACCACTAACAAGGATATAATAATTACCTTATGGAAAATGTGGTCTTAGTTACTATAGATAGTACTGCTAAAGAGGGAGAAGGAATGATCAGTTGGGAAACCATATCCAATTGGTATGGGACTCAGTAGACTTGGTTTAAAACCCTGCTCAACCAAGAAGTTCATGGGGTGACCTTAGAGCAGACCCATTCTCTTAGCTTGACCTTCCTCACAGTTGTTGGGAGGATAGAGGGGTAAGGAAGAGAGTTGTGTAACCTGTCTTGAACTCATTGGAGGCAAGGCAGCATATAACAAATGGAAATAATAATCAATACATATGATCCCCAACATGAAGTGTGCAATGACTGCCCTGCCTTGTGAGATATGCCTTTTTGGACATTGTGGCCACAGGATGTGGCAAAGACCAATAACTTGGTTAGCTTTTACAGAAGACTGTATACATTTGAGTGTATGTCCTCTTACACATCACAGATGTATTAGTGCAAGCCAACCTTCAATGTTGTAGGTGAAGCCAGGGCTGAAGGAGCAGGAGCTTGTTATTGGTTGGGACATTTCTGCTCCCTCCAGGCTTCCCTGTTCTCAGCAGAACCGAGCTAGTCTTCACAGTGCCAGGTTTTGGTTTCTCAACACTATTAAACTGTAATGATCGATTCTGGGTTTAATGATGTAATTTGGGATGCTTTGGTCAAGAGCAGATTATTAAGACCCATTAGGTTTACAAAGGAACTGCTCCCAATGGAAATGCAAGCTGATGGGATGGGTTTGTTGACACAACTACCTCCAGTTTTGGGCTTTCCTTGAACTATTAAAGGTAAAAGTAAAGGCAGTGATGCATGGAAGCAGTCATTTTCAGGTCCTATCTTTGGATTCCTTGTTGGCCACTATGAGAAGCAGGCTAGTAGATTCACTTGATGTTTTGTTGCAACTTAGCAGGACTCTTTTTCTGAACTTCTTACGATACATCAGGCCTGCCAAAGGAGACCAGTTCACATGGCCTTTATTTTGGGTTAAGTTGGAATGGCTAAGTAACCTGTAACAGGTTTAAATGAGCAATTAGAACAGGGGTGTCCAACCTTTCACCTTCCCTGGGCCACATTAGAAGATGAAAATTTGGTTTGGGCCGCACATAAATTTGGTTTGGGCCGCATGGGGGGGCAGCCCTAGCTGTCCTCCGCAGCCCTGCTCCAAGCACGCTTGCCGGCAGCTGCGATCTCAAACAGCAGAGGCTGCCAGCTTCGACTCCGGTGGCTTTATGGGGCCGGGAGGGGGTCCACCTATTGACGAGGACGGCACAATGCAGTCACGCAGGCCCCCTCTCCCCTCCCTTCCCACTCCTTACTCCCTCTCTCCCCCCCCCGTTGTGACGTGCCCCAACCGCATTCCGGCCGCAAGTGCCGGTAGTGTAACTTGAAACTTTGAAATTTCTTTAAAAATAAATTGCACTGGGCCACATTACGAGCCGACCTGGGCTGCATGCGGCCCTCGGGCCGCAGGTTGGACAAGCCTGAATTAGAATGTCACCAAAGTTATATTTGAAGATGAACACCATGAGCGTGATTGGGAAGAAAGTAACATTGCTAGTATTGGTGGGTGAGCTTGGATCATTCCCTTTTACTCAGCCTGTGGAAAAAGACCAGCCTTGTAAACCCTCTTATGCTCAGCCAAGGAAAGGAAGAATATAAATGCTGACCATTCACTAACAATAAGTGAGAATTTCCAGTTACTTTACAAAGTAACATTTTTGGGGCATTTAAAAGCATTTCTAGGTACAGTGGTGCCTCGCTTGATGACATTAATTTGTTCCAGTGAAATCACTGTAGAGCAAAAATGTTGTAAAGAGAAATAAAAAAGCCCATTGAAACGCATTGAAAAGCATTCAGTGCATTCCAATGGGCTGAATACCTGATCGTCCAGCGAAGATCCTCCATATGGCGGCCATTTTCGGGGCCTATAAAGCGAGGAATGCATCCTAGAAAACAGCAGGGGGCCATTTTGACCAGCCGGTGGCCATTTTGAAAACCATACGATCACCTGTTTTGATTGTCATAATGCGAAGAATCAGTTCCCGAAGCAGGGATCCGATCGTCGCAAAGCAAAAAAACAAAACAAACCAAACATTAAACATTGTTTTGAGATCGCAATTGCGATCGTAAAAACATTGTTGTGAAGCAGATTCGTCGTTATACGGGGTAATTGTTAAGCGGGGCACGACTGTATATATTGACAAGACACATTGACAGCTGATTTTCAAAGTTTAAGCCATTCCTTTACCAGTTCTATGGCTTGTTTTATTTTACTCTTGTTTACAAATCTAGCAAAAAGTATCAGAAAAGCAACAGAGCCAGCAACTAGTCTCTGGGTTCTGTCATAACAAGGAACAACCATCATAACAGGAACAAGGTACTTTTAAAAAGTAATTTCCCAAGCTCTGCCATGGCTGCTTTCCCAGTGCATTGTTACCGCTTTTTAAAACCACCACCACCAAGAACAACAACAAAGCCTCTAGCAGGCTTACAACGTATTCACAGCTTCACAGAGTGGCTGTTCTACTGCCAACTCTTCTTCTGCCAGTTTCAACTTAATCCCCTATTACTGGCTATTAGAAAAGAGCCAGGAATCTCAATTGCCAGGGTTATGAATTGACATTGATGCTTGCTGCCTACATGCGAGCTCATCTGTCACTGTAATCTGCAGCTAGTTAAACAAAGTTGGCTTTATGAGCAACTGTGATTGTTGCCTTAGGCTATACAGGTGTACTAGGAGCAGTTTGGATTATGCTGAGATCCCCATGATAGAGCTCAATTACTTTGGTCTTGGAGTGCCCCTTAAAGAACAAACACACACAAAAAGATCATATACAACCAGAACTCAGCACCTGATTTCGTTTTCAATACTACAGTTTAGTTCCGGTGTACGTAAAGTTGTAATGGTTGGCATAGATACTGCCTCTTAAAGCATAGTTTACCAATCAAATTCTCTTTTATATAACAAAGACACGATAATTCAAACAGGAAACCAAGTCTTGAGGGGCCTTTAAGACTAACAGATTTGTTACAGTGTGAACTTGCAACTTCATGCAACTTCCGCGCTGAAAGAAATGGGTTAGTTTAAAAAGTGCCACAAGTCTTTCATTGCCATAGTAGTTTCTGATCTGTGTTGTTTTGTTTTTGTTATCCATGCTGAAACAGACTAAAGGTAAATGTATTCACGAAGGCTTTCACGGCCGGGATCTAATGGTTGTTGTGGGTTTTTCGGGCTCTTTGGTTGTGTTTTGAAGATTGTTCTTCCTAACGTTTCAGCACAACTGCAAGCTATCCGGTATACTCCAGTCAGCACAGAAGGGCCCCCCCCTCACCACTGCAGGAGTATACCGGATACCTTGCAGTTGTGGTCAGGTATACATTGGAACCACAAAACGAAGCATCCACACCAGAATCAAAGAAGATGAGAGACACTGCAGACTAAAAGAACTAGGAAAATCGGCAGTAACTGAACATGCCCTAAAACAAGCTGGACATGAAATTCTATTTCAAAATACTGAAATACTGGACAACACCAGCAATCACTACGTCAGACTGCACAGGGAAGCCATTGAAATCCACAAACACCAGGAGAACTTCAACAAAAAAGAGGAAAGTTTGAAACTCAACAAAACTTGGCTTCCAGCTCTGAAAAATATAGCGTGCAAAAGGTCAACGACAAGGACTGGGGATCACTACACACAAAAGACCCGCTAATGACACCCATCAATCACAGTGACAGATAATATCTCCTCCTTATCACAACAAGACACCCACAACAAGACATCTCCGTGTCACTGACAGTCTGGTTTACTGTAAAGGTTTGGACAGAAACTCTCCATAGCACAAATTCCATCAATTCTGCAAGGAACAATCCAGGATTCACCTTGGTTTATGTGGTAAAATCATTTCACAGATGAGACAACAAAGGCACTAACGTCCATGTTCCCTCTTGTCTTTCCATGAATTGTGTGCACCTGTGTGTGTGTGTTTGTGGGTGTGGGTGTATATGTGTGCGCACAAAGCAGCAGTAAAGTCCTTAAGGAAACATCATAGATAAAGAAACTTTTAGAATACATTCGTTTGAAATCAAAAATAGCTTTTGGACTAGTTTGGGTACTCACATTAGTCCACCCCTCTTCCAATCATGAACTACCTAGGTTTGAAATCAAAGGGAGCATGCAGCTTCCCTTCTGAAATGCCGATGCCCAATGAGTGTATGCTAAATAAACTTTCAGATCCATGTAAATAATGGGGAGGGAAATATAGATACTTTGAACGCCAGCATACTTTTAGACTGTGAGTCATCTCCCAATGGGAAGCCAACCCATTGTATTGTCAAGCAGATTTCAAAGAAGAGGGGTGTGAGACAGGGAGAGAGAGTGATATCCGTCCGTCCCTCCTCCATACAGCTGAGAAGGAGGTACAAACTCAGTCTGCCTCATCCCCCAAGAGAACAGAGCAGCGAGGGACAGAAAAAGAGGAAATAGAAGGAGGAATTCAAAAGCTAACTGTTGAGGGGACTCCGGGAAAAACAGTGGAAGAAGAGGGTGAAGATAGAGGTGGGAACAGTGGATATAAAGAGGGCGGAAGATCAGTTGCCACGAGGTTGGGAGTGGGTCTGAATGGAAGATCCCGGACCGGAGCGTGGGAGAGACTGAGAGTGCCTAAGGTATTGGATAATTTTTCTACAAAACATGTTTAAGTTCCAGCAAAATGCACAGCAGAAGGCCAGCCTGTTAGGCAGAATTAGCTAGAAGTTCCCCTTTTAATACCCGCCCTTCACCAAACACTAGCACTTAAAAATAACAACACTCAGGAGGCGTTTTTTGTATTAAAGAAAGAATTCTATATTCTACTCAAATGGATAAGCACTCAGAAGGTTTCAGGTCGATACAGAAAGAGAAAAGTAGCAAAAGACAATGTCCTTCTCCTTGGCCCACGTGGCTGGAAAAGGTCTCCAGGCTCAGAGAGCCAAACGTGGAGGTGTTACATCCTTCCAGGTGAAAAGCGTGTGTGAGAATGGTGAACAACAATGGAGGTTCAAACACCTCATGGCGAGAAGGGCCGGAAACAGGGATGGAGCTTCCCTAGCCCAGGAACAACAAACTCCCACTAATTGGTCAGCATGCAAACAGGCAAACAAGTTAGTCTGTGCTGAGGCCCTTCCCCTTAGAAATTTACATCTAGATTGCTTGACCATCCAACATAAGGAAGTGGCAGACTATAGAGAGGTTGTATAGACCAGATGAGCGGGATACAAATCAAATCAAATCAAATCAAATGAATGAATGAATGAATGAATGAATGAATGAATGAATGAATGAATGAATGAATGAATGAATGAATGAATGAATAAATAAATAAATAAATAAATAAATAAATAAATAAATAAATAAATAAATAAATAAATAAATAAATAGAAAAAAAGAGAGAACATCCTATTGAGGAGAGGCAGAAGCCAGAGAGTGGAGGAAGAGGCTGAGAGAGAGAAAAAGGAGAGAGAGAGAAAAGAGGGAGAGACTGGAATGGAGAGTGAACAAAATGAAAAAGAAGGGATACAGGGAGGACCAAGGAAGACCCTCGCACCCGCTGAAGGTCCTGTCTGGGCGGATGTCCAGGACAATGACACTGCACCCCTGCTGGAAGGTGAAACAGGACAGGTGCCGAACCCAAACAATGGATTGGCCGGGTCCATGGAACTCTGGTGAAAGGAACCCATTACTAGATGAAGAAGAGAAGCCCCTGGCTGACCCGTTGTCAGAAGGAGAGAAATGTTGGAACCATTTTGTTGACACTGGTTATTTTTTGAACACCCCAATAAATAGCACACCTGTTTCCAAACAACAAAAATCTCCTGACTTCTTTGAGCAAAGAAAGGAGCCTAAAGTCAAACCCTCACAAGGGGATTTGAAACTTTTGTTTCTGGTCAACTGGTAACTCTACTATTATTTATTTATTTAAAATATAGGGTCACCATAAGTAGGAGGCAACTTGGTGGCAGATAACAACAATTTTTTTATCTCTGTAGGTGCTGATATTTTCCTCTTTTATATATAAGATATCCAAAATGATTTTATTTTGACATTTTTTGTAGATATTATGGTGGTCCTTTCATATTCCACAAAGAAGACTGAAGAAAAAGCTGCTGGGTTGTTTTAATTAATAAAACATTTTTTCACACCTTGGCAACTATCACTCCTTGCACATACATGGGATGTTTTCCCCATCTTTGTCCCTCACCACGTAAGAGACCTGCTGCTATTTTTATTATTTTATTACTATTCATTCCTTTGATATATCATCCTGACCTTTTACCCCAATGGGACTCAACTGGTTTACAGGGAAACAATTCACAACCATTCCACTGTTTCCTAGGAATAAAGTACTTAGTCAGACCTACGTGCTCTGGGACTGTGCAACTTTGCCCAAGACTGTACAGCAGGCACAGCACAGAACATCAGTCATGTATGTTCCATCAGGTCTCGAACCAGTTCCTAAGAGGCATAGTGAAGATACAAACTCTCAGCTCTAGCAAGCACTCCAACCCGTTGACCTATACTCACTCTCTACAAATAAATAGTTATGTGCTGTCAAGTTGGAACTGATTTATAGCAACTCTAATAAGGCTTTGCCCCTTCACGGATTGCTGCCTTGTCGTGGCAAAGGGGCTTGAGTAATTCAGAGAAGCTATGGGCTATGCCGTGCAGGGACACCCAAGACGGACAGGACATAGTGAAGAGTTCTGACTAAACACAACCCACCTGGAGGAGGAATTGGCAAGCCACTCCAGTATCTTTGCCAAGAAAACCCCATGAAGAGAAACAAAAGGCTACAAGATATGACGCTGGAAGATGAGCCCCTCCAGTAGGAAGGTGTCCAACATGCTACTGAGGAAGTGCAGAGGACAAGTATGAGTAGCTCCAGAGCTAATGAAGTGGTTGGGCCAAAGCCGAAAGGATGCTCAGCTGAGGACGTGCGTGGAAGTGAAAGGAAAGTCTGATGCTGCAAAGAAAAATACTGCATAGGAACCTGGAATGTAAAATCTATGAACTTTGGTAAGCTGGATGTGGTCAAACAGGAGAGATGGCAAGAATAACATTGACATCCTGGGCGTCAGTGAACTAAAATGGATGGGAATGGGTGAATTCAATTCAGATGATTATCATATCTACTATTGTGGGCAAGAATCCCGTAGAAGAAATGGAGTAGCTCTCATAGTCAACAAAATCGTGGGAAAAAGCTGTACTGGATACAATCTTGAAAATGAGAGAATTATTTCAATATAAATCCAAGGCAGACCTTTCAACATCACAGTAATCCAAGTTTATGCACCAACCACTGATGCTGAAGAGGCTGAAATTAACCAATTCTATGAAGACTTACAACACCTTCTAGAACTGACATCGAAGAAAGATGTTTTTCTCATTCAGGGGGACTGTAATGCTAAAGTAGGGAATCAAGAGGTAAAAGGAATAACTGGGAAGTTTGGCCTTTGAGTTCAAAACGAAGCAGGGCAAAGGCTAATAGAGTTTTGTCAAGAGAACAAGCTGGTCATCATACACTCTTCTCCAACAACACAAGAGGCGACTCTACACATGGATATCACCAGATGGGCAATACCGAAATCAGATTGAATATATCCTCTGCAGCCAAATCCCTTATGAATACACAGTGGAAGTGAAGAACAGATTATAGGAACTAGATTTGGTGGACAGAGTGCCTGAATAACTATGGATGGAGGCTCATAACATTGTACAGGAGGAAGCAACAAAAACCAGCCCAAAGAAAAGGAAATGCAAAAAAGCAAAGTGGCTGTCCAACGAGGCCTTACAAATAGCAGAGAAGAGAAGAGAAACAAAATGCAAGGGAGATAGGGAAAGTTACAGAAAATGGAATGCAAACTTCCAAACAATAGTAAGGAGAGATGAGAGGGACTTCTTAAATGAACAGTGCAAAGATATAGAGGAAAAGAATAGAAAGGGAAAAGCCAGAGATCTGGTCAAGAAAACTGGAGATATTAAAGGAACATTTAGTACAAAGATGGACATGATAAGGGACAAAAATGATAGAGACATAACAGAAACAGAAGACATTAAGAGGAGGTGGCAAGAATACATAGAGGAATTATACCAAAAGATCTGGATGTCCCGGACAACCCAGATAGTATGGTTGCTGACCTTGAGCCAGACATCCTTGAGAGTGAAGTCAAGTGGGCCTTAGAAAGCCTGGCTAATAACAAGGCCAGTGGAGGTGATGGCATTTCAGTTGAACTATTTAAAATCTTAAAAGATGATGCTTTTAAGGTGCTATACTCAATATGCCAGCAAGTTTGGAAAACTCAGCAGTGGCCAGAGGATTGGAAAAGATCAGTCTACGTCCCAATCCCAAAGAAGGGCAGTGCCAAAGAATGCTCCAACTACCGTACAATTGCACTCATTTCACACACTCAAAATCCTCCAAGGCAGGCTTCAGCAGTATGTGGACTCCAGAGGTACAAGCTGGATTTCGAAGGGGCAGAGGAGCTAAAGACCAAATTGCTAACATGCACTGGATCATGGAGAAAGCCAGAGAGTTCCAGAAAAACATCTGCTTCTGCTTCATTGACTATGCAAAAGCCTTTGACTGTGTGGCCCACAACAAACTAGGGCAAGTCCTTAAAGAAATGGGAGCACCTGACCACCTTATCTGTCTCCTGAGAAATTTATATGTAGTACAGGAAGCAACAGTTAGAACTGGATATGGAACAACTGATTGGTTCAAAATTGGGAAAGGAGTACAACAAGGCTGTATACAGGAGTATGACAAGGATATATACAGAATACATCATGCGAAAGGCAGGACTGGATGAATCCCAAGATGGAAATAAGATTGCCGAAAGAAATATCAACAACCTCCGATATGCAGATGATACCACCCTGATGGCAGAAAATGAGGAGGAATTAAAGAACCTCTTAATGAGGGTGAAAGAGGAGAGCCCAAAAAATGGTCTGAAGCTCAACATAAAAAAAAAAAAAAGATCATGGCCACAAATTCCTAAGCTCTAACCTAAAACAGCAACCAGTCTCCTGACTTCACATCTGAGAGAGAGATCTAGGAGAGAAATGACTGACGATTTCTACCTTGCAAAAATATTTTGGACTTTACATTCAAGAGCAAAAGGCCTGTCAAAATCCATCATGCCATGAGCTTTTGGACTTTAAGTTCTTCACACTGCTACAAACTTGATGAAGTGGTACAAACCTGTGAATTGTATGATGATTTTTTTTAGTTATCTATAAAGGTACCATCTATTTTTGCATTTGTGTTTTATTTTGTTTGGACCACATGACTAACCTGTACTTCGATAGATTTCCATGAGTGTCTGAAGATGGGCAAGGATTCATTTGTGCATCAGACCATCCCTGGGGACACACACACACACACACACACACACACACACACACACACACACACACACACACACACACACACACACACACACACACACACACACACACACACACACTTCTTCCTTCAAGGTCTCTCTTTACTACACCCAGGATGCTACACTGGTGCAAACCAGTGCAAATAGAAGTGGCCTCATATAAGGCTTTCCTGCTTTATGATTCTGACCTATGAACATCAGTGTCATAGAACCTAATTGGCTTTTATAGATGGGGCCATTAGGCTGGTAATTATCACATGCCTGCCCGTTTGCCCAAGTGCCAGGACAAGAACTGGATACGATGTGCAGTTTTCTGTCTGATAGGAGGTTACAAGCAGAGGGGGGAAAAAAAACCAGGGATGGGGGAAAGGCTTTGAAAGTTAATAGCTGAACTCACCTCAGATTCATTTGAGTCATTACTCTTCAGCGCCCAGCCTTTGTTTGTTTTCTATTTTTCACAGGAGATCTCTTGCCACGAAAGGTTAAAGATTACTGAGATAAGTGTCAATAAATGTGGCTGGCCGTTGTGACTTTTGACCTATAATTATAACTTGAGCTAGCTGGCTGGGAGCAATCTGTTCCTCCGGTTCAGTCACTCGCCAGAGCAGAGAGTGACAAAGTGCGAATTAAAACCTTAACTCTTTTTATTAATATCTGAGAGGGAAGAAGGAGAGCCGTAGCTGTGTTGGCCATGAGCTGGAGAGAAGACGAAAGGGCCAGGTCAGCCTAACTAGACTTCAGCTTAAGGACAAAACAGCAATGGGTCTTTTTCTTAAGGAGTTTATTTGAAGGTGTTCTCTATTTGAAGGGCAGGATTTAGCCAATTTAAAGACTCAGCAGGTCCATAAATCACCTCATCGCTGTCTTTTCCATTCCAGTGCGAAATATTGTGATTTCAGTGTATATTATAACAATAATTTCAAATTTGGTGTCTAGACACAACTTTATACAGATTGGTGTCTCTTTTTTTGTGGGAGGGGGTGATTTGTGTTGTCTTTTTAATGGTATGTCAGTAGACATCATAGGCTGGCCTTTTTGTCAGGGCAAGACCAAATAATTTTGCTGACTAAGAAGGACACGAAAGCCAACCAGAGGGGCAGCCGAATCTTGCTTCAGCACTAGCAGTGGGACAGCATCTCCTACCGCATCTGGTTTAGGTGGTGCAAGACCAGTTAGATGGCACAGGAAATTCCTGTCATTCCAACATCTCTTTGCAGATGCCTTCCAGAATCTGCTGCCTGAGAAAGATGCCTCATTCTACCTCATAATTGGGCTGGACCTGCTCTTTGTTATGGTAATAACCAGACATGTGTTCTGGCATCTGCCATATGATTATTCTACTGTTGCAGGTGTGGGGGAGCTTTTATTCCCTCAAATATTCCTGGATTTCAACCTCCTTCAGTCCCAGTGGGGCTGGTCCTATCATTAGACAAGTTGAATTAGTTGCCTGAGCCCATGCGGTGTGGTGATTAAAGAGTCATACTTAGCATGAGGAATCCCTGGGCTGGATGCTCATTCTGCCATGAAGCTCACAATGTCATATCACTAATTCCTGTTAAGAATGGACCCATTGTATACGCTAATGAATGGTAAGTCAACACATATATAAATCCCACTGAGTCAATGGGTCTTCTCTAGTCAGGACTAGCTATGTGCTACTGGGTACAGTTCTTCCACGTGGATTCCCCTTTTAAAGCATTGGCTCCTCTCTTTTTCTACAACTGCTGAAACATGCAGAATACCTAGGGTTGCCAGATGTCAGGCAAAAGGAGGACATGTCCTCCTTTTTAGCCTAATGTCCTCCATCAGGCAGGCAAAGATAAAAACCTTTAAAATGTCAGGCTTTTGTATATTTTATGTTATAATTTTGGATGGGAGGGAGAGAGGTGGAAGGACCCACTTTCCCCTGGCTTTCCCCATCACCACCTGCCCGCCCATCCCTGGTATTTTGAAAAAAAGCCTCCATTAAATTTATTTTTATTTTTTGACATGACTGTTTCTTGGTTGGTTCACTAAGGGACATTTATTGGCAGCTATTGTAATAAAATTGTACTGATTGTGGGTTTAATCTGGAACGATTCAAATGAAACATTCAATATGTCCTCCTTTGGTTGTTTCGCCAGTCTCTGTGGCCGGCATCTTCAGAGGACAGCACTCTGAAGATGCCGGCCACAGAGACTGGCGAAACGTTAGGAAGAACAACCTTCAGAACACGGCCAAAGAGCCTGAAAAACCCACAACCACCATTAGATTCCGGCTGTGAAAGCCTTCGCTTATATAATGTCCTCCTTTGTCCTCCTTTTTGTCTTTCTATGTCCTCCTTTTAGTACCCGTGTATCTGGCAACCCTAAGAATACCTGAAGCAACACGTCTCCCTTGGCCTTGTTTTTATAGGTAAGTACCTTTCAATTTCAGCCTTCGGGGTGCGACCCTTTACATCTGCTTCTTCTTCCTGCCCTGGTAAAATGCCCTGCTTTCCATCTGTTCTATGCAAAATTCTCTCCTTATCTGCAAACTTGGTACCATGTGATCCTGGTATCAGGTGTGGCTCGGGGTCACCCTCTGAAGTTATCCCTAGTACCTGTCCAGATCCTGGCTTTGCTTTCATAATTGCCTTGGCCACACCATGCCCTTTGATTTCGGGCTGGGTTTTAACTGTTTCCCTGTTGGATTTCCTGGCTCCTCCACGCTGGGGCAGGTTAGCTTTTTCTTTGAACCTGTATTTGACTGATTTTGCCTCTCTGCACAGCTATACATGTACACAGCATTCACGGACATTTTTTGGAAAGGAAAGGAAAAGATGGTACAGTAAACAAACAACAATTATATACAATAGTTTAAAGAACACGTATGTGCTCCCCACAGAGTAAAAAAAAAATCTTCATAATCAGTGATGACTGCTTTTATTGTTATACGCTGTAAAGTCACTTCCAACTTTTGGTGACCCTAACAGGTTTTTCCGGGTATGTGATGAGTCCAAGAAGTTTACCAGAAATTTACCATTGCTAGCAGTTTCCATGGCTGATCAGTCATAAATAATACAAACGTGTGTGTGTGTGTGTGTGTGTGTGTGTGTGTGTGTGTGTGTGTGTGTGTGTGTGTGTGTGTGTGTGTGTGTGTGTGTGTATTAACAAATGCTGTGCCAGAAAGCCAGAAATATATATATCAAAGAATGCAAGAGAAGCATTCTGTGATTTTGTGTTTTGTACTTTTGTGTGTGTGTGTTTAGTCGTTTAGTCGTGTCCGACTCTTCGTGACCCCATGGACCAGAGCACGCCAGGCCCTCCTGTCTTCTACTGCCTCCCGAAGTTGTGTCAGGTTCGTGTTGGTTGCTTCGCAGACACTGTCCAGCCATCTCATCCTCGGTCGTCCCCTTCTCCTCTTGCCGTCACACCTTCCTAACATCAGGGTTTTTTCCAAGGACTCTTTTCTTCTCATGAGATGACCAAAGTACTGGAGCCTCAGCTTCAGGATCTGTCCTTCCAGTGAGCACTCAGGGTTGATTTCCTTTAGAACTGATAGGTTTGTTCTCCTTGCAGTCCAGGGGATTCTCAAGAGCCTCCTCCAGCACCACAATTCAAAGGCATCAATTCTTCGGCGCTCTGCTTTCTTTATGGTCCAGCTCTCACTTCCATACATCACAACAGGAAAAACCATAGCTTTGACTATTCAGACTTTTGTTGGCAAGGTGATGTCTCTGCTTTTCAACATGCTGTCAAGATTTGTCATCGCTTTCTTCCCAAGAAGAAGGCATCTTTTAATTTCAGGGCTGTTGTCGCCATCTGCAGTGATCATGGAGCCCAGGAAGATAAAATTTGACACTGCCTCCATATCTTCCCCTTCTATTTCCCAGGAGGTGATGGGACCAGTGGCCATGATCTTAGTTTTTTTGATGTTGAGTTTCAGACCGTTTTTTGCACTCTCCTCTTTCACTCTCATTACAAGGTTCTTTAATTCCTCCTCACTTTCTGCCATCAGAGTGGTATAATCTGCATATCGGAGGTTGTTGATATTTCTTCCGGCAATCTTAATTCCGGCTTGGGTTTCTTCCAGTCCAGCCTTCCGCATGATGTATTCTGCATATAAGTTAAATAAGCTGGGGGACAGTATACAGCCTTGTCGTACTCCTTTCCCAATTTTGAACCACTCAGTTGTTCCATGACCAGTTCTGACTGTTGCTTCCTGTCCCACATATAGGTTTCTCAGGAGACAGATAAAGTGGTCAGGCACTCCCATTTCTTTAAGAACTTGCCATAGTTTGCTGTGGTCCACACAGTCAAAGGCTTTTGCATAGTCAATGAAGCAGAAGTAGATATTTTTCTGGAACTCTCTGGCTTTCTCCATAATCCAGCGCAGGTTAGCAATTTGGTCTCGAGTTCCTCTGCCTCTTCGGAATCCAGCTTGTACTTTTGGGAGTTCTCAGTCCACATACTGCTGAAGCCTACCTTGGAGGATTTTGAGCATAACCTTGCTAGTGTGTGAAATGAGTGCAATTGTACGGTAATTGGAGCATTCTTTGGCACTGCCTTTCTTTGGGATTGGGATGTAGACTGATCTTTTCCAATCGTCTGGCCACTGTTGAGTTTTCCAAACTTGCTGGCATATTGAATGTAGCACCTTAACAGCATCATCTTTCAAGATTTTAAATAGTTCAACTGGAATGCCATCACCTCCAGTGGCCTTGTTGTTAGCCAGGCTTTCTAAGGCCCACTTGACTTCGCTCTCCAGGATGTCTGGCTGAAGGTCAGCAACTACATTGTCTGGGTTGTCCGGGATATCCAAATCTTTCTGGTATAATTCCTCTGTGTATTCTTGCCACCTCTTCTTGATGTCTTCTGCTTCTGTTAGGTCCCTCCCATTTTTGTCTTTTATCATGTTCATCTTTGCGCAAAATGTTCCTCTAATATCTCCAATTTTCCTGAACAGATCTCTGGTCTTTCCTTTTCTGTTATCTTCCTCTATTTCTTTGCATTATTCATTTAAGAAGGCCCTCTTGTCTCTCCTTGCTATTCTTTGGAAGTCTGCATTCAATTTTCTGTAACTTTCCCTATCTCCCTTGCATTTTGCTTCCCTTCTCCTCTCTGCTATTTCTAAGGCCTCGTTGGACAGCCACTTTGCTTTCTTGCATTTCCTTTTCTTTGGGATGGTTTTCGTTGCTGCCTCCTGGACAATGTTACGAGCCTCTATCCAAAGTTCTTCAGGCACTCTGTCCACCAAATCTAGTTCCTTAAATCTGTTATTTACTTCCACTGTGTATTCATAAGGGATTTGGTTTAGATTATACCTGAGTGGCCCAGTGGTTTTTCCTACTCTCTTCAGTCTAAGCTTGAATTTTGCTATGAGAAGCTGATGATCAGAACCGCAGTCAGCTCCAGGTCTTGTTTTTGCTGACTGTATAGAGCTTCTCCATCTTTGGCTGCAGAGAATATAATCAATCTGATTTCGATATTGCCCATCTGGTGATTTCCATGTATAGAGTCGCCTTTTGTGTTGTTGGAAAAGAGTGTTTGGGATGACCAGCTTATTCTCTTGACAAAACTCTATTAGCCTTTGTCCTGCTTCGTTCTGAACTCCAAGGCCAAACTTCCCTGTTGTTCCTTTTATCTCTTGGCTCCCTACTTTAGCATTCCAATCCCCTAGAATGAGAAGAACATCTTTCTTTGGTGTCAGTTCTAGAAGGTGTTGTAAATCTTCATAGAATTGTTCAATTTCAGTCTCCTCAGCAATGCTGGTTGGTGCATAAACTTGGATTATTGTGATGTTGAATGGTCTGCCTTGGATTCGTATTGACATCATTCTATCATTTTTGAGATTGTATCCCATTACAGCTTTTCCCACTCTTTTGTTGACTATGAGGGCTACTCCATTCCTTCTACGGGATTCTTGCCCACAGTAGTAGATATGATAATCATCTGAGCTGAATTCGCCCATTCCTGTCCATTTTAGTTCACTGATGCCCAGGATGTCAATGTTTATTCTTACCATCTCCTGTTTGACCACCTCCAGCTTCCCAAGGTTCATAGATCTTACATTCCAGGTTCCTATGCAGTATTTTTCTTTACAGCATTGGACTTTCCTTTCACTTCCAGGCACGTCCGCAGCTGAGCGTCCTTTCGGCTTTGGCCCAACCACTTCATTAGCTCTGGAGCTACTTGTACTTGTCCTCCACTCTTCCCCAGTAGCATGTTGGACGCCTTCCGACCTGAGGGGCCCATCTTCCAGCGTCATATCTTTTAGCCTTTTGTTTCTGATC
This sequence comes from Pogona vitticeps, assembly GCF_051106095.1. Taxonomy (NCBI): domain Eukaryota; kingdom Metazoa; phylum Chordata; class Lepidosauria; order Squamata; family Agamidae; genus Pogona; species Pogona vitticeps. Next base: position 336,972,345 of record NC_135783.1, on the reverse strand, counting down.
ATGGGGTATTCTTGGCAAAGATACTGGAGTGGCTTGCCATTTCCTACTCCAGGTGGATTGCGTTTAGTCGGAACTCTCCACTATGTCCTGTCCATCTTGGGTGTCCCTGAGCCGACGAGCACCAGCAGGAGCGGCGGCAGCGGCAGCCTCCCCCTCGACGGCATCGTCCTGCCCGGGCGGCGGCGGGGCCGGCTGTGCGGATCCCTAGCGGACCGAAAGCGAAAGGTGGCCGGGCCGGAAGAGGAGGCGGGCTTCGTTTGCCCTGTTTGCCCGCCCCCGGGAGATGCCCGGTAGACACCTCTGTCCAGTACTACTGTACTTTTGTAAGCATGTAAAAATGCAAGTAGATAAATAGGTGGAAGGGTAATGGCGATCCATGTCTAGTCGTGCTGGCCACGTGACCACAGAAACTGTCTACAGACAAACGCTGCCTCTACGGCTTGGAAACAGGGATGAGCACTGCACCCTAGAGTCGGACACAACTGGACTAAATGTCAAGGGGAACCTTCACCTTAAATCTAGTAAGAATTAGGGTGACGTACTGGATAGAGTGCCAGACTAGGACTCAGTAGGCCTGGGTTCAAACGCCCTATCTGCAATGGAAGTTCACTGGGGGGCAGTACTAACCCAATCCTAAAATATCTCACATATCTTGACACCCTACTAGGATTGTAGTAAGTTGGGTGAGACTTAATGGTACATAAGAGAATTTTAAAATAAATATTTATAAGTTGCAGTATTAGAAATGGCCACTAGAGAGTGCATGTGTTATGTGTCAACAAGTCGGAACCAACTGGCATTGACCCGGACTTTCACAGTAAGTGAAATATTTAAGGAGTGGTTTTAGTAGTACTGTACTCCCCACCCACACACGTGTTTTCATGGCCAAGATGAGATTTGAACCCAGGTCTCCTGAGGTCTAATCCAACATTCTATCCACTACAACAGATAAAATATTTCTAGACCAGTGTTTTTCATCCAGGGGGTTGGTCTCCCAAAAATTTTTTTTGGGGGGTCATAGGTCACCTTATATATGTGTTGTAAAGGTAAAGGTTCCCCTTGACAATTTTTGTCCAGTCGTGTTCGGCCCTAGGGGGCGGTGCTCATCCCCGTTTCCAAGCCGTAGAGCCAGCGTTTTGTCCAAAGACAATCTTCTGTGGTCACGTGGCCAGTGTGACTTAGACACGGAACTCTGTTACCTTCCCACTGAGGTGGTCCCTATTAATCTACAGTACTTGCATTTGCATGCTTTCGAACCACTAAGTTGGCGGGAGCTGGGACAAGCAACGAGCGCTCACTCCGTCGCGTGGATTCGATCTTATAACTGCTGGTCTTCTGACCCTACAGCACAGGCTTCTGCGGTTTGACATGGGCTACAACATATATATGGAACTCCCCACCACAGGAGGACAGACTGACCTCACCTTTGCTGTCCTTCTGCAAGCAGGTGAAGATCTTTCTCTTCAGGCAAGCTTTCCCTCAGTGACTGGCTCCCTGAGAGAGATTTTTAAACGGATTGTTATGCATTACTCCTTTGAATGTGTTCTTAGCACTACTTTTGTTTACCATTTGTTCGTTCGTTTTTAATATTTGTATATTTATTCTTTTTGGCGTCAACATAGTCTTTTAATGATGTGAGAGAAAAGGGGAGTAAAAATAGTTAAATAAATAAATAAATAATCCTGGAAATATCCTGGATGAGCGGAGCCTGGCAGCAGTCACTCATGCACTGGTAACAACCAGACTGGACTACTGCAATGCGCTATACGTGGGGCAACCTTTGAAGACAGTCCAACGACTGCAACTGGCACAGAACCGGGCTGCGCGGCTGGTAAGTGGTGCCGCCGCACGGACTCATATCACGCCGATTCTGAAAAATTTACACTGGCTGCCGGTTGCTGCTCGGGCCCAATTCAAAGTCCTTACTTTGACATATAAAGCCCTAAACGGCTTAGGACCTGGTTATCTAAAGGACCGCCTTCTTCCATATGAGCCTGCCCGTCCTTTAATATCAGGCCAGGAGGCCCTTCTGAAGGTGCCATCCCTGAAAGAGGTGAGGGGGATGGCATGTCGAAATAGGGCCTTCTCGGTTGTTGCCCCCCAACTTTGGAATGCCCTCCCTAGAGAGATCCGCCTGGCTCCAACACTTTTGGCCTTCCGGCGCCAGGCAAAGACCTTTCTGTTCAGCCAGCATTTTAATTAAACAATATTCCCTAGCTGGCCATATGAGCAGCAGGACTTATTAATTTTAATGTTTTAAGAATTATTTTAATATATGCTATTTTATATTGTCTTTTTAAATGTTTTTAATGTTTTTAAGTTTTAATGTTGTACGCTGCCCAGAAGCCACTGGCAATGATGCGGCTAAAAAATATTGTAAATAAATAAATAAATAAATAAATAAATAAATAAATAAATAAATAAATAAATAAATAAATAAATAAATAAATAAATATGCAGTTCCAATGTGTATTACCAGAAATGGCCACTGGAGAGAACCAGAGATCATGCTGAATACAGTATAATGCTTCTAGACCAACCCCTTTTGGCATCCATGGGGAAGCTTGAAACAGATTCCACACAGATACCACAGCTTTACTGTACCAACATGAGCAGATAAAAGGTCCTGAAGAAAATTCTCGCAGGGCTAGATTTAAGCTCTTTCTAGTCTAGCACCCTCTTGTCTAGAGTGGCTAAATCAGATACATCTGAGAAGGACACGAACTAGAATAACTAGTATCACAGAATCCATTGCTGCTTTCCAATCAATTGTTGTTCAACCTTGCTGAGTCTGCAGAATAAAGGAACCCACTCATGCATAGGCTCTATACAATCGAGAATCCCCAAAAAATCCCAGCACAAAGCACACAGGAATATCTTTTCTTCAGATTCAGCAGTGATCATGTGGGGAAAAATGACAGCAGAGGGAGTGGGGGGGCGCTAGCTGCTGCCCATTCTGCTTGTTGAACCCAGTGTATTCTGTAGGGCTTCATAGAACTGAACAGTAGAATGGGACCAAGAGGATCATCTAGTCCAACCCACTGCCAGAGCAGAGAAACCAATAAAACAACCCTGGCAGGTGGCGATCAAACTCTGTTAATTTTTTTTTAATGAAGGAGAATCCATCATCTCCCAAGGTAGCTCATTCCATTAAGAGACCACTCTTATCAGAGCTCTCCCGCTCTTGCTTTCTACAACCTTGTATTTAGAGGTGTGCTCCCGCTCAACATGGCTTTCCTTTTTAAAGCTTGACAGCTTAACAATCCATTTGGGGGAAGAAGCTCTTCTTGAAAAGGCACGGCCCTTCTTGGGGGAATAGGAGATACAGGAAATAAGGAGTGGGTTCACACATGTATGATTCTCTGTCCTTGATGACTGTGATGGCAGGCAGTTGAACTATTGAGCCAAGGGGAACTGTACACGAACTAGAAAGCCATCAAGCAGTGGTGTTACAGGGAAGTCAGTGGTCACTTGGGGAGCCCCCTGAGCTGGAACCCCAGGGATGTGAGATTTGCCTGCAGCTTTTGAAGTGCCCCAACCCACTGCATAATACATGTGCCGCTATTTCTTGCTGAAGTCGTCAACTGACGAGCATACAGGTCTATGTTAGCGAACAGAGACCAAGAAGATGGTAGCTATTGTGAATTTGATAGAGGGAAGGCAATGGTCTTTTAAAAGAATGGTTCTAGAGAAGCTTCTCTTTCCATGGCACACATGGGCACTAATTTTGTACCAGTTTTTGCATTTGACTTGATATATAAAAACCTGCAAAAGTAAATTTCCAGAGCCAAACAAAGGGTAAGTTGAGTATTGATTAGCAGCAATGGTCTCTTCTTCAAGGTTTCCTCAAATCTCTGAAAAGCCTGTCTCTAGCCTTAAAGCGAGTTGTGATTGTATGTTTTCATACCAAGTTTAACAGTGATTTGGGGGTAAAAGAGTCCCCTTGCTCTGCTATAAAAAGGAAAAAGGAAAGGAAAAAAGAAAAAAAAATGTTGAAAAGTAAAACATGTACTTCAAATCAACGCTTGGTTCTGATCAAATGGTTACCACTTAGGAACGTGATAATCCAATTTCTCATTGATCCTGGCCGTATGCTAATAGGTAGCAGAATATGCCTTTGGACAGATTGCTTGTGGGCTTTTTTACAAATAAAAAATAAAACCCACGCAGCCAGGCTACTTAGAGAGGTAGTCCTTTAAATGTTGCCAGAAAGGGAGAAACACACCCAAAACAGAGGACAGAAATGGAAACAATTTTGTATAAAAGTTGAAGAAGCTAATTTTCACGAATAGAGGGAAACTACATAAAAATTAAATGCACCTATCCATAGCAGGAGCCAGTTGACCTGTGTGCTCGCTCAGTGGACTGCTGTCCAGCTGTTCACCATTGATGGGCAACCTCAAGGCTTCTTCTTGGGATTCTTTATTTTTTAACTGGGCCTGCCCTGAACAGCCTGTCAAAGAGAAGAGGTCTTCAATTAGAGAATTGTTTTCTGCCAGCCTTTCAGTCACAGAAGCAATTGTGTTGTGTGCTGTTGTGCAGTGCATTGTTGTTAACAGTTGCTGGGCAATTCTGATATTGTACCTTGAAGATACTTGCTGCAAAAGTATAACCAACCAAACCAAAGAAAAAGTGGCTTCCCTTGCCATTTAAGGTGGATAAGATCATAACATAAAACTTGAAAAATTCCTTTCAACTGGGGTGTGACTTCCAATCCACAGCTGCTTCAGCTGTAACCTTAAAACAACAGGCACTTCTTCCTGCACCGCTCCTGATTTACATCTAAGAACGATGTGCCTGGTGAAATCTATCTTGACATGAACGTTTGGATTTTACTTCTAAGAGCAATTTTCCTGGCAAAATCCATCTTGCCATGAACTTTTGGACTTTTAATTTCTTCACAGTGGTATAAGCCCAACGAATGAGTGTTTTTATCCTCCAAAGCTCGACTGTTGTATGATGACTTTTAGTGAATCTGTAAAGGTATCACATATTTCTTTTCAACACAATGCTAAAAAGGCCTTAGAATGTTCCTTAAAATAAACATTTCAAAAAAACTAGAAAAACATTGCTCATTATGCTAAACATTTCAAAATAACTAGAAAAATGTTGCTCAGAATGCCAAAAATAAACATTATGACTATATATACATTATGTTGCTTTTGAAATGTAACTTATTCATACCCTTGTTACTTTTTTTCTCGAGGCCTTGAAGGAAGCTCTTAAGGCATTTTCATATTCAGTTCTAGGAAAAATGCATTTTTTTCCTTTACAGCTCCCTGACTGTCTGGGAGGGAGCAATTTGAGACCTCTGGTCCAGTTGTCCTTGAGCCCGTGTGGGGTAGCAGATGGAGTGTGAGACAAGGACTCAGGAGGCCTGGGTTCAAATCCCCACTCAGCTATGGAAACACACTGGGGACAGGTGTCGCTGGTAAAACCATTCCTTAAGTATCTCAGGTAGATGGGACTCATTAGTCTTCAAAGGCAGCCCATCTAGGAGAAAGAAAACTCTGATTTCAAACCTCCACTGCATTTTCTCCACAAAGTCTATTTCTGGGGAAATGAGGAAAATGTGTTTGCCATAGAATAGTAGCGCGTGAAAACTCCTATTATAAAGATGTTTCTCCAATACAGTGGTGCCTCGCATAACGAGCGCACCGTTTAACGACGAATCCGCATAGTGATCTATTTTTTGGGATCACTAATGCGATCGCATTGCGATGTTTTAATAGCCTAAACATCGCATTGCGATGATCGGTAAGCGTTTCGCTTACTGATCTTCACATTGCGATGTTTGCAGAACAGCTGATCGGCGGTTCCAAAATGGCTGCCAGGTGCCCAAAATGGCCACCACAACCATTTTCGTGCGATTTCCTCGCTTATCGAGGTGGAGAAAATGGCGGCGCTATGGAGGATCTTCGCATAACGGTGAGTTTTCGCCCCATAGGAATGCATTAAACGAAGTTTAATGCGTTTCTATGGGGTTTTTCCCCCCGCATTGTGATGTTTCCGGATAGCGACGATTAATCTTTTCAGGGTTTCCCAGGCAGAGAATACTCAGATGTGCTTTACCATTCCCTTCTTCTTGGGGTGCCCTGGGACTGTGCAGATTGCCCAAGGCCACCCAGGCGGGCTCTTCTGGAATGCATAATGGAGAATTGAACTCCCAACCTCTGCAGCTAATCCATGGAGCTATTCAGGCAGCTTAGCTGAGTAAAGCTGTGCTGAATACAAAACCACCAGAGTTTAATAGTGTTGAAATTTGCTTAGGGCTACCTGCATCCTGGCCTAACTTTGTTTTCAGCCTGGCAGCTGTGTCCCTGGCTTGGAGGACATTTGGATCTGGTATAACCTTTCCTTTTTTTTCTCTTGACCCTCCACTCCCTTTTAGGATCTTTTGCCAGCAGATACGTATTAACCAGCAGGGCAGTTTTCTAGGCAGATTACTTTATTGGCATTTCTCTGATAGAAGAGGATTCTGCCGGCATAAGAGAACTTTCCCACAGTTTGGGACACTGTTACTTGTTGGAGTTTCTTTCGCCAAGATCATCTACCCACGCCGCCAGATCTTTCCAGGCAATGCCTCTCTTGGTGGCCACACCAATGGAGGCCAGGAAAACATCTACCAGAAGCCAGGCCTTCTCAGCTTGTGGCACCAGTCCTTTGGAACCAGCTCCTGGTCAAACTCTGCCTGGCTCCCTCCGTGCCTACCTTCAAGAGGTTGCTGAAGATGCAGATCTTCTGAGAAGTCTTTGATAGAAACCTCACCTGAAGTTTCATTTGCCTTGTGCCTTGCTATCTTATTACAAGAATGTTGTGCTGATCTGGGTTTATGATAGTTGACTTGTTTTGTTTTACTTTTATTTTTATTACTTTCACTGTTGGTTTCTTTTGCTCTCATTGTTTGATTTCACTGTTTGTTAACCACCCAGAATAGTGCCTTGCACCAACAGGGCAGTATATGAATCAATGAAACCAACAACTTTGTTTCTCGAAGGCTTTCACGGCCAGGATTTGATGGTTGTTGTAGGTTTTTCCGGCTGTTTGGCCGTGTTTTTCTTCCTGACATTTCGCCAGTCCAGCTGGTTTCAGGGCATGTTCAGCTACTTATGCTTATGTGCTTGGTTTTGATGTTCTTGTTAAATAAGAGCACACGTTATCACACATGACAACTTCACATGAGTTCCATGTCCTTTTAGAGATGAACGCTTTCCATCTAGGAAAGGCATAAGAAGCAGATCTTTATTCATCTTATGCAAAAATGATGCCTTTTAAAAAGATCGTGTTTTCTGTCCTTTTTCATATTTTTTACTCTTTTTTTTAAAAAAGGCAAACCCAAATTATTTATTTCCCTTTTAAAATGATCATGAAACAGAATGGTCCAGAGGGATTTGCTCTAGCAATCTGTAGGTTTTGATCTAGGGATACATGCGGCAGTGTCTCTGTGCCCTTCTGTGGAGCATGAACCCCTCGGGACATGTGATAGAACATAGAGATGGCTCCAATTCAATAAAGTCGCAATAATACATCCAAGGCCTTTGATACTCTTTCACTTTCTTTAACTCAATTTATTTTTCATTTCATGGACAGAGATTTAGTCTTGGTATTAGTTTGTGATTTTGTTGAAAGAATTACTCAATCCCTGTGAAAGGAAAATATTATCATTTATTTTATTTTTTTTATCTTCTTTTTTTCTGCGTGCCACATTATGCCATCTGAGGCTCCAGCAACGGATGGAAACAAAAGAGCCGAGCCGAAATCACTCCAGCACTGCTGTGTTTTTCATTACAGGAGTTATTACATATAGAAATTACTCCAAATTATCCAAAATGAATGGAAATTATGAGGTTTAAATTCCCCAAGTTGTTGCAAGTGCCGCTCTGGAAATTTATTTTTGTCGTCTTGCGGAACATAATTGCTACAACAAAATTTCCTTCCATTTTACAACAGCAGCATAACTTATTTATACCAGTATTGGTGTAATCTGACATCAATACGTTGTATGGGAAGGAGTACACAGGTGATAATTGAAAACAATAATTTGTAGTAGGGTCCAGATGGAACGGGTGGCTGGCTCAGAAAACACTTTAGCATCCGTGTGGATTTCCCCCCTTCCCCCTTCCCCCCCTTTTAAACCACAGCATAAGCAAACTCCCAGTCCAGTATGCTCTGAGGTTGCCTAATCATTCTAAATTACATCTCCCAGTGTCAGCTGAGGTGAGTCGAACCAGCTGATCTATAATTATGGCCATGACCCACAGATCACAAGCAGGAAACAGAAGGAGGGCTTCTGGGGAAATCAGTCTCTTCCTTCTCCCTTTCCTTTGCTTTCTCCTTTCCCTATAAAGCCAAGTGAGAAAAGCCACAAGCTTCACCTAGAAAATGGGAATGAAACATGGCTCTCCTAGGCTTTACAGCCGTACATTTTATTGTCAGGGTTTTGATGTAGAAAGCTGTTGATGGGTTGTTCCAGAAAACACACACACACACAAGGGGTATACCTACGCCACAGACTGAAACAACTTTCCAGACAGGTTGGATTCTAATGGTTCCCTATCAAATTCAGGGGGCCATTTACGTATATGTTGCTAAGGCCAGAGTGGTAATGGGGACAGAGTGTGGGATTAGAGTTCAGGAGATCTAGGTTCCTATCCCTCTAAGCCATGGAATGGTACAGGGAAAGCCACATCTTATATATTTCACATACTGTATCTTGAAAACCCTGCAAGGGTCACTGTAAGTTGGAAATGGCATCGTGGCATAGAACACTACAGTTCATGCATGGGTAGAATGTGGACAAAAGATTTGCTGAAAAAGTGTAAAGATGTATTTAGAAACAATTATTATAGCTTGTGAAGGGGACGTGGTGGTGCTGTGGGTTAAACTGCAGAAGCCTCTGTGCTGCAAGGTCAGAAGACCAAGCAGTCATAAGATCGAAACCACGTGACAGAGTGAGCTCCTGTCACATGTCCCAGCTCCTGCCAACCTAGCAGTTCTAAAGCATGTAAAAATGTGAGTACAGTGGTGCCCCGCATAGCGATGTTAATCCGTTCCAGGATTAACGTCGCTATATGAAAACATCACTAAACGGAAAGAAAACCCCCATAGGAACGAATTAAACCCTGTTTAATTCGTTCCTATGGGGCAAAAACTCACCGTTCAGCGAGGCTCCTCCATAGGGGCGGCCATTTTCACTGCCTTGGTAAGCGAGGAATCCATCCAGAAAACAGCGGGCGGCCATTTTGGAACCGCCGATCAGCTGGCATTTCCCCCCAGCTGGCTAGCGGGCGTTTCAGAAGTAACCTCCAGAGGAAGAGGAGGAGGTGAAGTGGGAGACGGGGAGCCAGGCGCCCGGCCCTTTCCCTTCCCCTGCTGCCGCCGCCCTGGGAGGAACAAGCCGGCTGGCTGCCAGCTTGAAGAAGAAGAGGAGGTGAAGGGGGAGGCGGAGCCAGGTGCACGGTCACGCCAGGGCTCTTTCTCTTCCCCCTTCCCCCTCCACGGCCCGGGAAGGAACAAGCCGGCTGGCTGCCGGCTTGAAGAAGAAGAGGAGGAGGTGAAGGGGGAGGGGGAGCCAGGTGCCCTGCCACGCCAGGGCTCTTTCTCTTCCCCCTTCCCCCTCCACGGCCGAAGTGCCGCTTGCTGCCGGCCTTCGGATGAGCGGCTACCGCCGCCTCCTCGGAGGAAGAGGGCTCCCCCGCGGTCCTTCTCAAGCTCCCACCTGCATTTTCCCCCAGCTGACTGGCGGGAGCTTGAGAAGGACCGCAGGGGAGCCCTCCCCCGCGGTCCTTCTGATGCCCCCGCCGGTCAGCTGGGGGAAAATGGTGCCTATGGGGAAAAATCACAAAGCGATTTTTCCCCATAGGTAACATCATAATGCGATCGCTTTTGCGATCGCAAAATCTGCATCGGTATGCGGATTCGTCGTTAAACGGGGCGCCCGTTAAGCGAGGCACCACTGTAGATAAATAGGTGCCACCTCGGTGGGAAGGTAACAGCACTCCATGTCTAGCCATGCTGGCCATGTGACCACGGAAACTGTCTTTGGACAAAAACACTTGCTCTATGGCTTGGAAACTGAGATGAGCGCCGCACCCTAGAGTCAGACACGACTGGACTAAATGTAAAGGGCAACCTTTACCGATTATAGCTTGTAGACCAAGACTTAATTACTGTATATGTATAGATATACACCAGGCAGCCCGACCTTGATCTTCTGGTAACATGTGACAGCTGAAGTTTTTAAGGAGCATCCTCCCCTTATCACATTTTTATGAGCATCCTCCCCTTATCACATTTTTGCTGACCCATTAACATTGAATATGAATCTTGTTTCCCATCACTTCTAAGGGTTGTTTTGTTTGATCTATTATGTGAGTGTCCTGATAGATTGTTGTAACCTGCCCAATAGATAAGCATATAAATAAATAAATAAATAAATAAATAAATAAATAAATAAATAAATAAATAAATAAATAAATAAATAAATAAATAAATAAATCCCAATGAAATCAATGGACTTTAAAGCAGACATCACTTGCTTGTCTTGTTGATTCTCATGGGTCTGTTCTAACACAATAAAACCTACAGTCAGTGCAACATTGAATATAATATCATAATTTAATATGTAAGTGTAATATATCCTTTCCCTGTGGGATGAAAGAACTAAGAGCAGTTGTGTGGCTCCTCAATTTGTTGTCCAGATGCTAGCAGTTGTTGGGTAATACCAAAAGCCATGCCCTCTCTTTTCATGCTTCTTAATTTTTAAGCTAGATTTGGCTGGCGCAGCCCCTCACATAGAAGATGCCTTCAGGTAGAGGATTGCCCTTATAAAGCAGGACACATATCCATCAGCTTTTGTGTAAACATGAAGGATTGTTTAGTATGCATCTGTGGGGCCCCTGCAAAAATGAAGGTCTGGGAAATTAGCCCTGACCTGTTTTGGCAAATCATTAAAAAAAGCCTTTCCTGAATTTTGATTCAAACATCAAATCTCTTGCGTGTTCTCAAACTCTACCTGTACCCCTAAAAGGGAAATACACAATAAACTCTCCTGTGCCTCAAAGAGATGTGAAGAGGATGAATGAAAAAATTAAGTTTTGTTAAATAATTTTGCCCAGTTAGAGTGCTGTATAACAGATTAATAATAATTGGTTCCCCCTAAAGACACAAATAACGAACTTGCCCTTGTTAAATTCACACAGGCTGCATTGCTCTGCTGCCGATTCCTTGCAAACAGTAAGACGCACTTAATGTTCAATCCACAATTATCACTCCCAAGTTAGGTGTCCTCAGTAGGTTTACTGTTTCATCTTGGTTGACAGGAATAATGTAGCTGCAAATGTTTTTAGTGATTCTAAATGCTTGGGATTTTCACTGTTGGGTTTGAAGGCTGTTTATTAAAGTCCCTTCAGTCTGTCTGGTTTGAAGACTTCTTTTAGGGATCATTAGCAAGACCAGTTGGAACATCTTTCTTTTGGCAATGTTTAGGGCTTAATTTGTACAGTCTTGGAACAATCAAAGGAAGATTAAATTAAGCATGATGGGGGAGAAAGGCTCTTGAGCGGTTGTAGTATGCATTTTCTTATATTGCCGAATAGCTGCAAGACAGTCACAGCACAGAACCCCAATAGACAATTTTCAGCACCTGCACAAGAAGACTACAATTCCCAGGGATTGGCAAGTGATGGTGAGGTGTGTGATGCAGTAGATGTATCTTCTATTGTACCCGGCCCTATCATTAGGGAGAGTGAGACAGGAAACAGATGCTGTTAGCGGCTGGAGTGGTGGAGAACATATCAGGCAGCCTATCTTGTATCCTTAAGCAGTGAGCTGAAACTAGAGCCTTGTCCACAAGTAAAATCAAAGTGTCAGCTTATTCTGTTGTAAAAGGCAGTAGCAGACCTATATTTTTGGGGTCCTGAAGCTTGAACTGTATTGGGGATCCTTCACAACCAGCAACAAAGTCTGAGTAATCACTGTTATCTTCAGTAGAGTTGTTCCATGACAGATCCCCACAATTTTAAAAAAATATATAAACTAAAGTTGCTTCTGGGACCCCTCCAGAATTAGAGCCCCTGAAGCTTAAGTGTCATTACTTTCATAGCAGATCTGCCCCTGGTACAAAGATTAAGTCAAAGTGCCATTGGATCTTTAAATCAGGCAGCAAGATGTCATGGACTGGCTTTGTCCTATAAGTTTGCTAGTCAGGATTAGAAGGTACCGTATTTTTCGCTCCATAAGACGCACCTTTCCATAAGACGCACCAATTTTTTAGGAGAAGAAAACAGGAAAATATAATCTGTTTTCTTCGCTCCATAAGACGCACAGACTTTCCACACCCCTGTTTTGTGGGAAAAAAGTGAGTCTTATGGTGCAAAAAATACAGTATTTGATTCTCTTGCTTGCTTTATCGCTATATGTGGTGTCACAACTGTACTGGGAGAGTCCACCTGTTTTAAAGTTATGGAAACATAAGCATAGATTTGACTTGGTTGATGTAGACAAGCCATTTCCATTCTCAACATAGAAACAGTGGTGTTATAATGATGACTGCCATATACTCCCCTTGCTGAAAGACCACTTGAAAACTATTAGGAAAAAAAGTATGTAGTCCTTGCACAAAATCCAAAAGAGGGGTGAGTAATACATTTATCAGATCACTAAACTCTTGAATACAGGCAGTTTTGCCAACTAAATCTGAAATTCAACATTACAGGAGTTGGGGGTGCCTCATTTCTGGATATTTTTGCTTATAGCCAGTCAGAATCTATGAGCTTCAATATATGAAAATGGAGAATATGTTGGCTGAAATCTTGTTGCTTAAGTTTAGCCATCTGAGGCAGATGCCATCATCAGCCACAGCGATTTTTCTGGAATCACAGGAGTCAATAAAATCATCCTAGCTGCAGCAATTTTTAGAAATTAAACACTTCCAATAATAATAATAATAATAATAATAATAATAATAATAATAATAATAATAATAATAATAATAATAATAATAATAATAATAATAATAATAATAATAATAATAATAATAATAATAATAATAATAATAATAATTTATTTATTTATTTATTTATTTATTTATTTATTTATTTATTTATTTATTTATTTATTTATATGCCGCCCATCTAGACATGGTCTACTCTGGGCAGCTCACAACATACAAATAGAAACAATTTAAAATATACACAATTTACATAGAAAAAACAGAGAAATATAAAATCAAAGAACTTACAATTTTAACAATTAATTTAAAAGTAAAGAGTCCCAAGATGGCATGAGTTAAAAGGAAAGAAGTAAGAAATAAGCAGCACTTAATTGACTGAAGGGAAGGCCTGCTTGAATAGCCAAGTTTTCAGTTGGCTTTTGAAAACGCCCAGCGAGGGTGCCAGCCGAATTTCAGTAGGGAGGGTGTTCCACAGCCGAAGGGCCACCGCTGAGAAGGCCCGGTTTCTCGTTTTTTCCTTCCGGGCCTCCCTCGGCGTCAGACTCTTCAGCCGTATATCTATCTATCTATCTATCTATCTATCTATCTATCTATCTATCTATCTATCTATCTATCTATCTATCTATCTATCTATCTATCTATCTATCTATCTATCTATCTATCTATCGATCCATCGATCCATCGATCCATCGATCGCTATATATATATGGAGAGAGAGAGAGAGAGAGAATTTACATAATTAGAAAAATTCTACAAGATGGAGAAAAAGCGGCATAAATCATAATAGGAAGAGAAGGGAAGAGAATCAAGAATTAACTGGGAGGGAAGGCCTGCCGAGCCATCCATGTTTTCAGTTGGTGTTTTAAACCAACTGGTTTAAAACTGGTTTTCAGTTGGTTTTTTAAAATACCCAGCGAGGGAGCTGCGCGAATCTCTGGAGACAGATTGTTCCAGAGGCAAGGAACAATTTGCTTCCTGCAGTGGCTTCCCTATTATGAAAGGGATTCCATGGGAGCCTTTGGACCTTCAGAAGGGAATTTGACATTTTTTATTTCTGCAAAATTGCCAAAACAGATGACATCACCAGCCTTACAGTGTAGGTGCACAAAAATTATTTCAGCCATTGTGTAATTGCCAGCCCTTTGTCTATTCCAGCAGTTCCCAACCTTGGGTCCTGAGATGTTCTTGGACTACAACTCCCAGAAGCCTTCACCACTAGCTGTGCTGGCCAGGATTTCTGGGAGTTGTAATCCTAAACCATGTGGAGACCCAAGGTTGGGTACCACTGATCTATACAGATAAGAGTTATTTTGCTTCCTCTGCAGTAAACCTGACACCTCAAGTTAGTTTCACACATTTGCAGCTTTCCTCTTACTACTCCATAGCTTCCAAATCTGGCCAGGGTGATTTGGGGGCTTTTCTGATTCTCCTCTCACACACCCCAACAGCTCTGCAATGCCTAGACTGCTGAAGAATCCTGCAGCACTTACAAATGTGTCTGTTTTGAGGTCTTTGTGATCTCATGAAGGTGTTGACCACTCTTGCTTTTGAAAGCTGAAAACCCCAACCAAAGTATCTATACAGCTCATATTTTAATGACATTCATTTTCTTTAGCACTGGCATCATCATCATCAAAGCTTAGTACCACATTATGAGGAAAATCAGAGGCCCTGTGACAGGTTACTGAGATGGGCTTTTTGCAATCTTCTGAAATTTTAATGTGAAAACTAGTAGACCGGACCAGCAAGAAACATATCAGAAGGGCCACACTGGGGGCAATTCAGTACATCCTCAGAACTGCAGTGGAAAAAAAAATCCCATTTCTGCACCATATTATGAAAAGAATGGTAGGGCTGCCTCTGGTTCAGATCATGTGACTTCTAAACTGAATAATATGAACTGACTATTGGGGTGTTTCTGAACCCACTTTAAAGTGCTGCTTTTAAATTTTAAAGCCATTCAGTAATCTGAGATCAAGTTATACGACGGAGCACATTTACTTACTTTAGAAATTGAAACAGAAGAGGTAGGATAGCTCAGAGTGCCTAACTCCAGAGCCAGAAGCTGGGAGTTCGAATCCTCACTGTGCCTCCCAGGAGTGTATGTGATCCAGTGAATGACTAGCAGAGCTGAGGCCGCCCAGGGTGTACACATGTCTGGTGGGCTTACATGTCCGTCCCACTACCCACATGGCCTTGGGTGAACCAAAAGGGTTCCACACCAGCACTAGAAAGAGGGACTGGTCAACTAGTTCTGAGAACTTTTTACTTAGAAAACCAAGGCAAGGTTGCCATGAATTGGAATCAATTTGACAACACATGATTATTTGTCAGTAGTATTTCTATTTATACACGTCTAACATTTAAACATGCAAGTTAAAACCACAACAAATTACAAATGCCTGCCAGAATAGAAAATAATAAAATGAACCAACAACAAAAATAGAAGAAACAAAGCAGGAGTCACAGAGGCATCAAACATCAAACACACTTTATTCTCTTAAAGTGTGTAGAAATGGGTATGTTTTAAAGCAGTGCCTGAAAGAAGACAATAGGGGGCGGTATCTCCCTGCGTGCATTTTTTTTATCAACAATTCCTTCTCACCTGCCCGCCTTTGAGGCCATTTTGGCCATGGCTCCATAGCTCCAGAGTGGGATACCATCTGTGACAGAACTTGGAAAGACTACAGCTCCCAGAATTCCCTGGCCATGTTGGCCAAGGGAAGTCTGGGAGTGGTAATCCATAAAAGTAAAGCTTTCCAAGCTCAGCTCGTAGATTGGTGGAACACAATCTGAACTGTACACTGTCCTTTTCATCTATTATTACTTTATAGTTAACACACATCAGGACTGTCAGTGCTCTGACATGTGAAGCTCTGGCATGACACAAGAAGAAAGCTGACATAGAGACATGCTGGACACGTGAAATATACTGGTCTCAGTTTAAAAAAAACCCTACGTATTCTCTGCAGCTCACTGAGGCCTCTTTCTTTTCCCAAACCCAATCCAATATCCGATTTAAGATATCCATATGATGTATTTTAGCTTCCTTGGTAATTCACCACTGCTCAACAGAAACACTCGGAGCTTGGTGGTAGATCTTATTGTCTTGTCTAGAAAAACTTCAGCTAAAATATGGGTTCTTGTGATAATACATTTAGAGGTGGAGTTAATGTATTTGGTTTAGGTTTGTAAGACCCCCAGCTAGGGTCAGGAAGCTTATGTAGGAGTGCCGTCGCTCCGATCTCAATCTAAGGAGACCCAGACTTCTCCCCCACCCTCTCTGCCTAGGAAAGAAAGCAAGGAGTTGGAAGAGTTGAGAAAAGGAAAGGGTCTGAAACATCAAGGGGTAGACACCCGGGATTTAATACAGGAAATGTAAGGGTTAAGCATGTCGGGGTCAACTGGTGGGGATTTGGCAGGAAAGGGAGGTGGCTCGATAGAGGTGGGGGTAGGAGATATAAGGGGAAGGCGGGAAGACATTCCGGGCAGTTGGGAGATGATTTGGGTCCAGGATCCCTGGATGGGGAAATGGGAAAAGGTTAAGGTTCCCCATGAGGAAGCAGAGAGGCGCAGACGACAAGGGTTACAACCGCATCCCTCTTATTGGGGTGAGACTGAAGTGAAAGAGTGGAGGCGTCGTCTGAGAGAGGAGTGGGAAGCTGTGGCGAGAGAGATCGTGGCGAAGAAAAAACGGCATCTCACGGAACTCCAGAAGATGGGGGTCTTCCCAGACCGTGGCTGGCCAGTCCAGGAGAGGGCTCCCCATTCTGGGGTTGGAGCGGAGATGAAGAGAACCTACCACTACTAGGTCTTGAGAGAGAAGAAGGGGAACCACCGATTACAGAGAAGATTTTATCTGAACCATGGGACTTTGATGAAACCAATCCCTTTGTTAGTAACGTTTTTGCAGTCGAAGTTCAGACGGCAAGAGACTTTAAACCCAGTTCCAAAAGATGTTGCAGTTAATGTTGAATTGTTAATAAATGAAGACAATATTGAAGAGTTAAAACTGTCTCATACTTTATTGAGTGTGACAGAAGCCCCTAATGTCGAACCCTCACAAGGTTCCAGAGAGCTGCTAGCAATCAGGAAAGATAACGGTCAACTAGGTAGACAGGTAGGCTGACCTAGCATAAGACAGCTTTATATGTTCAGAAAAGCTGCCTTTCAACTCATCTGTGTGGGATTCCTCAAAAGGGAAAGACATTTATCAGCAGTCCTCTTTGTATACCAATTTGAGTAAGACAATTGGTGAGATCTGAGACTCTTCCATCGCAGAAAAAAAATGCTTACATTTCCCAAAAAAGGACATTTATATGTTTACAGGCATTTGTGTTATATTTATAATTCAAAGTAATCTATATGAAAATTACAGGACTATTGTTGAGCATAAGCCCAAACAAACATAATATTTCCACTAGTGGTTGAAAATCGTATTAAGAACATTGGGCATACATTTTGCTTTGACAGTTATTGCATACCCCAAGCATGCTAGAAAGGTCATAGATGAAGAATCCATGGTAGGCATGATCACAGAAGTCAGTGCATCAAACCAGTAAGAGAATGTGGGAATTGAGTGACAGGGAATTTGCCAGCCTAGGTCCAACCTAGACTTCTACATATCACTAGTATACCAGTGGATGAGAACCATTATTTTAACTGTTGTTTCTACCCTTCCAGAGATTTTTAAAATTTCAGAAATCTCTTCTCTTCAAGAAACGGAAGGATCTTATATTTCTGGATAGCTCAATGGTTGAGGTGTCTGGCTGTGGAGCCAAAAGTTGGGAGTTGGATTCCCTACTGTGCTTCCTTGACAGGGGTTGGACTCAATGATCCATAGGGTTCTGCAGTTCTAAGACATTTCTCCTCCCCACCGCTAAATCTGAAATTCCAAGGGGAAAATATTGCATCTGGGACATCTTTAACATAGTATACTCCAAAGGTGTTGAATAACAACTCCATCATTCCTAGCTCTATTGAGCTGTAGATGCTGGAGGAATGGGAGGTATAGTCCAGAACATCTGGAGAAGGGCCAGGTTCCAGCAGGAGCTGTTAGGTAAAGGTAAAAATTCCCCTCGACATTTAAGTCCAGTCATGTCCGACTCTAGGTCTGGTGCTCATCCCCATTTGTAAGCTGAAGAGCCGGTGTATGTCCATAGACACTTTCCATGGCCACATGGCTGGCATGACTAGAAACGGCCATTCCCTTCCCACTGAGGTGATACCTGTTCATCTACTTGCATTCGCATGCTTTTGAACTGCTAGGTCGGCAGGAGCTGAGACAAGCAATGGGAGCTCAACCCATTGCACGTACTTGAACTGCTGACCTTTTGATCAACAGCTCTATTAGTACTATTACTATTCCCTCAATAATTGGGGAACTGTTTTTAAATTGGACAAAGTATAAAATAACTCTTTTGTGCTCTAAAAGTGCTAGTTATGTCTATTGTACATAGCAACTTTAGAGATGGAGGACAGAGAACTGGAATTTTTGAGGCAGGAGGAAAAGATTTCAAGAAAGAAGTCAAAGCTGGCTTCTCAAACTACATTTCCCAAGCTTCTTTGGAGAGAACCCCTTGAATGTCAATGTAATATAAAACATTAAGTCTCCTGTGTAGACATTTTCAACAGTAGTGGGTCCAACCTTGGGTTTCCAGATGTTCTTGGATTACAACTCTCAGAAATCCTGAACAGCACAGCTAGTGGTGAAGGCTTCTGGGAGTTTTAGTCTAATAACATCTGGGGACGCTAGGTAAGGAACTAGTGCTTTACAGAAAGCAACCCTGACATTTTTGCTGTTGAAGTAAAGGACTTCCAAGTAAATGGAGAAAGGGCAGAACCCTTTCTAAAGAGTAAGGGAAAAAAAACAAAGCCAAAGGACAGGGTACACATCTGGGTGTATTATTGTCTTTGTGGAATGTGCAACCTGACTTAGATCTCTGTGTGTGTGAGAGAGAGGGGGGGAGAGGGATGGAGGGATTGGCAACACAAAAAACAGAGCGCAGGGCACACAACAATGAACTCAAGTTACAGGAAGCAAGATTTCTGTTGAATATCAGGAAAAACTTCCTAACTGTTAGAGCAGTATGACAGTGCATCAAACCAGTAAGAGAATCTGGGAATTGAGTGACAGTAAATATTCCTGAAAAATTTACTTGCAGTCCAGATTGTTCTCCTTGCAGTCCAGAGTCCCCTGGACTGCAAGGAGAACAAATCTATCCATTCTGAAGGAAATCAACCCTGAGTGCTCACTGGAAGGACAGATCCTAAAGCAGAGGCTCCAATACTTTGGCCATCTCATGAGAAGAGAAGACTCCTTGGAAAAGACCCTGATGTTGGGAAAGTGTGAGGGCAAGAAGAGAAAGGGACAACAGAGGATGAAATGGTTGGACAGTGTCATTGAACCTACCAACCTGAATTTGACCCAACTTTGGGAGGAAGCGGAAGACAGGAGGGCCTGGTGTGCTCTGGTCAGAGTTGGACATGACTAAACGACAACAACAAATTTTCCTTAAATGGCTTCTTGTGAGAATGGCTGATGGCTGGATTCCAAAAGATCTCCTGTATGTAGAACTAGAGCAGAGAAATCACTCCAGAGGGAGACCACAGCTGCAATACAAGCATCTCGAGAAGTGGTGAGTGCTCCAACACAAGTTAAACTCTAACAACTACCTGGCAGATATCCTTTGATCTGTATTCCTGCATTGAGCAGGGGTTGGACTTGATGGCCTTATAGGCCCCTTCCAATTTCACTATTCTATGAATCTATGATTCTATAACATTTGATTCAGGGCTATTGCATGGCAACAGGACTTAAAAGCTGCTCTTCTGCTTTATCCTACCCAGTTCCCTAGTGAATAGCATATTGGTCTTGATTCAGTCCTCAGGATCATACAAGTTGAATGCAGAAAAATAGCTTCCTATTCACCTGCCGCTCCAAAGTCAGTGGAATTCAATGGAATTCCTTTCAAAGTAAGTTGTCTTGAGCAACGCTAACATGAAATGTCAATGTCAAGATGACTCAGGCCGCAAAAAGAAAGTGTTGCTGTCAGAAGCACCAATTGCTAGCTTTCCCCATAGACAGCCTATACCCGAGGCTCCCACGCGGGCTGGAAAAATTTGGGGGGGGGAACAATTGTAGCCAGGGGAAGGGAGGTGTTCAGAATTTCTTAATTTTGAAATTAATTTTAAAAACTTCTCTGGTCTCTAGGCACTCCAGTGCTCGGATGAGCTTTTTTGCAGCCTCAGTTCACCAGTCTGGAAAATGGGAGCAATAAATACTGTATAGTGAAGGAGTGCGGCAGTATACTGTAATGGCAAAGGGACTACCTTCGTTTAGTCATGTCCGACTCTTTGTGACGCCATGGACCAGAGCGCGCCAGGCCCTCCTATCTTCCACTGCCTCCCGCAGTTGTGTCAAATTCATTTTGGTTGCTTCGATGACAGTGTCCAAGCATCTCGTCCTCTGTTGTCCCCTTCTCCTCTTGCCCTCACACTTTCCTAACATCAAGGTCTTTTCCAAGGAATCTTCTCTTCTCATCAGATGGCCAAAGTATTGGAGCCTCAGCTTCAGGATCTGTCCTTCCAGTGAGCACTCAGGGTTGATATCCTTTAGAATTGATAAGTTTGTTCTCCTTGCAGTCCAGGGGACTCTCAAGAGCCTCCTCCAGCACCACAATTCAAAAGCGGTCACCCTTCTTTATGGTCCAGCTCTCACTTCCATACATCGCTACAGGGAAAACCATAGCTTTGACTATACGGACTTTTGTTGGCAAGGTGATGTCTCTGCTTTTTAGATGCTATCAAGTTTTGCCATCGCTTTCCTCCCAAGAAGCAGGCCATGGGATGGGACCAGTGGCCATGATCTTAGTTTTTTTGATGTTTTCGGACCATTTTTGCATTCTCCTCTTTCACCCTCATTACAAGGTTCCTTAATTCCTCCTCACTTTCTGCCATCAGAGTGGTATCATCTGCATATCAGAGGTTGTTGATATTTCTTCTGGCAATCTTGATTCTGGCTTGGGATTCCTTCAGTCCAGCTTTTCGCATGATGTATTCTGCATGTAAGTTGAATAAGCAGGGGGACAATATACAGCCTTGTCGTACTCCTCTCCCAATTTTGAACCAGTCAGTTGTTCCATATCCAGTTCTAACTGTTGCTTCCTGTCCCACATATAGGTTTCTCAGGAGATAGACAAGGTGGTCAGGCACTCCCATTTCTTTAAGGACTTGCCATAGTTTGCTGTGGTCCACACAGTCAAAGGCTTTTGCATAGTAAATGAAGCAGAAGTAGATGTTTTTCTGGAACTCTCTGGCTTTCTCCATAATCCAGCACATATTAGCAATTTGGTCTCGAGTTCCTCTGCCTCTTCGAAATTCAGTTTTTACTTCTGGGAGTTCTCGGTCCACATACTGCTGAAGCCTACCTTGGAGGATTTTGAGCATAACCTTGCTAGCGTGTGAAATGAGTGCAATTGTGCGGTAGTTGGAGCATTCTTTGGCACTGCCCTTCTTTGGGATTGGGATGTAGACTGATCTTTTCCACTCCTCTGGCCACTGTTGAGTTTTCCAAACTTGCTGGCATATTGAGTATAGCACCTTAACAGCATCATCTTTTAAGATTTTAAATAGTTCCACTGGAATGCCATCACCTCCAGTGGCCTTGTTGTTAGCCAAGCTTTCTAAGGCCCACTTGACTTCACTCTCCAGGATGTCTGGCTCAAGGTCAGCAACTACATTATTTGGGTTGTCCGGGATATCCAAATCTTTCTGGTATAATTCCTCTGTGTATTCTTGCCACCTCTTCTTGATGTCTTTTGCTTCTGTTAGGTCCCTCCCATTTTTGTCCTTTATCATATCCATCTTTGCACAAAATGTTCCTGTAATATCTCCAATTTTCCTGAACAGATCTCTGGTTTTTCCTTTTCTATTATTTTCCTCTATTTCTTTACATTGTTCATTTAAGAAGGCCCTCTTGTCTCTCACTGCTATTCTTTGGAAGTCTGCATTCAATTTTCTGTAACTTTCCCTATCTCCTTTGCATTTTGCTTCCCTTCTCCTCTCTGCCTATTTCTAAGGCCTCGTTGGACAGCCACTTTGCTTTCTTGCGTTTCCTTTTCTTTGGGATGTTTTTTGTTGATGCCTCCTGTACAATGTTACGAGCCTCTATCCAAAGTTCTTCAGGCACTCTGTCCACCAAAGCGAGTTCCTTAAATTTGTTCTTCACTTTCACGGTATATTCATGAGGAATTTGGTTTAGATTATACCTGAGTAGCCCAGTGGTTTTTCCTACTCTCTTCAGTTTAAGCTTGAATTTTGCTATGAGAAGCTGATGATCAGAGCTACAGTAAGCTCCTGGTCTTGTTTTTGCTGATTGTGTTGAGCTTCTCCATCTTTGGCTGTAGAGAATATAATCAATCTGATTTTGGTATTGTCCATCTGGTGATGTCCATGCATAGAGTCGCCTCTTGTGTTGTTGGAAAAAAGTGTTTGTGATGACCAGTTTTGTGTTCTCTTGACAAAACTCTATTAGCCTTTGCCCTGCTTCATTTTGAACTCCAAGGCCAAACTTCCCTGTTGTTCCTTTTATCTCTTGGCTCCCTACTTTAGCATTCCAGTCCCCTAGAATGAGAAAAACGTCTTTCTTTGGTGTCAGTTCTAGAAGGTGTTGTAAATCTTCATGAAATTGGTCAGCTTCAGCCTCTTCAGCATTGGTGGTTGGTGCATAAACGTCGATTACTGTGATGTTGAAAGGTCTGCCTTGGATTCGTATTGACATCATTCTATCATTTTTGAGATTATATCCCATTACAGCTTTTCCCACTCTTTTGTTGACTATGAGGGCTACTCCATTCCTTCTACGGGATTCTTGCCCACAATAGTAGATATGATAACCATCTAAATTTAATTCGCCCATTCCTGTCCATTTTAGTTCACTGACGCTCAGGATGTCAATGGCAAAGGGACTACAGTACCTATGAAACCATAAGTCCATTGTTGTGCTTAAATGAAGCTGGTGACAGAGGAGCCCATCAGTCAGCTACTGTTTTCAGAGGAATGTGGGGAAAGTGCATAATTTACCTAAACACCGTGGGAGGCGTAGAGTTATATTGGTGGATTTCATCGAGGCCCCACTACTTTTCCTCCTTAAACTGGAACATCTACTAATTATAATTAACTATTACAATCTTTGCTGTGCACAGGCTTTTATTTCACACAGCTTGATTTCTTTGTTCCTTTATTAAAGCATTTCTATCCTGTTCTTTTGCAAAGGTACTTTTGAGGACAGGTTGCAACGTTTAAAAATCTATGATGCCATAAAGCAAGAATACATACACACACCCCTGCAAAATGAGCTGGACTCAGCAGTTAAAACTGGATAATGATGATAAGGTTGAGATATGCTTCCCCATAGAAGCTCAATGGGTTAGGTTGGTTGGCTGGGAGTTTGATTCCCCACTGTGCCTTCCTCACAGGGGCTGGACTCCTTGATCCATAGGGTCCCTTCCAGCTCTGCAGTCCTAAGATTATTAATAGTAGTAGTACAAACGTCTCTGGACTAGATCAGATGGAGAGCTCTTTAATCCTTCTAGACTGAGAGAGAAGACCAAAGTCCAGGAGAAATGCATGCGGGACTTCCTCTTCGCAGATGATGCAGCTGTTGTTGCCCATTCTGCCAAAGACCTCCAACAACTCATGAATCATTTTAGTAAGGCCTGCCATGACTTTGGATTAACAATCAGCTTGAAAAAAAAAGAAGTCATGGGCCAAGGTGTCGACTCACCTCCCTCTGTTACCATCTCTACACAAGAATTGGAGGTTATTCATGACTTTGTGTACCTTGGCTCAACAATCTCTGACATTCTCTCCCTAGATGTTGAGCTTGGTAAACACATTGGCAAAGCAGCTAGACTCACAAAGAGAGTATGGCTTAATAAGAAGTTGATGGCATATACCACAATCCAGGTCTATAGAGCCTGTGTCCTGAGCACACTCCTGTACTACAATGAGGCCTGGACCCTTCATGCACGGCAGGAGAGAAAGCTGAACACGTTCCATATGCGTTGCCTCCGACGCATTTTTGGTATCACCTGGCAGGACAAAGTTCCAAATAGAGTACAGTAGTCCTAGAACGAGCTGGAATTTTTAGCATGTCTATATTACTGAAACAGCGACATCTACGTTGGCTTGGGCATGTCGTGAGAATGGCTGATGGTCGGATTCCAAAGGATCTCCTGTATGGAGAATTAGTGCAGGGAAATCGCCCCAGAGACCACAGCTGCGATACAAGAATACCTGCAAGCAGGATCTGAAGTCCTTAGGATGGAAATCCTTGACATCTGAGCATTCAGCCTGGAGGCAGGTGACGCATGACGGCCTCTCCCAATTTGAAGAGACCCTTGTCCAGAAGGCCAAGGCAAAGAGGCATTCCCAAAACCAGCAAAATCAGGGAGCAGGATAGGGGAGAGATTGTATTTGTTTTCAGTGTGGAAGGGATGGTCACTCTCGAATTGGCCTTCTCAGCCACACTAGAGGCTTTCCCAAGACCTCCATACAGAGCACGTTACCATAGTCTCTTTCTTTATGGTCCAGCTCTCACTTCCATACATCACGACAGCAAAAACCATAGCTTTGACTATTCGGACTTTTGTTGGCAAGGTGATGTCTCTGCTTTTTAAGATGCTGTCAAGGTTTGTCTTTGCTTTCCTCCCCAGAACCAGGCGTCTTTGAATTTCGTGGCTGCTGTCTCCATCTGCAGTGATCATGGAGCCCAAGAAAGTAAAATCTGTCACTGCCTCCATATCCTCCCCCAGGAGGTGATGGGACCAGTGGCCATGATCTTAGTTTTTTTGATGTTGAGTTTCAGGCCGTTTTTTGCACTCTCCTCTTTCACCCTCATTACAAGGTTCTTTAATTCCTCCTCACTTTCTGCCATCGGAGTGGTATCATCTGCATATCTGAGATTGTTGATATTTCTTCCGGCAATCTTAATTCCGGTTTGGGATTCCTCCAGTCCAGCCTTCCGCATGATGTATTCTGCATATAAGTTAAATAAGCCGGGGGACAATATACAGCCTTGTCGTACTCCTCTCCCAATTTTGAACCAGTCAGTTGTTCCATATCCAGTTCTAACTGTTGCTTCCTGTCCCACATATAGGTTTCTCAGGAGATAGACAAGGTGGTCAGGCACTCCCATTTCTTTAAGGACTTGCCATAGTTTGCTGTGGTCCACACAGTCAAAGGCTTTTGCATAGTCAATGAAGCAGAAGTAGATATTTTTCTGGAACTCTCTGACTTTCTCCATAATCCAGTGCATGTTAGCAATTTGGTCTCGAGTTCCTCTGCCCCTTTGGAATCCAGCTTGTACTTCTGGGAGTTCTCGGTCCACATACTGCTGAAGCCTACCTTGGAGGATTTTGAGCATAACCTTGCTAGCGTGTGAAATGAGTGCAATTGTGCGGTAGTTGGAGCATTCTTTGGCACTGCCCTTCTTTGGGATTGGGATGTAGACTGATCTTTTCCACTCCTCTGGCCACTGTTGAGTTTTCCAAACTTGCTGGCATAAGTCCGAATAGTCAAAGCTATGGTTTTTCCTGTCGTGATGCATGGAAGTGAGGGCTGGACCATAAAGCAGTCCGCCAAAGAACTGATGCCTTTGAACTGTGGTGCTGGAGGAGCCTCTTGAGAGTCCCCTGGACTGCAAGGAGAACAAACCTATCAATTCTAAAGGAAATCAAGCCTGAGTGCTCACTGGAAGGACAGATCCTGAAGCTGAGGCTCCAGTACTTTGGCCATCTCATGAGAAGAGAAGACTCCTTGGAAAAGACCTTGATGTTAGGAAAGTGTGACGGCAAGAGAAGGGGACGACCGAGGATGAGATGGCTGGACAGTGTCTGCGAAGCAACCAACATGAAATTGACAGTACTCCGGGAGGCAGTGAAAGATAGGAGGGCCTTGCGTGCTCTGGTCCATGGGGTCACGAAGAGTTGGACACGACTAAACGACGACCATAGTCTCTTGAGACTGAAGGATGCCTAATCATGTAATTAGTACAAACATATTTTGAAATAAAAAGATCTTAAACAACAGGCCAGGAGAGCAGGGCGGGGGGGGAAGGGGGCAATATATTCCATAATCTGGGTGCAGCTCTTGAAAGAATCCTGTTTGTGGTCGCATCCTGCTGCTTGTATCCTTGGAGAAGGCACCCAGCGGCCTTTCCCCCTTAGATCACAAGGATCATTCCCCACTCATCAACCTTGCGGAGTTGTTGTCAGAACTGGAAGAACACAAGTAAGGATGATACGTTGCCTCACAGAGTCAGTCCTGGGCAAAGGAAAGCAGGGCAGCTGTTGGCGTCCTTCAATTTTTTTTTTTAAAGGGTAGGCTGCAGAGCAGTTTTAAGAAATGGGAATCCTTCGCCTCTGCCCTTAAAGCAGAAAGGACTGCACCCTAACAATCCCACCTAAACCGGCCCTTTGGGACTACAGCTCCCAGAAGCCACTCCCTTACTCCCCTACTGTGACCTCCCCCAAACACTTTTGAAGAAAAGAAGAAAAGCTTAATCTGGGGCTGGGCTACAAGTCCAAGGACGCCGCTCTGTGCGGCCATTTAAAGTGGCAGGCTGTGCTTCCTCGGCTCCTCGCAAGGTGGCGCGACGACGCTCTTCCGCGTCGGGCTGGCCGGTGCCGCTTCGTCTCCCTTCTTCTTCTGCCGTCGCCGCCGCCCTCCACGCCCCCCCCCGGCCACCACCCCCGCCGCCCCCTCCTCTCCACCTGCCGACGGAGGAAATAGACCGTCCCGCTTAAAGATGGAGCGGGCTCGATCCTGGAAGGCAAGGGCGCCTTTTGCAAAGAAGTCGCCGTGGTTGTCTGTTCTTCCCCCCCACCCCGCGATCCTGCCCCGTTATCCCTCCCGGCATCCCCACGTGGCGTGGAGGCATAGTTCCTCACGAGTAAAAGCCCCCACACGGCGCTCAAGGGGAGAGAGAAAGAGGAACTGGGAAAGGACCGCTAACCGACTCCAGTAGCTTGCGATTTGTTTGGGGTGGGGGGTTGGAGAGAGTGCAAAAGGAGGATTTCCCGAGTGGGAAGATTTTTTTTTTTAAAAAAAATTAATTTGATTTTTGCGATCTCGCAAAAGCTGGCTGGAGAGGAGGACGCAGACACGGCCGCTGAAACGGGCGGGGCGCCTCCGCGTTCCGGCAGAAACTCTCTTGTCAACTTTTGCCCGAACGCGGCCGCGGCTGAGGCTGAAACCCGCACAGGATCCGGGCAGGCGCAGCCACCGCGAGAGCAGCCGGCTCGGGCGTTCAGGGCAGCCGCCCCTGCTTTCGAAGCATTGCCCCGCAGTTGTGCGAGTGGGCTCCCCGCCGCGCCCCTGACTGAGGAGCGGGTCTTGCGCGGCCACAGCGCGCCTCCCAAAGCGCGCCCCAAGCCCGGCGCAGCGCTTGCGCCTCTGCGAAAGCCTCCAGCGCCAACCACCGGATGCCGCCGAAGGCTGCAAAAGCGACTGCCTGCCGAACAGACAGGCATAGGCCGGTGGTGCGCCGCGTTGGGTTATAGTTATCCTTGGTACTGACGTGCCTGTGTCGAAAATTTAACTCGCCGCAGGATGCTGGATAGTGACGCGGACAATTCGCGGTCCTATATTGAGTTCTTGCTTTTTTTGGTTGCTGAGAGTGGAAGAGAGATTTGATTTCACCGGATCACTTTGATCTGATACGCGTGAGATGAAAAAACTAGAGCTTAATTCATCCACACACACACACACACACCCAAATTATGACATTAGTCTTCGTTTTCCGCACTCTACCTTGTTTAAGTGTCATTGTGATTAAAAGCCTATTTCCCCCCTGGGGGTATGTCTGTGTGTGCGTGCCTGAAGGTTTGAGGCCGGCTCTAAGGCTGATTTCACCCTGGTAGGAAAGTCCCATCGATTTCAATGCGATCTACTTTCAAGGGAAATCTGTTTCGACTTGCAACCGAGCGAAGGTGATAACACGAGTGGTGCCGTCGCGAAATCTGACCTCCCCAGCGTCAAGTTTCCGCCCTTTTAGTTCAATACTTGTTTCTGAGTAAACCATGCCTCAACTCCGCTGTGGGCAGAATGTGTATATCTTAAGTTTTTCAGGGTGTTTTTTTGTCTTTCAAAAAAGCACTTAAAACCGGGGGGGGGGGGGGATATTTGAATGCCTGCTTAAGACTGCAGTTCATCAATCGTTTTTTAAAAGTTCAGCCAATGTAGACTGATTGATCATCCATTCATTCATTCATTTTAGGTCTTCAAAGGAAGTCGTCCAGTGACTTGCCGGCTTGTGTCACCATTTTGAGGCAACTGATGGGCACCTTCCTTTTCCGTAGAAGATAAATGCAAGACCTCAAGGAAAAGGACGAGGGGAGGGTAAAGGAGGGGGTCGAGAAAGAAAGAAAGAAAGAAAGAAAGAAAGAAAGAAAGAAAGAAAGAAAGAAAGAAAGAAAGAAAGAAAGAAAGAAAGAAAGAAAGAAAGAAGCCTTTTATTGTGACTGGGCGGCCTTGTGGCTAGTCAATCGGAGGCGAGGGGGCTTGGAGTCAGGAGGAGGAGGAGACGGAGACGAGGGTGGTTTGGGTGGGGATTTATTCATGTATTTATCTATGCCTCTACCTCTTTCTATCTGTCTCTTCTCCCCACCCCCCCACTCCAGCTGCCCTCCGAGACCAACCCAAGCGCTCTCCCTTGTTTATCTGCTGTCACCGCTTGTGGCCGGGATATCGACAGAGATCTGGGTGGGGACTGGGACGGCGGAGCGGCTTTGTGTGCGTGTGTGTGTGTTGCCTGGCAAGAGAGGAACAAAACGGTGGGGCCAGCTGCAGAGGGAGGCGGGGTCGAGGGGGAGGTCAAGGTTAGCCCGAGCCTGCTATTGATCCTGACTTTGAACGCGAGGCGAGGAGCGCGCCGAGACTAAAGGGGGAGCTCTGAGACAAGACATTAACAGCTTTCCCTGCGCTAATGATCACAAGTGGCAGACGACGGGGGGGGGGGGGGGAAGAGAGGAGAGGGGGGAGGGGGGGACGAAGCGACGGAGAAAATCGCCCCCCTCTTCCGACCGCCCTCCCAAACCGGTTGTGCTGGAGTATATTCGTGGAGGGGGAGGGAATAATTGCCCTCCCCCCCTTAATGACCTAGCTTTTATCTTCTAGGGAGGAACAACATCCATGCCACCCCACAGCCTCCCGAAGGCAATAAAAGGAAACTGGTGTGGCCAATCATTTATGTCTCCTTATCTTCGGTTTGAATGCCCACTGCCAGACGCCCGCTAATCAACATAGGATGGCCAGCTCTTCCCCGATAAGGTGTGTCAAATATGCGCCATCCTACCTCCCCCCACCTCAACTTTGAAGTTTTCCTACAAGGAATAACAAAGTCATTCAAGGTGGACTTTGGACAAATCGCTAGTTCTCCGGGTTGAAAGCCACCAAAGAAGGCGCCGCTCGGAAAAACTGCCCACCCGACGTCACAACACGTAGGGCGCATTCACACGACCGCACTTTGTCGTGTCCGCAGAATACTGGGGCACCAGCCCTTCCGAATCGAGAACCGCACGTCGGAACCAGCGGTCTTGCCAATACCCACCCTCGCCCGCCTATTGGCATTGCTCCTCTAGGACCACAAAGCCATTCGCCTTCTCTCTCGGGGGTCCTACTTTTGAGAAGACATGCACAAGATTGCCCCGTGCGTTACTTCAATCGAGAGTTATATCCAGTACTTGAGGTCCTGCGTTTCTCATTATACATGTGCGTCCTTTTTTTCTCAGAAGTAAATCCCACTGATTTCCAAAGGAGTCGCTTTATGCAGAACTTTACTCTTGTATTTTCACCGGAATCAGGTCCAGTGGAAAGGTGGAAAAGAGGGAAAAGCAATTTCACACCTTGTTTGTGTGTGTGGGGAGCTTGGGTGTTTTAAAAGAGGAACTAAATCTTATACGATCCTAGATATTTTTTTTAAAAAGATTCCCGGCTCTACCTTATGCCTACTTTCTGCTAATAAATTCCAGCTTTATTCAAGGTGGGGTTCATTGCTAAATTGTATTTTAAGGACTGCATAGACTTTAAAGCAGCGTGTGAATCTTATATGAAAGGAAGCAAAAAAAAATAAATACAGAGGCTTTCGGCTTTAGAGATGCATTTGGCGTGACCTATTAAAAGGGTTTACTAGAAACTTAACGAAAAGAAAGGAAGAAACAAAACAGAAAGGTCCACGTGTCAACCACGGGAATCTAATGGGCCCGGAAGTTGCAGCAGCAACCCTGCCCAGCAAATGGTTCACGTGTGAAAACACCAGCCTAGGAAGCTGGAGTTTTGATTCCCCGAATTCTTCTCGCCGCTCCTGATACGTGTGTCTTCCGTGACATTTCCCCCCGACGTAACGTGAGATCCTTGCCCGGAAAAGCCACCTTGACACCTCCTTCCTCCTGGATCTCCCCCCCGCGGGAATCCATCCGACTGACGCCAGGTGGGGCTGGCGCGTTTCAAGCCTAGGCTCTAGTCTAGAGTGGAGGGAAATGGGAGGGAAAGAAAAAACTTAGGATCTGGAACGAGTTTAAAAATCAAATGGAACAAGGACATTCCAACTTTGGGGGAGCCGGGAAGAGGGAGGGGTGTTCCGTGAAGAGCAGAGAAGTATCTCAGATCCCTGCTTCTCGTCCTCACGGAGACGCCGCGGCCGATTCTTTAACTCTCTCTCCCCCCCCTCTCCGCCTTCTTTCTTTCTTTTTTGAATTGTTGGAGCAACTTTTTAAAACAACGCGTTCCTGTTACAGGGAAAGCCAACTCCCTCGTGCGACTACCTGAGCGCGTTGGGAAGGTGCTCTTATCCTGATGCTCTTCCTTTCCTCCGTCCTGAGGAACCTGCAAAACCTAAGCGAATCTCCAAAGCTGGGAGTGACAGCAGCCAAAAGGGAACGGGTGGGCGGAAGAAGGGGCTGAACGCGTGGCCGCAGCTACTCCTTTGCCCTTTGTAAATTGGGGGGGGGGGGGAGGACCCGGTCCTCCGGACAACGGGCGAGGGAAGTTTTCCGCGGCCGCCTTTGCCCCCCCCGGGGGGCACAGGTAGTGATGGTTCAGGAGGGTAGAATTTTCTCACCTGTCCTGGAAAAGTCCAGCTCTGGTGGGAACGCAATAGTGGGGGCATAATAAAATAATAATTATGGGAATAGCAATTATGATGATGCTTTCGACTTGCAAGTAGGTTCCGAAACGGATGCTGATTTTCGACACTTTTCTCAACTGTGATGTTTTTTTTTTTAAACTATAACACAGTGTAAGGTTATGCTTTTCTGTGGAGGGAAAATATGGGTTAAAACAGAGTAAATTTGGGTATCAGTCTTACATATTTCTCTGGAAGCGTGCGCAGAGTAGAGCACCGTGGGGGGGCTTTCTTTCGATTGAGTAGACTAGATTTGAGAAGCATATCCTGAGCTCCGTGGGTTGCACCCAGGAGAAAAACTGACAATATAATATTACGGAGGTTTAGGTCTGCTCAGGAGCAAGTCCTGTTGAGTTCAGAGAGTCTGATTTCCGGATCGTACGATGGGAGCCTTAAAGAGTCGTCTTAATTTTCCGAAGGAAATCCACTTGGGCTGGATTCCAGGTCTCGTATCATGTCGCCTTTTTACTGTATGTGTGGAAGAAGATCACAAGAGCTGTCTTTTCTTCTCCTAGCGTTCCACAGACTGGATCGGAAGGAATCGCTAATAATCGGGGCTGGGCGCGCTCACTAGCGCGCACACCCCACCCCCACCCATGTTTAAAGAGTCCCCAAGTTTCCTCGTGTTTTTTTCCCCTTATCGACAAAGGGATGGGGGTGATTGTGGTAAGGAAGGCAGTATAAGTTATCTTTAAACTTGAAGGAAGCATCCCTTTCTCGCTCAGGCACCTGTGGCCGTCCCCATCCTTAAGGAAAAGACGCCTGTTTTCTACACCACCAGGCCGGAGCAAGGCCCAAGCTTAGGGCTTTGGAGTGGCAGTGTGATTTAAAAATATATACATATCATTTTTAAAAAAAGGTAAAACAAAGCACGATTTGAGAGATGACAGGTTAAGCCAAAAGCTCCTGTTAAATGGGACCAACAACTCGAGTTTCCTGAGCTTTGCCATTTCAGTCCATCTTTCCCTTTTCAGTCCTCGCTCGTTTGGGTTCAGGTTCAAAGCGATCCTCGGCGATGGGGCCAAAGGGGGAGTGTCAAAATCTATTCCCTCGGGTGCCCTTGGCCGGTGACTTTTCCAGTACCACAAAGAGCGCCAAATCCTTTTGGACTCGCCCCAGAAAGGACCTTGCCCTGGTCTCTCACCCTCTCCCTCTCTGTGTTTTTAAAAGTGCGGTTCTCACGCAGTTTAGCGGACAACCAAGTTGCATTTTAAGAGAAGTCACTGAGAAGCGTGAGATGCAGGTGTCAAAGGGCAGATTCTTTCGAAATTTCGCAAAAAAAAAAAAAAAAAAAAGCAAAGCTGGGTGCCCTTTGGGACTGAGGTAGCCTTCGCTG
This sequence comes from Pogona vitticeps, assembly GCF_051106095.1. Classification (NCBI taxonomy): domain Eukaryota; kingdom Metazoa; phylum Chordata; class Lepidosauria; order Squamata; family Agamidae; genus Pogona; species Pogona vitticeps. Next base: position 336,939,873 of record NC_135783.1, on the reverse strand, counting down.
GATTTAACCACCTGTTCCAGCTCGACGGTTACAAAAGTGGCCACCCTTCTAAAATCTTCTACACAGAAAGCAGACGACACGTGCCTTCTTGAAACACGTTTTACCGCACAGTGGAAAGATCAAGGAGGCTAAAGTTTCGGGAAAACTTCGTGCTCTCCTCCTCTTCTGCCCTCGCTCTGGAACCGCTGGAAAGCCCACAATTCACTGACGACTGTGTGTTTAAACCCATCCACACCCTTACAAACGGACTGCTTTTTACCTGTTATTTGATGAAGGATACCATGGCCTTGCTGTGCGTTTAGGTGCTTCGGAATTGGCTGGACGATCGCTCCAGAATGGAAGCATTCCAGTCACCGCGGGGCCATGTCACAGACGCTTATGATCTGCGTGCTATGTTAGGATCATTCGAAGAAGGAACTTCTAGGTGTACCACAAAACCTAACGGCCTGCCTCTGTTTATCAAGCCCTGCATAGGGTTGAAGGGGGCGGACGGGAGGGGAAGGGGGGATCCTATCAACCTCGCCAAGGGCACCGATCACCGATCTCTCTCAATCCAGGTTTTGACCTGCTGGAAGCTCAGCTTCCTACAAAGTGCAGCGCTAGTTTTTTGCAGCACCGGCTTCCATGCTCAAAGAGTTTGGTAGGGATCTTTATCCGCACGAGGTACTGTAGCTGGGCGCATGAGAGAGAAAGAGAGAGAGGGAGAGAGAGAGAGGGAGAGAGAGAGAGAGGAGTGTGTATATGTGCGTGGCTCACTCTGCAATCGCAATTCAGATTGAGAGAAGGGGGGCATCTCTTCCCCCACGCAGATATTTGTGTTATTGTAAAAACTGTTGGAAATGCACTGCGAAGGTGTTTCGAGAGGAGTCGGGCTGCTTGCCGCCGCCTGCCTGCCTGCCTGCCTGCCTGCCGGCGCGCAAGGAACAGAGCGAGGAGGGAGAGCGCGAGAGAGCGAGCTCTCAGTTTAAAGGGGGGAAACGGATGGATCTCCGCGAACCACAGATCCAGCCGCCTGGGAGATCTTGGAGCAGGTGGATCGAGCGGGAGCAGGATGGATCCCGAGTCTCCCGGGGCGCCCACCTCCGCCTTTCCCCATGCCCCCGGCTGCCCTCTCCGGGTTGAGCCGATCATTCCCACCTCCAATGCTTTTTCTCCCCCTCTCCTCCTGTTCCGGCGCCAGCTTGCTTGCCTTAACCAACCAACCCCCTTACCTACTCTTCCCCCCTCTTTCCCCGGGAGACGTCCGTCCCATTTGGGCCTCCTGCCAGTGGGCGGAGGAGGGGGGAGGGGAATGGCCCGGGTCTCGATCACCTCGCCCTCCCCCCCCCCACGCTTCCACCTAAGACCCTCCTCCAGACGTTTCTTTGGCTTCTTATCCTAAACCTAATCGGGGGAGAGACTACGGAGGCTGCCCTCTTAGCCCCCCCCCTCCCCAGCACACCATCCCTTTCCGGATTGCTTCCCCCCTTTCTTCCACCCACCCCACCTCCCGCGCTCTTTCTAAATTCGCTTAATTTCATTTGGACGGCCGCTCCGCAGAAGGCAACCCTAGCTAAGCAATCGCGCGTGTGCTTGGAGTGTGTTTGAGGGTGGCTTTTCTCTCTCCCTCCCCCCCCCTTTTCTTTTCCTCCTTCTTTTTCTTCTTCTTCTCCCCCTTCTTCTTCTTCTTCTTCGTCGTCTTGTTCTCGTGCAGGGTACAATGTTAAAAAGCCACCGCTAGTCGCCCCCAGTGCTCCTACTCTCTAGGTCTTTTTTGTCTCTAGTGCAGATTAAACGTCACGTCCGCACTTGAACTTGAATTTTATCCCATTGTACGGAGGCAGACCCAGCCATAGAGAGACAGAGCGCTCCCAGGGAACCAAGGCTCCGCCATCTTCACATTGCAATATATCTCCTAGTAATAGCCAGCACTAACCCAGAAGCACTGGGGGGGCTTTCCTTCTTAGCAAGACCCGGTGCCAAGCGAAAGGGAGGAGGAGGGGAGAAAAGCCGGTGGCAAAGTGGTGCGAGCAAAGCAAAGCAAAAAATTTATATATTTATATACAACAACAACAACAAAAAACCACCCCAGTGGCACTTGAACTGGCAAAGAGGAGACACAGTTTGGGCTACCCCTTTAAAAAAAGGGGGGGAGAGAGAGAACGAAAGAATTCTAATTAACCCAGCAAGGGTAATTTTTTTTCACTGCATTTTTCTCTGCGTGTGGGCAAATCTCAATTTTTCCCCTACTTTTCTGCGAGCGTGTGTCTCTATAATCCAATTTTTTTTAAAAAAAGAAAATCCTTCGGGTGGAAGAAGTGCACTTTGGCTTTTTTTTTCTCCCTCCCCTTCTCTCCCCCCTTGTCTAAGCACTCTGGAAAAATAAAAAGTGTCAGCGCTTGGTGAAAGGGGAGGGGGGGGGAATCATCCTTCTCTCCCGAAGTTCAAGAAAAGATCTGGAAGCGGTGGAAAGGGGGGAAAAGCCACCCAAAGACAGTTCTCTGGCGAAAAGAAAACCCCCTCGGCTTTGATGATGCCTTTTTAATTGAAGGAAGAACCTCATCTGGAGTGCGCCAAGCGGGGGGCAGAAAGAGTTTCTCTTTCTCTCTGCTTCCTTAGTTCTTTATTATTCTTTTATTTTTTAAAAAAAGAAGAAATCCGTCAAGAAGAAAACAGAAGAAGAGGAGGACGAAGCAGAAGATCGCTCCCCCCCTCCTTCAACCTGATCCCCCCCCCCCCCCCAAGTCCAGCTCTCCGGGCGATGACCGTGTAAATGCCAGGGCAATGTCCCGTCGCAAGCAGGGGAATCCGCAGCACTTATCACAAAGGGAAATTATCACGCGTAAGTTGGAACTCGCAAGAAGCCGGATTGAAGTGGTGGTGGTGGTGGTAGTGGTGGGGGAAAAGAGTGTGTTTGTGTGTGCGATGTGCCGGGAGATGGTAGGGGTGGTCGGCGGTGGTGGTACCGAGCGAAGGTACCGAAACTTGGGGTTGCGTTTGTGTGCCTCGTGTGAAACTAACCAGGAGAGGTTTCTTCTTTTTTTTAATCTTTGAAGTTGGGGGGGGGGGTCGCTCCGTGGATGCGTTGAAGTAAAAAGGGGTCTTGGAGAGTTTAGGAAGATGGGAGGAGGAGAAGGATGGTGGTGGTGGTGGTATTGGCGGTGGCGGCGCGGCTGGCTGGGAAGACGGTGCGGGGGGGAGCCGCGGAGGGGAGAGGGGGAGCTGAGACGAAGAGAGAGGGGGAAAAAAAGAGAGAGGGGTGTGTGTGTGTCTTGGGGGGGCCTCCAGGAAAGTTTGCTGCGAATTGACGACGAGGCGGCGTGGAGACCTGCGGCGGCGGATGAGGCCAGGAAGCCGGTTAAAAGAATGGGAGAAGCCCCGTAGCCGGGGATGGCGGGGAAGGTGGGGTGGGGGGATCCGCAGCGCGGAGGCTTGGAGGGAGGGCGAGAGGAAGAGAGAGAAAAGGGGGGGGGGGAGAGGAGAGAGGCTGGCTTGGAAATGCTGGTCCAAAGTTGGCCAGGGCAGGCGGGCAGCAGGAGTATCGGCGGCGGTGGCGGCCGTGGGGGGAAAGAAAGGTGGCTGGAGAGCGGGTGGGGGCGCGCACTTAATGGGAACCACATGGAAGCGACGCCTGGGCCAGGGATGGAGCGGCGAGGCCGGCGTGGGGAGCTGAGGAGAAGGCTGGAGAGGCGGAGTGAGGGAGAGAGCGCGAGGGAGTGTGTGTGTGTGGGGGAGAGAAAGAGTGCCAGTATTAGGGGGCTCTTGCCTCACTCACACCCCCTTGGCGAGGGAAACCCAGCTCGGTAACTGAGACCGTCCCGGACTTGGGAAGGCCAGGCTGTGTGTGTGTGTGTGTTTGTGTGTGCTGTGGAGAGGCGTGTGCACAGGTAGTCGGATAGCCTGACTTCTTTAGTTCCACTTTTTCCCTCAGGAAGGTCCGGCTGGCCGAAGGGATAGGGCAGAGAGGGCGCTTTGGCGGACCTTGGCAACACAACACAACTCATACAGCCCTAATATCGAATTCATGTACAGTATATGTAGAGGGCGAGTGTGCCCTCCTCAAAACGAGGGGAGGGCAGGTGTGTTTGTATGCATGAGCGGGGAGGGAGGGAAAAGAGTGTGGGGAAATGGTGTTATGTATGTTGGGGTGTGTGTATGTGCGTGAGTGAGACAGAACCTTAGTTAAGTCAGGTAGCCCCTCTTTGGCACGCCGGAGCGCGCGCAGTTTGCAAAAGAGCAACGAAGAAGTGCAAAAGAAAAAAAAAGGCGCGCCACTTTTGCAAAAGCTGAGGAAAGGAACTATTGTAATCAGATCTAGTTCAAGGTGGTGCTGGGGGTGGGAAAGAGGTGTAGAATGGGGGGGGGGGTTCTTTGCAGAGGAGCTTGAGAATAGACTGGAGGGGGTGGTGGTGGTGGTGGTCCAGAAGGCACTTCTATTGGTGAGTCCTGGGGAATCACCATCCAAAGGATCAGTTTCTCTCCGTTGCAGCTTCTTTCTGCAAAACCTCCAACTGGAAACAAAACGCATCTTATTTGCCCTTTCTGCTCTTCCCGCCAGCTTTTTGTCTTTAATGCCTTGTAACACAGCCAGTAGAAAACCCCATACTTTCGAAGGTGCCTCGAAAGGATGTGCATGCAGGCTGTGCATTGCTTCCTGAACCTCCCTCCTACTTTTGCATTCCTGGAGGATAGCTTTTATTTTATTTTATTTGAGGCCTGGTAGGAAAATATACTGTAAAGCAAGAAAGAAACAAACCTGGAGTAGGATTGTTTTTATTTGTGGGTGTTGGGGGAGGTTTGGATGGTTGGAGGGGGGGGGAGGAGAGAGAAAGGACCCGGGAGGGAAGAAAAGAACGAGAAGAAACCACAGCCCAAACAAAATCCCGAGCAAAACGCCAAAAAGAACAGCTCCCTTGCACGCTTGGGCTTCTTGCGAGGAAGCCGTTTGCGCGCGTGGAGCGAGGCGACAGGAGGAGGGGAGGGAAGAAGTGCAGTAAATGTGCGTGAGAGAGCGAGAGCGAGGGAAACAAGAGGCGAAGGGGGCCGAGGCGGAGAGGCTGTTGGAGGGGGGGGGGAGAGAGAGCGAGGAAGAAATAGAATATGTATGTTATATTTTTCGAAAATTTAAATAAATAAATAAGTATATATACACATACACACCGTCTCCCTTCCCCCCACTCCGCAAGCCCGAGACTAGCAGCCATCTGCCAGCAGCGTTGGGTGACAGCGGCTTCCCTCTTTTTCCTCTCCTTTGTTACAGCTGATAAAAATTGTTGTTTGTGAGAACGCATCGGAATTGTGATCGATTGGCGAATGCAGTCGCTCGACCCCGGATGGCTTTTGGCGGCTCGTGAATTTTATTTTATTTTTTTCCTCCCTCCCCCTCTAAAAAGAAACCCCTTTGCTACTCTCATTTTCTTTTTTTCCTTCCATTCTCTCCCCCTCCCCACTTTATTAAGCTGCAGCACCCACGAAGATGCACTTTGGGGATCGGCCTTTTCATTGATTTTTTTTTCACCGCTTATTTTGCAACCGGGGAGTTGATGAACCAACAAGGGGGGGAAAGTGGATTTTGAAAAAAAACAACAGCCAAACAAATCCAAAACAAACCAAATCCAAAACACCTTCTGAGCAAACAGCATTTTTCCTTTCCTTTTCTGTTGTGCTTAAGAAAACCTAGCCGGTTTGTAAATTATCTTCTTGCTCTGGGAAAGGGAAGGGGGGGAGTGTTTTTTTTAATCCCATTTCTCTTTGTGTGTATGTTTGTTGAAAAAAAAAAATCAAGATTACTCATAGCAACTCTTTCTTGTTTTGTTTTCTGCATTATCTTGCATGGGGAGGTTTTTGACATGGGGAGGGAGGAGAGAAAAGTGTACTAATGCATGGTAACAATAGGAAAGATACAGTAGTTAATAGGACAGGCTTGTTTTATTAATTTTTTTTGAAGGTTGAGATTAAGTTGGGTGGGCTTGCCCTCCCCCCTTGTGGAAAGGTATACACTGTGGAGGTAAACATAATTTGAGATGGGGTGGACAACATTGGTTTTGGAAGGTTACTCCAAAGACTATCACTGGATGGTGCATAGATACTTAGATTGTAACAGGGACAGAGAAACTGTATGTAATTTGTGTTCTTTCCTGTGTTGCATTCAAGAGGTATCAGAATGGCCTCTTGAATTGGACCGGAAAATCAGGTGTGTGTGTGTGTGTGTGTGTATAGGGGGGGGGGACAGATAACAGCAGAGAGGTGATGGGCTTAAATAGTGTGTGTGTATGTCTCTGTGTCTAGATGGTGTGGGGAGAAACATAAAATGCAATCCTTGTTTGAGCTTGTAAGAGTTCTAGAGAGATGGTTTCCACCAAGTAGGAGTTCTGTATGGTAGAATAAGAACTCAAAAAAGAAAGGAAGACCTCTAAAGAAGTTTGATAAGCACACACACAAAACCCACATAAATAAGTTATCCCCCCTCTTTTTTTTTTGAGTGATTCTGATATGTTCTAAGAAGGGGAACTATTTGATGGATTACTATCAAGCAAGATGTCAAGAGATTGGTTTTGCATTCCCAAGCACACTGTTTGGATTGGGGAGGGGGGGCTTGTTGGGAAGGAAGGTGGTGGTGGGGAATGGTTCTATTTCAAACCTATTCATTGGAGTTTCTTAGATTCCAATCACTGTATATGCTGAAAGGCAACTTGAATGGCAAACAAACAGAAAGTGAAGATGAGAGAAAAATAGGCAGTACAATCTGTGTAAATCCTATGTCTTTTTACTCAGAAGTAAGAATTCTTGTATTGAGTGGGGTTTACCCCTAAGCAAGTATGCATAGGATTTGCAGTCTTAAGGGTACAACCCTATATTCAGAGTAGATCTACAGAGATTTTTGTTACTGTATACGGCTGTCTGACTTTTATTGCCATGGTATTTTTTATTTATTTAGTTGAGAGAAAGGCTGCTGTAATTCCTGGACCTTCATCCCTCTTCCTAAATGAATCCCAACCTATTAACTATAGATGAAGAGCTGATGAATGAGCAAATTTGGATTTGTCTCCAGTGAGAGCTGGAACAAATGAAACAGTTACATAACATTGAGAAAGTGAAAATGGGATCGTGACTAAAACCCAGACAGATACTGTATGTTCTAGAACCTTTCTGTGTGAAAGACGACCAGTTTATCTGGATTTCCACAACACTTTGTCTAGTTGAGAAGCTATAACAGACCTCAGAAGTTTGGATTATAAGAATGAGGTTGATATATTAGAGGGGAACCAGATTAACCTTCCTGATGGTGAAATGACCTTCGTTTATACATAAACCGGGGCTGAACCCACCTGAGGAAACTCAAAGGCTGTGTGCATGTAGAGACAGAGAGGGTGGTTGGGGGTGAATAAAAGAAACAAAAACATCAAAACATTATTGGCCAAAAAAACTTCAATCCGATTTCTTAAAGTCTTTGGCTAACAGGTTATTTGCCAAGGTTACTGTTTCTTCCTGCTAATCTGTAATTGTGCCCACCTGATCTTCCGGGCAATAGAGAGAAAGAGAGAGAGAGAAATCCACCTTTTATTTATTTTTTATTTGTCTTCAGGATTTCTTTTAGTAGAAGAATTTCTGCCACAGAAGAGGAAATCAGGGAAAGTGATAAGCATAGTCTGTCATAGCTGATAGGTGTAACTGAAGAATTAGCTAGGAAGGAAATTGTAGAGATGGTTGCATTTTTTAGCATACCTGTAGGGCTGTAACATATGCATGATCTCTAGCAGGTGTTGCAGGCTGAGTTAAGGAAGGACTTTGGAAATATTTTAGTCTCCATTATCTGCATCTGAGCTGCACTGTATCAGGTTGTACATGATACTTTTTAAACTTAAAATCTCAAGGTTTTAATTCCTGTTTTTATTTTGTTATCACCTGCTCCTTGCTCAGTATTTAGATACTTCCTAGCATACTGTCTGCTGCCTTCATGCATTCTTTGGGTTGTTTGATTTGCTCAGGATAAGAAACAGCTTTGTGAATGGATGATGGAGTAAGAATCAGATTTCCTTTTCATAGCTAGGCAAACATGGCAGGGACTATTTTGTCAAGCTTACTAAAGCATTTTAGTAAGCATGGCTAAAGCTCTCTTTTTTAAAAAAAAGTACTGTGTTTTGTTAATAGCAAGATGTTATGTGTGTATTTGAGTGTGCCTTTGTCTGGTATCGGATGTATTGTGGTGTGTGTTGAACAAAGAATTGTCTTCCAGTGTGCAGAAGAGGACAAATGATGATCTGAAAGAATGTGGTCCAGATAGATGATGCCAAATTATAGATGTTACTTCTTCTAGCTGGCACCTATTCTTCCTTATCAGAGCTAAGTGTACTTGGAGCCTAATCTATTAGTTTAACACATTAACACAAGTTTCCTTTGCTCTTTTACATTTCCTATTTAGATTGCCCTGCACACACTCATGTTTGCTATTACAAAATACTTTCCAAAATAAACTTTGCTAGCTTTTCGGTTGAACAGCGAGTCACATTTATGCCTTGTTGTGCTCAGTGGCCTGCCTTGGCGGCTAGGGGGCGCTCGTAGCCTGTCTTATGGAAAATTCTGGTTCCCAGCACCCATGGAGACAAGAAAATAATCGGTAGAGGCAAATCAGTTTCCAGTGCTGCTTAAAAAATGTTTTAGGTGTAAAGTTGTGGTATTGATTTTCATGCCGAGATCTATATGGTACAAGATGAGAGAGATTGCAAGTTAGATAAATCTATTTTCTAAGCAAATTATGACTGATTAAGCGGCTCGGGCAAGATAGATGCCTTTTAATTAAAATTAGTTTTTAATAGTGTCTTTTACTGTCAACAGCTTGTCTTTGCTTTCCCCATTCTGGGTTGCTGGATTAGCTAAGAGCAAAGGGTAGGCACTGCACAAGTATGAAAATGTATATGCACATAGTGATTTATTTGCCTGCTGTGTAGGTTTGGATTTGTGCACACTGAGCCTGAAAGGTTTTTGCATCGGAATATATAAACATGATTATTGTGAACAGCAGTAAAGGACCGGCTGAACTCAGTCCTTGGGAAGGAATAGTCTACCAGAAAGTGCATATGTGGATATGTCAGCATGTTCATTCACACACTTTCTTTCATTCATACATAGTTCCTATCACACTTTTTCTTTACTGTACATTTAGATTTGTGCACAGTTTGCATAGGCGTATCTTGTAATTAGCACAGATAGGTTGACAATGAAAAAAATCAGCAAAAAGTTATATAAACGTTAACTAGGATGCCTGTTACTTCAGAGTTGTGCACACAAAAATGGGTCTTTACATACACTTATGTATGTATAAACAAATTCGGCAGATTAGCTTACATATGTTAGTAGTAGCTTATGAATGATTAGAATTTGCCATAGCAAACGCTGACTGAAACCATGCCTAATATAGGAATAGTTAACATAACGCCTAATACTATACATATGATTGTAGTTTGTCATAATGAATGTTGATGTTGAATGAAACCGCGTATTTTGAAGACTATCTGCTAGTGCATGGTATGTTCGTACAAATTGCTAGTACACGTATAAAGATTTTTCTTCAGCATGCATACAGTGAAATAGAAGATATAGCTAGAGAGTAAAAATAGTTATCAAATGCATGTAAATATTATGTATTGCTGTGGAGGACAAAAGATTGTAGAAAGCTCCTGATTATAGTCATGGCTGTGAAGGTAAGAAGAAATCTACATGGATGAATTATTCTTAGTTTCAATTTCTCTACTTAGATTTACAATAATGAATGAACACAGGTATTGCCTCTGTAAAAAGAGACAGAAAACAACTTTCAGCGTACAAAAGTTTGTTCCAGTGGTTGCTTGTGTATAAATGAGTATGAACGCCTGTTACGTATTCCCATGACTTGTGCACACCTTGTAGCTGTCAGTACTGTTGGAGACCTTGTTTAAATGTGTTTAACTCAGTGGTTTTACAGAGACATATGATATGTGTATTTAGAATGGAGAGGAAAGCATATGGATGAGGAAGTTTGTCAGGTTATAATATTGGTAACTCTTCCACATTTTTTTAAAAAAATTATTATTAGGATGCAAGATGTGGGTGGATAGTCACCATTGACAGGATAGAGGGCTTCATTTGAACTTGAAAGAGAAATAAATTAGGTCAGACAAAAGAGTAGGGCTGTCACCTGCTGTAGGAAAAGCCTTCACTCTCCACTAGACAGGGCCTGCAATTTATCTGATGATTCCTGTAGTTCATTTAATGTTCGTCTTCGTAGCCCCATTCATTGGAAGCCTAGAGACAGCAGGCACTTGATTTGACTAACCTGGAAGATGAAGTGGTAAGAAAGTAATTAAGTCTCACCTGTTCCCGTCCCGTCACATTTGTCATTAAAAAAAAACTATTCTAAATTATCAAGAATAGTTTGCTTCAATCCTGGGACTTAAATAAAACTTTTTGTAATCATTTTTAAAAGACACCGAATCATTCTTGGTTACTTTTGTGATTCCAAACATTGAAAGCAGTAGTTCCCAAATATTAGGCCCCAAAGAATTTTGGATTATAACTCCTAGAAGTCCCAGCCAGCATTCTGAGCCAACATTCTGAGCTTCTGGGAGTTGTAGTCCAGGAACAGCTGGAGAGGAGGCAAGCATAAGAACTATAGGTTTATAATACATTTTACAAATATGTTTACTGTGTCCAACCTGCTCTCTGATCTGTTTCTAAAACAGTAGTATCCCTCTAACTGAATGATTTAGAGATGGATAAGCCTTTTTTTTTTAAAAAGCACAATCCTATGCATGTTTACTCAAAAGTAAGAAGTATATTATGTGTGCATAGAATTGCAGCCTAAAGCACCTATTGGTCTTTGTGTAGATAAAAGTTTAATTGATGCTAGAAGAACCAGCATGAAAGCTGTTATACAGTCATCGTAATATAGATGTACTTGTAGAGTGTCATGGCACAATCCGTCAGTGTGTTGTGTAGCAACAGTTCATTTCAGTGGTGCTTGTACAAGAGAAATTCTAGGCTATAATCCTGCATCCAGTTGCCTGAATTTTTTAGTCAGATTGAAGCAAATGTTGCATGAATGCATGCAAAATGGTTACAGACATATGCGCATATCTTTGATAATAAGATGAAGGAAAACAGGCACTCCGATGGAATGGTCATTATACATAAGTGTGCAGTCTTTCCAGCAGCTTTGGTAGTAACACTTTCCTGCTTATTTGTTTCTATCCAGTGTCCCCATGCATTTTGTGATGAATCCCTTTCCAGTCTGAGCTGCAAAGGCAGTTCTGTCTTCATAATAAATTAAAACTTCCCTACATAATTTTGGCTTTCTCCTGCCTCATTTCCCTAAAAATAAGAGAGACAGAGACAGAGAGACAGACAGAAAGACAGACTTAAGTGTTTGCTACGTAAAGGGGAGTTTAAATAGTTGGACATGCCTCTCTACTCTTCTCAGGGTGTGTATTTGTGTCTGTCTGTGTGTGTGACTGTAAGTAAGCTTTTTGGAAACAAATGAAGGAAGGTACAGTGAATAGAGCAATAGGATAAAGAGGAAATCAGGAGTAGTGATGGCCCGAGTGAAGTTAGAAGCATATTGTTATTTTCTGCTATCAGATGGAGAGAGGGTTTGATGGATGACATGGCATTTGTAGGGGCTGGCTGGGTGCTTTATATTTTATTTTATTTTTGCATATGCATTACTTTGGGCTCAGTGCAAATAATTCATTTTGCTTTTTGAAGGAGCTAGTGATTTGTGTGTTTAGTGAGTACTGTGCGCTGGCTGATACAGAGGGATGAACAAGAAAGAAACTGTGCAAAAAGTCGCTTCTACCTGACTTTCGTTTTTTTTTTTAAAAAAGTCTCAACAAACCAACAAAATATGTTGGAGGTTGAAACATGTGTCTGTGAAATGTGAAAAATAGCCTAAGTGGAGTGTGGCTGTGATGTACAACTCCCCTGAAGCCCCCTTTTGAGGAAGACACTCGACGTAGGTACCACCTGTGTTTTTAGTCCACAGCAGAAATCAAACACATTGATTTCTTCTCTTTGGGGCTGTTGTTCATATATTGCTAAGAATCTATAATCCGACAGCCTGTTCTAGTTGAGCCAAAACTATCAGAATTCCCTATGTGGACTTTCCCCGCCTTTTGGAAGATTTCCCCCCTCTCCTCCTCCCCCCATTTAGTTTTAACTAAAACAAATCTATTCACTCAGGAACAAAGGAAGCTTTTGTATCACATCATCTCAATCCCTGATTTATCTGTGAAGATTTACGGCTTTTGGTGGTCTATACAAGAACCTATGCATTTTAGCCTCTCAGTTGCAATAAATCTTTTTCTGCGCCTCCAGGAACTCGTTTATTTAGGAAAACATACATCACCTTTGTTCTATTAACGTTATATGTACATATGCAGGTTTTGAACAGGAGCATGTCTCAGGATAAAGATTCAGGGAGGCAACACTGGGGTAATGCTAGACATGCTAGAGATGACCACTGTTGTACACTATTTTATACACTTTTAAGTGGCCTCACTGAGACTGATGGATTTTTGATTCTCTTGTTAGACGTGTATATGCGTTGCAACATGCTGGTCATTTTGTTGGTATTTTGAACCCATTTTACTTCATCTTTCTTTCTCTTGATTTTCTTTTTTTCTCTTTGAAAAAAGCTAACACTATTAATTGTTACATTTGCTACTTTTCTCGTTTTCAGAGCTGTTCATCAAAGTGAGTTCTGGAGTTCACTTGTTTCTTAAAATATAGGCTAGTTCAGCAAAAATGACTTGCAGGTTTATAAGGGAGTGCTGAAACTCACAGCTGTGAGGGTTAACATTTGCAAACACATTCAATGTAAGTGAGTAATTCTGAGCTATCCCTTAAGAAAAACCTCAACACTGCTGTCCGTAGTCACTGGAAGCCATTTAAATTAGAAACCCAGATGTTTTATTTTATTTTTCATTTTTTTTTGCATAAACAAATAAAAGTAACTGGAAGCCACACTTGAGTATGCAAAGGGGTACGTTTTCCATCCTTGAGGCACATACAGAATTAGAAGTGACTGGCACATTTATGATGCAGCTTCAGTCGGCAAGAAAACCAAAGGATGAGCGGGTTGTAGGGACGGAATTGCCTTTTTCCCTACTGAAAGCCGCAATGTTTCTACATTTGATATTTTTAGAAAAGTGTATGTGAGACTCTTCATTGCACACCTTTGTGCCAGTTGTGAATGCTCTTAAGAATGTGGAAGAAAAGTAGAATGTGCCCATCATCTGGCGTGGGTTTTATATGCTTATCTTCTTACCACCTTTCAAATCGGTCAACAAAAGTCGCTACAGGACTGCCTGGCACAACACCTTCATGCCACCGCTGGGTGTCTGCCTGTAGCTACTTATGCTGTAACCAGGCAAGTAGAACATTTATAAGGGTATTATGGAGAAACTGAACTAAGGCGTCAGTGTGAATATGCTCTTAGAGCCATTATGAGCAAGTTGGTAGGACTTCATGGATCTTCAGAGACAGCTGCTTAGTTCTGCACATAAGTTGTCTGGAATTAGTAGTTGTGATCAAACATTTACACCAGCGGATTCAGCTGCACCTGTTTCTTCTCCCACAACAGTCTGTGTGAAATACCTTTCTTGTTATCTTTCATTCCCCCCCCCCATGGAAGTCAAGTGTCCACATCTGTCAAAAATCCAAATACCTTTGATTGTCGAGAAAAAAAAAGTATGGAGGCCTGTGGTGTAAATAATGTTCAAACATGATGAATTCTTTAAACATTAATGTTCCAGGTCTGGGGATGATTTTCAGGCAAATGAAGTGATGTAGCAATAGAGGGGAAGAGATGGCTGTCAGGTTTCCCCATGAACAGTGTTCCTTAAGTTGGTTGCATTTCCAGGACCGTAGACTTGAAAAGTAAATTTTTTTGGTAGTATAGGTTTGGACTACAGTTGCTCCAGTCAACAGGGCTAGTGAGTTTTCCAGCTGGAGGAGTCTGGGAGCTGTAATTCAAAACAATTCTTAACCATTTCTATACTTGCTGAGCGATTAGCCTGAGTTATTTTCTTCCTTGTTAAGTGTTCATTTCTGCAGTATGTTCAGGTGTGTGTGTGAGAAAGTTGCTAAGACAGGCACTACACTGATATAAAATATGGTTTATGGGCAGCATCTTAAGATAAAAGTGAGTTCCTCAGTGGGCAGTGAAGTAAAGCTCTCTAATGTAGGGCTTCTGGCTACTTCACCCAACCAAGATACAAAATCTGGGGGGTGGGTGGGCAGCAGCTGGGAGATCCTGGGAGCGCTGGAAGATCCTCACAGGAGGTAAAGGCGGGAGACTCTGCCTGATATACCTTTGAAGTTAGGATTTCCCTGTAGAGGGGTGCAGCTGGCAAATGCTGCATGATTCATCAGTTCATCATTACAAAACGCAGTCAGATCTGGTTAATCTGCAGTCTGCTCATCTGGGTCTGGGAAGAGATTTACATGGTAACCAACCTTACACAGTACCCATGGTGATGGCAGCACCCGCTTAGCACCTCTGCAGAGGATTGCAGCTGCAGCAGCTGCATTTGCATCGGCTTCAGGCCTCAAACATGTATTGGGTGTCTTGTAAAACCAGGGCATCCTTACCACGAGGGTGGAGGAAAGAGAGGGAGAGAGAAAATTATTATTATTATTATTATTATTATTATTTGTGTTTCATTTTAAAGGAAGGGGCAAAATGATGGATTACTGTACTTTGAGGACCCAAGCCTGTCTGTTTCCAAATACAGTCTTCGAAAGGGGCAAAGCATTGTTTTCTAAAACAAACAAAGAGATTGATATTTTTTTGCCTCTTAGATAACTATTAAAAACAAGTAAGAATTCTTTCTTTCAGCCCAGGGGACAACGTTAAAAACTGGAACAAACGACTCTACCTATTTTTTCCTGTTTAATTTTTTTTTGCCCTGTAAATCCTGTTAAAAACACAACAAAACCAAATACTGTGTGAGCTCAAAGAAGCTACTCTGTAGATTGCATGTTCAATGCCCTTATAACTATAAAGCGTGCACGCAACAAGCATGTGCCTCCTATGGGAACACTCCCCAGGTAGAAGCAGCTTCCATGGTGGCAAACTGGGTTTAT
Source organism: Pogona vitticeps (assembly GCF_051106095.1). Lineage (NCBI taxonomy): Eukaryota > Metazoa > Chordata > Lepidosauria > Squamata > Agamidae > Pogona > Pogona vitticeps. Next base: position 336,924,774 of record NC_135783.1, on the reverse strand, counting down.
ATTGCATGATTTGTGAAACAACTGTTTCTCAGGAGCTTCACTCGCAGTTAAGATGGTCATCTTTATATTTGAGCCAAATGATTTCTTGACCCTGCTTAAACTGCTTTCTTGCTGAGAAGGGAGGTCTACTTTTTTTTCTATGTCCTACCCTGCTGCAAGTGTAACATGTTGAAACCACAAGGGTGTGACAAACAGAAGCTATGTTAGTGGTATTGGTTTGCATAACCCCTGATGAAGCATCCACGGATCCCTGAGCTATTTAAACTGTACTCCATTTCAGTTAATTAGGATATAAGGCTTTTGATCCTCCTATTGTGCTGGAGCTAACCACAAAATTTGGAAATAATTATTAATTATAGCAGCAGTAATAATAATAATAGCCATAATAATGAATATTATGGGAGAGAAAGGGTCTACTGTAAACCTAGGGCTTCTTAGGCTTCGAATTGGAGAAAGATTATTGTAGCGGGGTGGGTAGATTTCTGGCTTGTGTAATTACTTTTGTTTTTATATTTGACTTTATTAATTCATGAACTGGAGCTAACAAAGTATTTGCATAGTGGCTGGGTTGAGGCAGCTAGTTGTACCATTGTTACACAACATTATTTTCAGTTGTAGAGTTGAGCTTTTTTGCTTTTCCGCACAAAATTTCATCCAGGATTCCCCAAGGTTCTTCATTTTGGCATCTACTGTAGAAAGAAAATTTTTTAGAGGCCAGAATCCTGCTGGGGAAACATGAGAGTGCAAGAGCAAGCAAGCGGTTACGTTCTTTCAGGTAGGCTGTTCTTTGTGCATCTGGTTGTGTACAACTGGGTGTGTGACCGGTCGCGTGACCAGTTGCAGGAAGGACAGTCCACCGTTGGGGGCATGATACGGCAGGATTGCTTCTACATGTCTGCAAATCCTTTGCAGCAGGATTTGGGCCACGTTTCTTGTGGCTTATTGCAAAACAGGCTGTGATCCTGTTTTACTTTTTTGTATATCTCTGGATTAACATTGAGGGCATGTTCATTGACAAATTAGTTGGATTCACTGTATTCACAAAGAAAGCCAACTCCTAGCTTTTCTTCTATGGGTGTGAGCGGGGATCCAAAATTCTTTTTTTCTAAATGAAAGTGGTAGATCTTCTTTATTATTTGTGTGTTTGTTATGTTTCTATCCCATATTTTCTCCGTTGATTTTGTAGATCTCTCATCGGTCAGGCTAAGAGTGTGTGACAGGAGCAAGACTTTTTTTTGTTTTGGTCTGAGAAGGGATTTGAATCTGCTTCTCCTGAGCTCTAGTACAACAGTCTAACACTGACTCTTTCCTTTCACAATCATGGTGCAGTGAAGTGAGGTCTAAGCACACATAGCCTGATAGTGTGGGGAGCTTTAGATATTGCCAGCCTGAATGTAATGTGTACAGTCCCCGTATAGATGTATTGACTTTGGAGAGAAACTACTGAATATTGCTCTCACATAAACTCTGTGATATATATTCCAGTTTCTTAGGGTTGTCGTCTGTGGGATCATAGCTCTTTCCTTCCATCATAGCTCAAGGTTATTGAAGGAAAGCCTTTGGAACAAAAGAATCTTTGCACTTTTAACACAAAATTAATTATGGATATTCAGTTTAAAAAAGATATTACGGCACCACTGTTTCTGTTTATTTCTGTGTGGAAGCTTTTGAAACTTTGGATAAAATAAGGAGTAGACTTGCCTGTTTTTCTGATATCTGTCTGTCTGTCTGTGTGTATATATGCTCCTTGACACAAATTTCTGTGTTTAAGGAATGATGTCATATGTTATATATCCTATACACACTGCGTATATGATATCGCTCCATTGTTTCATTAGCTGGTGAGTTTTATTATAGCTGTCCACAAAGCATATTCATGATATTATAAGTAAAGTTCATTTACCTCTTTGCTGCTTTTTAAAAATAAAGGTATAGTTTTCGTTGTCTCCATTTTAAACTTAATTTCAAAAGAGAATCGAATCCCTTAACAATAGATGGCCAGTGTGAGTTATTAAAATATGAAAATAAATGGAATCACAAAAGTCTCTTGGTTCCTTTTGAACTGACAAAGATTGTTCAAGAATGCTTTGTGCAGAAAGTATATCTGAATCATTCAGAAATGATTTTCTAAAGTACTGTATTAAGACTGTCAAAGGATACCAGATTTTTTTTTTTAAAAAAGAAATGCTTGGGTGGTGCAGAAGGGAGGGGAAAATTCATGTGAATGGGTTGCATGTGGACTAACTACAGGGAAATGCTAGTGTAGGCCGTAGTCATGTAAGATGCCAATTTGTGCAGCTAAACCTGCAGGAAACTGGGCAGGTTAAAAACTTCTGATTTCCAGATCAGTTTTTAGAATGGGAGAAAACTCTCTTTCTCTGTAACTGTATCTATGCATAAATAGAATATAATCCTTCTGAAGTGACTTAAACCATGAAGGGAAATCATTGGAGAAGTGAAAAGAAAACCATGAACAATTCAGTTGCTTGACAACTGAAAGAGATTATGGAATTTTGACACAGACAGGATCTGAAAGTTTGGTTAAGTATTGCAGTGTTATACTTTTCTTTCTTTGTTAGAAAGACAGAGAGGAAGAAAGACGGGAAACTGTAATACTCTCTGTGTTTTTCCTCCCTCTCCCATCTTGAAAAGATAAAAGATTTTGTAAAAATACCAGCGCTGTTAGTATGTATGCATAGTTAGAGTGCTGAAATTTCATAGGCATATCTTGACTGTAAGGCAGACTAGGATGGGTATAGAAAATGCCAAGAGGCGGTTTTGGATTCTTCTTTCCCCCTTTCACCAGTAGTTGCATTTCTTTCTTATGTACCTTGGCTCAGTTCCGCTGTGCTACTTTGTCTCTTCCACTTCTTTTACCTTTATCTCCCTTTGTGCATATGTGTTTTAATATTTTGACACCCTCTTCCACCTAATAAGAATTCTTTTCTAGAAGCGGTGCACATGTTGTCTAAAGGAGTCTTTTCATAGCACTCGTATTTTTCTTTCTTTCTTTCCCTTTTGGCTCTAAAATTATGTATATGTAATTGGTAATTAAAGGTGCAAGCTCTCTTCAATATAAACAGTATTGCTCAATGTTAGATCATTAAAGGGAACAGAAGCACTAAATAATTACCTTTTGCATTGTGACAAACCGTTCGCACAGAAATCCACTCACTTCCTGCTCAGCACCGAGGTTATGATTACATTTTCATGATGGCAAAGAGTCTTTTCATAAAATAAATTGGTAAATTAATTACGTTGCATTGTCTACTGACTGCTTTTAAAGTAAACTTAGAGGAAGGGATGGGGGGAAGTAATTAATGGGTTTCACACACTATGCATTATGCCTAGAGTTGAGTTACCTAGTGGATTAATTTGGCTACAAGTAAGGAAGGAAAAAAGCTTTCATGCGTGCATCTTCTATTGCTGGCCGCGTCTTGTTCGTACACCTCCGTTGACTGTAAGGGGTGTTAGCGTAGGCTTAATCTGAACTGCTGTGACTATAAGAAGCTAAGTTCTGATACACTTTTCTTACATAATACATGTGCTTAGTGGGCAGTAATGCAGTTTATAATACATATGAGTCACATATTAATTAGTGATCCCCCCCAAAGGGAAGTTAGATTCATTTTGACCTTAAAATCAGTACATTTTTCTGCTAGTTAGACAGCAGTTTTGCTTCCTTCATTTATTGAAAACATATAATAATAAATTGCAGTTACAAATATTTAGGCTGAGTTCCCATTGAGTCCATTGATTGCAATTCAGAATGATGACAAATGTTTTATATTGTCATGCTGCTTTCAAAATTTGGAAACAAATCACCAGTGCTAGTATTTCCATGTGTTCATTTTCCCCCTGTAGACCTTTACTATTCCCATCTCCAGATAAAAGTTCTTCTCTTTTATTTAAGTGCTGTTAGTTCTCCGTGTATTGATCGGGCCAAATTTTTGTTCAAAGCATAGCCCCACTAGCCAATGGGAATTCTGCCTGATTGAAGACCATGTTTCGTGTGGTTTTTCAATTAGTCTAAATATTGGAAAAAAAAGTTATCTGCACAGTAGCCTGCAAGTTAGCCACTTTAAGGGCATTGCTGTCTTGTCTATTAATATGTTGTCCTGAACTCCTGGTTGTTCAAATTAAGAGAGATATATTGGACATCCTCATTTTGATATTTTGAAAAAAATATTGTCTTTTATGTAAACAGTCTGTTTAAATGTTGGACTTGCTTTAGGTTACTGCATAAATGGGGATGTCCAGAATTTTTAAACAACACAAAGCATAATAGGAATATGTATCTGGATATTCAGTGTTTTACCCATTGAAATCTTTACTTGTATTTCACCTTTTAAAGATATTTTGGTAAGAAACACAGAAAGTGCAATCTTGTGCAGCTTACTGAGAAGTCAGATTCATTAGGTGTATTGGATTTTACTCCTAAATAAATATAATAGGCTTAGGGAGTAAGTTGACCAAAATAATTTGGTTTGAAGTACTTATTTTTATTTCCACTTTGCAGTACAATATGTTCGGGTTTTTTTAAAAGTCCTTTGGATGTTTAAAAGTTCTTACTTCCTTATGCCACCATCTAATTTGCATGCAGAAATAACTGAAATGAGTAAAGAACTAAAACTTGGGATTGCCTAGATGTGGAATTATAGCAGTTTAACAGTATCAGTAGATAGCGGGGAGGGGGGAGAGAATGTGATATTTGAGAAAAATTACTCAAGAAGAAAATGCTCACTAAGCATGTGAATGCTTCTATACAGTTCTACAATGCACAAAAAAGATAATGTCTGCAATCTTAACTTGAAAATGACTTGTAGGTGTGTGCATGGCTAGAACATTTTTAGAGAAAAAATAAGCCAAATTACAGCTTTACAGTAAAGAATAGAAGATGAATGTAAAACAGTCTGTTACTTATGTGTGATGGTGGCGTGTAGATGATGACCTCTGGAAACTCATTAATTCTTGGGGAACCTTATGCACTATCTCAGTATGCTATCTTGTATGGAAACCTGCACAAAAGTCTAAAACCACAGCATTCACAATCCCTGCATTATGCAGCAGGGCAAACATTCTGGTCCTGTACATTTTTGGACTGGGGCATTAGAAGCTAACCTGTATAGTTAATCAGAGTCAGAATTCCCAGAATTTCTCAGTCATGGAACGTTTGTGAGCTCTGGCTTGAGCTCATCAGTCTTTGATGGATGGCTGTATTAATATAGTTAGGCGTGGGACAAGTTGCACCTCTCTCTCTCTCCTTGAGGCAAGCTGCCATGCTGTGTGCAGCTCAATGAAGAGCAGTGTGTGTGTGTGTGTGTCTGTGTCTGTGTCTGTGTCTGTGTCTGTGTCTGTGTCTTCCTAAGCATCCCAGTTGGAGTGCTAAGGTTTGGTCAAGCTTCTTGCTCAAGGCAGGCCCAAGAAGCTGTACCTGCATTTCCTTAACTTCCCGCGCTGTAAGAACGTTGCGGGGACTTGTTCCTGGAGCTGATTTTGCCTAGTTAGGAGAGAAGAGTCACAAGCAAAATTCCTACCAACTTCCTGGCAACAGTGATTCAAGAACGGTTTCCCTAGGATTGCTTCCTGGCCTTGAGAAAAGCAGGGATCATTAATGGAAGCTGTATGACTCTCCTGTGGAAACGTAGCACAATCAAGCAAACCAAATATTATGTGGCCTTTTCTTATGCTTGTGTGTCTAAATGGACTGAGTTAGAAGAGTTCCTCTTTTGGTTTAGTACTCCCAGAAGAGTTACTTTCTTGAATTCTTATAAGCTCTGTGCTCGGATCTGTTTTTTTATAGGGTGCTGTCTGTCTCTCCATGGCAATCCAAATGGAGCACTGTGTAATATTTATTTTACCGAGACACATGGAGCAGAATTCTTTCGTTAACTTCATTTGAACCTTTGCTTGCTTTTCACCAAAACTTTTTTCATGCTTATTGGATACAAGTTATGCTGACTTGTTTGTGCCCAGTTCCATGTCTATATTAGGTAAAGGTAAAGGTTCCCCTTGACAATTTTTGTCCAGTCGTGTTCGACTCTAGGGGGCGGTGCTCATCCCCGTTTCCAAGCCATAGAGCCAGCATTTTTGTCCGAAGACAATCTTCCGTGGTCACATGGCCAGTGCGACTTAGACACGGAATGCTGTTACCTTCCCACCGAGGTGGTCCCTATTTATCTACTTGCATTTGCATGCTTTCGAACCGCTAGGTTGGTGGGAGCTGGGACAAAGTGACGGGAGCTCACTCCGTCATGTGGATTCGATCTTACGACTGCTGGTCTTCTGACCCTGCAGCACAGGCTTCTGCGGTTTAGCCCGCAGCGCCACCACGTCCCTATGTCTATATTAGTAAGCCCCAAATTTGTATATCTGGCTCTTCCAAATGACTCCTTCCCAGAGGAATACTAATCTGATAAAATGCACTTTTGGGGGTGGATGCTTAGTAAATAATAGGAACTAAATTGGGTATGGTGGATTGAGATTCGAGATATATTCTCATGGTCTGCGTAAGAGTATCTTGTATGGACGACCAAACTGTGCAAAATGCCTTTATTTGGTAATTAATTTGTTATTTTAAATAGCAAATTACAATCTTTCTAGAACAACCCTGTCAGGTGTGTCATTATTGCTTCCATTTTACAGGAGGAAGAGCAGAGGCTGAGACACGGCTAAGGTTGCACAAGCTATTTGTAAATGAATTGTTGGGACTTGAACCACCTGTATAAGTCCATCGTTCTGTCCACTGAATCATACAGGTTATGGTTCTATCCTGACATGTCTTTACTGTTGTTATTACTGTGTTGCTCCAGGGTAGTTTGAAAGCATGTTCAGGAAAGCCACATCAGATATATATCCCTTATTTTTGTTTCACAGACAGATGTGGTTGCAAAATGTATTTAAATCATTCATGGAGACATTCAGGGAGGGGAAAATAGATAAAAGGTGTACAACTGGGCTTTATGAAAATCCTGTTCCAATTCAGGTTATATGAATATGTAAACAAATTGCTCTCAATTCTTTTCCCTCTCTTTTCTTTTCTCTCCTGCCCCCTTGACCCCTCACCTTTTTCCTGTATACCCACATAAAGCAGAGGCTGACCATGTGGAAACGGCCATCGTCCATGAGGAGGAGAGCCTAGCAATAGGAGAGCCAGTTGGGCTTAGCCTTGCAACGGGTGGAGCAGACCCTGACCTACTAACTTGTGGACAGTGTCAGATGAACTTCCCCCTGGGAGACATCTTGGTTTTTATAGAGCACAAGAAGAAACAGTGTAATGGCGCTGGCAGTGCCTGCTATGAAAAGAATCTGGATAAGAGCAGCCCTCCCCCTTCGTCACGCTCCGAGCTCAGGAAAGTGTCAGAGCCAGTGGAAATCGGGATCCAAGTCACACCCGATGAAGAAGATCGTCTTCTCACGCCTACAAAAGGAATTTGCCCCAAGCAGGAGAACATTGCAGGTACAGCATGTTTTACATTAAGACAACTGCAGAGGTAGCTTCTCTCTCTCTTTGCTCTCTCTTCTCCACTCCTACCCTCTCTCGTTTTTTTTTAATTTAAAAAGAGGAGAGAGACTTCTTTGTGACAATCCTGAGCATTTAAAAATTCATCAGTAGTCCGTCAAAAATTCATAAGACCTAAACATAATTTGAGGAACCTCTTTCCTGCAGGCCGCAGTTTTCTGCAGAGAGTATGGTTAGGTTCTTGGGATATGGCGTGTTCTTCATACATCTGGTTATTCTCTAATTGCTAGCATAGACTGTGATGTGCATCAAAGTGACAGGATATTGAGGAAAGTCAGTTATCTCCCTCTTCCGAAAGAAAGACATTTTTCTGATCAATCTGTCCTTATTTGGGTGGTATAGCCTACCCTGGGCCCCGTGGTAATTCTCAGTTGTGTAATTGCTATTAACTGCTATGGCCTTGCCTTACAACGACAGAGAAGGACAAAGCTTTACATTTAAATCTTGCCCTGGGAATTACATGCACAGCCTGTACTCAAGACCAGACATTAGCAGCGTTAATATTACATTTTCCTCCTTTGCACTGCAACTGCATATTGTTACCAGATAGGAATGCTGCGTTCTTACCACTGTTTTTCAAGTTGAAAACTAGAAAAAAGTAGTCGAGACAAATTTTTTTACAGCCTAACTCTGCCTATCTTTTTCCTGAAGGATAAATAATGATCCATGTACCACAGCAGGCTCGTGCCTGGACTACGTCAGAGAGTATGTTTTCGTTAAATCATGAGTTTCTATATCTTGATCGTTAACATACATGCAGCCACTGAAAGTGGGTGGGAGAAATCTCATATAACAATGGGAGAAAGTGCATTGAACTTCAACAAAAAGATTTGAATTTGAATATACAGATGTTTTAAGACAACAAACGGAAAATAGGTTAAATTGAGATTTGGAGAATTTTTCCTACAAGTGCCAATCAAGGTTTAATCAGTTTAAAATGGAGTTAGGGAAATCATTATAGAAAAAAAACACAGTATGACACAAAACCTTTTTTTGTTTTTGTTTTTTGTAAGCTGGACCTTTCCCAGTGCTTCTCTCGTAAATAAATAAATTGGTAGACATTCATTTTTACCCTGGACAGACATAGAAAATAGTCCAAAGTACAGTATCTTTTGACATTCAGGAAAACTCTTCAGCTGACAAAGAATTTAGTGCCATATCTCTGTGTGTTTTCAACAGCATGGAAATATACTCAGTTTCCTCTTCTGTCGTTGTTCCTCCAATTCCTCTACCTCTTTGGCTTTTAGGGAACACCAGTATAGTTTCTCCTTAATAATTTCTCAGTGTTATTATTTGAAATGAATGCTGTGTTGATGTGTCATTTGGAGCTGGGAGAATTCACTTCTCATGAACCCTGGAAAGATTATGGTAATCATTATAAATAACACTGTGCTAGATATACTACTGACTGATGTAGTATAAGGCACTTCTCTGTGTTTCTGTGTTTGTTCTTGCTTCCTCCAAGCATATGTATCCTACACAGTTATAGTTGTTTGTTACCACTTTAAATGCTGTAGCTGTGTCCTATAGAATCCTAGGACTTGGATAAGATACTTAGAATTCTTTGTTCTACTTCAGGGGGGTACATTGGAGCTGTCTGGCTTTAAAATGCAAGTACCTCACCAAACTGCAAATCCTAGGATTCGTGGTTCCAGGATAGAACCACAGCTGCTGAAGTGGTATCAAGCCAACCTAGCTATGGATATACGCTGTTGTGGATATGCTCTATGACTTGACAGTGGCTCTTGAGCTGCGCTTTCTAAAGCCAAACAGTGAAGCACAAAAGCTGCCATATTGGAGTTAAACATTGGCAAATAACCATTGGCTCTGCGGAGTACATTGTCATATAGCATAATTCCAATTATTTATTTATTCATTCATTTATACCCTGCTTTTCTTCCCAAGATGACCCAAGGTGTCCCTACTAGCATTCCATGACATGTGGGTAATTTCACATGGACATTATATTCATCTTGCAGTGGACAGAATGACTCTTAGGTTTCAGGTTCTCATGCATCAATCAGCAAGTACAGTGGGGTCTCGACTTAAGAACTTAATCCGTATTGGAAGGCAGTTCTCAGGTCGAAAAGTTCTTAAGTCGAATCTGCATTTCCCATAGGAATGCATTGAAAACCATTTAATCCGTATTTGCTCTTTTCGTCCATACAAACTAATGGGAAGCTGCTATTCCGCCTTCTGCCACTAGAGGGGGATATTTTTCTTTTTTCCTTTTAACCTAAGATGACTTAGCTTTAAAAAAAAGGAAAAAAAGAGTTCGTAACTCGAATCTAAGTTCGTAAGTCGAGTCCATATAGTCCTATGAGAGCGGTTCGTAAGTCGAAACGTTCGTATGTCGAGCCGTTCGTAAGTCGAGACCCCACTGTATCATGTTGGCTAGCAGGATTGTATAATAGATTTCTGCATGGCTATATTCCTCTAAGACTACAGCCCTATTCAGGCATTTAAGGAAGGGTTAATTCAATAAGTTGAACAGGGAGACGTTTTAGTGCCACATCCTTCTTGATCGTGTCTTCACGGGGCAAGGAAGAGAAGGAGAGAGAGAGAGAGAGAGACCATTGGAAGGGGAAAGCTATTATATATGGAGTGTTGCCACGTTAATGGGGATCCTGAAAAATCAGGATTCCTGACTGCAGAGGCTCTATGAATAAACAGACTTGTCTTCACTTCAGATTGTCCTTGTTTGCACGGAGGCAGAGACAGGCAGACAGGGGCTAGAACCCTTTCTATGCTCACACTTTCAGATTAATGCCACCTTGAATGCCTGACTAGGGCTTATGTTCTTCACCATATGGAAAGATCACTTCCAAGCCATGTCCCAGCCTTTCAGAATAGGGGATGCCTGCTTGAATGCCTGGTACAATCTCAGAAGACAAGAGGTTGGTTTGAATGAGTCAGTTCTTAGACGCAAGGACTGTACTTATCTGCAGTTTTCTCTTCCCATGTAAATTATGCACTGTTCGTAAATGGTACATGAAACCAAAGGCACAAACTTTGCAATATCTTACAGTCCTTTTGGGGGCAGCTTCAGAGAAGCTGCTTAACCATGAACAGAATATCAAGATATGTTTTTACAGTAACCAAGCCGTCCTGTTACTGACTGTAGTTGTCACATAATAATCAGCTACGGTTATGGTGTCAAGTAGCCTCATAAGATGTTATCACTATATTGCATGAGAACACACAGTATTGAATAAGGTGCAGTGGGCTATGCTTCCCCAAATTTGCCTTGTGCTTTGTTCATCAAAACCATCCACCTTTGGACTGAACTAGTTGTGAGATCTAACACATTTCTGCATTTAAATACTGCCAAAAAGTGGAGTTTAACTCTTCTTTCCTCCCCATTGTGGGTATCGGCCAGAATTATTCCTTTTGAACCTTTTGTTTGGGAATCTACTGTTTCGATCTACTGTTTCCTACTTTGGGAAGAAGTTTTCTGCTGGCACTTTTAGTATGAGAGGAATGATTTTTGCCAGGAATGCATCAGGAGAAGAGAAAGGAATCAGCCTCTGCCTTCCTGTCTGACATGCCCAGATAATTATCATCTCCCCCCCCCCCCCCTTTACACTGTGGTGTGAATAAGAGGCAGAACTCAGAACATCTTTAGGGCTCAGTTGTTCAGAGGATGCTGGCCTCTTAATCATTGGGGATCACCAAGAAGGACAAGTTTAACATCAAGGGTGCCTGCAATCCTTCGCTTTCTGCTGTGTGATACATAAGGCCGTGGAGGAGACTAAATTGTTGCACTCGGAGGCTAAAAGCTCTCTGCGCACACATCCAGACGCAACGGTTCTCGCAGAATAGAATCTCTCTCTTTTATAAGCAGTTTTTGCCTGTCACATGGAAAGTCATTTTGTAAATAGTTAAATTTGGGTAGTTACGCCTCTCCCCATTTCTGTCTCTGTGCAGGTGACTTTGGCTATGTTATTTAAGAGTGTTTTTAGCATACTTTCGGTGAGACAAGTATGCATGGTTAAAAAAATCCCCACGCAACTGTTCATTTATAGGCAAAAGTAATAATAACGATAATAATCGCATACAAAAAAGAAAAGGAGAGAAAAAAGAGCAGAGCTGGAGGTCTTAATCTTTCTTCATGCTAAACCAAAGATCAAATGGAAATGAGCTGGAGATTTTGAATCAGAAAATAAAATAAAATGGTTGGTTTGTTTGATATTTTTTTTCTTCTTCTTCACACAGGATGCAAACTACCTATGGCAGTGATAAGGCTTTCCCAAATTAGGGATTGAACTCTTAGATGAAAAGGTTTGTAGTGTCCTATTTTAGTTTAGGGGTTTTGCTCACCTTCCATGCCCCCCACCCTTTCCTTTTTGTCTTATTCTTTTTTTCTTACTTACTTTCTTTCTTTTTAAATAGCAGAGGATAGTTTTCAATAGTAGGATAAAAGCTTCATATTACAGCGATGGAGGGTAGCCATGGAAAAAAAACCCACAGAAGTCATTCACTGAAAAGGCTTTAGTGGGATCTACCAAGCCCCTTATTTATTTTTCAATAGAAGGGCTTTCTGCATTAGCCAAGAAAATCAGAATCTGTATTTAACACTAAAGGTATTTCCCAGTGAGAGGCTGTAGAGCATTGTTGTTAGATTTGTTAAAAAAAGAGACTAAATACGATTTCATAAAAGGGAAACTTAATCTCTAAGGCGGCTACCCCCCCACTCCCACCTCCCCCCCCTTTCTTTTTCCTCCCCCTTCTTTTTTTTTGTAATAATGCAACAGCCTATAATATTTTCACTTTCTATGTGCCGAAAGATATTCTTAGCTTTTTCTTTGCTGCGACAGGAAGAATGAAAATTTCTTTATTCCGCCAAGAAATATGTAAAATAATCCTTTAGAAGAACGGGGGAGATATGTTTGTTCAAAGCATTTAAAATGTTATTTTAATCAAAGGCACAAAACAGTCGACATGCTATGTCAGCTAAAAGGAGACTATTACATTTGAACTGCAAACTGCGCTCATCTTTTTATTTTATTCTCCCCCAACCAACCACTTTTCCCTCCCCTCCCCAGCACTTTGAAACAAATTTAGAAAAAAAAAGGAGAATAAAAAAGAAAAGAGAAATAAAGATTAAAAGAATAAAGGGGAAAAAACTTCAGTGGCTCAAATGTGTAAAAGTAATTTAATATGGCGGAAGCATTAATTATTTTAGCTTAATTGAATTTGGAGGACTGCAGCCGTTGCATTTTTGTTAGACAAGCTCTGTTTATTATTTCTTTGTATGTAGATTAACAGTAAAGGAAACACAGATAACTTTCTCTTATTTTTGTAAAATAAATGTGCCAATTCACGTGTAGAGTAAGCTGTTCCAAGACAACTGAGTCTTTATATTTGAGGATGAGAAAAACTGAAAATCATTCATTTTCTGAAATAAGACAATTGTCCTTAGAGAGTTTTCCAGATTTTTGTCCTACCTGCTAGACCTCTTGTTCAGATTCTTTGATGAGAATCCTGCCTCTCCAAAAACCTGTGACTCTCCTGTCCTAGATTTAATTAAGTTAATTTATGTTCTGAGCTTGACTGAGAAATTACTGTCTGTCCCCTTGGATAGTCCAGGCTATAAGTCTGTGAGGGAATGAAGAATTTTGAGAGCAGAAGCAGGTCAGCTGGTATAGTGCACAATGCAGTTTAGATCAAGGGCACATTGAAGCAGTGTGCATGTTTGGGTGTTTATGCTTATTTTGACAGAGCTTGCTCTCCTCAAAAGTGTGTTTGTCCCCAAACACTCTAGAGTAGATCTGTTGAATCAATAACATTTCTGTTAGTGTTGACTTATTTAGCAGTTGATTCAGAGAGTCTTCTATAGGTCATTCAATTATTGCTCCTCTGCCAGTGTCTTCATCTGACCCATCTAGAAAGGGAAACCAACCAACCAACCAATCAACAGCCTAAACTGACCTTCATGGATAGGTTTGGTAGGCATCTAGCGTAACTATGTTCCTAAGACCTGTATAGCAAGCATGCACTGCTACAGGTTCCAAATTCCCCACAACGTCTTCATAGCAGTGCAATTAGCATTCATTAGCAGTGTTTCTATGATAGATAGACATAAGGATAGTGGTCGATGTTACTTTCTTTGACCACAGGAATTTCAAAATTTTATGTCAGGAAACAGATTAGCATAGAATTGTAGTCTCTGAAATGTATTGATGTTAATCCCCTTGACTTTGTATTTCTAATAGTAGTGTGTTTTTGCGGTTGCTACACATTAAATACTCTTTGTAACTTTTACTCTTAGTCTTTCTCTTTCTTTTTAACATGGAAGGCATCCTGGTCCCACTTTTTTGAAGCTACAGAAAGCCGAAGGACACGGTTGATAACATGTATGCCGAGCAGTTATGTAATGTCCTGTTATTCATTGTCCTGTTATTCCATATCACCACCGTCACCTGTTTGCTCCAGAAGTGCAGCCATGCCAGTGTTTGTTTCAGTTTCTTACTTTGCTATCTCTTGCATGCAGTGGAATAGCAAATTATACACTACAAACCAAAAGCCAGTGTAGATTACGAATAAAGCCATGTGAAAACATTACTGGACATGTTACTGTCCTAGCAAAACATTCTGCAGATGAGAACACCGTACAGTATTGTATTAGGCAGTAACTCAGCAATAGCTTATTTTTGCATTACACGCAGGGTGCTTTAAAAAAATTATCAAGGAGGGAAAAGGCGGATTTAAATTAACCTTCACAATACTATTTCATGCATTTCCTAAACAATTGTAGGCACTGGCTTGTTTGTACAGTCACTAAGATTATTCACAACTATTTAAAGTAACTATGCAAAATCACCTAAATGGGAACCAAAATGGTATGCAAGATAATCTAGTGATATCCTGAGCTGAATTCTGTTGACTCTGACAGCTTCCCTGTCCCTAGCCTTCAGTGTCAAATCTGTTACTGTATAGCAGTTTGGTATAGGATGTAATGTGCCATATGCATACATAATCTTGGTTTCTGGTATTCTTATGGTTCTTTGTTTGCATTAAAAATGCTATATGGACAATAATAGTCCATCGATAACCTTTGTGAGAGATTATAAGTTTAAATTGAAAGTGCTCATATTATTCAGATCTACTGTAATCTTAACTTTGAAAAATAGAAACTTTTTTTTCAAACATCAAGAGTTTTTTAAAAGTATCTGCTTTTGACCCAGTCTAATTCTGCACAGTTCTTAAAATAGGTTTTAGGGGGCAGCCTAGTCCCTCTCACTGGATTTCTTCCCTATAAAGCCAATAAGATGCTGCATACTATTAGACCAGTGATTCCCAACCGTGGATTCTCAGGTGTTCTTGGACTAAAACTCCCAGAAATCCATCTTGGCCACCACAGTTAGTGGTGAAGGCTTCTGGGAGTTTTCGTTCAAGAACACCTGGGCACCTGAGGTTGGGAACCACTATAGATCCATCTAGCACTGTATTAAAAGAAATGAAACAAAACAAAAGGTATTCCACAAACTTAACAGATGTGTTCTCTTGAGAGCTTTTGTGAATTATGACCTGTCTTTTCAGAGATCAAGTGGATTGTAGTCTGTGGAAACTTCTGCAGAAATAAATTCGTTAGTCATAAAGGTGCTGCCGAACTTTTGGTTTTCTGTTTGCTGAAAGAGATTCAACCCTGTCTGGATATGAGGGTAGTAAGCCTTCCACAACTCATGTTCCTCAGCAGTTACATGATATGGAAGCTCTGTTTAACTGTCACGTTTGATCAATTTGTTTTCCCCTCCTAAGTTTTTTTTCTCATTTTCAGTAACCTATCTTGTTGTGACAAATTCTGCAATGTCTTTACTTGTGTTTATTGCACAGTAGAGATCAAGATGCTGTATGTGGGGGTCCCAAATACTCTCCTATCAAAGCATTCATTTATACACAGACTTGCTTAACTTTAGCAAAGTGGTTGCATTTATGTTGGTTTAAAAAAAATTCTTTGTCTCTCTCAGTTTTCTGCCACTTAATTTCTTCACATGATCGTGGATTCTGTCTTCCCTCTTGAGGCTAGGCAAACCTTCATAAAAGTCCATCATGTCCTGTAAAGTAAAACGTCATAACACGTCAGCCTCTTCTTAAAGGAAAGCTTCTTTTTCTTCCTTCCTTCCTTTTGTATACTCTTTATGTTCTTTATGTTTAATAGGCCTTTTTGCTTAAGAATATTTTGCAAGACGATACAACAACCTAAAAGAAATCTAGCAAAATTCATGAAGTGATGCTTTCACTTTGAAGGGAGAGGATGTGACAGTGATTAAAGAGCTGAAATTTCAACACCCGGTAATATTGAAATTGGCAGTATTTTCTCAAGTTCTGGATTTCCAAGTCAAACTGGAAGGGTGGAGGAAACTTTTAGTTACACAATGCTACCTATTAGTGGTGCCATGCTGTAGTGTGGCACATGGGCAGGGATGTGGAAAATCTATATGACTCCAGGCTATGTCATGCTGTTTGTGCATGCCTGCTGCTTTCTGCCAGCCACAGTTCTGAGCCATGACTCTTTATTTCCTTGTTTACTATATAATAAAATCAGTCTCATTCAGCAGGCACTGCTTATAATATAAACAAAACGGCATAATTTGAACAAGAGGGTAACCCCCAAATTTTGCAAGTAAGAAGAAAAACCTTAAGGAGGAGGGACCTCAGGAGTGCCTGATGCACTGAGAAGTTGTGAAGGGAATGTAGAAACAAGCGGAAGGATGGAACCAGGACCATTACAAACTGAAGCATTTTGTTTCAAGCCTCAAGTTTCAATAAATATAATTATATGCATGTTCATACTTAGTCCTTACAACATTACCTTTCTTTTAAATTTAGCTATGTTGTTGTTTAGTCATTGTGTCCGACTCTTCTTGACCCCACGGACCAGAGCACGACAAGCCCTCCTGTCTTCCATTGCCTCCCAGAGTTGGGTCAAATTCATATTGGTAGCTTTGATGACACTGTCCAACCGTCTCATCCTCTGTCATCTCCTTCTCCTCCTGCATTCACACTTTCCCAACATCAGGGTCTTTTCCAGGGAGTCTTCTCATGAGATGACCAAAGTATTGGAGCCTCAGCTTCAGGATCTGTCCTTCCAGTGAGCACTCAGGGTTGATTTCCTTTAGAATGGACAGGTTTGTTGTCCTAGCAGTCCAAGGGATTCTCAAGAGCCTCCTCCAGCCCCACAATTTAAAGGCATCAATTCTTCGACGGTCAGCTTTCTTTGTGGTCCAGCTCTCGCTTCCATACATCACTACAGGAAAAATCATAGCTTTGACTATTCGGACTTTTGTTGGCAAGGTGATGTCTCTGCTTTTTAAGATGCTGTCAAGATTTGTCATCACTTTCCTCCCAAGAAGCAGGCGTCTTTTAATTTTGTGGCTGCTGTCACCATCTGCATTGATCATGGAGCCCAAGAAAGTAAAATCTGTCACTGCCTCCATATCTTCCACTTCTGTTTGGTTTTTTTTTATGTTGAGCTTCAGGCCGTTTTTTGCACTCTCCTCTTTCACCCTCATTAAGAGGTTCTTTAATTCCTCCTCACTTTCTGCCATCAGAGTGGTGTCATCTGCATATCTGAGGTTGTTCATATTTCTTCCAGCAATCTTAATTCCGGCTTGGGATTCATCCAGTCCAGCATTTCGCATGATGTATTCTGCATATAAGTTAAATAAGCCGGGGGACAATATACAGCCTTGTCGTACTCCTTTCTCAATTTTGAACCAATCAGTTGTTCCATATCCAGTTCTAACTGTTGCTTCCTGTCCCACATATAGATTTCTCAGGAGATAAATAAGGTGGTCAGGCACTCCCATTTCCTCAAGAACTTGCCATAGTTTGTTGTGGTCTACACAGTCAAAGGCTTTCTTTGACTTATCTTAATTTAGCTTATCTAGCTGCAAATCCCCTTTCATAATCACTTGGAAAGTTCAGTGCCCTCACAATAAAATTCAATAACATTCAGACTAGAGAAGTATTATCAGCTGCATATTTGTTTCTGTTTTGCCACATGCACTTTGTTGGAGCACATGTACATTCTCATTATGCACAAACACTGGCTGATTTGCAGTCAGACTGCAGAGTCAGTTTTTAACATGCTAACTGATGAATTCAGACTTTTGTCCCCCTTTGCAGATGTTGTTGTATTTCTGTTGTGCAATATCTTGAATATCTGTAAAAAATAAACTCCACCATTTTTGTTTTGAAGAATGGGAAGTGAAGTTTAGAATTAACATGAATGGCAAAAGGGAAAAGGCACATAAACTTGAGACAGAGATGGGATCAAATCAGGGCATGAAGGCCATTCTCTTTTCTCTTAACTCTTCACCTCACCATGCTGCCTTTCAGAATGCAGGTTTCATGTAACTGTCATGGCCAGGACCTATACGGCATGCATTTATTTAATTCTCATTCAACTTGCCACCATCATCCCCAACTGCAGTTTCCTCTTTGGCTGTCCCTGTTCCCTTTCTTACTTTTCCTAAAATGAGCAACTGGCTCTTTCCCTCCTTTGTGCAATTCCCTTTGGGTCCTTTTGTGTTATTGACTTAAATTGATTTGACAGTCATTGCTTTTCCATGGGACCTTTGGGAGCTGTGCATTCTGTGAAGAGATTTAGGGATTTGCCATCATAAAGTTGGCATCACCCTCATCAGACTACTAGGAGAATCCATGAGTGATAACCTGGTATATGTCTGAACTATTTATAGTGATAATGTTATATATTATATTTTATATATGTCAATATTGTGTTATATATTATACCCTTTATGTTTTGTCCCATAATATTATGCATACTTGATACAGCCAAGTTTTCTCTTTCTTCCTCCCTTTTCTCCTTGAAACCCTGTTGCCAAACCCTTTTCCCCCAAATTCTTGGAAAGAAAATTTCTAGTGACATGATGAAATATTTCTCTGTGTGGTGGTTTTCATCATCACATAAGACCTATCCATTCACTTTATGAGGTAGCATGTTTACTCAAAGCGTGTGGAATAGAGCATGTAGGCCTAATCCCTCAGTTTGCTGGCGGGGTTGATAGGAAAGCAACAGGACTTCACATGAGCACAGCAGTAACGGAAGGGGACGAGGCTACTTCACTTCCTTCCTCATGTGAAAAACAGCCCGCTAGATAGGGCTATGGTAGTAGAAGTTAGATGTAGTGACTGAAAATTATCTCCACATGGTGTCAGTAGTATGTCAACTTGCATGGTGACGAGAAAGTTGCTGGCTCAAAGATTGCTTTGTTTGCGTACTCTGTTGTGGCCTTGGGCAAGCCACTGTTCTCTCTGCCTCAGCCACTCATCTGTCACATGGTAATAATTATAGTGGTCTGCTTTTCAGGGCTGTTGTAAGGACCACTGGCATAAATGTATATGAAGTGCTTTCTGAAGCTCCATCTAAATGCCCAATACAGTTATGAAGCCAGCTTTTATTTTGGACATTCTGCAATTTTCTGAGACTACACCTGATTCTTACAAAGCCGCCCCGAGTAGACGTTGTCTAGAGGGGTGGGGTAAAAATTGAATGAATAAATGAATGAATAAATAAATAAATAAATACTACCCACTCCTCAATGTTGTTGTCACTGTAGCATGCAGCTGAAGCACATGCAGAACAATCTCAGCCATCCTTTTTTGAAAAGGGCGGGGGGTTGTATGTTTTCAAATCTCAGATTGGAAATCACATGGTTAAATGCTTCTTTAAATAAAAAAAACTCCTGTAAACAGAAAAGACAAAAAAGAGGATTAGAGCCAGTATTCTTTCTGACATGCTCATTCCAGAAGTGTTTAATATGGGGGATTTACTCTATCTGCAATTTGAAATATCACAGTCCAGCGAATGCTAAATGGGGAGTGCCCTGTTTGTATGCTTAGAAAATGAGGCCTGAGGGGAAGGATTGCCTCACATATACCTGTTGGTGTGGCTCTGGGCACTGTACAAATTTGCTAATCAGCGGCACTAGCGGTAGAGTGGCAGAGTAACATTCATAGATTTTCAAATGCTGATCAAACCAGTAATGTAAATTCATTAGGCAACTGTGTTGATTGCTACAAAGGCTGCAGAGGATGTTACATGAAACTCACTTCTTATTCAGCCCGCAAAAATAGTATTGTGAACTTCATGTGGTGGAACTTGACATACACAGTGGCGAAGAAAGGAGGATAGGGTTGGGAGAAGATGTAGAATGGAGGATTAAACTGTAAACCCTGCTCCGTTAATGCTCATTTTGGTCTCTTAAATGGCAAAATTGCCAATGAAAGAAATGGACAAACTCCTATACACTGGGAGCTAGAGATAAACAGTGCCACAGGTTGCTATGAAAAGAAGCTACTTGATATATTTAGAATTGTTATTTTTCCTCCAAATTAAGATTAGCTAAAATCCATGGGTGTTGTGTGAGTGATTGTTAACTCAATGGCATGGATTATCCGTTCTTCACATCATGACAGCTAATTATTATTGCTGTCTACCCAGGGACGTTAACTTACATTGTGTGCCATTATGGGACTGGGCACACCATATTAACGTTCAGGAATTAGACAAGTCAACATGGCATCTTAAATGGGAGAAGGGCAGGAGGTAGGGTGAGGCGTGCTTCTCACTGTGATTGAAAGACCCTTCTCTCTTTCAACCCTGACAGCAAAACGAAAAGCATTGTGATGCTTTTAAAACTGACATATTTATTTCATTGTGAGCTTTTGTGAATTACAATCTGTTTCTTCAGAGGATTCCTCTGGCTCAGGTGCTTTGTTTCCCAAGGCATTTGAAAAAGCTGGGGCTGAGGAGGAAAGCCTCCTAATGTCATCTCCCTGAAACAGTTGCCCCCCCTTTTCCTATTGGCAGGACCGGCTTGGGTTGATCCAAAATGGTTGAACTTCCTTGCTCTAGCAGGAAGTCTTTCGTACCTCTTCCTGTTTAGCATGGTCAAAGGGCCCCCAGTGTGGCTTGAGGCCAGTGCAGTTGAAGAAGGGAGGACTCAACGACTCCCTATTTCCTTTATCTGTAGACTCCTAAACAAATTATACTGTAAGGCTGAAACGGAGCGGTTGGGGGAGTGACGGAAAAACATGACTGGGGAAGATGCTTAAATATTCCCTCTGTGTACATGGTAGCTCTGATGTGCCTTAGGTACTTGTGTGATTACTTTCAAGTAAGTGAAAATAAGAAAATAAATATTATATTAAAATATAATATGCTAATATAATGTACCTTGTGTAGGGTGCATTTCCCTAGTTGAATCCAAAAATTTTATCTTTAGTGGCTGTTTTGTAATCAAAACCAATGGTATATTCTGAATGTTGTGGAACATAAGCCATATTTCTGAGAAGAGCTGCTTTAGCTGGTAATCTTTTTTTTTTTTAAAAAAGAGTTTATTTAGTTTTGTTTCATTCATAGCCTGTATTTCTCCCAATGGGAGGACTTGAGGCAGTTATCTTATCAATGCTACATGAAAACCATAGGCTCTGCCCTAAAATTGTCTGTTGTCAGAAAAGAAGAGGTGTGGGGGGAAAACAAGTACAAATTCAAGTACAGGTTTTCAGCAAATCTTCAGGGACATCTTTGAGGGAGCTTATAGAGCTTTATGTGTTTCTCAGCAGTACTGATGGATAAAAAAGTTAGGGGGGAAAAACACCCATTAGGACGTTTAAAAAAATAGTAATAATGATGACCACTGGAGACCTCTCCAGCTGAATGAAACTCCCAAGTCCCAAATTGTGGCCTGATGTACTAATATTTTATGCTGGATCCTTATTTAGCTAAGCTCACTAAGTATTTGTATGACTGAATAAACAAATCTAGTTGTGTTTGTCTAGGGAAAACTTATTGTTTTAGGATTTTCCCCCCAAAATGTAGCTTTAATCTCTCATGTGGTTACCACATTTCATATTTGTGTGTATTTGCATAAAGAACAATATCCAATGTTAGAGGTTGTTTAAAAGCACCTGAATTACTCACACTTTTATATTGAGCAGATTGGGTAAACCACCTTGAGTCCCTTTTTGGGAGAAAGATAGGGTAGAACTAAAGTAAATAAATAAATACAAAATAACACACTGTCTGGAATCGTATTGATGTGTATATATGATTTGTGCAACTTGCCACAACGTATAGTGGCTAATTAGAGGACATTCCAGGCCATGTCTTGCTTTTGTAATCAGATATGGGATCAGGCACGTGACCGAGACCTTGTCACAGAACCCCAGGACCTTGTCAATTTGCCACAATTAGCTATGGCAAATTGCCCACAAACACTAGCAGGATTCTGACTTCTGTTTTAGTAATCCAGTAGGTCAGTATTATTATTACAGTATCTCAATGTCGTAGTTATGTGTGACTACTCTCTGTATAGCAGAATTGGTGGTGAGGCTAAGAAATAATGTCCTTTGTCACAAAAGCATATCCTTGAACTAGCATCCGAACACTAGACAAGCAATTCCAGGTTAACTACGGTGGCTTTTAAATGATCATCCATTCCCTTGGAGTGTTGGGCTCTTTTGCTGGTTGTGCGTGGGAGAAGTGACATTGTCTAATTAGTTGCTTCTGTCCCACATCCTCCTGGCAGATTTATGTTCCCAATACAAAAGTATGCTAGCAGATGATAATAATCTAGCACGTTGTCCCATGTGGGTAACGGCCTTCATCCTGTAATAAATAGAAGGAATGCTAGCAGATTTCACCTTCTTCCTCCACCCCCAAAGACAGTCAAACTACCATTGGTATATTTTACGTGGACTATTGTTGGTGCAAGCACCCTGAATCAGAGAAGCAGTTGGGAGCAGGAGTGGAGATATGGGCAATCACCTTTTACTGTGTTTCAGGCCATCTATATATCTGGTTGACTCAGTCACTCAGGCTGTCTTATAATCAGGGCATCTTCAAATGTGTATCCACTTAAATAATATTTGGTAAAACAAATAGGTTTTATTCTGTCTTATTCAATGTAGGCGGAAAATATGTCACCCTGGAGAGCTGAGTGTTATTCAGTAGTTAGTCGTGCCTTACAGATTAAGTGCATTTTTTAAAAAAAAGTATCTTGCCTTTAATTATTCCTTTTTTATTTCAATTTGCAATGGACTTAACTTGATACTTTATTAGAAACAATTCTGCTGGGCAGTATACAAAGAAGGCATGTAAAGTATGTCACAAATAGTTTATTTATGTATCTATTTATCAACTTCCATTTGTACCCTGCCTCATGGCACAATTCTCATCTAATTCTACAGATGTCAGTTTAGTTTAATTCTGTTAATTCTAATTCTATAGATGTCAGTTCTGTAGGCATCAGTTCTGCTTAACTGATATTGCCAAGGAATAAATATTTGTCAATTGCAGCACACCAAAATGCAGATGATTCCGACACCCAAACTCACCTGTGCTAATGAGAGTGTTACCCAGATTTGCAATGCAACCAGACATGCATAATTTGAGCAATGAGCCTGCTGTGGAAGCACATTCACTGCATTTAGTTCATTTTAAAATGTTTTTTTAAAAAGTATTCTCAGAGAAAACCTGTCCTTCCTGTTTGTAGCTGAAGACAGCAGGTGTATCTTTTTGGTGGGCTTCCTCTGAAATCACTTCTTTTGAGCACTTGTTTCTCATTTTCTCACGTTTAAAAGCATTGTGTGACTGTCTTTTAAACAAGAACAACTATTCATTTGATGCATTTGTTTAAATTTAAAAAACGAAGATGAAAAGATAAAAAGATAAAAAAATGAATATGAAGTTTCTGGAGATTCACAAGACAGTACATTTGTTACAGGCATTCGGAATACAGAAGGAAGCCAGGCTTATGCTTTGGAGATATGACTCCTGCATTTGTTGTATCTGGATTCATCTTTATGGTTTTTCTCATTAGAGATTTATATTGGTTTTTATTAACTACAGTGGAAACCTGCATCATTACTACCCAGTACTGCTTTATGGTCTCCCAGCTCTAAATGTGCACTTTCCTATGTGAGATTCTTATGGGATATGTCATTTTGGCTACAGATTTGGGTAGAAAATGATCAGGTAGATGTTTTTATCTTTTTAAACCTAACATTGATGCTTTAATCAGGATTTGTATTTTTGTAAAAAGGACTGTTTACATTAAAAAATAAATAAAATGCAGAGCATCATTGCTATTTAAACACATGGAAGACAGTGAGAAAGGGACACAGGAATAGAGATTTGTGTGTGTGTGTGTGTCACTGTACTGGAACTGTTTGTATGATGTATGAAGAGTTTCCTCACAATATTCTCTCTGGGAACAAGGGGTTTATTCTAAACTCTAGGTTTATTCATAGTGTTTATATTATAAATAAGAAAGTGCATTGGGTGGGTGAAATTTTACTCTGTTTGTCGATGGTAGTCTTGTCTTCCGAGTGTGTGGAATAACTAGCTGTAATCTTTTTTCTCTTTAAAAAATATGAAAATGTGGGTGATGTGTAGCTTGGTGTTGAAGGAATATTGCTGTTTCCATGCTACTGTGTATTCTTGTTTCAGGCTAAAGTGCATTAGCCAGGACAACTTTCCGTAGTTCTTTCATTTTTGGGAAGTTTTAAATGTTGTTTTAAATAGCTTTTAATATTGATCTTAGTTACCATTTTAATATAATACTTGTTTCATTATTTTTAAATCTTTGTATGCTTACTCTTTTTAGCTTTTAAATACTGTTTTAATGATGTAAGTCGCCTTGGGACGTTTTGGGGAGAAAGGCAGGATAGAAATATTTTAAATAAATAAATAATAAATAAGTTTCATCATAATTTAATTGGAATTGGAATCTTCTTGGAAAGTGTAAAGACGTCGATTTCATTTGCTTCCCTCTGGTTCCATCCTAATTCGTTGACTCCACTCATTTCTGTCTATGTAGTGAGCTAAAGAGGGACAACCCTTAGATATTTTGCTATTGTAAGCGGTATTGTGGTTTCCGAAAAGAGTCCTGGTCAAGGGACACCTATGAGCCGTGAAGCCTTGTTGATGGCTTGCCAGATTGCTGGCGGACTGACAGCGACAAACTTGGTTATATGAACCCAAGGTAGCATTTGCTGGCATTTGCTTTAATTTGGTCATATTGGTAACTAGATTAATCTTGGCATTTACTTTCTCTGTAATGAGACTTCACAGTTATTTAAGCTTCAGAGTGCCAAGAAAGACTCCGATCTAGCCTTTTATTCCGCTGTAACAAAAGGCAGCTGTAGTTTCTTGCTCTTACTTTACTCTCTGCTCCCTTTACCAGTATACTATGGGAGATATATTAATAGTATCTTTCTAATCAGTGCAGTTGAAACGTTCCTGGTTGGTCCTTTTGAAATAGAGATGGCAGAAGAAACGTTTATGTGTGCGAGTATTGTATGTTGGAAAGGTGGGATGTAGGTTAAAACCTCAAAACACCTTTGCATATGTCTTGCTATAAGCAGAAAGGTCCATGCATGTCTTCATTCTAGATTTCCTGTGGGCAAATAGTGAATAGGATATTACACTGCATAGGTCTTTGGTTAGATCCAGAAGAACACTTCTCGTGTTCAATTAAATACATCATAGCAAGAATTAGTGGTACATTAATTTTAGCTTTGCTTCCCCGCCTCCTCATGTTTCTCCTCTGCATTTGTTCTTGAGGATCTGTACTTGCACTGCTAGCTACTAGGCTACTGTAATGATGCAACCCGGCAATGACACAACCGGTGCAGGGCCATGGCATTGCAACTGGGTAATACTTGGGTAATTGGGAGGGTAGCCTGTGGATAGTTATCAAATGACTTCATATGCGGAGATAGAATCTTCCTAATATTTTTGTTGCACAGTGTTATGGGTGCTGTTGAAGTCAGCAATGAGCAACTGCACATCTCCTCAAACTGCTGTCTCTGGTGTAGGACGAATTTGTTTGCGATTCAGCCAAACAAATGAGTCATGCTAAGCTCAGTACAGGTAAATATAATGCAGAATAGCAGCAAGCCGATTAAAAGTAGAGAGCTGCATTTGTTCACGCATCTGACCTCTTTTGTTTGCAGTAATCCTAATAGGAGCAGTACATGCCATTCACACTTTATACAGACAGCTGCTTATACATTCTGTACTATTGGCTGTTTGTTGTAACTGGGAAAACACACACTATGCAGTGGCTTATGCCAGCCGCCTCTGGACAAAGGTTGGACAAAATTAAGAGTTTTGCAATAGTAGATCCAAAAGGCAGGACTGGGTAAAGCATTATATAAAATGGGCTATATATATAGAAGAGCTCCAGCAAAACGGAGTTTTCTGTAAGGCTAGGAGAGTATATACATATATGCCTTTTTATGGCAAACTTTACCAAATATTCAATAGGTTATTTGCTGACTGTGAAATTAAGTGTAAACTTGGTTCTGACCTGAAGTTGGGCACAATTCTCATGCCAGCCTTGGGAATACTTTATATCAAGTTAGTCTATTTGTTCATCTGGCCCAGAATTATCTATCTTAACTGGTAACAGTTCTCCAGGGTCTCAGTCACACGTCTTTGACATCACCTGCTATGTGACCTGGTCAAGGAAGAAACCAACGAAGCTTCCTATAAGCAATGTGTGTGCTCTCCTGCACCACTCTGAACTTTTTATGATGTAAAACTGTGTACTTATGTGGTCACATCCAGTATGTGTCATACTGGTGAGAGCCAGTGTGGTGTAGTGATTAGAATCTTGGACTATATTTCGGAGACTGAGACCCATAGTCACACTTGACCATAACATTCGTTGTCTAACCTTAAGTCAGTTAGATTTTGTCAATCTGACCTACCTCACAGGGTAAAGGAGACGAGAGGAAAATTGTATATTTCAACTCATTGGAGAAAATGTTTTATGTAAATGTGACAAACAAAGCACGTGTATTATAGATGTAGATTGCGTACCTTTTATTCCCTTGACCACTTTACTATGTGGAAAAAAAGGACCACTTGATACAATTAGCAAAATTGTATCAAGTGGTCCTTTTTTCTGTGTTTACTCCTCCATACTGCACATACATTGGTGCCTCAATTTACGATTGCCCTGTTTAACAACAAAATTGCATTACGATAAAGTTTTTGAGATCGCTTTTGCGATCGCAAAATGATGTTTCCTATGGGGGAATTTCGCTTTGCGATGATCGGTTCCCTGCTTCGGGAACCGATTCTTCGCAAAACGATGATTTTCCAACAGCTGATCGGCGGTTTCAAAATGGCCGCTGGGTAAACAAAATGGCCCTCTACTGTTTTCTGGGACGGATTCCTCGCATTGCAGGCACCGAAAATGGCTGCCCTATGGGGGATCTTCGCTGGACGGTGAGTTTCAAGCCCTTTGGAACGCATTAAAGGGGTTTTAATGCGTTTCAATGGGTTTTTTCTTTTCGCATTATGACGTTTTCGTTCTACAGCGATTTCGCTGGAACGAATTAACGTTGTAATGCGAGGCACCACTGTATGTGTGGTTGAGTAGGATGCATGTTTGAATGTCCTTCCTGGAAATAAAATGTCCTTGCAAATGAAAAAATTGCATGTTTGAGAAAACACTTAAGCCCAGTTTTTGTGATTATGTGATAAATGTTTTTCTATGTGTAGATATAGTCCCCCCTTCTTTTTCCTTTGTAGGGAAAAAAATGACGCTCATAAACCTGATGCATATAATAACATTTATGTGTTGTCAAGTAAATTATGTCTTAAGTGATCCTTTCAGTGTATTCTAAGTATAGAATATTCAGAAATGGCTTAACATTCCCTTATTTTGAGGGTCCCCTGGGACTGGGAAGCTTCCCCAAGGCTACGTAGGCTGGCTTTCTTCCATCAGGGGAATTGCTGGCTCTGGAGCCAGATATATAACTCACTGTTATATTCCCTTTGAATATATAAACTGCCCCAAATTCTTGTTCATGTTTTCATAATTTTCTAGGATGCCTTTTGAAGTTAAATTGGTTTTGATCTTTAGTGTACCTACTGCAAATGGAAATGTTCCTTCCATTCATGGAAGGCTTTAAATCTAATGGGTTACAGTACTGGTGCTAGAGGGAAGAAGCATTTTTGTCTTACTTTCTTGGTGTTCTGGACTTCTTCCAGGCCTTTGGATCAGATTTATGGGCTGAAATAAACCTGCAGTAGAAAGGAAGGATCAGAAAAAATTACTTTCCATCAAGGGCAGGGCCCCACAGATGTTCTCATGGAATGCATCATTTTGGGGAGCAAACTCATAACCTCTCCACCCCTCTCTCTGTGTGTACTCCTTCTGTAATTGGCAGGTTGTTTTCCCCTGTGAAGATGGTGATAAAATAGGTAGAAGGCAATGATCATCCAATTTGTGTTTTTCTTTATTTTCTAATGAATAAGATGCCAAAAATAATAACAAAAAAGACACTGATTATTAAAAACAAAGGAAAGTCTCTGCCATTTGTTAGAAAGTAAGCAGAGAGAGGGAAAGAGAAATAACAGCTACTTTACAGTTAGTGGAATATTGATTGTAGGAGATATGCCATGTGAATTTGCTTGGGAATTTGAGGTCGCCTGGGAAAGTGGTTGAAAAGGACAGTACATCACTGCAACCAACCCCCCTCGCTTCCATCAGAAAAACCAAGTCTGTGAGTACAAATTATTTGACAGCTGGAGACTGGTGGGTGATCAATAAAAGTCATTCTGACTGGGGTTTACCATATGTAAATAAATAAAGGGGACAGAAAACTTGTCTCCTCCATCCTCCACCAAATTGCAGGAGTAGACAGGCTGCTGTATCACTGGAGCAAACCAGGCATTGTCTTTTCGATGATTGTTTTGCCTGTATTTGAACCTGCACTGCATTAACTCTCATTGACCAAATAAGCTGTGACACAATGGTTTCACCTCCCCACCTGACACTTCTTGAGAACACAACACTTTTCTGTCATAGCTGGCAAATATACATTGTCTATCAGCATTTATATAACTCTATCTTATAAAGTTGTCATGTATTTGTCTACATAAAAGCCCAAATTTCTTTTACTCTTTTTTTTTTTTTTTTTTGCAGAGAAGCGCGCAATGCTCTGCCATGACATATAATTTAGACAGGCATTGATTTTAGCCATGGATTTTGCTTCTGCTGTCCCTGATCGAGGATGGTTGGTGGGGTTTGAGAGAGCATGCCCGCATACAATCAAGAGAGGAGAAAGGAGGGTTGTTTCCCCCCTCCTAGTACTTATGGGAGTGAAGCTGCTGTTTATTAATTGCAGCAAACTGCAAATAAATGGAAGAACCAGCTTACTGCAGCCTGAGAGAATGCATCTTGTCAACCTCAGCCAAAATGTCAATTTTGGGAGTGGGTGGGTGGGAGGAGCTATTCATGGAGTCCTTCCCTTCTCTAAAAAAGTTGGGAAAAACGTCTAGAAATCCCAACCATTACCTTATGCAGAAAAGAGATACTAGGTGAAATGGTTTGTAGGAATCCCAAATAGAATTTGTATCTACATCTTCTTCTTCCCCCATTTTTTTTTTAAAAGTGGGTGGGATAGCTTGGGATTTAGTATCTAAGCTAAGGAGCTAAGCCGGAAATCCCAGCAATGTAATGAAAACAAAACGGACTTTTCACTCACGCTGTGGCATTCTGGCAGCCAGAGTGCTTTCGTGTGCCAATGTTTTCATTCTAGGTTTTCTCGAGAGAAGTAGTGGAAACGAATCGTTAACCCCTTAACTGGAATAAATGTCTGTAACAGCAGCAGCAGCAGCAGTTCAAGCGGTGGTGGCAAGCAGCAGTGGTTTCTGGCTCTCCCAAGCCCTGTTGGAAGGCTGAGAGCAGCAGACGATGAGATGACAGTGATTGGGAGTGGGGGGAGGTAGATGCTTTTCCGTCAACAAGTTGGGTGAATCAGTTCTGGGTGTAAAGCAGCTGCTTCCTCCCCCCCTCCTGACTTGTTTCATTCATGTTTTTGCTGTTTTGTATAGATCTTTCTCTTTCTTTCCCATTCTGTGCATGCATAAGTATTTAGAAAAAAACACCACTCAACCCATCTTACGTTTGTCCCAGCAATTGAGTATCTTAGTATCTTTCTTAATTTTATTTACTTTTTAAAAATACATTTCGTATTCTGATTTGTATGAGCATAGAAAAAAGGAGGTTTGCTCACTCAGGAGAGCCCAGACAAAATTAAGCTTTACCACCATTAGATGTGTGTATGTAATATAATCTCTCTCTCTCTCTCTCTCTCTCTTTCTCTCTCTCTCTCTCTCTCTCTCACACACACACACACACACACACACACACACACACACACACACACACACACACACACACACACACACACACACACACACACACACCTAAGAACATCTCTTTTAGAAGGAAAAGGATGAAAAATTTAAGCTAATTAAGTTGTGCTTCCATGGCTGTTTATATGTTAAAAATAAAGATGGGGGTCCACCTGCCTCAATAGATACACATTTGTGATTTTTATTCTTGATTTTTTTTCCCTGTTTAACCTTTTGATCATGGCCAGTGCTTACCCATGTAAGCCTCCTCCTACCCCCCCCATCTCATTAGGATCTTTTATCTCCATTTATGCTAGCAAAACTGTATGGCACATCAGACTCTTTACTAGAGAGCGTCTTAATCTTGCCTTTAGAAATCTGCAAAGCAATTAAAATCATTCAGCATCTCCTTTTTGGTGTCCCACAAGCTTCTGTCTCCCCGTCTGGGTATACCAGTCTCAGTCTTTGGAATTTCAGTGCCACGCATAATTTAGGCATAATTGTGCAGCTGCTGTGAGGGGCCATGTCTCCCCAGCTGACCTTGGTCAGCATGCCTGGTTCTTGAATAGATGCTCTGCCTTCTTTCTTTCCACTTTGACAGCTCCCTCCCTCCTCTTCATGTACACCCCCCCAAACACTACACACACAATCTTCTCTCAGGCGTTGCTTTTCAGTCCTTATTTCGAAAACTCTGTGAAGGTTTTCGTTGGCGAATATGTTCATTTGTACACCACACTGTCTACTTTGAAAAAGGGCTGTATAAACAATGATGCTGATAACATGAATAAGGACAGATATTGGCAATTGCATTGCGGCTGAAGTCATAACGATAGTCATCTTGTGGGCAACCCCATGTTCTCTTCAAGTCCACTTTGCATTATATGCAGAGGGAAACACTCCATTTCCCCATAGGAATGTACCCAATCACATCTCTCTACTTGGCTGTACCAATATGGATGTGTGTTGAACATGCAAACACATTACAGATGTGTATTCATATTACGTAACAGCACTTCTAGGTAAAAGGTTTAGAGCTAGCCACTGAATGAGGTGGTGTAAAACAGCCCTGTCTTTATAGTTCTTAAAAGTATATATTTTAAATATTTTTGTTTATTTTTGCCAGAAATAAGAGCTTTTTTTTGGTCTTTTTAACTCAGGCTCCAAAATCCCTAGGACAAGGCCTGGAAATACTATACAGTATTTGTAGATGGAGTTAAAATGAGATTTCCCCCCTGCTGTTTATATATGCTTAACATTTAAACCTGTTTGGGTGAATAATAAGGTTTGTGAAAAAGAGGATTTAGACTGAGAAAACACAACTTATTTAAAGCTCTAATAACGTGTATATTAATTGTGGCTGAAAAAGGGTGGAGGCACCCACTGTGGTGTGGTGGATAGAGTAACGGACTAGGACTTAGGAGACGTATGTTCAGTTCCCCTTGCCATGGAAAATCACTCTCTTTTTGTGTGTGTGTGTAACTGGTAAAACCACTCCTTAAATACCTCACTTACCTTGAAAACCCTATTAGGGTTCCTGTAAGATAGTGCTGACTTGACAGCACATAACAACATAAAGGATTGTTGAAGGTTGTTGCTTTGTGTGAACCCATCTCTATCACACGCATCATGTCTTAAGGTAGAGCACTGCGTTGAACACCATATCTTTGCAACTTCCCTCCAAGTAGAATTGTGTCAATTAAAGGTCTTCAGGTAAACTTCACAAATCCACCTTTGCGTTGTGCAGGGGCATATATGGTCCAATATGCAAAGATCTGCAAATGTATAAATGTATAAAGAATGTACAGTATTCTTTAAGGTGTCACTAGATTCTTTATCCTACGGTGCAGGTACTACTGCTATTGCATTGCAGTAAGAACAACAAATATTGGGGCACCTTAAAGACTAACAAGTTTTATTTGGTCTCAGCTGTATTTGGTCTAAGTCCACGTCTTCAGATGCAACTATATTTCCTAGTTGTCCTGAAATAAAAAACAGAAATTTATGTTCACTTTTGTAGTGGGGTGGGTAGGAACATGCCAGGGAAAACATGCCAATCAGAGAGTGAGGAATATTTATGAAGTAATAAATAACTCCTCTGGATTTGCTACCATTGTTTATTTCTTTTCCAAAGTGACCACATAAAAGGGGCAGAGGAAGCAGGAATCAAGTAAACACAAGCAGGGCTTAAACCTGCCTTGCCCTCCTTTATAAAGAAGTTTATTATTATTTTCAGTCTCACGCTGGAGCCTGATGCTGTAAACGTGTCTGCTTGAACTCTCGGCTGGAGGTGGGGGTCTGAAATCTTAAGACGGGGAAAGCGGCTGCTTATTCTGTGCAGACAAAAGTCCAGCCTGAGGACGGCGAGGGAATGAAAACAGCCCTTGAATTGTTTCATTTGGTATTTAAGCTCCTCGTTCTCCTCATCTTCACCTCCCCCCAATTAATTTTCACCTGGTCGCTGACTGTCCTCGCTGGAGATGCCCCTGTTATTAGCTCGTTAAAAACAAAACAAGAGTCTTGAAATGGAAGGGAGGTTTCCTGAATAGGAGGGTTTTCTATACATAGACAGCCCCCCACCCAACCCCTCACTTCTCTTGGTCTTTCTCTACCCCCCTCTCTCTTTTCCAGTGGTGGTAGCTAGACTTGGCCTAGCGCCAACCTGTCTTTCAGCAAGAAGAGAACCATTCCCAGTTGAAATTTAGAGAGCAGAGTGCAGGTTCAAGGGCTGGAGCCCGCCAGCAGACCCGGCCTCTTTGTTACTGATTAATGTTGCAAGCGGTTCAGCTGGTTTGCTCACCTCTTTGCCTTCCCTCCACAGCGTTGCCTCCTTTACTAATAAGCCAGACTTCTAACTGCCTCTATTTTCCCTATTTCCTTGTCTTTTATTTCTCTCCCTGCTCTACAACAATTTCTTCCCTTTTCAGCCACTTGAGGGCTGAAAGTCTTTCAGATAAATTCTTTGACTTTGCTTGATGCTTGCCACACAGCGTTTTTTTTTGGGGGGGGTTCCCTCACAATCCTTCCAGCAGTTCAGTGGAACAAAACAGTTCCATTCAGCCGCAAATTGAGAAGCCCTTCTCTTTCCAGCCAATCTGCGAGGGAAGAGAAAAGCAAGGGGTGGGGGGGAAAGTCCAGGCCTCTTCCTTGTTATGTAGCATGAATGCTTTTGGCGAGATTTTTCTAGATAGGTGCTTAACGTATGCTTAGCTATAAAGGGCTGGATGGGTTACTAAAAACTAATGTTGATGAGCGGCATCCTTGGAAATAAACTAAAGCTGAGAGTAATTAGCATTTATGATTCAAAGACTTAAGTCCAGATAATGCTCTGTTCTCCCCTCCCCATGCCTCGCGCTGTATCTGGACGATGTTGTTTTGCTGATTTAAGTGAAATAATACAAGGTGACAAGACTTCTGTGTTCACGTAATTTTAAAAATATGTCATCATTTACAGAAGTGTGTTTTTATGATGATTCAATAGGGATTAATAACATTTGTCTTGCATGAGGGATGGTTTTTCACTGAGGGAAGCACTCTCCTTGCTGCTCCATTTGGACACAGAGATCAGGAGGGTCAGTTCTGAACCAAGGCAGGGCTTAGGCCTTTACTGTCCAAACTACAAATGGTGCCCATGATTCTAAGGATGTTTACAGGCAGAAGAGTGAAGTGCCTCTATTAGCATCTTCTGAATGTTCCGTAGGAGTGCCTCCCAAAGCCCACATTGAAGAGCACCCAAAGCCGATCTTAGGATTTTTTAAATAGCTTACATTAGATGGGTGTCCTAATTGTTGAGTTCTATAGTTTTTTAGCTCTAGAACCATATGGTTTTTTTAGCTCTAGAATCCTAGAAATAAAAGGAAACACCAGTCCTATTTGCAGTACTAAGATGTTTCTAAATGTAGAGAAAAAGAGGAAGGGGGAAAATAGTATGTTCATATATATATATGTGAAAGTACTTTCTTGATTCTACAATGATAGAACAAGATTGTTTCAACAATGCATTTTTTTTGTATGTGAGAATAACCTTCCAAAATAATGGGAATGTACATCCCTTCATCCAGCAACGTCAATTCAAGTTTATTCTTTTAGTGAATGAAATCCGGGCACGGCGAGCAGTGATAGCTAGATGTTTCAAGTATGTGTCAAGAGCTATGATTCACCAAAACCCACTGAAAACTCAAATCAGGTTGTTGGCAGCATGGGTGAAAAAGATAGTTGAGGTTTCATTGCTGTAGCCTTAATCCCAATGTGTCAATAAAAATGAATAATTCAAATGTAAATACTTTTGTTTCAGATCACCCAAACACAAGAAAGAAAATGTAAATATCTTTAACATGAGACATAAATATCACTTCAGGATGCTGAGGAAATAGACTGTTGCAGCCGGAGGAGAGGGCTTATTCTGCAATAGCACCCCAGCTGTGGAATGTTGTGCCCTTGGAGGCCGGTGCTAGCACTGGCGTCATTTTGGTGCCAAATCAAGGCATACTTACTTATTAGAGTCTTTGGGGTTGAAGATCGTGGGCTGCACAAGTTTTAGTGCAATGGTTTTAATGTTTTAATTTTGTGTTTTAAATTGCTTGGTTTTAAATGGTATTAATTGTCTTATGTTTTAAAACTGGTTTTATATAGCTCCATAACCATCATGAGATCCAGTAATATAGAGTAACCTATAAATGTCTCAAACAAACAACGAAAGATGAAAGACAAAAAAAAATGGGCCAGTAGTACAAAGATGAAGTCCCATGTTGTGAATTGCCCTGTTCCAATATTTTCTACACAGGGACAGCAATTCAAAATGATATACTTGTGAAATCATATTATCTTGACTCTTACTCAAGATCTCTGACCGTATTAAAAGAGAGGTAGTGTTAGAAAGAAACAGAAAAAGACAATGTGCTCAATTATTATTTTTAATAATAATAATGAAAATTTCTTCCAACTACTGAATTAGTGGGATTTCAATAAATCAAGACTTTCCGCTTAATTTAGTAGGTGCACTGTCGCTGGAAATAAAAATTGGATTTTGCCCAAAGAGTTGTATTTTTACAATTCCAAATTTTATAGTATGGTGATGAAATTAAGTCCTCCGGGAGACTTTTTTACATGGCATCTCAAAAAACAAAAAACAAGTGATTGGGAGAATTGGCTTTAAATTCAGAGCTGCTTTTCATTAATGAAATTTCATTTCTATTAACCAGAAATAAAAAGGCATGTGTGTACTTACAGTACTTTGTTGTGGGTCTTTATTGTCCTTTCCCTCCCTGCCACAACTCTCTCCCCCCAGTATTTAAATAGTTATTTAAATAACTCAAAAGAGTACTTCAAGAGCAAGAAAAATAAAGAAAGCTCTTAAATTATTGTTCAAACATTTCTCCAAAGCTGTTGCTCCGGAAATAAAAAAAATGTGCGCTGTTTGCCTGTAGCAGATTCAGAGTTTACCTTTTGAAATGACATCCTCCCAAGTCTAGAGCTGGAAATGTGTGATGTTGTTTTTGTGGTATGCAGAAATATGTCTAGAGCAGACAGAACACGTTTTAAACTAATAAGGAAAAAGCTAGGGTTTTTTTTAAAAAAAGGATAATTTGTAATCATAGTTTTTCCCTCTGCATCTGTCTCTCCTTGTAAATTCTTTTTTTAATGCATAGAAATAGCAAACACAAAGAAGCATGATCTACTTGTTTAAAAGGAAAAATTGAGATTTAAAACAAATGGGCAATACCAAACTGTTTGTTGTTCTGTGGTCACGAACCACTGGGGATTCCAGCTGTGCAAACCTCATTGGATTGAATGAGGGATGTGCAATAAGTGGGTCTTCCCATATTGCGAGATTTTTAAAGGAAATACTTCTACTAGATTGTGCCTTGTGATTTTCTCCCCTAAATTATTATTTGCAATTTTCATGGTGGAAGGTTAAAAAAATGCATTTAAAACCTAAAAAAAACCAAAGGATCTGGGGAAGAAAAAGCTTTCACAGCTGCCAATGCCTGTGTGTGTTGAATCCCTGGGGTCCCATTTATAACAATCTAACAAGATAGAATCTGCCTTTGAATGTCAGTAAATATGGCTAAAGATCACAAAACTGTACTCATAATTGTTCAACTTTAAAAGAAAGAAAATAGTGTTTCATTAATTGTTATGGTACAACACTTCTTGAAGGTGGAGAAAGGATGCAACGGCAAGCCAAATGAGATTGCATTCTTCAAACGTAAACTAGTCAGATTTATTTATTTTTAATTTATGCTTTTATTTAAAAAAAATTGGAGGTGCAGATTTTGCTTTACCTGTGTTGTGGGTCAAGCCGTTTTCTTCTCTTGAGGACTGGATACAGAGATTAAGATTAAAGAAACAAAAACTGGCATGCTCTTTGTCATAGTTCCTTCATGGATTGTTTGTGAATAGATCTCGGAGGTGAAAAAACCTGTAGCCCCAGGATGTAGTAAATATAATGCTTCTTATTTTAGTGTAAAATGCCTGACATATAAGATAAAAAGAATTGCAGTTAAAACGTTATAACCTATTGGGGACATCATAATATAAATAAATTCATAATATATTTTCTGTATCCTTGGGACTGTAGTTCGTGCTTTTTTACCTAACTTTTCAGTGGCTGTACTGATTCCTTTTGTTCTTTTCTGGATAGATCTCTGATCACTTTATTTCAATAAACTTGCTTTACACAGACATGGAAAAGAAATATCAAAAGGATATTTATTTATTTGATTTATACCCCACCCATCTGGTCTGAAAGACCACTCTAGACTTTCAGATTCAAAAACATTTTAATGGGAGTTACTGGTAAATCAGAGTGGGAGTGTATATCTTTGTTGTTGTTACTGATAATTGATGATTATTCAAAAGTTTTCATTTATAAAGACTTGCTTCCAGATGGAAGAATTAAAGTTGAGAAATTGACTTGCCCAAAGAGACATGAAGAGTTTATAAACATGTAAGCATTTCAAGCTATCGTCTCAGTTTAGGGATAGCATTGTAAGAGATACCGGATTCAAATTGTGCTGCATGGTGCAGTGATTTAGAATAATTTGGCTATGGAAGATCTGTGTTCAAATACTATGAGCTGCACAGAGCTTAGCGGGTGGGCTTGATAGCATTGTAGTCTTGATTTAGTGAGCAAAAAGCTCCCCCACTAGCTTTTACTCTACAACGAAAAATCACTGCAGATACCCCTGTTTCTATCTTACTATTTGTTTAGACCAAGAAAGCATGAGCAACCTCTTATAGATCTTTGGGTTGGGGCAGTTGAACACACCATCCGTTTAAATCAGGCTTGTCCAACCTGCGGCCCAGGTAGGCTCATAATGCGGCCCAGTGCAATTTTTTATTTTAAAAGAAATTCCAAAGTTTGAAGTTACACTGCTGGTGCTTGCGGCCAGAATGCGGCCGGGGCACGTCACAACGGTAGGGGTGGAGAGAGGGAAGGAAGGAAGGAGCAGGAGGGGGGCTGCATGACTCCATTGCGCCGTCCCATCAATAGGTGGCTCTATAAAGCCACCGGAGTCGAAGCTGGCAGCCTCTGCTGTCTGAGATCACAGCTGCCGGTAAGCGTGCTTGGAGTGGGGCTGTGGAGGATGGCTAGGGCTCCCCCCCCCATGTGGCCCAAACCAAATTTTCATCTTCTAATGTGGCCCATGGAAGGTGAAAGGTTGGACACCCCTGGTTTAAACTGAGTTCATGGAGACTGTAGTTGTAAGAAGGTCCTTAAGGTTTTCTAATGTTGACTCCCCTAAATGCTTGACAGTATTATAATTTCAAGAGATCCTTTTTGGGTGCTAAAGAAACAATTATGCTTTTGAATGCAATGTTTGTTTCAGCCCAACCAACCTTGTAGGGTTGGTTTCTAAAAATGTATTAAATTATCACACTGAGACTCAGGGTGCAATCAGATGGAGATGGGTTCCATAGTTTAGTCTGGTTTGGTGACAGGCTGGTTCAGTTCTTTTCTCAGCAACCACATGCCATATGGTCATTGCAAACCAGCCTGTTCCTCATCCATGTCTAGATGCATCTTTTTACATCTCTCAAGGGCTACTGTTTTTCTGGTACTACATTGGCGCCTCGCTTAGTGATTGCTCCGTTTAACAATGACTTTTCCAGAGCATTTTTGAGCTTTGTTTAACGATGGTCCCTATGGGCGATTTTCGATTAGCGATGGTTGGGACCATGCTTTGCATAGCGATTAAATTTTGGGTCCCCTGTTTCGCTTAACGATGGTTTAAACAGCCTCATGTTTGCTGTTTTTTAAATGTTTTCCTGTTATTTATAAAGTTAGAGTTTACTATTTAAAATGTTTGAAATCATAAAGTGCACTTAATAAACCCTTTGTTAACCAAATTTGACTTTGTTCTGACTCTTTTTTAATTTATTGTTGTATTTCCCCCCCCCCCCCATTGAGATGCATTGAATTGGTTTCAGTGCATTTCAATTGGGGAACCGCATTTCGCTTAGCAATGTTTCCTATGGCGATTTTCGCTTAAGGATGGCAATTCGTTCCTATTGGAACAGATTGTCCGGTTTTCAATGCATTTCAATGGGAAACCGCGTTTCGCTTAGCGATGAAATCGCTTAGCAGCGATTTTTTGGGAACTAATTAACATTGCTAAGCGAGGCACCACTGTATTGCTGTGTTTTGGTTTGGTTCCGGCATGTGTGATTGCCAAGGTTAAACCAAAGTGGATAGCTTAAGCTGTCATTTTGCTTAAACTGCTTCATAATCGGGAAATCGAAAGCTTCTTCCCCCTCCCCCACGGTGGAAAACAACAGAAGGAGACAAGGAGAGGTGGTTTGTGGATTTTTTGTTACTGTACTTTCTTCCTTTTCTTTCTTTTCAAAGGGCGAAATAGGGCCACTTGACGTACAGTGGGGTTTCCTGACCTGAAACCACGCAGTCCTTGTGTGTGGATGACATACTGAATCTTAGAGTGACCCTGTTTAGCACGATCTAGCACGATCCAGGGTGGGATAATTTGGCTGTCTAATTGCACCCTTAATACAATAGAATTGATCAAAGTTGGGTGTTTAATTGGAGCAGGAAACTCTACCACTCTGATTCCAGATTTTCTCCCTTTGGGTTATTGGTTTCTTTGTTGTTTCCTCATCATTAGCATATCTTCAGACATCTTTGCAGTGTCTATAAGAAGTTTGTTTCGAATGACTCCTTGATTGGACTGAACGGCTGTAGATCTTTGAAGGAAGGAATACAACTACAATTCTTCTCATAGAAAAAGAAAGGCATAAAGCAAGCAATGTGACACTTCTTTAGTGGATTGCTTTCTGTTGGTGAGTGTCCAAGATTTCAAGCATCAGAGATCCTGTGTTCTGCTGATTGAAAACATCTTGTAAAATGCTAGCTTTGATACTCAAATAATAAATTTCTATCACAACGAGAACTCTCTCTGTGTTTGTGTGCGCGCATACATATGTATGCGTTAAGTATTTGATAAAAAAAAAGACGGGAATAGTACCCTCAAGAATTATTCCCGGAAGGATGAACCATTTTGGGAAACTCCTCTGGCCTCTTTGTATTGACTTGCTAAAGCCAACCATTGCAGGAAAGAAGGTACCTGCAAAAGAGATAAGCAATAGTGTAATCATAATAATGATGTTAGGGATAGGTTTTTGTAACATTATGTCCAATTACCTGCTTATTCTTTGTGTGTCTGCCTGTGAAAACACAGCCTTTGGCCCCAGGCAGCGAAATGACTGTGTCTGGAGGAGCTGGGTGTTGCTGAGACAAACAAAACAGAGAAAGTGAGGCAGGGCACTGACAAGAGTGATATGGGAGCATGTGTGTCAGTAGCACTTGTGATACTGGAATTTTCCTGTTGCTGTTGATAACACTTCACTGAAAGGACATCCAGAGTAGTAGTATATTGAAAATGGTGGAGAACCAGGGTACAATCCCTGCTCAGATATAATCTTAGGATTGTTTCATGTTAGTTTAACAGTGCTTCCATGGCGTAATTCATCTACAACTCTTTGCTTATCTGGATTTTTTTTGTTAGGTTGAAACATTTCATTACTCATCCAAGTAGCTTCTTCAGTCTGAGGATCACACAATGTAGATTTTTCATGTATTATATATGAATAAATGGAGTGCAAACATATACATTTCTTTTTGGAGGCATCTATATAGAACCACTTAGCAAGTAGCTTCTCTTGGATAGATAGCCTGAGGAAGCTGCTGTCTTGGGCTAATTTACCACATTGGGTTTTTACATGAGAAATTAGATAAAAATTGTATAGCATTCCGTGGGCTAGAAGATTCCATAGAAATTATGTGTGTTAGAGTGAAATATCTTAGCTAGTGGGCAAGAGCAACCCCTAAAAGGAGAATACCTCATGTATATGTCATCTTCTTATACTTATTGCTGGCTGTACTTTATCTTTCTAATAGGAATTGGCTTAGAGAGAAGGGCAATAATGTCAACTCTCTGGGAAGTGTACAGTGTGAACTCCGAAACATTATTTTTGGTTTCAGTTGGCTTCATGGCAAAGTCCCTGTAATTATATAAGCCATTTTAAAATACATGTTTCACATGCCCCTACGTACTACTTAGCAGTTTGATCTGTAGTAGGAGAAGTTTGACATTGCTTCCTATTGTTCTACCATCTAGGCAGTGTCACATGTCACAGCTAAAGTAATTGTTAAGCTAAGTATTCTACAGTTCATGTTGCTGGCCGTATTATGGTCTTTGATGTAGTATAATTATTAGAGAGTGCCTCTGTGGGTGCAGACTGCCTGTTTGCTCTGGAAGTCCACAATGTGGTGACCCCTCACATATCACTTTTTATGCCAAATGTAATTATTAGTATTCATATTCATCTGGGGAAAAAGGAAAGAAAAAAGAAAAAACATATAGACATTAATTAAAAGTTGTTGAGCATTTGTATTCATGAAGGCTTTCATGGCCGGGATCTAATGGTTTTTGTGGGTTTTTCATGCTCTTTGGCCATGTTCTGAAGATTGTTCTTTGTCCCAAAGCTCTGTTGTATCCAAACACTCAGGCTGTGGCATTGTTGGACACTTGTTAAGATCCATGCCTCAAAATCCTGCATGGCTTCATTCTCAGGATTCAAGCCATTTACCGTATTTTTCCGTGTATAGGACACCCCCATGTGTAATATGCCCCCCACTTTCCAACCCCAAAATTAAGAAATCTAAGTGGGGCTTAGCAACTGGAGGGGAAAGCAGGGATCAAAGCCCTGCAGGATCACTTTGATCACTGCTTTCCCCTCAACTTGTTTTGTTCTATCCTCAGCTTATTTCCGTGTATAAGACGACCCTCAATTTTGAGTCTAAAAATTTTAGACAAAAGTATAGTCTTATACACAGAAAAATATGGTTTTTTAAATTTTTCATCCCAGTGCAGCATCAAGTGGCTTTGTTCCAAACTATTTCAGACCAGTAAAGTTTTAGGAACCAGTCTGGCATATGTAACCAACCAGTTCAGTTTGTGAAACAAGCTAACTATAGGGCTTGGCATTATGAAGCATACATGTACAAAAGTTCTAAGAACTTAACAAATAAATGTTTGTTTTATTGGTGCTGTTTATTTATACCTGAAGACATTGCCAAATCAATTTTAAAAAGGTAGGAAAAAGAAAGGGCTTACGCATATGATTGTTACTACCAATTAGTTTTCAAGGTTATATATTTTTCAACTACTTGAAGAAAAAGAGAAGAATTAGCAAACTTAAACAGATGGATTTTAAACAGATACATCAGCCTATCTGCAACATGCATATAATTTGCATTGTTGTTTTTATTCATTATTACAACTTTTTGGAATTGCTGTTCAGTCTCCCTCAACAAGAATCCTCCTGCATTGCCGCCTCCTTATAGCATCTTCAGGGTAGTGATACTGATTTGTAGCTAATTTACATCTTGGAACTAGGACAATTCCATGAACAACACTCCATTTTGTTGATATGTCGCTTGATAGACTTTGCTGCCTCTGAGCTTTCATCCCGGTGACCTAACAGTCTTCACTGTTATTTCTTCTTATATGGGAAAGTCACTTTTTTTGGACTACAGCTGCAAGAATTGGAGATTCTGGAAGTTGTAGTTGCCAAAAGTAACTTCCCAACCTCTGTTACTATTTCTTCCAGTATCCTTCTGGGAGGTGTAATTTGCCTAGCTCTAACACCAGCTGTCTGTTTTTCCGGCTGTCATGACATCGTGCAGTGGCAAACTCCACAATTTTATTCTGCAGTATTTGAAATGGTGATTCTTGTAATGTGTACGTTGACCAAATGTCTTTTAGGTGCTCATCCACTCACTTCCAAATGCTTCCCAGGTCTTGCCACTTGTGAACTGGAATGGGGAGAGGCTTATCTGAAAATTTCTGAGGAAAAGTTTTATTTCTCTTCAATCATAAGAGAACCTGAATCATTTTCAGAAGATGAGAATAAAACAGAAGAGAACCAGAATCTAAAAGTTCCTGTTCGGAAGTTCACTAGAATATCTGACATAATACAGTCAACAAGTGACTCTTGGACTGCATTATGTCAGATATTC
The DNA here is from genome assembly GCF_051106095.1 of Pogona vitticeps. Classification (NCBI taxonomy): domain Eukaryota; kingdom Metazoa; phylum Chordata; class Lepidosauria; order Squamata; family Agamidae; genus Pogona; species Pogona vitticeps. The sequence goes on along the minus strand of NC_135783.1, from coordinate 336,882,525 downwards.
TAGTGAACTTCTGAACCGAAACTTTTAGATTCTGGTTCTTTTATGATTGAAGAGAAATAAAACTTTATTCCAGTTTTGATGCATGGGTAGCCCACTGAGACCATTTTGCCTTCCAAAATGTGGGACTGATATGCAAGAAAACACCAGATATGTGGGGATGTGCAAGATGGTGTTGGTTTTTCCTTTCCATTTCTGGGGATGAAATTAAAAACAAAATAGAGCCTTTTTCCCGCCATGAACAGCTATTCTCAAAAGAACTGGGGAAATTTGTGAAGTACTTGCTGAGAGCTTTGGGGAAAAAAAATTAAGGAGCCAGGAAGGCCATAATTTGGATCATAAAAAGCAAGCCAGGATCAGAGCTAAGAACAGTTTTCTCTCTTCTCTTTCTCAACCGTATATTTTGAAGTACACCTGCTCTTGTTAAAAGTCTCACTTGCCCTTTTCCTTCCTGTGAAGAGTAAAATGGTTTAGCAGTTAGTTGTTCTGTCAAGTGAAGGGGTTTTAGGTCACATAAAGGTACATCATTTTTGCCTTTGAGTATTCTGTGTGCTTTCCTCTCTTACTGTTGCATGAGTGTCCGGTGAGCTTACACTGGATCCGTTGCTTTGGTCTAGACTAGCAGGATGAATGCTGAACCAGTATGTTCCTCTTCTCTACAAAGGTAGTCTTCACTGAGTAACTTACTGTGAACCTCTAGAAGTCTTTATGTTCTGTTCTTCCTGCTCTTTCATTCTTCAGGTGGATTGTTATTTTCTCCGAATAGTTATGGAATGTATTTTTTAAATAATAACCCTTAATTTGGTTACACACATGTACTTTAGATGTTTTAATGTTCTTTGTGGGTTAGATACCACTCTGTAATTCAAGACTGTGAGACCATGCTACTCTACTTTTGCTGTGGCTAACATGACCATCCCATAATATTGCACATCTATTTATGACTATTCATGGGTCACTTTGTCTACATCCCTCTCTCCTACCATGCCTTAGGTCACAAATGCAAGTTTGTTTGTTTGTTTAATTCAGGAAAAAAGTTTAATTCCGTCTTTAGATGAGGATTTCGTTTGACTCCTTGTTTCTCTCTTGAAAAAACTTCCCCTCAATGTTATGGTAGAGTGAGAAATGTTTCCCTACTTAAGTGGTGACTTTGTGCAAGCATTTTGCGTTTTGGTGGACTGCAGAATACGAACCTTTGTATTCTTTTTAAATTGAATTTTATAGCCACACAGTGAAAATACAATTTGCTGGATATTAGCAAAAATGCTTGAAATTTACACCTGTGGTTTAGAGGAAGTGGAAGAACAACATAAGGAGGGAGAAGGATGAAATGGTGTTTTGGAAGCATGTGGTGTGTGTGTGTGTGTGCACGTGTGCGCGTGCACATGTGTATTTGTGTTTTCTAGTGCCAAGTGGAAAAGGAAGGAATGAAGATTTGCAAGGTCACTGGGGAATGTGAGGGATATCCATGCTAAGTGAAGCTGTGGTTAATTAACTTTCAGGTATACAGCTTGGGAAGACAACTTTCTGTAAAGGGTTGTGCCCTATAGAGAAAAGTATTGTAAAAGTTGTTTCAAATTACTTGTCCTACACATGGCATAGCACATCTGTATAGAACTTTAACTTAAAACTGAGATGGAATGTTCCTGACTCTGTGGCAGCCACCCTAAGTTCATAGTCTGCAGAGAGAGAACAAGTCCATCATCCCATTATTACCAGCTTTAAGGTTGTATGCCTAAATGCCAGCTTCCCAGAATCCTGGTTATGGTATTTAGTATTAAGCCATCGGAAGCCACTGAAAGAAAGAAAAAAACACAGTGCCCTACAGGACAGCGAACAAGAAGTACAGCGCTATTTGTATCATACCGCCACCAATGTTAGCTAGAATACCGGATACCTGAAGCAGCTCTTCTTATTATCTCAAAAGGGAAAAATATCATCTTGAAAATTTGCCAGTGAGCATGGCCTCACCTCTGACTTAAACACATAATTTTTGTGGAGAGGTTTCATTCCAACCGTCTTTCCTTGAACTAGGTCCAGTTCAAGTTAGCTGTTTTGAAGTTAGCTGTTTTGAAGAAAGAGCAGTTTGGAAGGGGACAAACGTATGCCAAAATATCGGCCTTTCCTTGCAGTGGGTGTCCTGCTGGTGTTCCCCGGCTTACGATTTAGGCAGGGAGCGTGCCACTTCTCAGTAACACACTATTGTTGCATTTTTAGGCAAGCTGCCAAAAGATGGCTGCTGCCCTTCCTAATTGAATAAAGATCTAAGTAAATTTCACTTGTGATCATGTGACCACACATTGCATTTTGCTGTGGAAAAAAAAATCTGGAATATTTTATGCTGCTCATACATGATACCCCACCTAATTAAACCAGAAGACATTGCTCTTGAATTGAATGGCACTTAAAAATTGTCTTGTGGTTGTTAACTCCCCCACAAGCTACAGTATCTCTTTGTGTGTCTGTGGATTTTGTTTGTGTTCAGGGAGCACACTTTTCACATACCCCTGAAGAGCATATGGAAAAAGAAAGAGCAAGAAAGGGTCTTTGCCAGTCCCAAAACACCCACATCAGTATTATTGGTAGGAATAGAGTCCGTCTTTTGTAAACAGGGACTTCTAAATTAACAGCACATTACTGACACTTTTTTTTCAACCCACAAAAATATTTTGGATTTGAAAATACTTTTATGCAAAAAACATGCATGACTGAAGAATTCAAAGAAAAGTGCTGCTGGATTTCCACATTTCCTTGTCTAAACACAGGCAAATTTTTGCAGACTAGTGCAGAAGAATTGCATTAAGCACAGCTAAATAAATCATATTTACTCTTGGTGTTCTTCACTGTTAAAGGGAGGGTGGAATCTGTTGGATGTTTTTAACTTCCTTATTTCTCAGTGTTTGCTTCCTACCTGTTTTTGACCGTGTGCCCAGAAGTAGTACTTTTGTCATGCGAGTGGATTATGCCAACCGGCAGTTCTCTCTGCCAACTAAACTGCTGGATTGGAAAACCCAGAGCTTTTTTCTCAGCGACACTGTAATATGTCTCTTCTCCTACTCCTGCTAACAAAAGGAGTGAGGATATAGAATTGAGGGCATTAAAACCTGCAGAATGGGAAGCATAACATAATATTGGCACCTGGTCAGACCAGAGGAAAATTAGAAGATTATGGCATACCCTTCTCATCCTGTTTAATAACTGCATTTCTCAATTGTTTGCTTTGAAAGAAGAAATAAAAATCAAGGCAATAAGATCTAAAGGTGCTTCTGTTTTGTTTGCCATTTTCTTTTTCCAGAGAGAACTGATATAGTTGGAGCTTGATTTTATATATTAATATATATATGTTCAGCAGATTGCCATTTTAACATAGACCTCTGGATGGTTTTCAAAATAAAAAAATACTAAAACTCTAAAACTTAAACATCAAGCAGATTATGCACCCTCCAGTAAAACGTGGTTAGACAAAATTGCTCTGATTCAAAATTTCCTTCTGTGAAAGTACCTGCACAGTATGTTTTCTGTCTGTGTTTGGACTCTTTCCACACCCTAAATAGAATTTGTTGTTGCTGCTGTTAGTGCTAACAACAAAAATACTGTACCACTCTTGCTCTTCCTCTTCTTCAATATAAATTATAAATATATATGGCATCTTTCTCCTAAAGGATCCAAGGTGACTTACAATATTAAAAGAGTAAACCATAGGTCTGGATGGGTGGGGTATAAACAAACAAACAAAGTTAAAAACCAAATAATATATTATTATAATATTTTAAAAGCATTGAACAAATATATTAAAACTCATAATAAGAACAATATTAATGTACTAGTTATATCCTGACATTAGTTTTATCCTGATATTCACTATCCAGTTTTGCACATGTTTTCGTAGAAGTAAATCCCATAGACACATCAGTCTTTTGTAACTCAATTTGAGATTTGTATTTGAAGGAACTCTCGGAAACACTTTTTCTTATTTTTTAAATATAGAGTCTATGCTGGGACATAAGGAGGGACATTGTGCTCATTTATAGAGACATGGAATTAGATTCACCCTTGTTGCCCCTTCCATTTAGTTTGGATATTTGCATCTAATAAAGGTAATCTGGATCAGTAATCTGGCAGTGTTTTTAAATTATGTACCATATCAAGTATATTGAAGGTTATTTTGACTGCATAGGCATACTTGTTAACTCATTAGCAATTAGGAGTAGTAACAGTGGAGGCATGGATCAAGGTGCAGCACATTGGACAGCTCCTTTAAATTTCGGGCTAAAACCCAGAGTGGAGCCACCATTTCTCTGAAACAGGAGGCTCCTGCCTCCACTGAGTTGTAAATACATGGTACATTGCAAGCATTATTTAATTCTAGCAGAAAGCCTTGCTTGTGTTGGAATAAGTACAGATTGCCACCCCCACTGAATGGAGAATTATGTACACACAATCTTTACATACAGTCTTGTGTATAAACATACAAACAGCATCTTCCCCCAAATAAAATTATTGGTAACTAAAATGAAGGCATCAACCTGGCTGGTAGTGGCAACTACAGTAAATGTATAGAATCAGTTGTGGAACGGTGGGTCAAACTTGTATAAAACCCTCTGATTCAGTGAGTGTACCCCAGTTGGGAGTGACAACAGGATTCTAGCCATAAAGTACTGTTGTGTGTTACTTCTTTGAGGGACATCTGCTAGAAACACTGGCTTGTACTTTTGTTGATGTTCCGATGCTTCTTGCTTTTCCTCACTCTTTCACATTGTCAGCCATGGAAGGCAGCCCATCTAGGAGAAGGAAAACTCCGATTTCAAACCTCCACAGCCTTGTGGCTATATCCACTCATGGAAAAGGCTTCAGGAGTTAACCTCGAGGCAAAATCCGGAGCGGGAGTCCCGAAGGCAGCATGTGTCGTTCTGCCAACTCCTGCGACATTGCTGGAACCAGTTGTATTGGCTCTTGCCTTTCCATTGGACCATTTCAGCAATGTGGAGAGGTGGGATCTGCTGCTTGGGTAACAGCCTATCCTCCATATTACCTTACCCGGGCTTCATGCTCTGGAGAGGACACTCCTCGATTCAGAGCCTGTTACCATAGTCTCTCGAGACTGAAGGATGCCTATGCACGAAGCTCTTACACCTGGCATACCCATGACTTCCCAAGAGGAGATCAATTCCTGCAAGAAAGAGAAGAGGGGAAGTGGAAAGACTCAGGGAACCTTAATAACTGCCTCCCATTCTCCCCAATAGAACTTTTTTTTACTTAGGCTTTCTACATATGTTTTGAATGAGCCAATTATTTGCCATAGATTATCATTTATTGCAAACAACTTTTTCTGTCTTCATAAAGTAAAATGAATTCTTCCTTTCCCTTTGCTATGCCTCAGAATAGCATTGATGAATTTCAAAGAGAGGGTTTTGTGGCAAAGAAATTAAGACAAAAATCAAAGTTTATATGTTATGATTCCTCCAAATTTCTGGTGGGAATACTTTGTGATAGAAATGACATATCCATGGAGACTTTTCCTGCCAGTTTATTTAATTACATTAAGCAGTGGTATAACCCTCAGTAGAAACTAAACCTCTTCTAAATCCAGTTACTTGAATATTGAATCATAAGGAATAACTAGCTTAGTGTAACGTATTATAACAATCTTTATTAAATTAGTAATTTGAAGTGCTACTGTTTTTTTAATTACAAATACTAATATGACTGCATATTTCCCTCTTATCACTCGTTAAGAGCCTGAAGAGGGGATTGAATTTTGTTGGGGAAAAATAAAAACTAAAGAAGTTATTTAGAATGCTAAATTGGAAGGCCAATGATGATTCTGCAATTGGATCCTACTCATCTTTTTAAAAAAGGCTTGTGGTACTTAAATTGAAATGCCATCTACAGCTTCAAAATTAGGGTTAAAAGGGCTACTTTGTTGAAACTAATTACAGTTCTATTCATTATAAAGAAAAACCCAGTGACATTTTAGAAACTTGGCTTGAAACGCAAGAAGCCATAGGAATTTGTTATTTTACTTTATTATTACTGTATTATTTTTTTACATTGTGATATAAAGCAGTGGTCTCCCAATTTGAGTGTATATCCAGTTTCACTTAAAGCCAAAGCAAAACAGAAACCCGCTGGCATTTATTTTACAAGGATAATAGAGAAGAATTGAATATCTCCCTTCTCACATTGAAGCCTGATCTATTGTTTGACCTCTAGGGATAGGACGCTACTGTTTTATCTGTGTCTTTTTTTTTTTAAAGGGTAAGCGCACTTGGCTAAGAAATAAAGTTGGCTTTACTTCTGAGTAACTAGTATGATGTATTTTGCCTGTACCTTGGCTGATAAATAGAACAGTGTTCGCTACTGAACTGACAGGATAGACACGGAGCACAAAACTACAATGCCCCTTAAAAAGAGACAGGTTGTCACTAATGAGTCTCTAATGAATCATAAGAAAACCTGGAAAATTATTTTAAAAGGTAATTAGTTCCAAACCCTCCAAAGTAGCTTGTTACTATTACACTTTTAAAAAGTTCTGTAATTCACTTCCTTATTTCTGGAAAGTATCTAAAAAATATTTTGTTAATTTAAAAATACTGAAAGCCACTTTCCTGTGCTGCAAAGCAATTTTCCCTCCTCCCACCTTATTGTTACTTCGACACCCCTCCCCAAACAGAACATGAAGCCAGCGTATGAATTATGTGGTATTCTTTTTCCTCCACTTTTTAGAGAGTCTACAACTTTGTAATTATAAAAAGTAGCTAACAGGTACATGTAAGTAGCCGAATTACTTTAAAGGAGTGAAGTAATCCTTATTACATTTCAGTCATAAAATAATGCAGGCATATATTTGCAGTTGGGAGAAGGAATTAATTGTTTGCTACTTGTAACTAGGTACTTGTAAAGTCAAATGTTACTTGACTGGCCATTATTTGACCCAGTCAAGTAACACTGCTAGAAGGGAAGTTACTCATCTGGTGGGAATACTTTGAGATAGAAATGATGTATCATTGGAGGCTTTTTCTGCCATTTTTCTTCTTTTTTTTGTTGCAAGTTTGTGTTGTGTAGAATAGGTCATTGGCAAAATGGATAAAATCAATGATTTTAAAAATCAAATTGATTTAAATCATGATTTAAATTTAAAAATGATTTTTTAAAATTTAAATCATGAAAAAATCTGATCATTAAAAATTTAAATCGTTATTTAAATTGATTTGATTCAAATCAAATCCACCCAGGCCATTGGTATTAAAGGCAGTCATCTGCCGCACAGTAACTGTCTTAATCATCTGTTTCAGCTCTTACATAAAATAATTCTGAACTGGAATGTTTTTCTACATATTCAGTTGTCACTATAGCACAAAACTTTCAAGCTTGTTCATGATTGGCAATTAGGCTATTGGGAGCTTCAGGCAGCCGTCCTGCGTATTTTATTGTAAGTTTTGAATGCTCTGCGGACAGCCAACTTAGTTTATGAAGAAATAAATAAATGCAAGAAGCATTCAGATAAGTAGAGAAATTTGGCTATGGACACCAGCTCTTGCATAATTTAATTTGAGATATAATTTAATATCGCTAGTAATTGGTAGTGTATATGGAGCAGTTCCCTTGCCACTTGTGATTTAGGGCTTTTCCATGCTCCACAGTCATTCCAGCTACCGCTCACAACTTCTGGCATCTTTCTGGAGTCAGAAGACTGAAAGGGAATGGAGTCCAACGTCCCATTCTGAAGCCGTGCACCTCTGTCTAAAGTCATAAGTTCTTTTTGAGAACATTCAACAGGAAGAATGTTCTCTCATAGCTGCAGGCCATGCATCTCTGTGTTAAATTCTTATAGATCACAAAGATTTGCATAAAGTCTCTTTCTAAGTGTTTTAGGACAAAATTCACTGTTGTATGAGCAAATACTGATTAACACAGCAGAGCTTTTCCTCCTCCCTCCTCCCCTCATACCTCTGTAGGTTCTCCAGACTCTTTAGATAGGGGTTAGATGCAGAACGCTCTCATGCAGCGAGGGAACCCTTTCTACTGAGGAATGCCACCCTGTGAGTGAACAGACATGACTGAACGCTTCAATTTAAAAATATTTTTGCTTTTCCTAGTGTAAATAAATCTAGTGACTCAATACGCTCTGACTTCAGTCTTACTGGCTGTGACATATGGAACTTAGTCTTATACTCATTTAATTAGAAGAATGTCCCACTACATACAGTGGTGCGTATTTCATAATAATCATAAGTTAGGAGTACAGCCTTTGTTGGCTATTTCACTTCTTCTGTAATAAGCCTTTTAGTTTATTAAAAAGGTGCCTCTGAGTAATTGAATAGAAGTTGTCCATAATTTTTTCCACAAGTATTGACAAACCGTGCAAGAAGCTGGCACCACCAAAGATGAGGCATTTCACCTTCTGTGAATGTCTCTCACAACATGGTACCTGTTCTGTTTAGACATTCTGTAGTTTATAGCAGGTACAGTTAAGATTTGCTACCCTGTTTTCCCGGAAACAAGACCTAACATGAAAATAAGCCCTAGTATGATTTTTTGGGATGCTTGTAATATAAGCCCTAACCCCCAAATAAGCCCCAGTTAAGTGAAACCCCGCTCTCCACCATTGTGCAGCATTGTGCAGCAATCAGAAGAAGATGACATGACTATAAAACATCCCCTGAAGATAAGCCCTAATGCATTTTTGGAGCAAAAATTAATATAAGACCCTGTCTTATTTTTGGGGAAACACAGTAACTAAGATGCACATGCAACTTTACATATTTGGAACTCCTCAGTTTAGTTGTGCTTTAATATAACTTGTTTAATTCTGTTTTAATATGTATTTTTATTTGTATTTGCATTTCAAGTGTGTTGTGAGCTACTTTGGGTCCTAGTTCTAGAGGAAAAGCCATATATGCATATACTGTATAAACCTACTTACATCACTGCCACCCTTTTTCATGAATTGTCTTGGTTTTTAGCTAAATGTAATAATTTCCTTCTGCATGTTCTTGTCTTTGAGCCTCTTTGTCATCTTTGTCACAATCTTGTCAGTTGTTTCCATTCAGTCATCATCTTATGTGAATGGTGCTTTCTAGATCTGAAAACAGTATTATAAATAATGTACCACCAGAGCTGAGCTGAGCTAAGCTGTTGCCTTGCAGATTATGGAGCAATGCTTGGTACAACTTAAAATGCACTGGACTGATGCACCGGCAGCAGACGTTTTCAATGGAAAGCCCATACTTCAAGCATTTGTGTAACACACATGGCATACAGGAGGTGACAGATTCAATCCATAGCATCTTTAGTTCAAAGTGTCAAGTAACAGCTGGTGGGAAGGACTTGAGTTTGAGACTGTATTAAGCTCTGCTGCCAACCAAATATTGTAGGTAATATTGTGCCAGTTATAGAAATAGTCTAACCTGATATTCGGCTGGCTCCCTGTGTTCAAGTAGTATTCCTGGAAATAAGTCCATAGCTTCCGTTGAAGATAATTGATTGAGGTGGAATGATCATAAGACTCTAGAAGCTTGAACAATGCTTTGTATAGGCTGGCTATAGATCTCCACACAGTTTACCAGTCTTTTTTAAAAAAAACTATGCCCCATTTTGATACACATAAACAATCATATTACTGTCCTTCAAAACTACCTTCTGTAATAATTCTGTTTAAAATGGGAAATATTGCAAATAAAAAAGACATGAAACGGATTTGTAGATTGAGAGGGGAAATTATATTGGCCAGTGTCCTGCTGAGCTTCCTCTTAGTGAAAAGTCTTGCCAGCGTGGTAACTCAGAATCATGCTGCTTGCACAGGCATTGTCTTTAGGCAAGCTAAGGGTGGGTTTTACTTCATAGAGATCATTGCTTGCACAATGGCAAAGCTTGCACATCTAATGCAGCCTAATACATGCCAGCTGAGTAATGCATATAGCTGCATTACTAGGCTGGCGGGATTTTCTGCTCAGTGGATACTCAGTAGGATGCAGGCCATTGATCTTTATATTTTTGGACATTAATTAAAGTTAAGAATTTTATTTGCTTTAGTAGGTCTCAGTGGCACACAGTAAAATGTACAGTTAGCTTAACTTAGAGATGAAGAAAGATAAATGTTGGATAATAGATGCAAGAAGCATCATACTAACAAAGCTATAGGTATAAGGTTTTTTTTCCTTCCCTCTCCCCCGACTATATTATTGAACTATATTTTTTCAGAATCCACACATGCCTCCTCAGGGTGGGAGCAAGCCCCAGTGATTTAGAACACTGGTTCTTAACCTTGGGTTACTCAGGAGTTTTGGACTGCAGCTCCCAGAAGCCTTCACCACCAACTGTGCTGGCTGGGGTTTCTGGGAGTTGCAGTTCAAAAACATCCGAGTAACAAAGGTTAAGAACCACTGATTTAGAATACTGCCTTGGAACATGCCCCAGAATCCTTACCGATACACAAGAATTCTGCAACTTATGTGCAGAGAAAAAACAGCAGATAAATTGTTGTGGAGTAAGTCTCTGAAGTTAGAAAGTCTTGAACTGCTGAGTTGTGATTCATGAAATGGCCCAAAATTGTTCTATAGTGTACTTCTTTTAGTCAGTTAGCTATGGGAGTGTTTCCCAACTTTGGACTGCAACTCCCAGAACCCCCAGGCACAGCTGGTGGTGAAGGATTCTGGGAGTTGCAGTCCAAGAACATCTAGGTTACCCAAGGTTGGGAACCACAGAACTTTGACATCCTACCTGTACTGTATGTATCTGTTTCATTTATTTTCTGAACTGTGTGTCCTTGATGAAAACATATAGAAGTCCAAAGAGGTTGAGAACCAGTACTGCAGAACAAAGTAAAGCAAAGCAAAGTTAGAATGAAATGAAATAAAATAAAATAAATACAAGTTGAAACCAAGAGCCCACAAATTATAAATTAAAAATAAAAGAAGGAAAGAGCTAAAAAAAAAAATTAAAATGCGAAGATGAGAATTTTCTGTAATGCTTTGAGTTTTAGTTCTAGGATAAAGGCCAGAAATGGGAGATTAAAACAGCCTTCATCCTTCATGTGAGCCTTTCTGGGGAGAGCATTCCATGAGATAGGTGCCGGCATAGAAAAGTCTGTCTCTAGTTTTGTCTATTTGCCTTACCTCATTTGATTGGTGCACTAAGAGAAAGGCCTCCAGTGATGAGTTTAAGATCAAGTTAAGTATGCTTGGGAGGAGACATTATATCAGGTAAGATGGCCCCGAGTTGTTTAGGACTTTCAGTGTTAAAACCAGCATTTTGTCAGCAAATGGGCTGGCAGCCAGCAGGGATGGGAAGTTACTGGTAAAGTTAATGTTCTGGCCATCCAAATCTGGATTTAAAGAATTTTCCCAACAGCAGTGCCATGTTTACTGATTTGCAGCCATTGAAACGGGAAGATATGTGCAACTTGCGCAAGGCTATGTCTCTTGACAGAGACATAGCCTTGCACAACATAGCCGCCTAGAGTGGTCCATTGGTCCAGATAGGCGGGGTACAAATAAAAAAAAAGATTGCAGTTGGTGTCTCAGTCTAAGCTAAAAATAACCACCAAGGCCACTTCTGCCTCCAATAATGTTGTTGTGTCTAACTAAGGACACTGAGAATCTGTAAGGACACTTCGGTAGAGGGAGTGTGAAGCTTTTCTAGAACACGTTGAGTGCGACAACACTGGGCAGATGAGCTATTCATCTACAGTCTGGGTACATATATCTGTACTCTTATAACAAAGCTGTGGTCCCTTCTTTTGAAATCAGGTTTTGGAGCAGTTGTGGTAGAAGGTTAGATGGTGTTTAGAAATGAGTTGCCAAGGATGTACAAGATGCCACTGGTGACCTTGGTCATGTCATTTTAGCCTTGTTCGTATGAAGCAAAATGTGCAGCACATTTTAAGAAGATTATAGAAATCTGTAATAAACAAGACATGTACTGTATAATATTTAAAAGTGTGCAGTTAATATTCTTTACCAACTGATATCTTCATTCAGTTTTCTGGACCTCGTATTATGTACAAAGATGTGGACGTATGAGGTTCACACCAAGAAATCATTTGCATATACAGAACAGCTTCATTTACTAACCTCACAGAGATGTTTTAAAGCTAAGTTCATTTAGGCTCATCCAGCACTTGAGCATCCTTGAACAGAAGCCATTAGAGGAATGAAAAACTCATTGGTATCAATTATTATTAATGAATTAGCACTCAGTATCTCCCTGCTGGTGGGCAATGAGAATTTTCCATGCGTATTTTGGTGGGGCTTAATCGGAAAAACTGATTTTTAAAAAATGAAAACAGTCCTAGTTATCTTCAGATTGCTTCTGTACTTTGGGACACACTGTATCTAGAGCTCACTGAAATATCATTATGGCTTGATAATGGGCAGTAGTAAAATGAAAAACAAAAACAGTTCTAAAGATATAAACATTTATATGATTTTACTTTAAAGTATTTAGTTGCTACTTGCTTCATGAGCTTTGTAGGTCTGTGTTCTTATTATAATGTATATATATAAAACAGACAAAAGGCAGGATTCATATTTGGTGTAGAGTAGAGACTAAAACTAGAACTTCTAAAAGAGCTAAATGTATGTTAAGGCTGTAAATTTATATTCACATCAGTCAGTTAACTAAAGAAGGTATATTGAAACATCACAAACATCTTGAGCCACTGTCAAACGGATTTAAACACTGGACCAAGCCATTCATGTAGTAGTTGTTGTTGTTTAGTCGTTAAGTCGTGTCTGACTCTTTGTGACCCCATGGACCAGAGCACGCCAGGCCCTCCCGTCTTCTACTATCTCCCGGAGGTACACTATTGAAAATCATGTAGATACACTACTGAAAATATTTAACACTGTGTGCATAAATCAAAGATTGGAAAAGTAACTTTTTGGGGATTACAGTTCCTAGAATTCTCAAAGCAAGCTGGCTGGCAACCACGTGAGCTGGAAACCCGTGGGAAACATACTTCAAAAAAGCAAGTTTTAGCATAAACGAAGCAAGCCTGGTCTATAGAAACTGCAGGTCATGTTGATTCGGGACTGTGTTACTTCTGATTGTGTATATGTGTATGTCCGTTTGTGTGTCCGTGTGTCCGTTTGTGTGTCCGTGTGTCCGTGTGTGTGTGTGTGTGTGTGTGTGTGTGTGTGAGAGAGAGAGAGAGAGAGAGAGAGAGAGAGAGAATGGTGAGTTTATGTGTATTAAAAATGGATAGATAAAAAGCTAGCGTGGTGTTACTTATTCATTTACTAACTATGGAGTACGTTTATAGCCTAACAGACCACTAGAAAGTAGTGCTTAAGCTGGCATACAAACTTTACACACACACTATCTCTCTCTCTCTCTTTCTGTCTCTGGTTCTCTGAAGTAAAATGTATCACTTTTGTTATTTTAAAAAAAATCTCTAGAAAAAAATTGACTGTGATGTCGAAAAGAAGAGATCTAAAATTTTCATTTTTTCCTTGCAGCTCATCAAACAGATGCATCTGCATATCCTTTCCAAAATGAAGATGTTATGCTTCATATTGTGTATTACCTTTGAGTTGACTGAGAGTAAAGTAAGCTTACCTTTTAAAAAAAGTAAGAGAGCCCTTTCTAGCTCAGCCAGCGTATATGATTTACAAAATATATTTATAAATGAACAGACATCTTTGTGGATACTCATAATCCAGGGAGTAACTAGACAGTAAAATTATCCCAGGTTGGATTGGGCTAATCAGGGTATCTTGAAAGTGTGGTGTGAGATTTAGAACGATCTTTGCATCAGCACACAAGGATTGGACGGTTTGGGAACAGGAGGCAACACCCAACCTCAGAGTGACCCCATTTAACCCATTCCTCCTTCTTAGCTGCCATGCTCAAGTATCCTCTCCTGTGTTCCCCTCCACAGAGAGCAGAGGAAAGCTAGATCCCACCCCACCCCCATCGTTGGTAACTGACATATCACTGCAGCATCTTGTCACTGAAGTGAAACAGCACTGATTAAAAAGAAAAAGAAACAAGATTATCCTCTTTTTTTTCCACTACCTCATTTTATGTGTCCCCCTCTGTGGGGAATGAGGGAAAGCTATATTTTATTTTTGCTTTTACTGATTGGCAAGTGATACAACACTTCATTGGTTTCCCACCAAAGTGAAATAGTGCTGGATTGTAAAGGTGAGAAAAAAGATTACCTTCCATGTTCTCTCCTGTCATTCCAAAATATAGGGAGCAGGAGAAAGCTGGACAACCCTGCCCCCCATTTATTGTTAAGTGATGTATCAGTTCATTGACTTGCAACCCAAGTGATATATTACTGAATTGTTGGGGGAAACACCTACCAGTATCGCCTTGGTTCAGTACTGGTGATTACACATGCCAGAAACTGTACTAAAACGGATCGTACTTGGGCTAAAAAAAAAAATCCACAGTAGACTCTTCCAGTAACCTGAAAAGGTGCAGGTAGGCATGGATAAAGGTTGTGCTGGTTCATAATTGCCTGTACATCATGTGGTCACTGGAAAATGGAGTGAACCAGCCTGTTCCCAAAGCGGTCCAAAATGCCAGATAAAGCATTGTCTGATTTAACTCAGTCTAAGCCATCATGTTTGCATGTACATCTTCTGCAAAGGTTACAGCTTCATGCTTAGTGTATTATTTGAGAAACGCCAGACAGAGAAATCTCAGTTATTTCTTAAAGTAATACTTAGGAGCTTGTAAGCTGTTGGAATTTGGGCATTCTGATCCAGAAAAAATCTAGCCTGAAATGTTAAAGCCCTTACCCTTTGATATGCAGTGGTGCCTCGCTTGATGAGGATAATTCGTTCCGATTAAATCGCTGCTAAGCGAAATCCTCGTTAAGAGAAATGAAAAAGCCAATTGAAATGCATTGAAACCGGTTCAGTGCGTTCCAATGGGCTAAATAAATCAGCATCCAGCGAAGATCCTCCATAGGGCGGCCATTTTCAGTGCCTGTAAAGCAAGGAATCCATCCTGAAAACACAGTGGGGAGCCATTTTGCACAGCGGGTTGCCATTTTAGAGCTGCCGATCAGCTGTTTCAAAATCGTCTTTTAACGGAAAATCGGTTCCTGAAGCAGGGAACTGATCATGGTTAAGCAAATTTTTACTATTAAAACATCGTTTTGCAATCACAAAACTTCATCGTCAAGCGGTTTCATTGTTTAACAAGGTAATCGTTAAGCGAGGCACCACTGTAGATTCATGGAATTTTGGAGTCTGATTACTCCCCCCTCCCACAAGGATGTTTCATTTTTGTTTGCATGTAAGAGATCAGGTCTTTTTTCAGGAGCTCCAGAGTGCACTTATCCATGCGTCATTCAACTTCTCTCATTTAACCCTGCCAAAAATTTGATATCGTCAGCTACTAATTGTCAGTATTTGAATTGAAGAACCTATTTTTGGCAGATAATGCCATTATTATGTGGTTCAGTATGAATCTTTAATGGAGTTGTTAAATTGTGAAAGTTTGAATTCTTCAGACATTATATAAGGTAGTAGATTTTTAAAGTCCTAACCTTTGAGTCCCATCTAAATGCAGTGGTCCATCAGGAAATTCAGAAGTGCAGGGATTCAAGATGACAGTCCCCATAACTATGCTACCTAGAAGAGTCCCAGAATGAGAACAGCTGTGTTGATTTATATCAGTGACCAGGTTCCAGCAGGAATAGCTTCTGTAAAGCCCTTATCTCTTTAATAGCTAAAGACTAAAGCCTCTGCTAAAATCCCTAAAACAGCTTATTCAGGATCAATCTACCACAAAGTACTGTACTTTACAGTATATCAGTGATATGTCGAAGTAGGATACTATTGCTGGGAAGTTTCATTTTTGCCTGCAACTAGTGTGAGGACTTTTTTTTAAAGGAAAAGGGGCAGTCTGGGAATGGGAACATATACAAACGATTCATCACCTCTGCTGGTAAAAAGTCCCAGCACAGCATCACTCCACTACAACACTGCTGTTGATACAGTGATGCCCCACATAGCGACGTTAATCCGTTCCGGATTAATCGTTGCTATCCGGAAACATCTCTAAACGGAACTAAAAACCCCATAGGAACGCATTAAACTTCATTTAATGCGTTCCTATGGGGCCCAAACTCACTGTTCAGCGAAGATCCTCCGTAGCGCCGCCATTTTCGCCACCTCGGTAAGCGAGGGCAGCGCGCGAAAATGCTTGCAGCGGTCATTTTGGGCACCCGGCGGCCATTTTGGAACTGCCGATCAGCTGTTCTAAAAACATCGCAATGGGAAGATCGGTAAGCAACCACAAAAAAATATGCGGATTTGTCGTTAAATGGTGCGCTCATTATGCGAGGCACCACTGTATGTGTTTTTGATAGCTAAACATGATACGCTGCCTTATGTTGACCCTAGCTATCTTGCCTGAGATTTTTCTGTCGTTGCTCTCCAATGTTTGTGTTGCCACCACCCCCCCCCCAATTCTGCAACCTAGGATCCTCTTTACCAACACTAACAAAAGAATAAAACTTTGTTGTTGTGGGTTTTTCAGGCTGTTTGGTGTTTGGCCTTGTTCTGGAGGTTTTTCTTCCTAACGTTT
The DNA here is from genome assembly GCF_051106095.1 of Pogona vitticeps. NCBI lineage: Eukaryota > Metazoa > Chordata > Lepidosauria > Squamata > Agamidae > Pogona > Pogona vitticeps. The sequence continues at coordinate 336,865,977 of NC_135783.1, read as the reverse complement.
CACCAGTCCCTGGTTGGCATCTTCAGAGAACAGAAGCTAGAACTCTGTCTGTGGTCTGGTGAATAAAACTGTGTTTTGCTTAGGGACAAGAAAGTATTTCATTAGATTTGCCAGCTTTTACAAAAGTAACAGTTTAGCATCTCACAGAGTTTATTGCAATAAGAAATGCACCTTTTTGCGTCTCTGATATTTCAGGATACAAAGTATATATTCCCTCATTAATCTACAATCCATCCCTAAGTTTTGGTGCACATTTGGAATGTAACTCTAGGGTCTGAATCTATGTGAAGTTGTGCACCTTTCACCTTTCATAGATATCAGTTTGTCAGAATTCCCCAGGAAAAGAATAGTAGATTGAGATGTATAAAGCACAGAATTCAGCTTTTTCACGGCTTTGTTGTAGTTGTTTTTAACCCATAGATTTCTAGCCCTTATGACAGCAAACACGTGCTTTATAATGTGTGTTTATGGTCTGCTAAAATCCTGGTAACCAGAGAAATAGCTGACTGCCAGTCACTAGCAATACCAGAATAAATTATGCCAATTCATTTTGTTCACATATTCTTTGTGAATTGCAAAATTCAGCTTTTCATAGCAAAAGAACTGGGGTTGCCTGGAGAACAGAATATTCGTAGATACAACCCACACTTCTTAAAAAGTGAAGTTCCACTCATGATATGTACTCCAGTTGCAGAAGGGGTGAGAGGCAATTCTTTCTTCTCCCTGCAACCCTGTCTTCTAGAAAGTTCCTTACCCCTCTGGCACAGCTTCTGGGAAAGGATAGGATGTTTGCAGGCCAGCTGACGGAAGTCATCTCTTGCCCATTCTCCTTTAGGATTCTCTGTTGGATTTATGTCCCTTCTCAAGGAAGAAGGATCCCTTCATTTCATGGGAAGGCTTGTGAGGCTCCATAAGTGCAGAGTATACAGTTGTGTTCAAAATTATTCAACCCCCAATGCTGTAAAGGGGTTTAGGGACTATAGTGTACATTTGGAATTGTATTCAGAATGAAATCCTACAAGGACGTTTTAAAGAACCAAATGCAACTAAAATAACATCAATTGTTTATGTAATACAGTAGTAAATGTTTCTTTTGTGGTTTCTTCATTGCCACAATTATTCAACCCCTTAAAGACTACCACTCTGAAGAAGAGAGGTTCATTCAGGTGTTTTCGATCAGGTATTGAAAACACCTGTGGATGTCACCGAGCACCAATCAAGCATAATAAGCACCAATTAGGCAGCTTTAAAATGACTGTGATACTCAGCTCCTTCTAGACATTTACTGATGTGGTTACAAACATGGTGAATTCAAGAGAATAGTCCAGGAAGACAAGAGAAGAGGTGATTTGTCTTCACAGGAAGGGCAATGGCTATAAGAAGATTGCAAAGAAGTTAAACATACCAAGAGACACCATAGGAAGCATCATTCGCAAATTCAAGGCAAAGGGCACTGTTGAAATGCTACCTGGTCGTGGAAGAAAGAAGATGCTGACTTCGACTGCTGTGCGCTACCTAAAGCGTAGAGTGGTGAAAAGTCCCCGTGTGACTGCTGAGGAACTGAAAAAAGATTTGTCAGATGTGGGTATAGAAGTTTCAGCTCAGACAATAAGGTGCACACTGCGTAATGAAGGTCTCCATGCCAGAACCCCCAGGTGCACCCCCTTGCTGTCTCCCAAGAATAAGAAGAGTCGACTGCAGTATGCCAAAAGTCATGTGGGCAAACCACAGAAGTTGTGGGATAGTGTTCTGTGGACTGATGAAACAAAATTAGAACTGTTTGGGCCCATGGATCAACGCTATGTTTGGAGGAGGAAGAACAAGGCATATGACGAAAAGAACACCTTGCCTACTGTGAAGCATGGCGGAGGGTCAATAATGCTTTGGGGCTGTTTTGCTTCTGCAGGTACAGGGAAGCTTCAGCGTGTACAAGGTACCATGAATTCTCTTCAGTACCAGGAAGATATTGGATGAAAATGTGATGCAGTCCGTCACACACCTGAGGCTTGGGAGACATTGGACCTTTCAACAGGACAATGATCCCAAGCATACCTCCAAGTCCACTAGAGCATGGTTGCAGAGGAAAGGCTGGAACATTTTGGAGTGGCCATCTCAGTCACCAGACTTAAATCCGATTGAGAACCTCTGGTGGGACTTAAAGAAAGCAGTTGCAGTGCGCAAGCCTAAGAATTTGACTGAACTGGAGGCTTTTGCCCATGAAGAATGGGCGAAGATACCCGTAGATCGCTGCAAGACACTTGTGTCAAGCTATGCTTCACGTTTAAAAGCTGTTATAACTGTAAAAGGATGTTGTACTAAGTACTAAGATTGAATGTCACTTGGGGGTTGAATAAAAACTAATAATGATGTGAGCACAGAAAAGACATTTGTGGTTATTTCATTATAAACTTAAGGTTATATTTCTCTGACCTACAAGTGACTCTTTCATGTAAATGTAAGCAAGATGACTGAATGATCAAAATCAATGTCAAAATGGCCAAAACATTCAATTTCAGTGGGGGTTGAATAATTTTGAACACAACTGTATGTTGTCTGAGTGTCAGGCTTCCACCCATGTCGTGATGCAAACCCATCACCCTGACTGTGTCTTACATAAATGTAAGAGAGGAACTCGAGATCGTATTGCAAATGTCCACTGCCCACTGAAGTGCACCAAAGAATTTCAGATCAGTCTATACTTTATAGACTGTAGAAAAGCCTTTCACTGTGTGGATCTTGAGAAACTATGGGTTGTTCTGAAAGAAATGGGTGTGCGTCAGCACTTGATTGTCCTGTTGTGTAATTTGTATTGTGGACAAGAAGCTACTGTTAGGGCAGAGTACAGAGAGACAGAATGGTTTCACCTAGAAAAAGGTGTCAAAACAAGATAATATCATATGGAAGGCCAGAATAGATTTAGATGAAAGAAGAGTGAAAATTGATGGAATAATCTGAGTAGACTTCGGTCTAGATGGGTGGGGTAATAAATAAATAAATAAATAAATAAATAAATAAAGAAAGAAAGAAAGAAAGAAAGAAAGAAAGAAAGAAAGAAAGAAAGAAAGAAAGAAAGATGTGCAGATGACATCTTACTGGCAGAAAGCAGCAATGACTTGACATGACTTCTGAAGAAATGAAGAAAGTGCCAAAGCAAGAATGCAATTGAACATGAAGAAGACAAAGACCATGTAACCATTTTAATGCTGACAGTGAATAAATTCAAATTGTTAAAAATTTTGTGCATCTCGGTTCAGTCATCAATCCGAATGGAGACTGCAGCCAAGAAATAAGAAGAAGATTGAGACTAGGAAGGGCGGCAATGAAGGGCTAGAAAAGATAATCAAGTTTAAGAATGTGGCACCGGAAACCAAGACTAAGATAATCCACACTCTTGTATTTGGATCACCATGTGTGAGTGTAAACGTTGGACAGTAAAGAAAGCTGACAGGAAAAAATGTTTTGTTTGAAGTGTGTGGCTAATTTGGTGCTTCTGTATAGTTTTGGGTTGTTCAGGTAATTTTTTATTTCATGACTTATAGAGCCTTTTCTGACCATTTGCATTTACTCAGAAAACATTACTTTGGGCTATATTTGGTAATGGTCCCTATTCCTCTACATCAGGAGTCAATGAACACCTTCTAGGATTACATTATGAATGATATCTCAGTTTTTTTTGGGGGGGGGGGGTTGGTAGCTCTGTCAGTTTCTAACCAGAAAATAATAATTAAAAAAAATCCCAATCCTCCTCTTATGGTAGGCTTTGTGAGAAAATGGGCTTTTCGTCTGTGAGCAAACAGTGTATTTAATTATGATTTCCCATCCTCTGATCCAATCTTACTACCCTCTTAGGCCTTTTTTCCACCCTACACTTTTAAAACAAAGCAGCTGATAAAATATTGAACCAATGAATTTTATTTTTATATTTTATCTCTTCTGCTCTGCCCAATTGTATAGATTCAATTGGGTTATCGGCCTATCTTGTTTGTGAAATTTTGTGCTGTCTTTGCTGCACAGGCTGTGACTCCCAAATCTTCTGCAGCTCTATTTCCATATTCCTGCGTGCTTGTTCTTTGTTAATCACTTGGCAAGCGCTTATTTGAATATTAAAAATTTCTTTAATCATCAAAGGCAGGAGCACAGCTTCATGAATATTCATATTTTTTTTCCTCCTCAGACTGGATTCTAGTTCATTACCCTGCAGTAAAGCCAAACAGTCATCAATCGCGCTCATTACTGCCGCTGGCGTTTTGATTGGCTGCCTGCTGCTGGTAGTTTTCTGTCCCCCCCCCCCACCTTCCTGCTTTTCTCTATGAGCTGTCGCATACCTGCCAACAACAACAACAACAACAACAACGAAAAAACCCAACAATACAAGAATATATAGATAGATAGATGGATAGATAGATGTATTCTGGTTGAAAAACAACTCTGCAAACTCATCACATAGTCCTGATCACTCTTCCCCCACTCCATTTCTATTTTATTTTATTTTAAATTGAAAGAGCTATTTTTTTTTAAAAGGGAGAAACTTGAGCTTCAGAGATGAATATTTGTCAAGAGAGTTGACGTAAGTTTCATTTGCATAATGACTTTGTACTTCTGCATTAATAAAATTTGCATATGAAGCCATGTTAATTACTCCTGATCATGCTTTTTGCATTCATGCATAGTAATTTTCTCCGACTTGTGAGAATTAATGTCTTGGCATGGGGGGGGAATAGACGAGGGGGAGGCAGTAAGGGGACTGTCAAATTTCTATGCCAGTGTCCCTCACTTGCAACCTCCCTTCTTCCTGCTCTCAACATTGCTTTTCTTGATCTATGACTCATTTATAGCAAATCAGTAGGAATCCTGGCTATAAAAGAACTGTATCAATTCAGAATGAAATCTTATTCTCCAGTGGGGAAAAAATTGCAAGCAAGTCTAAAAATGTGTATTAACCTGAATAGATTAACTGAAATCACTTGGTGTGTGATCTTGCTTATTCAAAAACTTGCAATATGATTTGAAATATATTGTGGGTTCTGCATAGGTACATCTAAGTGTGCATGGTGTATACACTTTTGGAAACCATGCTACATGTTTTTCTCTGTACCCCTGTGTTTTTTATCGCCATATATACTTGCATTATATGTGTTTTTCCATTGTTCTCTACTTTTATTTAAATCACAGTTATGGAAAACAATCCTCTTTAAAAGAAATTGCCATAAGACAGAGAAATGAATCAGCCTGTTATTTTAGAAAGGCTTTGCCCAATTTCTTTCCAGTGTTTAGCAAAAAGGAGGATCACTGCGGTATGACTCATACAAGTAGACATGCCACAAGGTCAATATAAAAACCTAGAAATAGCAGGAATAATTATGCCTGATCTTTTCTGGAGGGAACGATACAGTGAACATTTCATCCAAGATCCAGGATGGGCACTATTTTTAAAAGACTTCAGTAATTTAACTTCAGATTTATTTTATTTATTTATTTAGTTGTCATCCATCCATCAAATACATCTTTAGGCTTTACCACATGAATACTTACAGAGGAAAAAGCTTGAGAATTTAAAGAGACAATGCAATCCCTTTTTGGACTGGAGTTTAATTCATTGGATAGCCTTGGGCATGCTGCTGACTTATAAGACAAGGGCATTTGCGCATGTGGGAATTGAACCATCTCTTGTTTCAGTTGCTTTGCCATATGACTGTGAATGCTATAGTGACAGGCGTGGTCATTTGCATTACAAATGCCTCTCTTTTACTGTAATTATGTGGTTATAGTGGCTTGATGTTAAGTGAACATAAAGCTAGTGGACAGAGGTTAAAAGGTGATTGAACCCGCATATGTGATGGCAGTACCAAACTGTCTTAACATAGATGGCACATCCGAATATACACACTTACATTCCCTTCAGAGCTCTTTTTCACTGGATGTGTGAGTGAATTCTATGGAACTGAAAGTAATAGTGGGTCCCTATCAGAAACATGTATAAGCAGAGTTGGGCGGGGGATGGCTCACATGGCAGGTCCAGTGGGAGGGCTGCTGGCCCTCCCTCCTGGGTGCCCAGTGACTGAGCAGTCCTGAGAAAATACAGTGGTGCCTCGCTAGACAGTTACCCCGCATGACAGTTTTTTCGCTAGACATTGACTTTTTGCGATTGCTATAGTGATTTGTGAAACAATGATTCCTATGGGGGAATATTGCTGGACAATGTTTGGTCCCTGCTTTGTAAACCCATTTTCGCTAGACGACGATTTTGACAGCTCCCTCCGCGTTTGCAAAACAGGTGTTTTCGGGACCTAAGCTTTGGAAGACAGTGATTTAAACAGCTGATCGGTGGTTCGCAAAGCGGCTTTCCTATGCCGGTACATTCTGTCCAAGTGGGGGCCCACCGGGGCCATGGAAAGCCTGGATCCTGCAAAACAGGAGGGGAGAATGAGACCTGGTCTGGATTGCAGTCTTTTTTAAGGAGAGCCGGGAGGGAGGGACTGAGGTCTGCAGAGAGGTTCCTCCCAGAGCCCTCTTGCGTCTTCTGGCAGTTACACCTCCCGTGCCAGAGTTGGGGTGAGGTGGGCACTGTGGTTCCTGTTGGATGGCAGGGCTGAGGTGACGTAGGATCTGTAGTGGGTTGCACTGTAGGGGCCTCATGGCTCCAGCCCTTTCCATGGTCAGACAGGCTGGGTGGGAGGAGGTGGCTCCTGTATCCCACCTTGTATTTCTGTGGGGGCACAAGAGAAAGGGTTGCACTCCTCACCCACCTCTCAACCCATGCCTCTTCCTCCTCCAGTGATGTTGACCGCTCTTGAGTTTTGTCAGCTCAAGCCCCCTTTGTCCTTGTCGTTGCTTCCCCCCTCCAGCTGCTCCACACCAGGATGTTGCCTTTCCAAGGGCCCAGGAGACTTTTTCCCATGAGCTCCCCTGGGCCTGAGTCCAGACTATCTTCTAGGGGAGCCTGAGGTGACCCTCCCCCTCACATACATATAATACAGTACATTCTGTTTTGGTGATGTGTGAAGCAACTTGAAGTGCTCCAGTCAATAAAATAGACATACCAAAAGTCTAGCTTGAATGGTTTTTGCGAGATCTGGAAGTAGTTTTGCACACAACGTAATTATTCCTGCTGGAACAAAGAAACATGGTGCTTCCACTGGTAAGGTGCTCTGCATCTGAGGATCAGAAACATTTAAAAAAGAGGCCAGTCTTCTTCCTCAGCTCATCTGGAACAAGTGAGAAGGCAGATAAACAAACAAACAAACAGAAACCAGACCGCTGGAACTCCATCCTTGCACAAGGTTTCTTTTTGTTTATTTTTAAATATGTGGGTACGGTTATGCATTAACAGTGTTTCCCACAGTTTCTAGCTATAAATGAAAATAAATGAGAAGCATACCTTAAATGTGGCTACCCAAGTCTTTTGTGTGTAATGTTTTAAATTTCATTTGGATTTTGTGGTTTGACTTTCTTTGATTGCTCTCTCGTTTTTTATGGGGGAGGAAGGGGGAGGGAGTGACTTATGGGAATGGGAGAGGAAGTATGAAAAAATTTTCTTAGATGTTGATAGGTCTCAAACTCCAGGATCCCATATGACCCAGAGATATTTAATCCAGGCCTAGAAACTCTGCTCTATATCTGTTCTTGTTGCAGATGATTGCTGAAAAGGCAGTGTAAAAATACAAGCAATAATTAATAGTTGTAATTCTCTCTCTCTCTTTCTCTCTTTCTCTCTTTCTCTCTCAGTATTTTTTTAAATCTTGTTCACCTTACCAAGAGCTGGATTCATTTTACTGCATGAAGACAGACTATTGAGATTGGTAGTACAGTATTTATGAAAGACTTTCTTTTCTTTCCCTAATGGCCACACAGAAAAGTCAAAAGTGTCAGAGAGATTGTAGTGTTCAAAAGCAGACTTAAATTCAACATAACACTTAACTGGCAGGCTTCAATGAAAAAAAAGGGGGGGGTACTTACAAGAATATTAGATAGCTCCTGATATGACAGACCCTCATTGAACCCTTGTTTCTTTTTCTGAACAAATGAACATGAAAATACTCAACTAAAATAAAATATTATGACTGGTTCTTCTGTTGCAGTAATTCTGAAATTGATTTGACTACAAGAGTGTTGCACTTTTTTGCAGGCTGTGTTGTCCTAAAAAGTACTTTAGTTTGTAGACTAGATAATAGATACTATTCTATACTATAGCATAATAATAGTTCTGACTTATGTGACCCTGTTCAGGATTTTCTAGGTAGAGAGTACTCAGTAGCAGTTTACCATTCCCTTTTCTTCTCAGCTTCTTTTCAAACCTGTTCTTTGTTCCAGACAATCCACCATGTTTCTTTTTTAATCCCTTTTGCTCAGTATAAGAAAAATTATACCATTAAGTTGTTCGTGCTTTGGTGGATGCACACACATCTCCAAAGTGTGGTAAGGACTCTTTTTCCCCCCATCCCCTTTCCAAACAGATAGTCAATATTCTGTACTAGAGATACAGGAATACAAATATCCCCGCAGAATACGAATAACCCTGCACAGGTGGTGTTAACAAAGGTCCAGCCCCATGGGGCTGGACGGTCCACTCATCGATCCACCGCGGACGCAGACAGCACGATTCTACTAACGGCTCCGCAGCGTGCGATCCACTTGCCACTCTGACCTTGTCCTCCCGCCTCCTGCCGGGAATGGTGAGTGGATCGCACACTGTGGAGCCATTTGTAGAATCGCGCCATCTATGTCGGATCGGTGAGTGGACCATCCGGCCCCATGGGGCTGTACCCTCATTAACACCACCTGTGCAGGGATATTCGTATACGAATACAGTGGTGCCTCGCATGACGACGTTAATTCATTCCAGCAAAATCGCTGTTGAACGAAAACGTAATGCGATATTAAAAAACCCATAGAAACGCATTAAAACCCCATTAATGCGTTCCTATGGGCTTGAAACTCACCGTCCAGCGAAGATCATCCATAGTGCAGCCATTTTCGCTGCCTGTGCAGCGAGGAATCCGTCCCAGAAAACAGCGGGTGGCCATGTTTTTTAACTAACGGCCATTTTGAAACCGCCAATCAGCTGTGCGAAAATCATCACTTTGCGATGATCGGTTACCGAAGCAGGGAACCGATCATCGCAAAGCGAAATTCCCCCATAGGGAACATCGTTTTGCAATTGCTTTTGTGATCGCAAAATCTTCAACGTCAAGCAATATCATCGTCAAACGGCGCGCTCGTAAAGCGAGGCACCACTGTACAAATACCCCCATCTCTATTCTGTACTCTATGATAATGATCAGTCTTCATTGGGCTATCTTGTCTTTTGTGAATTTTGCTCTCTTAGATTTCTTTTTCTAAATTATTGCACTGTTTTTGCAAGCATTGGGGCAAAACTGAGCATGGGTGTTGCTACTGCAGCTACCTATGGCACAGGCCATGGGGAACTGACATTGGTGTAAGCTAATGCAGTGATGATTTCATTAGCAGTTGGCAGTGTGGCATGGCTTTTCCTGGGACAAAAGGTGATACAGAATTTTAAACTTCGGCCTTTTTTGAGTGAGAATTCATCAGCTTTTTAAAAAAGCAGCTACTGCTTCAATGAGTGCTAGATACAGAACTAGAACACATAGTCAGTTACTTGGTAAAATTCACCAAGCTATCCAGAGACATAATGAAATGAGCTGTGTTGCTGATGTTTACTTATATTTTTATGTGAGTCATTTGTAATGGACATTACATAGTTCTGGCAATGGATGGTATGAGGAAAAAAGTACTGTACAAGAACACTTTGCTTTTTAAAAAATGTAGGTGAGATGAAAGTCATGTGCTTAATCACTAGCTAGTTTGTTTTGCAACCTCTACTTCATTAGTCCTGGTATTCTTCTATATGCAGGACAGATGTAATCACTATGAAATCTGGAGCTCTGCTAAGGCTGTAAGACAGCAAAAGGAACAAGTGGAATGAACATTCTTTTAAATGCTTTTATAACAAGCATTATTTGCTTTCACACCAAAGAACTACAGTAATAGGGTTAAAAAAAATCTTCCCTTCTTTCTGATGGAGACCCTATGGACATTCTGTGGTGTCATCCTGCAGGATGGAAATTATCTCATCACCAGTAGCTGATTGCTGCTGAATAAAGGCTTACTTTTGCAGCTTCATCACGTTGTGTGCTAGCTCTGTACATCTTGAAATTGCAGAATAATGCCCTTAATCCGTGGTTATTTGCCTCTGCCAGTAGAGTCATTCTAGCTGCGCAGGCAAAACTATGCAACAGGATTTCAGGGTATGAGTGCAGATCCTGTAGTGACTTCACAGTTGGTATGAGAACAATGTTGGAGATATTATAGTATACTGACTGCTGAACTACATAAAATAATTCTATTTTCTACAGGGAAAAGAAAAACGTTGGTGTTCACTATATGAGGTGTCTTTGTCTTTTTTGAGGATAATTGTCTCCATCTTCACATTTTTGGAAGGGAGGTGTCTTCTTCTTAGAACATATTTAGTAATGATTTCAATGATACTGTAACTATTATTATTTTTTTAGCAGTGTGATGTACAAGAAAAAAAAGTATTTTGCTTTTGTTTCTGCTGCCAACGTTTTTGGTGGTACCAAGTGTAGAGCTAAAGTCTGTAAATATATTTTTTCGGTTCCTTTTTGCATAGTCATCTCGTGAGGCTTACAATAATCTTCAACTGCTTTCTGCTTTGGCCTGACACAGAGAAGCTGTAACCCTGACTCTATCAGGGTCAGGCTGGCATCCATTCAGGAACCTGAGGGCTATGACTCAATGTAGGAGATATCTGTTATCCTCCCATTTAATAGAGAGGTGTGGTTTGTGGAGACAATCTCTGCAGCCTTGGTCAGAATAGGCTGGCCTGCATGTTGAGGCCTGCGGCCTTTGTACGCTCTGGCTTCTCCCAGGTCAGATTGGTCCTAACACTAGAGAGACATTTAGCAATAAGAAACAGCCCCTGAAAACTTCTCCAACCTGTTTGTGGGCATGGGAATTACAGTAGGTGGGGTGGGATTTGCAGTTTATCTCTTCAGAGGTTGGAGAAATTCCCCAACAGTTTCTCACCATTGAAGCTCACCATTAACAGCAAAATAGCTGAGTTTCTCCCTCTTTGCTGTGACCTCTCCCCCCCCTTGCTGTTGCTGCAATTAGCAGCAGCTGTAATTGTTCTGGCAACCATTTTGTGTCCTCTCCTGAAGTGTGGTGGTTAGCTTTGTCAATTTGAAGTAATCTCTCGGGTCCACTATAAATTTACTAAAATGAGCCTAGGGCAAGGCCTTATCTCTTTGGTTCATCCCCTTACTTCAGTAGTAGCAGTGGCAGTTGTAGTAATACTGATTATGATGATGATAAAAACAATCTTCACCTACAAACTTGTGCTAAATTTTCCTTAGATAACGTATGCAAAGCTTGTTTGGCGCTCTGGAAAAGCAGTGTCTTAATACTAAATATTATTGTATTCTCGAAGTCTTTTGTGGCCAGGATCCGATGGTTGTTGTGGGTTTTTCGGGCTGTTTGGCCATGTTCTTAAGGTTTTTCTTCTTAACGTTTTGCCAGTCTCTGTGGCCGGCATTTTCAGAGGACAGGAGTCAGAACTCTTGTCGGTTCTCTGTTGCAGATATTATTGTTACTTTGCTGCTTATGACAACTTAGAAGGAAAACTAATGTGATTTCTCCAAGGCCCTATGAATCATCCATGCAATTCTGTTACTCTCTGGAAAGCATTACAGCAATTATTGTGGTGGCCATGGGTTATGTGGAGAACCAACCAGTAACACTTTCCAAGCTTTTTATCCAGCAGACAAGTGTTCAGGCTCCATGGCAGCTAAACCCAACCCACAGTGCCAATAGTAACTGTTCTCTCTCTATCAACCTTTCTCCATTCACAACATCAAATCTGAAAGATACCTTTGAGAACCCTTCTTTACTTGGACGTCCTTCTTAATACATTGAATGATCCTCCTGTTAACTGCGACAAGATAAGCAGAGTTGTTTCTGTATATTTAAACAGCACTTGCCTGCCATCTGTTTTCATTGGTTTGGCACACACAAAGTCGTCTCCAGATTGCAGTGTAGGTACAGTTCCTATCTGTAGCTTCGCTTACCTGTTTGTGCAGCAACTTGAAGTGAAATCAAAAGGTCACAAAGGAAAAAAGAAAAGAATCCCAGGAGTCCGGAGAGTCTATTAATAAAAGGTAAATAAATAAACCTGCTCACAAAAAATGCATAACTTTTATCCTGGATGCTTTGGAACGCAAGCATTTACACCAGGGATTTAGACCTTTCACTTGTGGTTTTGGCAACAGCTTCACACAAATGTTTTGCCCTGGTAGTCTCTTAGCCGTTTAAATAAATGACAAAATCAAACGCCATCCATACAGACAAGAGAGCTGGACACTTTGCCAAGGATGAAGTATGCTGTTGGACTCACATGTGTGGCTATCAAATCAACAAGCCAGCTGTAGTTTTCTAACAGGGAATCTGTGTGTGTGTGTGTGTATGTGTGTGTGTGAGAGAGAGTGAGTGAGTGAGAGAGAGAGAGGATGCTGGTTTCTAATTCCATTGAGCTTATGCAGAGTTTAATCCACATTATTGGTATTTGTGGGCTTGGCAAAATATGCAGAGTAGTCCTCATTCAAAGTGTGCATTTACTTGTTGGTCTATTGTCCATATGAAAGATCCATATACTGTAGATAGAAGAAGATTATAGCAGACTTGTGAGATCTAGTCTAGATACGTATTTTACTTCAGTATTTGGTGATTAGAAACAAGTGTGCAATTGTTGGAGCTGTATTATTAGTATGCAGCTTATTTGTATATTTGCAAAACTTTAATTGTTAATGTCTGTCCTGTGCTCTGTAGTGCAGTCACACTAGAAGTACAGATAAAATAAACCTGCCAGCTGTGAGACTCATAAGTTTATGACAGAAGCTGCTTTTGATTATTAACTATCCGAATTCAAAGGCTTGAAGTAAACACTGTCTGCAACTGGAGTCATAGTTATTGAAAATAGGGTTGTAGCAGCCTGACCGAGTTCTGATTTAACACTGACTGAAAGTTAACGTCACGCGATATGTGTCTGTGTGTACACATTTTTATGCTTTTATTTAATTGCTTAAGTCATAGTGCGACATTCTGACGGCTGCCAAGACAGCAAGTGCTTCCAACAGAGCAGGAACAGAGACTAAATACAGTTTTAAATAACAGATGATTTCTAAGATGTGTGTATTTTAAATGAATAATACATTTTGAGGATGCCATGTCATTTTTCAACTAATGGAGGGAAAGAAAGATTGCTACAGAAATAGACATAGGAAGCAGAATGTGTCAATGGAATATTCAAACTACTGTACATTGCTGGCTACAGCTCAGGTGGCAAGGCATCTCAGATGGACTATGATTACTTTTCCCTGGTGTCTTTGTTAAGTTGTTCGAGTTGTTGCAGTTTATCTGTCCTGATGTTCTGAGCCTGGAATCTTATCCTCGGTTCTATGCATTAGGATAGTATTAAACAGTTGCCCTGATTTGCATCCTCAAAACAACCTTCTTGGTAAGCTATTTTAATTCTCTTCCTGCCCACTGTTCCATGTTTACCTGGTAAGAAGGCTTATTGCCTGGATCCCTACCGGTATTATTGTTGGATGGTGTTCCAGAAGTAATTTTTTTTCTTGTTTTGTTAAGTGTAGAGTTATCACTTCCATTACATGACAGGTTATAGTTGTATGAGTTCTTGTTTAGAATATCAAGGAGCTTTTATCAACCTCTATATATAATCATGAGCCACTGTTGGGCAAAACATTTATTAGAACAGATCAAAAGGCTACAAAAGTGTGTTGCATTTGGGTTCTCCAGAACATTTCTTCACATTAGGTGGTACAAAAATTTTGGCATATGGGAGAAGAAATAGAATCACAGGTATCTAAAGCAATGTTGGAAAGCTAATATGTAGGGTTTTCCCCCCTCCCTCGATAATTGTTATAATTTTCTTGCTCAGCTATTTTAGTTTTTAGAACAGAGGGAACAGCAAGTGTGCATTTATGTTTCTGCAAAGCTATATCGACACATTCTTTTTAAAGTACTGTACTGTAGGTTTGCTATTGCTATTGTTTGCTGTGTCCAGAAATAAATCACATACTTTCTGTAGGCTGAATTGACAGACTTGTGCTAGGACACAGACAATTCTGCCAAATCTGTCTTAAAAATTCATCCATAAAATGTCTTCTTAGAGCTCCTAAAAATATGAATGACCCATAAAATGTTATAAACAAGAGATATGCCTAATCCACAGACTGAGATGCTAGTAGAGATCTACCCATGGCTTGAAAGATACAAACTAGGGACTAAAACACACACATACCTAATAGTATGGTAAAAACTAAATAACTGTCCCTTATTTATTAAGACTCATGACTTGTGAAGGTTTTAGGGAGATAACAGAAGTACTCCCCTAGAAACAAGGAAATGAAACACCCCAGATAAACCAAATAAAACAAAACAACGATACCAGAAGTCTTATCACAAGTCTGGTAAGTCTGCTTCTGCCTCATAATGACTGCCGGCATCTGTTCTCCCCGAGCTTTCAGCCTCTGTCCTGTGAGTTTGTTAAGAAATGTGCCCTGTGAAATCAGGCATAGCAGTTTTACGTTGCTGCTGCTCTCCATTTTCCTTTTCAGAAATAGGTACCACTGACAGATTTTTCTATTGTTTTCTCCTCAGGGCCGTCCAGGCCTGCAAAGCTGCCGGCGGCCTCCATAACTGCCTCTTCCCACCCTCACATATCAGTGACTGCACCGCCACCTCTCCGTGCTCTGACCTCAGTCCCGCCCTGCCTGAGCCTGCCCTGCTGTGGTGCGTGCGCAGTCTCAGTTGGTGGGTCTCAGAGTGAGACGCCAGACACATTTGGATGTCATTGTCAGTTGTCAGGTAACAGAAACATTTTATTGTCGCTCTCTGATGGCCAGGTGCCTACGTGATATGTCCTCTTAACCCTGAGAGCATCCTTTCCATTCAGATGCATCAGGGCATAGTCAAAGCAATGTAGAATTATGTCCCCACCATTTTTGAGGCAGGAATTGAAATTAATTTGCTCTTCTCTTGTCCCTTTTGGAGGGACTTAGTTGACCTCAAATGTGGCTCCAAGGCCTGTTGCTGCTGGTTTGGTTTATGCCACATTGCAAACACATGGCTGAGAATCCTTAAAAAAAATGAGATATTGTGATATCAAGATTTCATCTGAGGGGTGATTACTTTAAGCTTAATTGGATAACATTTGGCATCTGAGATCTTCCTTCTCGATGATTTGGACTCTTCAGATCTCATAAGTACATGACAGTCTTGTGGTTCATACACTTTCCCTCCATTAAAAGTGCACTCTCCCTCTTCCACTCAGTCTCTGCATCTTATTAATGTCTTCCTTGTTTCATGAGGACCTTGCGTAGAAAGCGATGAAAGGAAACCAGTCTGGCCAGACAGGACCTTAAAGGCCACTTAAAGGATAAGCTACCTCAGGCTACCCAAAGGTCAGCCTGAACCCTTTGAGATATTATGTGAAGTATTCAATGGGTGAATGTGACTGCTACAAAGGTCCTGGTTCCATGGTACTACAATTGAAAGATTTAATATTCAGGACCCACAAATTTAAGTACAGTTTCACGTTATATATTGTTGAACTACAGTGTTCACTGCCACAAGATGAGATGATCTCCACCATTGCCCGTTGTTTTTAGAAAGAGGTTCGATGCATTTCTGGAGGACAAGGCTGTATGTAGGCTTCTAGTTGCAATGGCTATACAGTATGTTGTCTCCAGGATGCCTCTGAATACCACTTGCTAGGGCACAGTAGCGTGGGACTTCCACAGAGGCATCTTGAGTGGCCACAATAGCCATTGTAAAAACTGATGAAGAGATAGCCTGATAAATGTAGTGAGGTAACTAAGGAAAGCAAAGCGTAGGAGAAGTCAGTTGCAAATGGCTTGTTATTTGTTTACTCTTATACATAATCTTTGTAACACTGAGGTAAAAATTCATCCCATTTCCAGTCTAAGTCAAACTTGGTAGTTATTTCAATATACTGTGTAGGGGGGTTTCATTGTATGGTGGAGAAAGAATAATATGGTTCAAGCGCTGATCCATACTGTATCTTGGACAGGAAGAGAGAGGTACTTTTGTACCACAGACTAGTGTCTTGTAATAGCATTCCATTTTTAAAAAAGTAACAAAAATAAATAATTCAGGAGTAGGAGAATTGTAAGTTACTCTTTAATAGTAACCAATTAATTTTCTGGTCTTTGTAAAGAAAACTGCTCCTACTTTTACTTTTAAAAAATATCCAAGGTTAGATTCTTCTGGTTTCCGGTTACCATCCATAGAGAATAAAGTCTTTGGCTAAACTTTGAAGAAACAGTTTGAGTTTATTTTGATGTTGCCAACCTTTTCTGTATGAATAATAGGGACAAATGTGGTAATAAAGAATATGAGTGGCAAATATGGGGAAAGAGTAATTCCAGATTAAAATTTTAGTTGTTTTTGAAATGACGCTCGATCGATCGATCGATCGATCGATCGATCGACAGATAGATAGATAGATAGATAGATAGATAGATAGATAGATAGATAGATAGATAGATAGATAGATAGATAGATAGATAGATAGATAGATAGATAGATAGATACCACTTCTCACTGTATCACAAAACATCTAGGAAAGAAAATGAAAGAAATAAAGAAAGTGAATATCAGAAGACAAGGAAAGGAATGGATTGGGAAGGAGAAATGAAAAGAGACAAAAGGGTCAGAAGCTGGCCAACCATGAACAGATGGAATGGAAGTATATGTGTTTCATACGAAAGCAGGGCCATAAATTTTTGCCAAATTAAGAAACAAAGTGAATTTCAGCAATCTCACTCCTATTATTGGATAGGATAAATAAGATAAATGCATAGCTAATGTTCATTTCTTGCCTGCAGTCCAGACATTATCCCTGAGGGTTGTATTGCTTATTATTTTGTTACATAGTTTTCTTTATGTGGCATATGGTGAGTTGCGGAGTAGTAGGTGCACTGCGTTGTCAGGAACTTATAATGGAGAACAGATTGAGGTTGGCCACTGCTCCATCATCGAAAACTACAGAAATAATTAAAAAAAGAGAACAAGGAAGACAAGAAACATCAAAAGGGAGGACAGTCTTCACAAAAAATAGGGAATTTTTGTATTAAATATGCACATGCTAATTTAAATTAATATAAACAAATGTTATCACAGTTAGGTAAAGGTAAAGGTTCCCCTTGACAATTTTTGTCCAGTCGTGTTCGACTCTAGGGGGCGGTGCTCATCCCGGTTTCCAAGCCATAGAGCCAGCATTTTTGTCCGAAGACAATCTTCTGTGGTCACATGGCCAGTGCGACTTAGACACGGAACGCTGTTACCTTCCCACCGAGGTGGTCCCTATTTATCTACTTGCATTTGCATGCTTTTGAACCGCTAGGTTGGCGGGAGCTGGGACAAGCGACGGGCGCTCACTCCGTCGCGTGGATTCGATCTTATGATCTTCTGACCCTGCAGCACAGGCTTCTGCGGTTTAGCCCGCAGCGCCACCACGTCCCTGTTATCACAGTTAGACAGTTGCTATTTTGTTATAACATGCCACGTCATGAATACTAGTGGGATATTGTCTGAGATGTGAACAACATATATTACAAGACCATGTAGGCATTACATGTAGATAGAATGGATATCATTATCTTGAACTGCATCTTACTTACTGTGCATCTGTTTGATGCAAAGTTGGTAAGTCAAATCTGAAGTTGAAACTTGTGAGCTGGTTTTAGTCCATTTCAAATGTAAAGATTGGTTTCACACTGTTTGGCAGAAAAGTAAGGTCTTGTTTTTGGGTCACAACTCCCAGATTCTCAATGCCAGTGTGATTACTACTGTTTGAGTAACAATGAATACATCCTCCTCATAGTTTGCATAAAGACGTTAATAAAGGATGCAGTAATTCCATATTTTTCTTTTTCCTTTTTTTTCCTGGTGTGTGAACAAATGCTGTGTTGTTACTATTGTGCTATTTCTGTAATTTATACAACACTTTACAATAACAGGAAAAATGCAGAACCCTGATTGCAACAGATTATGATACAAATTAAAATGGAGGAGAGGGGAGGAAACAAGAGGAGAATATGAGCAAATATTTTTATACTTATGGGCTCTTTCATTTGTGGGTAGGTTTACGTAGGCATAAATTCCCAAGTAGGTGGAACTTGGAGCTGATGTCTGGAAAGGAGGGAAAGCCACTGATGGCCTTACATATTTTTCTGGGATATGATTCCAAGCATGAATGACAAATAAAGATGGGTAATGTTCTTTTAAAACTATAGGTAGCTCAGTGTGGAAAGCTTGGAAGAGTAAAGATCTTGGCCATGAATATATACTGATGCTTCAGAAATAAATGAAGTGTAAATGTGTTTGACAGAGGAATTAGAGACCAAATTGCTAACATGCGCAGGATTATGGAGAAAGCCAGAGAATTCCAGAAAAACATCTACTTCTGCTTCATTGACTAAGCAAAAGCCTTTGACTGTGTGGACAACAACAAACTATGGCAAGTCCTTAAAGAAATGGGAATGCCTGGCCACCTATTTATCTCCTGAGAAATCTGTATGTGGGACAGGAAGCAAAAATTAAAACTGGATATGGCACAACTGATTGGTTCAGAATTGGGAAAGTAGTACAACAAGGTTGTATACTGTCTCCCTGCTTATTCAACTTATATGCAGAATACATCATGCGAAAGGTGGACTGGAGGAATCCCAAGCCAGAATTAAGATTGCTGGAAGAAATATCAACAACCCCAGATATGCAGATGATACCACTCTGTGGGCAGAAAGTAAGGAGGAATGAAAGAACCTCTTAATGAGGGTGAAACAGGAGAGCGCAAAAAATGGCTTGAAGCTCAACATCAAAAAAACTAAGATCATGGCCACTGGTACCATCACCTGGCAAATAGAATGGGACCATATGGAGGCAGTGACAGATTTTACTTTCTTGGGCTCCATGATCATTGCAGATGGGTGACAGCAGCCACGAAATTAAAAGATGCCTACTTCTTGGCAAGAAAGCGATGACAAACCTAGACAGCATCTTAAAAAGCAGAGACATCACCTTGCCGACAAAGGTCCGCATAGTCAAAGCTATGGTTTTTCCAGTAGCGATGTATGGAAGTGAGAGCTGGTCCCTAAAGAAGGCTGACCACTGAAGAATTGATGCTTTTAAATTGTGGTGCTGGAGGAGACTCTTGAGAGTCCTCTGGACTGGAAAGAGAACAAACCTATCCATTCTGAAGGAAATCAACCCTGAGTGCTCACTGGAAGGACAGATCCTGAAGCTGAGGATCCAATACTTTGGCCATCTCATGAGAAGAGAAGACTCCCTGGAAAAGACCCTGATGTTGGGAAAGTGTGAGGGCAAGAGGAAAAGGGGACGATAGAGGACAAGATGGATGGACAGTGTCACCGAAGCTACCAACATGAATTTGACCCAACTCCGGGAGGCAGTGGAAGAGAAGAGGGTCTGGTCCATGGGGTCATGAAGAGTCGGACACGACTTAACGACTAAACAACAACAACAAATGTGTTACAATTTCAAGCAAAGGACAAGGAGCTTTTATTATATGAAAAGGGTCAGCTCACTGGAAAAAGATAAGCACCATAGCATATGTGCTTTTACATACAAAATATTTATTTTATTTTACTTTCTGGTAAGTTTCATTATGTACTTGTCTCGGATTAAAACAGCTAACAACAATACAATAATTAAAAAGAAATAAAACAACTAAGAATAACAATGGTAAAACATTAAAAAAACAAAGGCAGACAACACATGGTAATCTGGAGAGCAGTAAACAATCAGCAGCTTCTTGTAGAGGATATGCCTTAAAATGCAAAAATGGAGATTATCTCCGACTCAGAATGTTAAAAGCAGTTAACAGCATCAAGGCATGCCTAAGAGATTTGCTGTCTGAGGCAGAGGATGTGATGAAATTCCCACCAATATCATACTCAAAAAGCTAACTAGACTGTCAAGCACACTTTACTTCAATGCTGGTGAAAGGGTAGCAGTCTTTACAGTGTCTCAAGGCAATAAACATGCTTTAGGCCTTGTGACATATATACCCCAGTCCTTAAAGACGTCACACACACCCAAGCTAGCACCTGCTGCCAGAGGCAATTGACTCCACTCTGTCCAGTGGAAGGGTTGGCCATGATAAACACTTTAAATAGTAAAGCTCCCAGGCCGAGCCCTTGACCTCT
This sequence comes from Pogona vitticeps, assembly GCF_051106095.1. Classification (NCBI taxonomy): domain Eukaryota; kingdom Metazoa; phylum Chordata; class Lepidosauria; order Squamata; family Agamidae; genus Pogona; species Pogona vitticeps. Next base: position 336,845,668 of record NC_135783.1, on the reverse strand, counting down.
CCTGGTAAAATATGGGTTCCAAAACTGTAATGGTGATGGTGAGGGATAAATTCCAACAGGGGGCACAAGAGTGATATTTTCATAAATATTTTTATATCAGCTCTCATTGGCACTGCTACTAGAATTAAGAATTTCTCAAGGAAATTAAGAATTTCTCAAGGCGTTCCCTCCAGTTAATATCTGATTTCTTTCTTTTCTCTTTCTTGTTTATTTTTTTATTTTTTTCTTCTCCATCTGAAGTACTGGTCATTTAATGTAATAATTTCTTTTATTATATTTACTTGTTATTTTATGTGTCTGTAAGCCGCCTAGAGTGATCGCAAGATCAGATAGGTGGGATTATAAGTAGAATAAATAAAATTAAATTAAATAAATAAATGAGGAAAGCTATTTGTGCTTTTTAAAATACTGTAATTATTTTTAAAGCAGCACACTTACATTTCCATATTTATTTTAAAATTTAAATTAGTTGTTGATTTTTATTTTGGGCTTGTATGATGGTCAAAGAGAGGGAAGACATGGTGTTTCCTCCAAATGAAAAAGGGAGCATAATGCTGCAACGTTTTGGAACTGATATGCTAAAGCTAAGAGGATTGAAGGTCTGAAAAAGATCTGAGATTTTTGAGAGTTGCTCTCGGTGCTAATTTCTACAGGGTACCTATTTTAATTTGTATAATTTGCTGTAGCAAATGCAACAAAGGAATTTGGGGCATCCCATGCTAATGCATTTATCATAGTATGAGTGGCTTTTTGTGGCTTTTAGCCTACCTGGTCAGTGAATGGAGTGTTAACCTAGAATTTCCGGTGTGCCTACAATATATACTGTATGCTTGGAGAATGGCACTGTTGACACTTTCAGCACTTGCTGCATTGAATTTACCTGTCCGCAGTGTGTGTATTCTGTATATACTTGAAGTTCTGGATAGTCCTTCAGCTCAATAACACTGCATCTGATTAGACTGGGCTATGGTGGACAAATGCTTGTGCTATAATAAATGTTAATTTGAAAGGGGTACAGGATTGCTTGTTTTTCCTGTTAGTCCCTGCATCAGTGGACTGACATAATATCAGCCGATGCATGCAGCCACTGAATGCTGAAAGAAGGTTCTAGAAAGAAACAAGAGATCTGAAGTGAGAAAGAGTGTAATGCAAAGCTCACCTCCATCCAATAGATACGCGATGTGGTCTTGGGAATTATTATTATGAATTGTTTATCTCTATATTCACTTCTCCAGCATGTATTTGATAATAATATAGACAGGATCCTCTTCCACGTAGAGAATATAGCTAGGAAGTGTGGCTGTGTTTGTTCACTCCTTCTAAGGTAAACAGACACCAGTAACAAGGAGAGTAAAACAAAGAATAGATAAGGGCAGTGTAACTCAACGGAAGCACACAAACACAAGAGACTCTTTGAGTTTTGAATTTTTTTTTTCACTTTCTACTTCATTGTTGTCTGCTGTTAAGTTTTGGGATTGATATATTTGCTGAACAAGCTGCACCAGTTTTAACTGTGGGATTGCCTTGTTGCTATCATAGATTCCTGTAGCGGCTGCTGTGGTCTACAACACTGAGATAATATGTTAGTATCAAAGCGTGTGGAAAGTGAATATGACAGTAGTTGGACATATTTTTCTGGAAATAATGTTTTCTCTCCTTTCAGGAACACTCAGTCCTTTATTGTTCAGAGCCAGGAACAGAAGAAAATTAGGTAGCATTTGGAACACATTGCAATGTTCACTACACCTTCTGGGCTCACATCTTTAAGGGAAGTTAAAATTATAATTTTAATTATAATTAAAAAATTATAATTTTTCCCTCATAGTAGTAGCAATAACATTGATTTTTGAGGGCTCCAGTAAGGTGGTGATGACAATATAGTTTTACATTGACTGAGGATTGGAAAGGAATATTTCTTTTGTTTTGGTACCTTTAGCAGAAAATATTTTAATCTGTTCTGGATCTAAGTCTTGAATATTGTCCCTCTCACTTTTTGTTTTTGAAATAGTGACATAAGCTTGTCACTTGCTCATGTATCTTCTTCACTATACTTAAAGAGTATCTTTTGCTTCCTGTTTTCACAGCAAATGTTTCTTCTGAATAAATGTGTTTAATTCAGGTTTGTTTCTAAAATTCAGTGTGGGGTAGTTATCATTTTCAGTTTACAGTGCCTTCAGTCTCAGGCTTGCATCACAAAAGTTGAATAAGTTTTTTTTTCCTTGCCATTATTGTTTAAGATATAAAAACTTTACCAGAAAGTTGCAGGAAGGAAATGGTAAATTCAAAGTAAATATAACATGATGAAATTTAAATCAGTTTATAATAAATAAGATAAAAACAAAAAAATTGTATCCTTGTGTTAGTTTAAACACCAGCCACTAAAAACATAATTTTAACAGTGCTGCTGGAAAATATGCAGATTTGAAAAAATTGCTGGGTAAAAAAAAGGATTTTGAAAATTCTGGCCCAGACACTGAGCATAGGCACTAGAAGGACAGAATAGATATTTTATATATAAATAACATAAATAATAAAGCTTCTTACTGTGAGTCATAGCTGTAAGGGGATTAGCTCGGACAGGGAACTGTAGAGATGTTGAAAGTGTAGGAAGCTGAGCCCTGAGCAGTTGTGTAATTTATAGTAGATCCTTTGCTTTTCTAGCTGCCTGTTGAAGTTTGTATATGTATACATAATACCTAAGATTGAAGATGTACCTTATTGCTATTTCTACATTATGTTTTCTATTTACAATGTGGTCCCAAGTGTTTGTGTACTGATTGTCATTCCAGTTCAGTGTCACAGCTTATGATCTCACATTCAACACTTGGTGTATACATATCGGTTTGGTTTCTTAGGCTGTGATCCTGCACACCCTTAACTGGGAGTAAGACTTACTGAATGCAGTGGGGCTTAACTTCTTAGTAGATTAACTTGCTGTGAATACTAAGAAAAGTTGGGAGTTGAAAGTAATTCTGATAAAATCATGCAAGTTGGATAAGGAGAGGCAGACCTGGAAATGCTTGCAGAAAGCCATACTTACAGGTAAGACATGTATTTTAATGTAATTTTTGGCAAAAGACAAAGCAGTACAGTGTCATCCATATGTATCTAGCAAATACATCTAGCAAAAATAACTGATTTAGTGATGAATTTACTGCTATTCCTTCCTTCCAAAGCCCATTTAATCTTGATGCTTCCTTTTGGTGGCTTTCTTTAGTTTGGAAACTTTAGTCTGTAATATGAGCTCAGAAAAGTTTTCAGTAGTTCCTCCAATCTCAACATGCAAAGTTCTTCACCCCTCAAAAGGTTTATGATCTACTGTAGTAAGAGATGTTAAATTCCTTATGGGCATTAAATGGGGATGGGGAGAGAGACATAGTCAATTGTAAAAAGCAGGGGTAGAGGTATCGGCCATAAAATAAACCTTCAAATCTACAATGAAAGCATAAAAATGTATGTAAAATCGTCAGATCTCTTAATCAGTCAGGATGTTGCAAGATCAGGTGAAGGAAGAGGAAACATGGGGAGATTTGATGTGAAGGCAATGCATTCCTCATGCTGCCTTGAGATGTAATGAAGAAAGACGGTTCTGCAGATGTTCAGGCCTGGCTTAACAGGTAATGTGGTAGTGTTAGATTACTTCTGAAGTAGCCTACAACATGTGGGGAGCAGAAAATGAAAAAAAAAAGAGTAGTCTTCCATTTTAGAAAATAGAAATCTCTCTGGCCAGTTCAGAACTATTTGCATCCTGCCCAAGATAAAAGGCTCGTTTTTTTCAATGGAAAACCAAAAGCAACCAAGACTGACCATAACTTTATCAGTTTTTTTAAAAGCTAATATTTATAATGGTAGAAGAGTTCTGATGGCATCTGTCCACAAGGGCTGCCCCATTCATTGCAGTGGAGGAAATAACTACAGTGTGCAGAGTCCCACAGCAGTGAAAGGGACAGTTTTTGTGGATATAGGTGAACGTAGAAATGAATATATGAAGCTGTCTCACGAATGAGTCAAATTCTCCATCAGGCTTAATACGGGTGTGAGAACTTTGTGTGCAGCGCACTGGAGTGCACAAGGACCCCTGCACTGGAATAAGAGTATTTAGAGATTAAAATACATTATACAGTAATTATAATGTAGCAGATGCCATGGTGCTCAGTAAGTGGATTTTTCTTGGGCCACTGCCTTGTGTTTGTGGGGAGCATTACTCTATGATGGTAATAAAAGGCTAGTTGTGATGGTCACATGAACAGCTAAAGTATCTAATTTCTTTTTCAATGGACTAACTACAGATGGCTACTAGTCTCACATTATAATCATACTTACCTGCCTTTCTACTAATTTGCCAGTGTGCTCAGAATAGTTCACAGTAAGGGTGAGCATACAATCCCCGTACACATGGGTACATAGATCAAGCCTGACCTGCCATCTACATTTTTTAGTAATACTTTGACCTAGTCCTTGTCTTGGCCTATAACACTATTTGTGTGTTTCTAGTTCTCAAGACCCCGTTCCTGTAAGTGAGAAAAGGCAGCCGAGGTAAGAGGGGCTTCACTTGGTTTTCTGAGGCAGTCATCAAGTAGCCACAGGGAAGGGGTTGAGTGAGGGGCTTTAAAAGGTCAATGGACATATTCTTCAATATCTTCTTAAAAAGGAAAAGTAGGGAGACAACATTTCTGCACTTCTCATCCTTTGTCTTACCCCCACCCTTTTTGTTTCCTTGGTCTGAATTAGTGCCGTTGTGGCCACAGATTTTGATGATTTATTCAATGACTGCAGCAAGACAAGCAAGGAACAATAATATCTAAGATAAGATGCATACCTCTCTTTCTCTGTTGACATTAACTCAGTGTGTTTCTTAGTCTCCCTCCCCTTCAGACTTACCGACTTCTAACTGTGACATGTGACTGGTGAATTTTTCATGTCGGGTCCATGGTAGCACCTGTCTGCCCTGTTGAAGACTCTGGGCTCTTTGCTCTGCCCCATAGTTGCCCCGAAAATGCACAAATAATTCTGACTTGCTTTGGGTTTACACATTCGTCCAAAGACAGTACATACCCTAATTTGCAATCAAAGATGATGTCTTATCATCTAATAAATATAGATATAAAATGGGGGAGAAAATGGGTATGTTCAGATACTGACTCATATGTAAACAGAAATCACTTTGTACATGCTATCGGCTGCTTCCCTGGCATCAGTCTCCTGAGGGCCAGATTTGGGCTGATGGCCTTCAGTAGCCTTTTCTGTGGAAATGGAAAACCTAGGGAATGTAACAGAAAATGAACCAAATTCCACTGATAACCAGGGTAAATTTGCTTTGAATTAACTTGATTTAAGCCACGATTTAAATCACAAAAATATATTTTTTAACAATTTAAATTGAGAAATCAATTTTAGTTAAATCAATTTGATTTTAAAAAATCATGATTGACAGCTCTATAACTTAAAAATCATGTTGACAACTAAATAACTTTCACCTATGTTTTATGAAGATTAAGTTGCCTACATACATGGGAAGACAGTTAACTCTGATATGCATGTACACTAAATTTTTTTTGCACACAAAAACAGTACAGAGGAGATAAAGAGATATAAAGGAATAATGAGTCACACATTTAAAAAGAGCCAAGTGGGTATTAGCAAGCTTGATTAATGGGCAAAGCTATGAAGTTCAAGGACAAGGACTGAGTAAAGTATGGACACCCTGGTCCTGAGAGCTTAAAACAGTATCTTTCATATATCAGGGCTTATATTATCTGGTGCTTTCTTGACTTAGGTTAAAATGTAGGTAAACCTGTACTTTTTAAACCTGTACTTTTTCTTTCTGTTTCCTTTTCAGTAATACTGTATTCTCATATCATTGTTGTGTTAGGTTTCTAAGCAGTCAGCCAATGAGAAGCCTAGATCGGACCACCCTTGCTGTAAAAAAAAGGAAAAAAAGTGGAAAAAGAAAAAAAAAGAGCTTGATGCAATTAATATAGTCTGTCTGGAAAGCAGCATTATTTCAGAAACGTTTATGTTAATGATATGGTATGTGTTCTGCACATTTCATACTCAAACAAGCAGCAAGCTTTTGTTTCATTCCAGACTGGGTTTTATTAAAACTCAAGGATCAATGGGAAAACAAAACAGTAATCAGTGGAGTGGAGGATGCAAACTCATCCATTTTTTTTAAAGCCTCTTGAACTCATCAAGGCTAGAGGGGAACACAGCAGATATAGCACCATTCTTGCATTGTGTCCAGATGAGTCCTCCTGAACAGCAAACACACTCTCAAAATCAGATTAGAAAACGCACTACTCTCAGCGTTCCCACACACACATGGGAAGAAAAAGTGGCAACACAGAGCAGGACTTTTTGCTCCTGTACATGAGTCAAACATAAAAGAATTACTGAGATATGTACTTATCTGTCTCGAGATATATTGATAATATAGCTAAAATATAGTTTTCTACTCTACTGGGAAAACATGACTTTTGCTAGGGTGAAATTTTCTAAAATTTATGCATGCAGAAACACAGCTCCATTAGCCAGCATTACTTTTATTGATTTCTTTCAACAATTGAGTTATTTATAGCATCTTGAAAAAAAATGTGTGCATGATAGTTGTGCCTGCATATAATAAGAAACTAGACTCAAACATTATAAACAGAGTTCATCTGCTTATCTAATTTATTTTCTAGCCAAACTATAATTGAATACATGCTTATGAAATGTATACAGCAATATTAGAAGTGTAATACCCTGTTTCCCCCAAAATAAGCCCTAGTATGATTTTTCAGGATGTTTGTAATATAAGCCCTACCCCAAAAATAAGCCCCAGTTAAGTGAAATCCCGCCCTCCACCATTGTGCAGCAACCAGAAAAAGATAACATGGCTGTATTTGAATAAATGTAGATTGTTGTAGATGAAAGTGAAATAAAACATCCCCTGAAAATAAGCCCTAATGCATTTTTGGGAGCAAAAATTACATGGTAGTAGAAAATGTTCAAATAAAGCTAAAATGTTACTCATTTTTGGGGGCAAGAATATGCTTCATCATCCATGGTGCTTCTTGTGCTATTAATTTAAGCCGAGCACTGCTTTTTGTTCTAAAAAGGCATTCAGATTGAAGCAAGTTGGTAAATCTACTTCATGTGGAATTAAGAACCAGCAGGGGTAATAGTATTTAAAGATGTTTAAAAGCACCAGCTTGCAACTCCTTTGCAGGTTCTTGTGTGTGTGTGTTTGCCTGTACATGTGTATGCGGATCTGTGTTTTGCCGTATTGGCAGGTGGAATAAATGGTATGATTTAAACACAAACATTGCAAAGGAGTGAAGCTATAGCAGAAACAATAGCTCCCACAGTTAGAGAGTTAACTGGATTTCATTCTAATACCCGAGTCCCAAAGCCTGAACTCTTCAAACACTCCAAATGTTGAGCTAAATCAAAGAATTCTGTTTCAAATCCATACAAGATGTTGCTGCTTTTTTCACTACCAGCTCCTCTGACAGGAGAAACATTTGGAAGTGTAGTCTCTTTCTTTCTTTCTTTCCTTTTTATAGCTATCTTAAAAAGGAGTTTGGATGTTTAGCACAGCTGGTGCTCATTACATTATGCACTATCAATAAAATAGCATGTGTAATTAATTTTTAATGCAGTGCTCTATGCAGCACTTTAAAGCAGTTACTGTATGGGGAGAGCTGACACTGGTCACCAGCATCAAAAATATTAAAAGGGAAGGGTAGGACTTTGCGTTGTTAAAAAAAAAAAGCATAGAAAGAGACAGTAGCTGTCGGTAGCTTGCTGTTCCCTGGCCAAGAATAATAGCCTAGAACACTAGTGGTGGTGGTGGTTTTTTTAAAAAAAAACTATTTAAATAATATCCCAAGCCAGGGTAACATAGCAAACAGAAGCTTTCCTTGATGTGGGAGACATGGGTTCAGATTTCCACTTAGTTATGACTCTTACTTGTGTGGCCCTAAGCAAGTCTCACACTCCTTCTAAAAGGCTGTTCTGGGAGCCTTAGAGATGAATGTAGTAAAGCAGGATGCCGATTTTTATAGATGAATCTGGCTGAAATAGGTCTTTTTTTTTAAACTGCTTCAGACTCTACTGAGGAAAGGTTTGGCTCAGGAAACTCTCCTTGGAAGAGGTAAATAGACCACTGGAAGGAGAAGAAAGTTAGTTCCCCACCCAACTGATCTGTATTAAAACTCAGTCACAGCTAGTAAATATGAGGCTGGGGGAAACCTCTGGGAAAAGATGGCTTCGGATGCAAGTCTAAAAGAAAACAAAACAAAACAAAAATAATAAAATTGGGCTCCTTCCAGGAAAATTGTTTGAAACAATAATATGAGCCTTGGCCTTTTCTTGTGGCTTTTGGTTGGTTACCCTCAGAATAAATACCAAAGTTCTTCACTTCATATTTGGGGAATGACACTTATTTGGAGAACGGAAGACTGGAAAGCCTAGAAAGAGGTCTGCACCATTTGCTCAGATTATTGACCAAATAAGTTTTAAATATATATATATGTCTGTGTGTGTGTTTCTTGTTTTCTTTTTCTATACTGCGTGGAGTTTGACACCAGACTTTCCAGGGAAACAAAACCAAAGGAACGATCATGATGGCCAATGTGGTTGCCAAATCCTAAATTTGAGGATGTTCCTGTGCCTTTAAATGTTGCATAGAAAGCAAGAACTCATCAGGTGTGACAGTTCTAATCACAGCACTGCAATGATGGGAAAAGACACAGCTGGTGAAATTTTCCCTTCCAGGCAGCTATTAAAGGTACAGGAATCCTCTCAGGGCATGGGGCAAGGTAACTTGTTCTGCGCAGTATATTTATTTATTTTTCAGTAGTTTTATCCTGTCTTTCCAGAAGCTCAAGGAAAGATTATAATGTAGCTTGATAAAAACTAGTGCACTGGGTTGAAGTGTTCAGCCCAGTGGGTTTTTTTTTGAGGGGGAGGGGTACATTTGGTAGTGTGGTGTGAGAAAGAGGGGCCAAGATTGATTTCACGTTTTGGGTGGAGCGTTTAAGAAAGTTCAGGTGCAAGGTGAGTTTACCTTTAAAGATGAGACTGCTTATACACAAGGAAAACCAGCTTTGTTCCCACTTGGAGAGGCAACTGGCTGTCCTCATCAGCCTGGTTGTTTCCTCTTGGGGACAGAAGCATTGTTTCTATTAGGTATTCTGTTCTGTCTCAGATTTTAACAGGAATTCCATCAGGAGACTTCCGACACAGTTAAAAACTCATGTTAAAAACACAGAAGCAAAACAACTTTGTTACTCTTCTGTGAAGGCCTGCCCACCAAGAATGGTGATAGTCATGTCTTTCATGCAAGTAGGTTGAGTGAGTAGGGACTGATTCTATGAGAAGCATAAGCATACATAAGTCATGCACTGTTGCTACCTGTCCCTTACCCTCCTTGATAAGCCCTCCCCTAGATACTTTCTGCTCATTTGAGATGCCCCAGGATGACAAATGTTAAGTCAGTTAGGATTCCTCAAGCAATGTGGCCACATGAAAAAGAAAAGATGGCTCTTACAACTATAATTGTTGTGTGAAGCAAGCATTTTTGGAGGTTGTGCAAGCAGTACCTGGTGAAGTTCTCTCTTCTATGCAACTATTAAAAGTAGAAGAGCCATCTTTTTTCACTTGGCCACCCTGTCCTTATTCCTCGTGTATGCCTCCTTTTCAACTCTACAGTCATGTTTATATCACAGGTTAGCCAAACATTGGACCTAAATGTGTGTTAACTTATGTATAAAACTTCTTTACGATCAGGCTGTGCTATATAAGTAGATGATACGTGGATTTTTAGCCTGCAGTTCTAGCTGTACAGTGTCTAGATAAAAATATGGAATATTTCCTTATTCACAAATCAAGGAAGAATTTCCATCTTCTGCAGAAGCATCACCTTAGCAACAGGGTAAAACCACCATGGATGATTTGTGTTGTAGAATCAGCTGTGCTAACTTACTCCTACAACTCCTTAATTTTGCTAAATGCAGTCAGTCAGCTGAATGTCTCCATGCCAAAAAAAAACACCCTTCATTAAAAAAAAAAAGACAGATGAAAAACAGAGAGGAGGAAGGCTTGTGTGAAAAAGTAATCTGCTAGGAAATGAAGCAACAAATTGGGAAACATGGCACCTGGCTAGCCTTGTGCTCAATCCAGAATTTTAGCACTGGGGGTCTCAGATATGCACATATAATAACTAGATGTTTGTAACTGTTTCCTCACTCTCTTAGTAAGATTTCATTCAGTTTGGTGTGACATTTACCAAGTCATTTGTTTTCTTCCTCTCACCTGGCATGTGTCATATTCCTGTTACTCGAAAACAAACTGCTTTGATTCTGTATGTGTGTACAGGGATAGTTTTACCATTCAGTAACTGTAGGTGGCTGCCTAGGATAGAACTGTGCAAGAGGACAGCACCTTCAGGAACTATTCAGAAACCTATAGAACTTTGTAAAGATATAGTGGAGAGGGTTTTGTGCTGCCAGAATATAATTCCTCTGTCATAGTCAATAATGCAGATGTATGTATGGGGAGAATGCGTTATTACTGGCAACTTCTTACTGCCTCTTTTGCCATTTAGAGTACAGCCTGACACACCTGATCCCTGATTTAGAGATCAGAGCTGGGAAAGCATTTTAATGTCAAGCCACAGTTAAGCAGGACATTTTTTTTTAAAAAAGTCAACAGCTCTGTGTGTTAACTAATTTTTTTACTTAGATGCCAAAATGCGTAAGATATGCACAGACACTTAATTCAGGTGAATGAAACAGCCACACTGGTTTGTTTCAGATTTTTAAAATGTATTTTCTAGTTGACAAAACATGGCAATAGTCTGTTCCACTCTTCTTTACTTGCCATCTGCATAGATCTTGTTCCTTTTTAGCTTAGCAGTAATTCTGGTTTGTCATGGCATCTGAACTGGAGTGTAATGATAGTTCCTGCTAAGCATTGTTTGCTTTCTTGCCAATGACTGAAACTTGATTTGATAAGCAGAGTGTATTTAGCAGGAAATATGGTTACACCAATTCAGACACTGAAGTAAAGAACAGGTGTCCCCATTAACTATTAATTTTTTCCCAAGAAAGAGGAGAAGGAGAAGCCACTTTCAACATTTTAAAAATCACATGAGACTGTCTTGATCTCCTCATCTGGTTCATCACCTAGGAAGTGCCAGACACAATCTAGAATCCCTTCTCATGGTTTGTACATGATAAACCTGAAGTCCTGGGGTGCTTCCTAGAATCATCGGCAATGTGCATTCAAGGTGCACAAATGGAAGTTGGAATAGTTCTTTCAAAAGTAGAAATGTTTTTATTTTTTCAAAGTTTTTCATTTACAAAAAGCAGTACCCACATTTCATTTATCAGCAGTATGTTAAGTACTCATTCAAAAACAGAACCACCAAATTTTAGGTACACACGTTCCTCTGTTGTCAGAAACAAGGTTTGTTGAAAGTATCTTTTTTTAAAAAAATACGGTGTATTAGGCAGTGTTTAGTAGATCTTTTACAAATCAACCTTAGGAGACAACATATTCCAGAAGTAGAATGATTTTTCCAAGAAGCCATTATTGAAATTAGGATGGAAAGCAGCCATCAGCTGCATAGCCTATTATACACATTTGCAATGCTACAGGATAAAAATTGGGGTGATTTTTAGTTGAATTCTTGACATTATGTATAAACTATGGTGCTTCCTTTTTTGTAGTTTTTTTTAAATTGTTCTTTTTGATAGAATTTAAAAAAAACATTTTCAGCGTGATCATATTGACCAGATAGGCGGGGTATGTATAAATAAATCAATCAATCAATCAATCAATCAATCAATCAATCAATCAATCAATCAATCAATCCAGTGGGTATGGAGAGTGAGAAAATGCTTTGAATTACTATCACTTTCTAAATCTGGCCAACTTTGCTACAGTGGCTAGAAGGCTGGGGGGTAACAGTGCGCACAAACCTGAAATCTTTTTTCTATTCCCACCCACTTACTCAGTTGACATCTACACTGGTGGTGTTTGTAGCCATGTTCTGGGAGAGGATCTGTATCTTGTGTAATCATTACCACCTTGAACACCTTGATCTTGTTAATACTTGGACTAAAGACTAAGAGGACATTCCAAAGAGTTGTAGGTAGAGGTAAAAATATACAGTGCCTGAAAGCCTGGGGAATTGCCAACAGTAAGAACAGCTACAGTATCTAGATGTCAACTGAGTGGGTGGATATGCATTAAAAAAGACTTCACAGGGTGTGCAGCTTTCCAGTCATGAACGTACCAGGTTAGATGAATTAAAGATCTGATGCAGCTTCCTGTGTTCCTATACAGTATTCAAGACTGCTTCAACACACCATAGAATGCCCCAATGTGAGGCTTTTCCCCCATAGGCGCATCAACAGTGATGCATGTATTCTTGTAGAACTTCCTGTGGGAATACTCCAGGTGGCTGGAGCATGTACTCCATATTGAATGGGCATTTGGCCAGCTACAGTATTGCTCTGTTTGTTGTTCCTTTGCCCTCTTTTTCTTCCCATTTTAAATATCCAATTAGTTAATGTACTGAGAAGATCTATTAATATTTTTTTTCTTTCCTCTCATTAGTAAAAATAGGCTTTAAAAAAAAAAGCAGTGAAGCAGTCAAGGCTATTTGATATAGGATAGTGGAGAGGTTAAGGTTAGAGGTTGGAAATGAAAAAGCTAATGAATCAGTGATAAGGAATGAATCAAGTCCACACTTGTCCCCCCTCAAAAGCTTACATTTTTATAAATTCAGATGGAGAAGTCAGAGGCTGAGAACTTGAGGTTAATGTTAGTGTGGGTGTTTGAGATGGCATTTGGAAAAATTCCACAAAGCTGTACTTTAGACATTATTTATCCTTCTTTAGAATAAAGGGCCAAATTGTTGAATTTCTACATATAGTATATTTGGTGTTCTATTTCTGAGTCAATTCCGGGGACCGTGTCTCACATGAGCAGTCCTGCTGGTGGTCTGGATTCAGGCTTAAATCATGCTTAGAGCAGATCAGATGAAATCTGTGGGAATTACATTGTCCGTGATTAAGTGAAGTTCCATTGATTTCAGTGAATCTATGTAACCTGTAATTAGGCATAGATCCAACACATTCCTGGTTGTTTGGCAATAGTGTGGTGGCTCGTGTCACAAGCAGTCTAAGTTTGATTTAGAACATTAGGGCATTTCACTGTACCACCATGAACACACTGATTTTGGAAGCTAAGCCAACCCAGTCAGGTCTCTTAGAACTTGGATGGGAGACTACCAGGCATCTCATAGGGAGCAGTTCTTCCAGAAACTCTCCATAGTTACGAGCACTGCCAGGCAGACTTTTCAGTACTGTCCTAGAATGACCAAAGGCTTGACACAGTCTAAAGCAGCTTTCTGTGTTGCTATTTATTTTGGTACTGATGGTTCCATTAGTCAGTCTGGTACCAAGGACAAGAATATTATAATACTGTATCTGTATTACTTACCAGTGTGCAGCACGCTTGTTCATTTATGATTGATCCTCTCAACTATCCTACAAGATAGGTTGAGCCAAGAATTACCACAAGAACATAGACAAAGGAATTATTTCAGCCTAGGTATTCCATAGCAGATCCCACAGTGTACCTATTCAATTGTATTGGCTGTCTTCTCGAAATATGACATTCAGTTCTTTGCCTATTATCTTGTGTTAAGCATTTAAGCAAAGATGGTTCTCTCTCTGTGAATGTGATCATGTCATTTCATGCTGGTGCACATAGCTGGTAAAGTTAAGCCTAGAATATATATATATATATATACTTGAAAATAAAGGCTTATTCACCCATATGCCTTCACTGTTTAATGGGAACAGCATCTGAGTATAACTTACATGGTGTTATGTGGTGCTACATCATAGTACAAAGAGAAAGTCTTTGTTTCCTTCTCAATTCATCTGTTGGAATCAAAATAGAGTAGATTTGCATATGACATGATTTATGTGTAAGCTCTAGTTCTGCTTTTGAACATAAATTCCTGGATTGAGCTTTTTCTCAGGAGCTCCATGGACAAAACCATAGAGGTTTGTACCCATCTTTTTGAACCACTATTTTGTGCCTGGCTCTGGTTGATGAACCCTGAGGTTCTATGAAAAGCAAATTAGATCCTCTAAGCTTGCCCTCCAAGTGTGGTGTATCTTATATGCATGTGTGAATTCATTTTTATAATTATTATTTTTTAATCCAAAGTAAAGTGAATGAGTTTAACATTTTATGCTTAAACATATTTTAGGAGAAGTAGTGATTAAGGTCCCCGCCCCATTCATTTAATGGGTTAAAATTATAATATGGCATGGTTTAAAAACAAACAAAAAAGCAGGGTTACACAGATTAATTAACCCAGTTCCTTAATAAAATGTGCTTGCCTTTAACTTCAGGTTTCCTTTTTTTTCTTGACAGAGGCAGGTTTTAAACCAAGCGGATTTTAAAATACTATTCTGTTTGTTTTGTTAAGTAAGTCATCATTTTAATCCTACCAATAATATAGGGAATAGGAAAAATCTTATTGTTGTGTTATTCCATTCTGGGAATAAGCAGATTCTCTTTACTCTACCCTGTAGCCACTCTGTGATCACAGAAATTACACAAATACCTCTGAGCTGTTTGTTTTTGTACTTTTGTCCAAGGACACTGCACATACCTCATTACAAATAGTTCAGTTCTCCTGTAAAAATCAGAGATGCAGGTGGAGGGCAACAGTATTCTTGCAGAAGGTAAAATATAAAAACCCCATACTATTGTGTTCTTAAAGCTAGCAAGAGTGTAAGAGGATGTTGTCTGTTAAGGGAAAAATAACATTTCATATGGGGATCTTTATTTGATTGTTTTCTTTTATGCCACCTTAAAGTAACAGATTTATGTCAATAAAGCTAGTACTGAAATGAATCTGTTAGTCTTTAAGGAGCCGCAATACGTTTGTTTAAGCGGACTAACACAACTACCTGTTTGAAAACTGCGTTGTTTGGGCATTCAGACTTTTGCAGTCACCACTGTGTCAGAGGTGTGTGGAGCCATCCTTGTTGGTCCCAGTCTTTGCCTTGCTAATTATGGTCACATCTGTTAATTCTCTTCATTAACACTCCCCAATCTCCCGTTCATGCTGTTATAATCTTACGAAGGTCCAAACAGGCTTCCTCTCTTAGATAATATCCAGTCAGACTTTCTATCTTTCTTTTTCACCTCTCCTAAAACCATTCAGTGCAACTAAGAAAAAGAGAAGTGAATACAAAATATGGTAAAAATGCTCTCCCCTCAAGTCAGATTCAAAAATCCATAAACCACTAAAAGCAGTTAAATGCAGTCAAGGAAACTTAATCGAAGCCATTTAAAACAAAAAGTCATACCTAAAGCAAGCCATTCTTCACAAATTGGCAAAAGACAATTAGGGAAGAGGCAGGATGAGCAGACTTCAAGAGCCAGGGTGCACCTACCAAGAAGGCCTTCCTGCTTATCCTATTCACCCAGTGACTCTGGGAAATACTAAGTGTCTTCTGTTAATCATAGTAACTCTCTGTTCATGTGGAGGAAGATGGTCCAGCTTCCCTTTATTGTCCATTTCCTTTAGTATATGGCTGGTAATTCCTATGAGCGTCTGTCATTTTAAAGGAATTTTATGACTCCGAGCCTGCCTAAGATCAATTTACTGATGAGTAGTGAGGAGGATAGCTTGTGTCAGTCTGGTCATTGGAATAAATGGGAGAGATAAAGTTCAATATGAGTTTAAATGGCAAGGAAAGTTTATTGAGAACATGTGTGTTAATGTGAAAATTGTATCCTTTCGTGATGTGTTTCTTGCCAAACCAACTTCGAGATGACCCTTGGGCCACAACAATTTCTGTAACTGCTCTGAACAGTCCACTTGGGATTCCTCACACATTGTGTTTTTGAGGTATACACTTAAAATTGCAATGCACATCTGCCAAAAGCTGTTATCACATAGATAAAATTGGCAAGCAGTGACTACTGTTCCCTCCCTACACGGGGTGACAAACAATCCAATGTTTGCCATATTGAAGTGGGCAAAATGACTTGAAGCATGTTCAGTGCATGTTGTATGTGAAAGGCTAATTTAAGAATTGGCAACTACATATTAAGTTCAAAATGATTTTGGTCTTGTAACTAGCTAATATTATATCACACATTTTATTCTCATAAAATAATATATCAGCATTTAGGATATTAAAGCATAATTTTGTCTTCTCAAGAAGAGGTAGGATAAAAATTGGATTTATAATTTTTTTTGGTAAAAATCTATTTATTTTGAAATATTGGGTTTCTGGTACCTTGGTTTTTTTGGGGGGGAGCACAGGTTCATCTGTTTTCCTGCTTAGTTTAACAAGACCTCTGTTCACGGTAGCATATCCAAAACAAATGAGTGACTGCCAAATAATAGAAGAGTATTAGTGTGTAGCCATCAAAGATTAATTACCTTCCTCTATTGAATATCTGGGACCTAATGTCTAGGTTGTATTGTTTTTAATTCTTAGCATAGTTTCAATGTTTTTACAAGAGCTAAAACTACATTGATGTACTGATTAATTGCTTGGACTGAGAAGCTAGACTGGAGTGGACCCTTATTGATAAATGTACTGATACCTGCTCAGATATAATTCTAATACAGTTGTTTGGGCAACTACATAGTGAAGCACGTGGGCCTGTTGCTAGACTCCTAGCTTTGAGACCTGTGACCCCTTAAAGTATGTTAGGTGAAAACAAAATAAAAGTAAAAAATGGAAAAAAAAAACCATGGTGGTACCTTAAAGATTAACTTTTATATTTTTAAATGTGAGCCTTCATGGACAAATACACTTCTTCAGACATGCTGTTAAAGACATACTGCTTAAAATTTGTGTATGCCTATTGATCATAGTGAACAAAGATCCCAATCTGTTGTGTTTCCACAATGTTTTGGAATTGTCCTAGATTCCAGAAATTGTGCAATTCCTGAAGTACTATGCCAACCATCATGTATAGAAGTATTCAGTGCCATTTATGTCACATATATTAGAAACATAACTCACAAAGTAACTATGTGAAATTTGTTCTTCATTTATGCCATCTTTTCCCAAGAAATCATGAGATTCCAAGAAAATGATTAAGAGCTTTCATGGGTGACAGCTTTTACCGGAAAGTGCAGTGTTGGGTACATTCTAGGTTGCAGCTTAACCAGTCAGTGCCTGTATGGTATAAAATGCTTCCTGGAACATGTCTGCTACATGCAGAGGACCATTAGTGGATGATTCTGTATGAAAGTTATTTCCTAACGACGTGACATATGAAAATTGCACCTTACATCATAAATGGAAAATAGAAACAGGAGAATGGAAGGTTTAATGGGGAGCCATAAAAGACTATCTAATCTGTTTCTACCTTTGTATGATAATCATGCTAACGTTGTCATATCAAACAGGACAACGGAATTTAAAGACTAAGTTCAAAGTTCCATGCATTAGGGTCCACTTCAGATACAGAAGTGATTGTAAGTTATGTGTGTGAATATTATTTATTTTATATAATATATTTCATGTATCGTAGCTGTACAATAGTGCATCTATGTTATTATGCAGCAGAACAAATCAACAATTCTAAAAATGAGGGCAGCCCAAAGGAAAAAAAATTTAACTTTGAAACTGGAATTCAGATGAACACCAAATTTGGCACAGATGCAGCTGACAGTCTGCTCTTCCTCTGCGGAGAAGTTTGGGCAAAGAATTTTGAATTTATGTTTGTTTCAAATGTAAAACTGTTTCACTCTCTCCTCCTGATCCTAAACATTCCCAGATTTAAACTGCTCATACAGATTGAAAAGAACAATCCTTTTACTTTTTTTTTTACTTTTACTTTTATTGAACTTATACCCCGCCCCTGTAGACAAAGTCTACTCGGGGCGGCTTACATGAGTAAGAGAATGGTTAGTTCCACCTGCTGTTTTATATTTGCAAAGAATCCAACCTGCAGGGACTTAAATATTGATCCTCAAAACATGCCTTTCAAAAGGGAAAAAACAACCACTTTGTTACAAGATTAAGCATGTGTAGAACAGCAAAAGGATTCCATGTCTGGTTGTAAGAATATTTTACAAGGTATTTTAAAACTAATATAGAACAAATATTCAGAAGCTCACTTGTTTTAGCTGTGAAATTACTGCTTTTTGATTTGTGGATGGGAATGGTCTTAACGCTGTTAGCAGAGCTTTCGTGCCTATATGCTGTCACAGTTTCAGTTATTCTACCTGTTTTGTCGTTATACATTGTCTGGAAACAAGAAAAAAACCTGAAAGATGTTACGTGCTATCGAGTCACTTCTGATGTGTGGTGACTTTATGAGTTAATGACCTCCAAAAATGTACTAATGAACTACTTTCATTAGTAGCTCTGCTGAGATCTTGCAAGCTAACAGGATATCACATTAGGTTGCTTTCTCTTCCTACTGCTCCCCTACCCACTTTCCCCAACGGTACTGTCTTTTTCTCCGTTCTGTATTATCATTATACGTATGTGCATGGTAGCATAGCCTCTACATGGTTGCATAGCAAGCAGAAAATGGTATCCTCTGGACCATCTCAACTGCTGCCATTGGTGTTGACAACATTTAAACTGCCCTTTGCTATGTAAAAAAGGGACGTGGTGGCGCTATGGGCTAGACCACAGAAGCCTGTGCTGCAGAGTCAGAAGACCAGCAGTCATAAGATCAAATCCACGCGACGGAGTGAGCGCCCGTCGCTTGTCCCAGCTCCCGCCAACCTAGCGGTTCGAAAGCATGCAAATGCGAGTAGATTAATAGGGGCCACCTTGGTGGAAAGGTAACAGCGTTCCGTGTCTAAGTCACACTGGCCATGTGACCACGGAAGATTGTCTTCGGACAAAACGCTGGCTTGGAAACGGGGATGAGCACTGCCCCCTAGAGTCGAACACGACTGGACAAAAATTGTCAAGGGGAACCTTTACCTTTACCTTTACCTTGCTATGTAAAGCTTGGCCTTCTGTTTCCTGATGGCAATGTGGACATGTTATTATGCAGCAATATTGGGCCAATCCTGTTATTTTTACGTATTTGGCTGGGTAGTCAGAGGTTGGGAATTCAGTTCTGCACAAGTTAAAAGAGTCAGCCTGTGGGGCCTTGGGCAACCTGCACAGTCCCAGAATGCACCCCAAGAAGAAAGGAATGGTAAATCACTTCTGAGTACTCTCTACCTTGAAACCCCCACAAAAAGGATTTCCATAAGTTAGAACTGACTTGATGGCACACAATTATTAATTGTATATATGTGTATATGGCAGTGGCAGATTGCCACCGATTAAAAGCTTCCTTTTGTGATGTTGGGGTACGCATTACTTTGCTATATTGTGCTTGAGCCATGTTGAAAAAGCGACCTACAATCATAGCAGTGGACACAGGTAACATCAAAGGAATGTATGTCGGTTTCAAGCAAGTTTAGGTCCAATACAGAAGAAATCTGCTCCTTTGAAGTCTGCTACAGGCATGATCAACCAGGACCGAGCATAGCAGATGGACCACTGGGCGCAGCACTACTCTGAGCTATATTCCAGAGAGAATGTAGTAACCGAAGAAGCATTAAATAACATTGAGTGCCTGCCTATCTTGGAAGAGTTAGACAGCGAACCAACCTTAGCAGAAATAAAAGCGGCCTTGGCTTCCCTCACCTCCAGCAAGGCAGCTGGAAAGGATAACATCCCTGTTGAAGTTCTGAAGTACTGTAAAGAGACCATTACCAGCGAACTGTATGAAGTCTTTCGTCTTTGCTGGAGGGAAGGTGGAGTACCACAGGACATGAAGGATGCA
Source organism: Pogona vitticeps (assembly GCF_051106095.1). Classification (NCBI taxonomy): domain Eukaryota; kingdom Metazoa; phylum Chordata; class Lepidosauria; order Squamata; family Agamidae; genus Pogona; species Pogona vitticeps. The sequence continues at coordinate 336,825,820 of NC_135783.1, read as the reverse complement.
AACATCGTCACATTGTACAAGAACAAAGAAGACAGAGACGACTGCAATAACTACCGTGGCATCTCTCTTCTCAGCATTGTAGGGAAGCTGCTTGCCCATGTTGTGCTGAAGAGGTTCCAGGTGCTTGCAGACAGAGTCTATCCAGAATCACAGTGTGGATTTCAGGCTAATAGATCCACCACTGACATGGTATTCTCCCTCAGACAGTTGCAGGAGAAATGCAGGGAACAACAACAGCCACTCTTTGTGGCCTTCATAGATCTCACAAAGTCCTTTGTCCTTTGACTTGGTTAGCAGGGATGGCCTTTTTAAAATCCTTCCCAAGATTGGATGTCCACCTTGGCTCCTTAACATCATCAGGTCCTTTTATGAGGGAATGAAGGGCACTGTAGTTTTTGATGGCTCAACATCAGATCCCTTTGACATCCAAAGCAGAGTGAAACAGGGCTGTGTCCTCGCACCAACCTTTTTTGGGATTTTTTTTGCTATCATGCTGAAGCATGCCTTTGGAACTGCAACAGAAGGTGTATATCTCTGGACTAGATTAGATGGAAAGCTCTTTAATCTCTCTAGATTGAGAGCAAAGACTAAAGTCCAACTGAAATGCATGCGCGACTTCCTCTTTGCCGATGATGCAGCCATTGTTGCCCACTCTGCTGAAGACCTCCAACAACTCATGAATTGTTCTAGCAAGGCCTGCCAAGATTTCGACTATCAGCTTGAAGAAAACACATGTCATGGGCCAGGGCGTGGACTCACCTCCCTCTATTACCATCTCCGTACAGATTGTCTTCAGTGTGGAAGAATTGGAGGTTGCTCATGACTTTGGCTCAACAATCTCTGACACTCTCTCCTTAGATGTCGAGCTGGATAAACGCATTGGCAAAGCAGCTACCATGTTCTCAAGACTCAGAAAGAGAGTATGGCTCAGTAAGAAGCTGACAGCATGGACCAAGATCCAGGTCTATAGAGCCTGTGTCCTGAGCATACTCCTGTACTGCAGTGAGTCCTGGACCCTTTGCGCACGGCAGGAGAGGAAGCTGAACACCTTCCATATGCATTGTCTCCAACGAATTTTTGGTATCGCCTGGCAGGACAAAGTTCCTAATAGAGTAGTCCTAGAATGAGCTGGAATTTTTAGCATGTATACATTACTGAAACAGCGACGTCTGTGTTAGCTTGGGCATGTCGTGAGAATGGCTGATGGTCGGATTCCAAAAGATCTCCTGTATGGAGAATTAGTGCAGGGAAATTGCCCCAGAGGGAGACCACAGCTGCGATACAAGGAGATCTGCAAGCAGGATCTGAAGGCCTTGGAAATGGACCTCAACAGATTGGAAATGTTGACATCTGAGCGTTCAGCCTGGAGGCAGGCAGTGCAAGATGGCCTCTCCCAATTTGTAGAGACCCTCGTCCAGCAGGCCAAGGCGAAGAGGCAGTCACAAAAGCAGCAAAATCAGGGAGCTAGATGGGGTACAGATTGTCTTCAGTGTGGAAGGGATTGTCATTCTCTAATTGGCCTTCTCAGCCACACTAAACACTGTTCCAAGTCCTCCATACAGAGCACAATACCATAGTTTCTCGGGACTGAAGGATGCCTAATTTAAATCATGGCAATCATTCATGTTGTGCAGTGGGATTCTGCAAGTATGCATGTGTGAGTGTGTACATGTAGCATTAAAAAATGGTAAACAGCAGGGCCAATAACATTCAGAGATTGTACTTCTTGCTTTTAATATTTTGCTTCATTTGTGTGTGTATGAGAGCGAGAAAGAGAGAAAGAAAGGGAGAGAGAATGAATTTACCTTCCAAGTGAAAATAATAACACTTCATACATCTCTAGTTCATGGACGGTTGGCCCACAATAACTCTTGGATGTTAAGCATGGCTGACAGTCCTAGTGCTACAGCTTTTCACTTCTTCTGCTCCTCTGTTTTTATTTTCTATCTGTTCAGTACCCAGTTCTTAGAATTTGAGAAAATCTTGAAACAGCTTCCCTCAATGAGATAACACTGACAAATAAAGCATTGTTTCGGGTACCATTATATACTTGGAATAGGGGGACTTACAGTGTCAGGAGCCATAGTTTCAGCACTGAATAGTCGTCTACCCAGAACAGCACCA